>NC_090648.1:435180077-435817577 GCF_040937935.1 Hyperolius riggenbachi
GTCATGTCAGACCACAGTGGAGGTTTCTGAAAGGTTAAAGCAAACCCAGACATAAATAAACTCCAGAGTACGTGACGTAGCAATGGTGCGTGCAATTTCCCTGGTCTCACATTCTTATTTTCATTGTAAGGGATTACATTTTGACTCTAAATTGTGCACAGCAGCCATGTTCGTGCAATGTAAAATCTGGTTCATTCACCTCACAAAAAAATGTATTTTATACTTTATAGTAATCTCCTGTTAGGGCCTATTCACACTACAAAGTACCAAACCAATCGGTGGCAATTGCGCAGTGAGATCACTGCCATATAGTTACTATTGAACTAGCGCTTCGCCAATTAGTGGGAATTATCCGCTAATCGCCGTTGTGTGAATGTGCCCTAATTGAGATTATTTGCCAACCCAAATAAAGAAGTTTTGTTTATATTTACGTTTCAGGAGAATTGCTGTATTAAGGGGCCCATACACTGGTCGATTTTAGCCATCGATCGATTATATAGAATCGATCGATCAGAAATCGATTCTTTCGAATCAGCAAATCGATCAATTTTGATTGATTTTATCTGACAGGATGGAAAATCTAGGTTGATCTGCTGCTGGCAGCAGATCGATGGCCCATAGAGTTGCATTGGATCTAATGGTCCAATAATGCATTTAGATAGATTTCCAATAGATTTCATTGTGAAATCTTGTGAAGTGAGAAGAGTCGAGGCACTGCTGCAGTAAAAAAGAGGTACCTTTAATCCACGGTGTTCAGACACAGCGGGGTATACAGTGGGGGTGAGGGGATGCCTGACAGCTGTTTCGCTAAGAAAGCTTCTTCAGAGGCAAAGTGTAAGGAAGTGGTTCCTTACACTTTGCATATTTAGAACACATACCCTTTTAGCCTTTGCAATGAGAAAATAAAAAGGTGAACACAGGCAAGTTCTAACCAAGCTTGGTCCTATATGTACTCAGGTTTATCTCATGTCAGTTTAGGTATGCTGTAAAAGCGAACCTGAAGTGAGAGGAATATGGAAGCTTCCATTGTCATTCCCTTATAAACAATGCCAGTTGCCTGGCTACCATGCTGAGCTTTTGACTTTATTTATTTTTGAGTCACACACCTGTAACTAGAATGAAGCCAGAGGACTCAAAGCATCTGATCTGATCATTCTGGGCAGTGACTTCTAGTATTAGAGGAAGAACATCAACACCGAAGTCAGGCAACTGGCATTATTAGAGAATGGCAGCCACGTTACTACTCTCACTTCAGGTTCTCTTTAAGCTAGACATTAATACAGCACCTATTCGGTAGGAGCCCTTGGGCAAGTCTCCCGAACACTGCTACTGCCTATAAAGCACGGCCTAGTGGCTGCAGCCCTGGCGCTTTGAGTCCGCCAGGAGAAAAGCGCAATATAAAATGTTCTGGGTCTTGTCAATAAAGGCTTAATTATGCTAGAAGTTTAGAATCAGGATGATACCATGTATTAGCTAACTTAAAAGAATAAGAGTAAGCAAGCTTTTGGCAATATAGCCTTCGATGGGCGAAGACCGAAGAATGCTATACAGCTGAAAGCTTGCTTACTCTTATTCTTTTAAGTTAGCTAATAAATGGTATCATCCTGATTCTTCTTCTTGCTTTTATTGATGACTATCACAGTACAACACCCTACTGCTTAATTTTGCAAGCGACAGATCACTTCCCCATTATCAAGTATTCAGAAAGTAAAAATCAATGCACCACCAATTTGCTTATACATGTAAATTCGCATGGAAAAACTGCCACAAACGCACGCGAATTTGCACCTTCCTTCGAATTCACAAGCTTTTTTTCTATGCGGATTCGCCGAGGTATTGTGGAAATGGGCCATGAGGGACCATGTGGAGACTCACTGGAACTAATTTATCAAGGTAGGTGCAAGGAAGATGAGAACAGCAACTCTGAGCTGAAGCTGAAACCTGATTGGCGTCCCCTTTTGCTTCAGTCCCCCTGTATCATACTTATTAACACCACAGTCAAGAAACAAGCAGCAATGCAGTCATAACAAGCTCCCCATAACAATAATACACAGCTTTCCCTGTGTCTATAGAAGCCACTTACCAACGTGTTTCTCCCCCTAGACGAGACCCCAGCTCTCCGGCGGCACTAATAACTGGCCTGACATAACACCGCAATACTGTAAGGGCACAAGATTAGCTGGGGAACTCTGCATTATCTGGATGGAGATGGGTGGGGTCACGTCTGGTGAGAGGAACAGTCAGAAGTGAAATTCAGTTGGTGCAGGAAGGAAGCACGTGCCATACATGAAACAAGTGCTTTCCACAACTTCTTGTAAAACCTTCACAGTCCAGGCTAAGAACACAGCTCAGTGATCACTGCCAGATCCGTTCAACAGCAGCAGAGACACCGTGTGTGTGAGAGAGAAACGCTCATGTACAGCCCATGTACACCATACAATTCTGGGAGGTCTGGTAGATGAATTTCAGGTTTGGAAACCCAGGTACCGGTAAGAAAAAGACAAAAAGAACACTAGTAGCGCCAATAATGTAGTACTTCTAGGAAATGGGAAGAAATAACTACTACTTACAAACGTGGGTTGCTATTGGCAACTACAGTTTGAGACGTGGCGAAATACCAACTCCATGTGGTTATAATGAGACTGCTCCTGAAGAAACACAAAGGATCACTGGTTGTAGTCGCAGAGGTAACCCCTGGGATGGGGGAGGAGAAAATGCAAGATGAAAGGAGGCGCCCCAATTGGGATACAATACGTAGTGAGTGGAAGTAAGTAATAGGAACAGTCTTATCTCGTGATTAGCGGTTAAGATTTTTATTGTCGCCACCAATTATAAAAAAAAATTGCTACTCTGAAATGGAGAAACATGGCTCAGACACTGTCATATTGACCCGAGGAAGCGGGCAGATCCTGTGAAACGCATTGTCTTTTTATTGGTGGCTAACAAAAATATTAACCTCTTATCACAAGGTAAGACGGTCACTACATACTTTCACTCACTACATACTGTATCACAATTGGGTGCCTTCTCCCATCTTGCACACACACATGCATCATATACATACAGCAAACACACACAGGGAGCGCTATACTCATCCTGCTAAGGGGAAAAGAAAGTGCTGAAGGCAGCAATAAAAACGAAGCTGCTCATTGAATTCAGTTGCAGAAAGACGACATTATGCTGGGTACACACGGTACAATTTTCGTGCGATTTTACGACCCGATCGTTTTTTCCGCTCGATTCTCTTATCTTCGCTCGTTTTTCTTATCTTTTTCCATTCACTTCTATGAGAAATCGAGAGCAGAATAAGATCGTACATAAGGGATTTTATCAATCGGATCCATCTATCGCACGGAAAATCGTACCGTGTGTACCCAGCATTAGCATCCAAACTGGATTGCAAGCAAAAGCATTCTGTACTAGACCCTTTTATCTGCTGTGAGGTTTCCTCTTGTGGAACATATAACACACACAAGAACCAAACCAGTTACAACACACACACCTCCAGCACAGAGAAGCCAGTTCACACAGAGTTGTTGCCGCACAATTCAGCAGTCTAGCAGCCAGGAATCCACTGTTACTCAGTTGCTGTATATGCAACCTGAATGTAGTGAACAAAAGACTGAAACTGAATACTTACCTCAGTAATGGGGTGCAGGAGGATCAGAGAAGCCCCTGGATCATCCAGAGGCTTCCCTCTACTGAGGTAAGTATATTACATTTTTGCCCCTACAGGTTTGCTTTAAGGCCAAGGAAGCTAAAATATGCTTTTGAGCTGTGGGTGGAAACTGGAGTGCTCAGAGGACACACACACACACACACACACACACACACACACACACACACACACACACACACACACACACACACACACACACACACACACACACACACACACACACACACACACCTCCATGCAGCTGTTGACCATAGCAGAGATTCCAACCTGGGCTGGTAAGCTGGAAGGTGAGCGTGCTGACCGGCATGCCTTCAGACTGTGAGCGGGCAGCAGGGGGCCTTGAAGAGATGACAATCTAGGAACCTGTTCATCAGATTTTACCTTTTAATTTTTCAAAATCTGTTACGGTTAGGTAGCCATACACTGGTCGATTTGCCATTAGATCGACCAGCTGACAGATCCCTATCTGATCGAATCTGATCAGAGAGGGATCGTATGGCTGCCTTTACTGCAAACAGATTGTGAATCGATTTCAGCCTGAAACCGATCACAATCTGTTGAGCTGCTCCTGCCGCCTGTGCCCCCTCCCCTATACATTACCTGACGCTGGCTCCTGGGCGTCTTCTCCGCGCTGCACCGCACCGCTCTGTTCTTGCTCCATCCCGGCGCTTCCTGTGTCACTCCGTGACCAGGACGTTCAAATAGAGCGCCCTCTATTTGAACTTCCTGGTCACTGCAGTGACACAGGAAGCGCCGGGATGGAGCCGGAACAGAGCGGTGCAGCGCTGAGAAGACGCCCGGGAGCCAGCGTCAGGTAATGCATACCTGATCGGATCGGCCGCCGCTAGCGACGCGCTCCCTACCCGCGGGCGATCGAGGGTAATTTCCCGCACGGCGCGATCGACGGACCGATCCGATTTCGGGAGGAAATCGGATCGGCGGGTGAGTTTACCGCGAACGATTGGCAGCAGATTCGATCCCAGGATCGAATCTGCTGTCGAAACGGCCGCGAATCGGGCCAGTGTATGGCCACCTTAAATTATACATTAAAGGTTGTAATAGAAAGCAATGTTCTAGTAAATACATATAAAAATAGATACACAGTATTTTGCACTGCTAACCAGGGATTGTCTAGCTGGATAAACACAGCTCTGCGGCAGAGTGCAGCACAGGGCGAGGGAACATTTGTGCCCTGAGCGGTGCTTAAGACAGCAGAGGAAAATCCCAGTTGCTGGCCATTATCCACATCCAAGTCTCTACCGTCACTGAGACGCTCTAATACCAGCAGAATAGATGCCAAATTAGGTCTTGCTAAAAACAGAGTCTGGGATTTTACAAAGGAACGTCTGGAGTCAAAAATGCCATAACATTTGGAAAGATGAGGTCATTACTACATCCATAGGGGCCAGATGGCAAGAACTGCTCACTAAACATGAGGTGTGTGTGTGTGGTGTGTGTGGTGTGTGTGTGTGTTCAGGCAGTACGGTGGCCTAGTGGATAGTGCTCTGGCCGTACGGTTCTGGGTCCCCGGATGGTATCCGAGCCAGAGCACGATCTGCAAGGAGTTTGTATGTTCTCCCCACGATACATATATGAAGATGGCAGGGATTAGATTGTGAGCTCCTCGGAGGGACAGTTAAGTGACAAGACAATATACTCTGCAGCGCTGCAGAAGATGTCGGCACTATACAGTATAAATACTAAATAATAATAGGTACCATTTGCATAGTCTCACTCCTGGTTTATGATTGTGTTGCAGGAAGCCTGAATTGTGATGAACATAAAATGCAGCTGTTGCTCGCTCTCACTTGCCTGACCTATGTGCTGGTCTTCTGCTCCTAACATTTTCTGAGTCCCTGACCCCCAACCAGTGTGCTGATCAGGTGATTTGACTCCACTGGCTGCATGCTTGATCCAGGCATGACTCAACTGCACTAAGCACAAAGGATCACCATGGCAACCAGGCAAATGTCTATTAAATCAGTTAATACTGAACAAAGATGAACATGGTACCATATCGAATGGGTAAAAGTATGGACATTACCCAGTTTTATTCTAGCTCAGTTTACCCACGTTGCATACCAGGATAAAGAAAATAGGGCATGCTTAATAACCACTTTAGGACAATAGGCTTACACCCCCCTAGTGACCAGGCTATTTCTCACAGTTTAGGCTACTGCAGCTTTAAGGGCTCGCTGCAGAGCCAAACAACTCCGCACACAAGTGATTTCCCCGCCCTCTCTGCCCACCAACAGAACTTTCTGTTGGTGAGCTCTGATTGCTGATCCTGTGTTTATTTTTTTATTAGTTTTTTTTTTTTTTTTACATAAATATTACCATTTTCTATATATTTTTTTTAAACCCCTCCCTCCCCCTGCCAGCCAATCCTAGCGATCGGCTCTTATAGACATCAGCCTATGAGAGCCGATCGCTCTCTGAGTATCCCAGGGGGACAGCCGTGTCACGACTGATGACTGAGCAAGAGCTCAGTCATTCAAGCGGAGATGCGCACGCATCGGCGCGCTCGATATCCTGCAAAACCCCGCCCAAGGACTTGACACCAATTGGCATATTTTTCAGAATATAAGACTCGCCTAGATTAACTACCGCGTCACGCCAATGGGCGTGAACGCGGCGGCAGCCCCAGGACCGCCTAACGCCAATTGGTCCTGGGGCTCTAATTTGCATGAGATCGCGCGCACATCTCATGCTCGGGGGCGGAGCTCCGCCCCCTCTTCCGTCTCTGAGCGGCTATTGCTGCTCGGGAGACTGTTAGACGGCGTGATCGTCGTCTATTTACACCGTGCAGCACTGCGATCAGCAGTCGTGTGCTGTGTTGTGCGGCCCTGCAGCTGTGCCTTAAAGCTGCAGTGGCCATTTTAGCAAAAATGTGCCTGGTCTTTAGGGGGGGGGGGGGGGGGGATTTACCACTGGGGTCCTCAAGTGGTTAAGATAGCAAAAATCTTTGAAAAAGGAGAGAAAAATACTAAACCTAGGTGCGTTTATAGTGCAGGGGCGTCTTATGGACCTTTTGCCCCCCAAACTGTCTCTAGGTGGCCAGTGTAGCTTAAATAGAGTAACTTAAACCTACACTAATTCCTGCTGCCCTACCAGCTAAGCTACACTACACTAACACAACACTGTACTCTACTAACACTACGCTGTATTAACACGAGACTGCACTAACACTACACTGCAGTTTTGGGGAAGAAAAAGTGTGTCTTATATTCCGAAACATACGTTAGTTTAAACTTTATGTACACAGAAAAAAAAAAAAAAAAAAAGAATCACCTAAAAAGTATTCAAAAGCGATTTTGCAGTGCTCCTATCTTTTGCACTGGAGCACAATTGAACCAAAAATGCTGCAGGACCCGCAATTGCAGTGTAACCAAAACACAGTCTTGGGTTCATCCCCATTCACTTGTATCAGCATAATGCTGAAAGCAGGCTAGTGGGCTCCCGGCCTCAAAAGAACTGATGACCCAAGACAGAAGTGTTGCTGAGCCGTTTTAAGTTTGAAAGACAGCAGTTTTAAAGTTACAGGCAGAGGCCTTCCCAAAATGTGTTTTCTCCCTTTATTCAAGTAGGAGGAGAAGGGGAGAGGTGGGTAAGCTTTAGGAAAGTACCATTCACACATTGTATGAATCCCAACTCCTGGCTACCAATGAGTGTGGAGGAACACGTTACACCCTGCAGTCGAGAGGTCCCTACAGACGTGCTCTGAGGTCACCAGGATTTGGGAAGACGCCCTGAAGTTTAGAAAGGATGAACAAATGAAGAGAACACAGAGCGTTTTTATCCTGAGCTGTTCCCGTCTGCATTTTTTGGGCTGTCTGGAGCTATTTATAAGCTGATGATGACAGAAAGCTCCTGTGTGTTTATATTGAGAGGAAAAACTCGCCGGCAAATCCACATGAAAAATGTCAAAGTTAGCCTTAAAAAGGAAATCTGCAGCAATGAGCAGAAAGCAAAGATTCCCGGATTGCATCACACACCGTGCAGCGATAGCCAGCATGCTGGTCACTGTATCTCTGCTCACAGAAATAAGCCAGTGTTACTTTCCATGTTGCCAGGCTGAAACCTATCAAACTGTTATCACATTATGAAATTGTGATCCTAAATGGTTGATGTCAAGTACCCTGCAGAAAGTGTCAATTTCTGCATTTGCTCCTTTTGAAAAGATCAGGTCAGAGGACTGAGTGCACTGCAAGCTTAAAGGCTGGTTCACACGGGCCTCTGCCCCGCGTTTTCCGCCGGCGTTCAGGACTCTGTGTTAAACGCTCCCATTCAAGTGAATGACTTTTACCGGTGTTTGCGCAAACGCGGCATTCAGATTCCGATTTTCCCTGGCGTTCGAGGTGACCCTGGACGCAACATGTAGCGTCCTGGGACTGTTAACCGCTGCGGCTAATGTCCCCCTGTGGGAGGAGAAAAACACTGACTGCAACTGAATGCCACTGAAAGCTCGAACGTGACGCTGCCGCAATGCAGCTGAACGCAGCGCCTCTGAAAGCCGGGCAGACACCCGTGTGAACCAGCCCTAACCTCACAGTTTTTTTCTGTCTTGTCTGCTGTTGCTGTGACAAGTCCTTTGAGCTTACACAAACCAGAAAAATAACAGTAGGAAAGGGAAAGAGTACACTCCCAGACACACATTTTCTGAACTCATGAGATCATGGAGTTGTGATTTTAGGACACTGCGAAGAAAAAAAATAATCTCACGTGCACTTTAGTTGCTTTAACCAGTGGGGGAGTAAAATAATAAAAATAGAAATATCGGTGAAACTAAACAGTGCTAAAAAAAAAAAAAAAAAAAAAAAAAAAAAATTGACCTTGGTTAATTTTAGCTTCTGAATAGAATATATGTACACACACACCAGCTAAACATCTCTGAAAGAACTGTAAACTGCTGTATGAGGGGGTGCTTATAAGTCCCTGGCATTTCACCTTCCAGATGAAATAGAAAAAACTAGTGTGAGGGTATATGACCTTGATGACGATTCTACAAAGTGTTTTTGTTTTGGTAAGAAGCTGTGATGGCGGAGGCACAAGTTAATCGGTCATTAACTTTTTGTTTCTCCAGGGAAAGTCAGCAAAGATTATTCATACACACACATACACACATACACACATACACACATACACACATACACACATACACACATACACACATACACACATACACACACACACACACACACACACACACACATACACACATACACACATACACACACACACACACACACACACACGTTATCACCACTATTCTGGACATGCACAAGCTTTCAGCAAAGCGGGTGCAGAAATGTTAGAACTCTAATCAGAAGAAGGAATGAGTTGACGCATCCCAAGCCATTTTGGCCCATGTTGAAGCTGCACAGGCCTTTTTGGCTCAGTTAGTGACTATGAATGAAACCTGGCTCCACATCATGAATGATCCTGAAACTAAGGAACAGTCAAAGGAATGGCACCACAATGGGATTCCAAATAAACACTGAAAATGATCAAAGTTATAAATACTGTATATTACAATAGTTGCTTAATGGTGGGCACATTTATAAAATTGCACAGACTGTATAGAAGGGCATCAACTAAAGTCCTGTTGTGTATCAATTACAAAGGGGGCTGCTGTCGCCCAACACTTTGAAATAGATACCCAATTAGCCACCATGTCACTTGGCTTTAATCTCCGAAGGAGGTAGGGATCACACACTGTATAAAACTACATGTGCAAAAAAAAAACACCAAACACCCACTGTGCACATTCATACATGGAAAAAGCCTACGTTTTTTTTCACAGCAGGACAATGGCCCATATCCTACTAACTTTTCTCCAATTAGATATTTTTAAACTTTACCAATAAAATACCTTTAAAGCACAAACCAAGCAAGAAAGTACTAAAAATAAGTTGGATAAAACTTTTTTTCTACATCTTTTTTAAGATAAGATGAAAAATGATCTTCTGAAGGGAAATTTGGGGAGAATAATTGGATGAGGGCCGATTTAAGTAATTTGATGGGGGGGGGGGGGGGGGGGCGGTCACATGTTAGTGCCGTCAGTTTTTAAAGTGTGCATAGTAGATCAATAGATACACCTGTGAAAGATCCGCATATGTAGACAGCTTTTAGAAATGCTTTGAAAAGATTCTTTCTAGGTCCATCAAGCTTGTCATGTTTCAAAGTGGAATATGTACTGCCCACATACAGTATGTACTGAAGCCCAATTCTAGAGAATAAGAGCAAATTCTGTTTGGAGAGTTTTGGAATGGGTTACAAATGTTTATTGCGGTTCTGCAGCTCCACCTGTGAGAAATTACATCACTTCCTGTCCAGATAGGACAGCACAGTGGCATAGTGGTTAGCACTCTCGCCTGGCAACGCTGGGTCCCCGGTTCGAATCCCAGCCAGGTCAACATCTGCAAGGAGTTTGTATGTTCTCCCCGTATCTGCGTGGGTTTCCTCTGGGCACACTGGTTTCCTCCCACATCCCAAAAACATACAGATAAGTTAAATGGCTTCCTTTCTAAATTGGCCCTCGACTATGCTATACATACATACATACATATAACTATGGAAGGGACTAGATCAGGCATGGGCAAACTTGGCCCTTCAGCTGTTAAGGAACTACAAGTCCCACAATGCATTGCAGGAGTCTGACAGCCAGTCATGACTCAACAGCAAATGCATTGTGGGACTTGTAGTTCCGTAACAGCTGGAGGGCTGAGTTTGCCCATGCCTGGACTAGATTGTGAGCCCCTCTGAGGGACAGCTAGTGACTAGACAATATACTCTGTACAGCGCTGCATAATATGCCAGCGCTATATAAATACTTAATAAATAAATCTCTAATGAAAAAGGCAACAAAAAGCCAGTGACTTCCCCTACCAGGGGCAACCAGTTTTTTTGATACATAGTTTGGTTGAAAATAAACATTCGTCCATCAAGTACAACCGGAAAAAAAATAAAATAAAAAACCATCCTGAACCTGCACATATCCCAGTTGATCCACGGGGAGGCAAAAAAACCTTAAAAGGCATGGGCCAATTAGCCTCCCGCTGGGCAGTCTTTTAGCCGACAGTAGCACGTGTCTACATGCTGTCGGCGGACTGATAAGGCCGTTTCTGAACGATCCGTTATTCTAGCGGACCAGTCGTTGCCTTTTGTAGTGTGTGTACACGCACCTAATGCTGGGCATACACGGGTCGATCCGGTGGCCGATTAGCCGCCAGATCGACCCCCGCGTCACCCGCGGAATTGATCCCCACGGTGATCGGACACGTCGGATATTATCAATCAAGCCATCAGGCTTGATCGATAATCCTCCCCTCGACGCTGTGTATGCCCAGCATAAAGGGGAAAATTCCACATGGCAATCAGATAAATCCCTGGATCAACTCTTCCAGGAATTACCTAAAAATATAGCCATGGATGCAAGGAAAGCATCTAAGCCCTCTTTAAATGCAGATTTAGGCCTAGTGCACACCAGAGCGGTTCGGCAGCGTTTTTCGATCCGCTTGCGGATGTGGAAACGCTTTGGGTAATGTATTTCAATGGGCTAGTGCACACCAGAGCGGGAGGCGTTTTGCAGAAACGCATACTCCCGGGCTGCTGCAGATTTTGGATTACGGAGGCGTTTCTGCCTCCAATGTAAAGTATAGGAAAAACGCAAACCGCTCTGAAAAACGGCAGTTCAGAGCGGTTTTGCAGGCGTTTTTGTTACAGAAGCTGTTCAGTAACAGCTTTACTGTAACAATATATGAAATCTACTACACCAAAAACGCTTCACAAAACCGCAAAATGCTAGCTGAAACGCTACAGAAAAAGCGTTTCAAAATCTGCTAGCATTTTGCGGATCTGCTAGCGGTTTTTGGTGTGCACCAGGCCATAGAGTTTGCCATAACTACTTCCGGAGGTAAGATGTTCCAGATTGTAACCACTCTCACGGTGAAGGACCCCTTTCTAAATAGATGGCAAAAACTTTTTTCCTCCACCTGCACATCACGTCCCCTTGTCCGTCGTACAACTCTGAAGCTATTTATTTCCATGGAGATCTCAGAAACAACAAGTGAGGGAAGATGGTATTTTCATGGTAGATGCTGCTCACCACACTTCATCCGCATCATTTGTTTGGTGCGGGACATATTTGCTTGTTATGGACTGGGTTGAGGATAATGAAAACTTTTATACACAATAAGTCACCCTGAGGGTGCATACACATATTCAATAGGGATTGCCCAATTATACCACTTCCATAAGAGCTTACCTACACAATCGGTTTGTAGTATTCAACATCTGTTGGCCCTCATAGTTAGAGGTGGTAAAATCGGCCAATCAAAATGAGATGTGTGCACACCCTTAGGTATAGCACACTTGCTCTGTTTTTAATTATTATCCACCGTTACTGTCTCCGAAGAAGCCAGTGAAGACCCACGACACGCATCAGGCGTTTTTGTGAAGGCATGTATCCTGTCATCCGTATTACTGTTAAAACAACTGATTTAGTTTGACATGGTAGAAGTACAATTTGAAATACAGGATGCATGATCACTGATATTACACCAAGTACGCACTTCACACAGCCAAGAAGCGTGAATTGTGTGCAGGGCTAGAATTGTACTCTTTACCACCCTAGGCCACTGTCACCACCCACCCCCCTTCAGTATAGGTAGCGAGATGACACCTCCCCTTCCCTCTAATATAGGTAGCCTGATGATCTCCCCCCCCACCCCCCCAGTATAGGTAGCCAGATGACTCTACCCCCTTTCCCTCCGGTATAGGTAGCCAGATGACTCCTCGACCCTTTCCCTCCAGTATAGGTAGCCAGATGACTCCTCGACCCTTTCCCTCCAGTATAGGTAGCCAGATGACTCCCTTAATCCCTCCTTTTCCCAACCCCTCCCCCCCACACACACCCCTTTCAGTATAGGTAGCCAGATGACTCCTCCCCACTTTCCCTCCAGTATAGGTAGCCAGATGACTCCCTTAATCCCTCCTTTTCCCAACCCCTCCCCCCCACACACCCCTTTCAGTATAGGTAGCCAGCTCACCTTCACACCGCAGCAGCCATCAGTGTCACTCATTTTTCGCTCGTCTCCAGTGCAGGAGCTTCCTCTTCCTTCCAGTCTCCAATGTTGCCCAAATCCCCAAGTCCATAGCCTCCGGGCCACAATGCAAACGTGCACAGAGAGCAAGGTGGCTGCTGCACTGGCAGCAGCAGAGTACTGCAGTCAGGCGCTCGCCTGATCTCCCTGTATTGCAGCAAGCTTGCAAATGCTGCACCAGTTTAGCCTGCTGCTTTGGTGCCCTACCTCCTGTGGTGCCCTAGGCTATGGTCTAAATCCGGCCCTGACTGCATGTGTTACCTAAACTTTCAGAAGTTTTTTCAATCTTATCTATGATTCCTTTGACCTTAAACTAAATAAGATCCGCTGCTTTCATAGGTTGCAGGAATTCTTTACATATGTATTTCCTGTTTGTCTAATTGAGCCCACAAGTTCCCTCCTTGAACAACTCTTTTTTAGCCCTTCGAGTGATTTGGCATGGATTTGTGTATTAGGGCAGTGCATAATTATTTGCTTGTCCAGGGCATAACTGTCCATGCCTCACACTCTTGTTTAGCGGAATGCACTAGTACACAGCACATGTCCCCACAGAGAAGGTCATCTGCCCTCTGACTACACTTAGGGGAATTCTGAGCAGTTCCTAGAAATAGCACATAAGGAGTGATGTCAGCCTATTCCTTGTGGGACTCAACATGCAAAATTTCTGTGGTGACCGACTCTTACATCAGTCTTCCTGCCCAGACCTGTAAAGGAAGCCTACATGCATGCTGGGTAAAACGCTGAAGATACAAACACTAGCTCATTGCTTCTCACTCCTCACAATGCTGCACCAACATGCCAGCTGTTATATGGAACTCCTGACAGACATATGTAAGGTGGTCTCTATATAAAGAAAAGTAAATTAATTATTGTTCTGGATCTAGTAAAAAGAGAACTCTGAGCACACCTACTGAAATACACCTGTAGGAAGTACTCTCCCCGATTCCTCAGGCAAATACTGAGGAGACTACCACCACGAAAAAAAAGTGTTGTGATTTAAACAAATTCCTTAATTTAATGACACACACTTGCATTCACAGGCTTTATATCCAGGGCTGTGAAGTTGGAGTGATTTTGGGGTACCTGGAGTCAGAGGTTTCATAAACTGATGAGTCAGGTGATTTTTGTACCCACTCCATAGCCCTGACTGGGCTGCGGAGTTGGAGTCAAGGAGTTGGAGCGATTTTGGGTACCTGGAGTCGGAGGTTTGATACACTGAGGAGTAGGAGGATTTTTGTACCAACTCCACAGCCCTGTCTATACTATAGCTTTCCTCACACCCAGTCCCAGCTCACTCCAGGGTGCAGCTGTGGAACAACATCTGCCAGGGATACCGGAGAGGAGGTTTCTGAAGCTCTACATGTGATGTCCGGTCGACAGCTAAGTGGGATGCAAACCTGCATACTGGTATACCCAATACCCATACAGACATACCAACATAACAGGTGAGATCATTTCATCCACGGCTTTCTGTCTTGATGCTCTGTAGCCACTTTTAACCTATTGGAAAGCTAACTGGTAGTCAAATCAGGAGCAGACAGCACAGGACAGGGTAGGGATACTGTGAAACGTAAAGTACAAAACTATTTCTGTTTACAGCCAGTTAGGATGTGTGCCTGGCTAAGCTGAAAGCAGCACAGTCCCATTTTTGTGACTGCAAGGAGACCTTTCTGGTGTCAGAGGAATAAATGACTGTAAGAGAAGGTTCTATTTTTATTCTAGTTATCTTTAATGGGAAAGTAGAATGTCTCCATGTTTGAGTGATGTTTCAGTTGCCGGTTCAGCTTAATGCCAGGGAGGGTCCGTGAGAAGATTCAGCTATCTGAAACCACTTCCGTGCGGTGGCATTGTGGTGAGTGAGCCCGGGCTGAAGGGCGGTACATATGGTTTCACACTAGCTGGAGAGAAGCTGAAGACATCAGACGGGTGACACTAAGCTGTCACCCTGCCACAAAGCACAGTGTCACCTGGAAACAATGAGGAGGCCAGCGAGATGACAGATTCTTCAGTCTGGCCACTACTCAAGCACCATCACTGACATCACCTTCTTATACAGTACATTAAACTGTTCTAATAGAAAAGAAAATTCTGAGAGGCAGTCTATAAGTTTCAATCAATATTAGGCCAAGTTCACACTGTACCTGATCAAAACCGTATCCGTCAAAAACTGATCTGTTTTCCGTTTGATTTCATCCATTGCCATACGTTTTATCTTCGTTTTACAAACATTCCAATATAATATTCCACTATAATAAGTGAAGGAAATCAAAACAGGAAGTGATCTTTTGGTACGATAAAGGTATGTTTTCAAGCCAGTCTGATCAGTATTGTCCGGTTTCCATTAAGGTACATTGCATACATCAAGCATTCAGGTCCGAATCAGCTCCGTAAGAATGGTACAGATCGGGGACGTCTTATCAGTTTAGCAGAACGTAGGCAGCAGATCCATTTTAAAATACCAATGTGAACTTTCCCATTGGAATTGCATTGCATCCGTTTACAGATACGCTACTACGCTCCGCTTAGCGGTACGTTTTATAGCCCAATGTGAACCAGCCCAAAAAGTGGATAAATATTAAACAACATCTCTACTTTCACTAATAAATTAAAAAAATCATGTTAATATATTGCATATTATATTGATATGCAGACTACAGTAGAATCCCTTTAGTAAACTACAGCATTGGACAAAGTAGTTTACTATATCAGAAATTGTCACTCAAAACACAAAGTATACTATAGTAATGTTTATTAAATTCATAATTAGGAGTTATTTTTTCTTTTCAATACTTCAGTAAGGGATCACACACAATGTTTAACATACAGCGGGAGACATGGCAGCGCTTTCAAACAAAAAACTTACACCTGAATGATTTATCTGCATGGATGTGCAGAGCGCCAATAACTGGACTATATTACACACCTAGCACTCACTACAGGCAAAGGGGGGCGTTAGCTTCAGTGATAATGTGTGCATAGATTATTACCTAATAGACTTCCCCACGGCGGTGACGTACCCCTCAGGGAAGACCTGACACTAGTCTAGCAATAAAAACATAATATTCCTTGTGCTGCTAATCATAAATGGTATACACATTACATCAACCAGACAGACAGTGCTGTCATTTGTCTGTCTGCTTGAGAACCTTGAGCGCTGTGATTTGTCTGTCTGTCTGCTTGAGAACCTTGAGCGCTGTGATTTGTCTGTCTGTCTGCTTGAGAACCTTGAGCGCTGTGATTTGTCTGTCTGTCTGCTTGAGAAACCTTGAGCGCTGTCATTTGTCTGTCTGAATGTTTAACATACCTCCCAACTTTTTGGGTTAACAAAGAGGGACACTTAAAGACATGCCCCTGAAACACCCTTAGCCACACCTCCACTACACCCCTAGTCATACATTCGACAAAATTCATAATACAAAGTTTCATATATATCATACCATGCAGGTCCTTTCTACCATCAATAGTTTGCATTTAAAGTGAACCAGAGATGAAGCACCCTCATGTATTTTACCATATATAACAGCAGGAACATTAGAGAAAACACCTATCCTGCTCTCTGTTTCATTCTTCACCTGCTTCTAATCAGCCCTGATAAAATCCCCAACTGAGCATTCAGTCTGGCTTTGCTCAGGAATCATTATAGCTGAGTCCTTATAGCAGAGCCAGAAGGGGGCAGGCTTGGGCTTGAAAATACATCAGAGAAGACAGACTCGGCTATAATGATTCCTGAGCAAAGCCAGACTGAATGCTCAGTCTGGGATTTTATCAGGGCTGATTCGAAGCAGGCTGAGCAGTGAAGCATGAAACAGAGAGCAGGGTAGGTGTTTTCTCTAATGTTCCCACTGATATATATGGTACAATACATGAATGTGATTTGTCTCTGGTTCACTTTAATTTGAAAAGATATACATATTAAAATTTAAAGGAAACCTGTAATAAAAAAAAAAAAAAAAACTTTAAAAACAAAAAATTTCACTTACCTAGGCATTCTGCCAGCCCCCTGCAGCCACCCCATGACCGCACTTGTCCTCAACAATCCCCCAGTCCCCCGCCACCTGTTCATTTTCGCCTGTCGCTGGCCACTATGCCTGCGGGAGTCCTTGTTCGCACTTCCATCACCGAGAGCGTCCTGTGCAAGCGTAGTACAAGGTACAACAGGAACATGAATGAAGATGCACACAGCCAGAGCCGCGCATGCGTAGTGGCCATCGACTTCAAAGTCAACTAAAGTGAAATGGAGGGACCGGAGGATCGTTCCAGGACAGTGCAGGCACAGGGCGGCTGCAGGGGGCTGGCAGAAGCCCCAGGTAAATTAAACTTTTTTTTAAAGTTTATTACAGGTTTCCTTTAAATGCTCAGAAGTTTACAGTCAATAAAAACAATTTTTAGTAGAAAAATAAATATTTCCATAGATCTGTGCATCAGTCCTGAAAGAGAGACACAAAGAAGAAAGAGGGACAGATGGATTTGGTTCCCAAAGAGGGACTGTCCCTACAAAAAAAAGCAAAATGCTCAGTGCTCAATATGCGGGGACTTGCATGCAATAATCACGCAACAGCTTGCACAGGAAGGTCTCACCAGTTAATGCAGTAATGCAGGTATAGCACTGATAGTGTGCTCCTCTGTCCACAAGTCACAGATGACAGCCAATTCCCTCAGTGACCACACAACAGTTTCTTTCTGCTTTTGAGATATTTCACGCATGCCCAGAGCAGCATGCAGATAGCGAGCAGGCTACCAGCATGCCCACCATTCATGGGTCTCCGACCAACATATGCACCCGCCCCCTTTCTACTATAGCCAGATACAGAATACCTCAGGGGCCAAAAATCAGATTACTATAACAGAAGTTCTATTATATCAGGATTTACTATACCAGGAATTACACCCATAGATTTAGAATGGTGCTTGGCCGGGACCTGGACATTTAGTTTATTATGTGTACAAATGTGTACTATAGCACAGTTTACTATAATGAGATTATACTGTATTCTGTAATTTCTTCTAGTGCTGAGGAGCCCCCTTCAAATCTGGCCAGGACACTATCTGCATGGTGTTTGTATGTTCTTCCTGTTTGCATTGGTTACCTCTGGTCAATCCAGTTTCCTCCCACATCCCAAAAACTGGTAAATTAATTAGCTAAAGCTTGCACTCCCTCTTTCTATGGCTATTATGCTCTTGGTTGTACCACCCTCAACTGAATGAATTGTGTTTAACTGAAAAAGTGGAAATTCACTTTTAACACAAATCAATTACGCATTTGGTAAATTATGTATTGTTCTTAATCATGTGAAGCGTAACCTACACAGATAAGGGGTTTAGGGACAGTGGTGACAAATGTTAGAGAACAGAAGACAGCGACTAAAGAGGAAGCCTATAGCATGTGCCCTGGGTGACAGGAATCAGTGTGGGTGTGAGAGGAGAGGGGAGAGGAGAGACAGAGCAGCTGTGTTTATACACTGTAACAGTCACCCAGCTATGTCAATCTCCGCTGTCTCATTGCCCACCTGTGTCTGCATCAACTCCATTCAAACACAGCTGATAACCGGCTATTCATGCCTTACTGACAGAATCCTGGTGTGCCTTAAAAAGACTGCTTCCGATATCCCAGTTTGTTAGGGGCAGGATAAAAGTCCCACTCTAGGCACAGAGGCAAAACAGAAATTCACCTTCTTAAAAACAAGGATTTGCAATAATTCAGGTTGAAGTGAACAATGGCGCCCCACAATGCAATGCTGCTGAATATGCAAATCACCCCTCTGCTGTCCCTGAGGCTAGATTCACAGTAGGATGTTGTGTTATGATGCCAGGTTAAAGTCGAAAACAGTGTTCTCCCCAAGCTCTTTTAGCCGGTGCTCCTCCCGGCTAGTTTTTGTGAGCACCCGGCTGTCATCGGCTCACCACCTCCTCTGCTGTAAGCAGAGTTGTGCAGAGAAGCACCTGCCCTGCATTCTCTCATATCACCCCACCCGGCTACTTTTCCATGCCACCCAGCTGGAAAAATAAGTCAGGGGAGAACACTGGAGATGCAAAATTACAACGCAACGCACCAAAAAAGTCGCAACGCAACTTGATGCTGCGTTACCGTCACATACAGGCAATAAAAAGTATGCTTCCCTGTATCTGTAAATGTCTGCGTTAAGAGGTAACGTACTGCAGCAGTGCGTCAAAACAAACGCAACATTTACCACGGGACTTTAATGTTGCACTGTGAACGTTGCATAGGGATAACATTGCCGTGCAGTAACCTGCGTTATGCGACATTATTAACGCATGACTATAACGTAATGTGAAACTAGCCTGAAAGCTAAACACACCTCCAGTCAGATCCGCTGGAATACACAGGCACAGGGGTTCCCCTTGTCCAGTGCAGCACTCAGACGCAGAGCCCATTTATTATAATTTACTACATTTATTTAAATTTGTTTAATTACAGCTGTTAACCTGCTTTTGACAGAATCCTGGTGAGCCTGAAAAGGACTGCTTGTGAAATTCCTGCTTGTTAAAGCGAACCTTAACTGAACGGGGGGTAAAGAGTTTTACTTACCTGGGGCTATTACCAGCCCCCTGCAGCAGTCCTGTGCCCTCGGCGCCGCTCTGGAATCCTCTGGTCCCCCGCTGTCACTTAGTTTCGTTTTTGACGACTCACCAGTCGGCCGGCCACCATGCGTATTATTGGACGCATTCACCAATGCAATTAGCGCTATTGCGGACCACAACGCGTACAAAAATACGCGTTGCCGCATATCTACGCGTGCGGAATGCGGCAACGCGTATTTTTGTACGCGTTTTGCGTTCCGCAATAGTGCTAATTGCATTTGTGAATGCGTCCAATAATACGCATGGCGGCCGGCGACTGGTGAGTCGTCAAAAACGAAACTAAGTGACAGTGGGAGACCAGAGGATTCCAGAGCGGCGCCGAGGGCACAGGACTGCTGCAGGGGGCTGGTGATAGCCCCAGGTAAGTAAAACTCTTTACCCCCCGTTCAGTTAAGGTTCCCTTTAAGGGCTGGATAAAAGTCCCACTCCAGGCACAGATGCAAAACTGAAATTCTCCTTCTTAAAGCAGACCTGAACTCTTGTAGAGGAGACAAGGAAAACAGAGAAATCCACCCTGTGTATGTTTATAGAGAACAGTCTGTCAAATTCTCCCTTTTCAGTAAGTAATCAACTAGTGTAATTTGAGCTGTCTGATGTAATAGGTAAACACAAAAGGTTAACCCTTTCTGTGCTCCCAGCAACCTAGAACCACATAACAGCATGTCAGTAGGAGCTCTATAAGCTGTAACAGCCGATACAAATGCAATAAATATTTCAGTGTGTCTACTTCCTGCTTTCATGGAAGCAGACATAGGGTTAACATCCCATCTATACAAATTAGCTGCTCTGCCGAGGCAGAGAAGATTCCTGAGCTGACATACCTGTATATACTCGACTATAAGTCTAGAAATGTAGGTCTGACTCTCTTAATAAAAGTATAGGGGTCGACTTATACAGGAGTCACACTGAGTAATGTGTACTACCGGTATGTGAGTGACAATCCCATCTGCAGCAATTACCCAGTGGCAAGTGACAGTTTCCTGATAAAGGAAGTGCCAAGAAAATCCTGGTCTGAAAGCCTTGGCCACAAAAGTTAGAAAGCAAAGGAAGGGGGAAATACTGGGCTGCAGAAAGTGGAGAAAATAATTGCTGCACTTGGGGGGCCTGGAGGAGGTATGCACTTAATGGACAGGAGGGGTTAATGGCTGCAATACTGTATGCAGTGCAGTCATTAACCCCTCCTGGGCCCCAAGTGCAGCTGTAAATTCTTCCTGGTCCCCAAGTGCAGCCATTAACTTTGCTGTGTAGTCTTATACTTGAGTCAATAAAAAATTCCAGCTTAAGAGGGTTGAATATTGGAGTTGACTTATACACGAGGTCGACTTGTATGCGAGTATATACGGTAGGTGAGGGATCAAATTACACTTGTGATTAGTCACAGATGAGGGGGAATTATACCGGCTAAACTTTCTAAATACACACAGGGTGCATTTCTCTAAGTTTTCCTTCGGCACTGTGCAAGAATTCAGGTCCGATTTCATATACAGGTACGACCTGCCGATACGAACAGCATGGATTCTGTGTTTCCATGGGAACAGGTAAAAGAAAAATTGGACTGAAAATCGATTTAAAAAAAAAAAAAAATCAAAGAAATGGCTTTTAGACTTGTAAAAGCAGGTACAGAGGGCAGAGGTGACACAGGCCTCAATTCACTAAGCTTTATCAAACTTTTGATAATTTACCTCATTAGTAAAATCTAATTTTGAATTCACTAAGGTGTTATAGATTTATTGAACATTTTATTGATAAAACATTCGATAAATCTATAACATCTTAGTGAATTCAAAATTAGATTTTATCCATGAGGTACATTATGAAACGTTTGATAAAGTGTTTGATAAAGTTTAGTGAATTGAGGCCATAGAGGGGGACACTGGAGGCACAAGGGGCAGACAGGATGTACAGGGGACAGAGATAGCACAGTGTTTAGACTTAAGTACAGATTCAGGTTAAGAACGAACCTACAGTCCCTATCTCGTTTGTTAACCGGGGACTACCTGTAAATGGTTCCTACTCCGTTCGGGTAGTTATCTTGCAGGAAGATAGGAGTTTATACTACCTAGAAATTCTCAGCAGCATCCACATTCACAGCCTGGCAAAGAATTGCACAGTCAGCATTAAGAAATGTTTAACTGGCTGAAAAAAAAAAAAATGATGCTAAAAAAAAAAAAATTCTGCAGCACTGATCTGGATTTGTAGCAGCTGCTTAACAAATTCGAACTTTCAAAGAAGTGGAGGAAATGAAAGTATACCGGACAGTAGAGCACATTGCGCAACTTAAGGGTTAACCAGAGCTGAAGATGCCACAAGAGTGATTATTGATGTGGTTTATAACACTGTTCCTCTTCAGGAGAATAGCAGATGCCTCTCACTCTTCCTCTTATGGGACGAGGTCATATCGCAGTATACTGTATTGCATCACCGCTTGCTAAATTACTGCACAGGCTCCACATCCTGCCCCTCCCCCTACTGCTGTCCAGTCTACAGCAAGATCAGGCCACCTGCAGGCTAACCACTCCCATCTCACCTTGCCAAACCTTGTCACATATAATGCCAGGTATACAGGGCAGGTCAAATGATAGCTGGGAGTTTTGATCTGAGTGGTTAAATCTGCCGGAAGCATTGATTAAAGATTGACTGGTAGATGGCCACTAGGGGTGGTTAATGAGATGCAAATAATGATGAATTAATGCAAGATTACACAAATTCTGCATTTGCAAATGTACCAGTCAAATCCCAGCTAGGCAGCATTCAATTTGTCCATTTTTTAAGCAACACAAATTTCTATACAGAATTTGTACAAACCTGCATCAATTATTTGCATCTTATTGACCAACCCTTATGGCCACCATAAAGGCCCATATCCATTTCAAAACTTTTTGAACAATTTTTCCACAATATCGCGCAACATTGTTTAACAAAAATTCATTAAACAATGTTTCAAGACGTACGCCACTCGCAGGGATCGTTCATTTTGGGAAGACTGCCATGCTGGGTTGAATAGCGGAGGATAGTTACACTCTTCCTTGACTTTTCTTGGGTGTTGCCATAATTATATAAATGTTCATTTACACGATTGTTAGTTTACAACGTTGTTTACAGATTTGGCCACATGGATCGGGGAACAATCGTTCGTTGGGAGATCCCAGATCCATCTGACCATGGGTACTTAGCTTAAAGGGACACTTAAGTCAAACAAAAAAAAAAATGAGTTTTACTCACCTAGGGCTTCCAATAGCCCCCTGCAGCTGTCCGGTGCCCTCGCCGTCTCCCTCCGATCCTCCTGGCCCCGCCGGCAGCCACTTCCCGTTTCGGTGACAGGAGCTGACAGGCTGGGGACACGAGTGATTCTTCGCGTTCCCAGACACATTAGCACCCTCTATGCTGCTATATGGTATATGATATATGCTACAGCAGCATAGATGGCGCTACTGTGGCCAGGAACGCGAAGAATCACTCGCGTCCCCAGCCTGTCAGCTCCTGTCACCGAAACAGGAAGTGGCTGCAGGTGGGGCCAGGAGGATTGGAGGGAGACGGCAAGGGCACCGGACAGCTGCAGGGGGATATTGGAAGCCCCAGGTGAGTAAAACTCATTTTTTTTTTTTACTTAAGTGTCCCTTTAAGACCTCTTTCCCAGGTGAGGCTAAAGTGACTGATTGTTGGGCAGTTTTTGCCGGCCGCAAGAGCTTTTTGGGTGCAATTCAAATTCAGCCGAATGGCAGTACTTGTAACCCCCTCACGTGTCAGTTTCACAGGCGTTGGCACTACACGGCAGCAAAAAAGGGACATGTTGCATCTGCGAGTGGCCATGCTCAGATGTGATCTAATTCTGGGGGCACCATGAGGAGTATGAGGGGTTTTTGTCACTGTGCTCTTTGCTGGGGTAAGCAAGCTCTTGCTCTAAGGTCTCTTTCACAAGGGATGCTGAAGGACGTGATTCCACAGCCTGTTTGCTTCAGTGGAGATTAGACGGGCAGTGGAATCACCTCCTTCAACATCCCTTGTGAAAGAGGCCTTGGAGCGAGAGCTCGCTTACCACAGCATAGAGCACAGTGACAGAAGTCTAGTCAGTTTGCAGGCTGTGCAGTCTGTGTATCCATGCCTCATTATTAGTAGAATGGGGAGATTTCAGGTTTTACAACTAACTGGCTAGAGGCATGACCGTTCACACACTGACAGAGATAGTAAATAGAGCATAGGTGACTATAAAACTAGGTATGGTAATTCCATCACAACTTATAAACAAGCAGCTACCTGCTTGTTACAATCCTTTGTTTCATTGTTGCTGAAAAAGCAGAAGTGCCTCCAGCAGTACATTTGATTCTGGTGCGGTGGGCCTGGGCACTGGCACTAGTTATATGCAACATTTGTCTTATAATTAACTGCTCTGTGACCGTCTAAAGCCGATAGGCAGTCGAAGAGTGGCTCCCCCAGGACCGCCTAACGACAATTGGCGTCAAAAGCGGTGGGCGTAGATTAGCGGGGAATCCGTGTGTGGCTACTGCGCAGGCACACTGAAAGCCTTTCCCTGCACAGTAGCCTGGAGCCATTCGTGTATGGAGAAAAAAAAAAAAAACATTAACAGCTACTGTGCAGGCCATCATGCGCCTGTGCAGTGCAGCCGCACTTGTACACAGACTGGAGCACAGCGGTGCAAAAGTGTTCAACAAGCCCTTGTCTATTAGGTTCAGAGGATCCCAGGCTCTGGATTGGTGTGGCAAAGGAGCAGAGCTGTGGAGTCAGTCTGAGCAATTTTGGGTACCTGGATTCGGAGATTTCATAAACTGAGGAGTCGGGCCATTTTTGTACCAACTCCACAGCCCTGCCCCTGGTAAGTATTAGACTAAGGAGTCGGAGTCAAAGCAATTTTGGGTACCTGGAGTCAGAGTCGGTGGTTTCATAACCTGAGGAGTCAAAGTCAGATGATTTTTGTACCAATTCCACAGCCCTGTGAAGGAGGATAGGTGAAGAGTCTGGACTATCCAGAGGCTTCCCTCTACTGAGGCAAGTCTCTAACCTGAGCATTTTTGTTCCTTTCAGGTACAATAAAGGAGAGAAGGAATATCTAGGAGACAGCTACCACAACTTGAGGCTGGATTCAAACTTAGATGAGTTGCTTTGAGTTATGTTGCAGAAGCTTTTTTCAAAGGAATGCAACACAACAAAGTATGAATTCAGCCTTAAGCAAGAACTCTTGGAAGCTCTGAAGAGACCAGAAAAAATTCCCATCCAACTATACCACCTGACTTTGCAGCCATTTCCTGCTCTGCACCTCCATCTTTACCTGTCTTCCCAGCCACCTCCTGACCTGCTACTGCTGTTGTGCTCCACCCTGCTAAATCCAGCAGTCACTAGAAACATGATCTGGTCAGCCATCTAGGCCGCACCAGTGTGAGCAGCCTGACAGGAATTTTTCACCTTTGGCCAAACTTCCCATTGAAAAACAACCTCAGCTTTATGTCCCATCAGAAAATGAATAAACTTGTTTGAAACTAAAACAATCCTCGCTATGGTTATCACCACACAAGGCTGTGATGACAATTAATAAGGGATTAGGCATGGATGTGTTGAGAGATTTCAATAATAACAGCTCTGCTGTGTGCCTCGTGCCTCACAGAGGAAGAATCTGCAGTAATTATTATCTGTCATCTGGCAGGTTAGTGCAATGTAAGCAAACAGCACATGTGGGTCTATATGCAGAACTGGAGATGCAGGAGCTTACTCAGTGCCACACAGCACAAGAGAACAATCAGCCTATTGATCACGGGCAGAATATTTATGTAATTTGCAGCCATAAACAACAGCTCAGTGACGGGAGACATCTGAATAGCTTGTGATGATAAAAATTAAAGAAGCACTCAAAAGTTTATACTTAGTAATATCCATTATTTTAACTACGGTATTTTTCGGACTAGAAGACACTTTTTCTCCCCAAAAAGTGTGTGGGAGGCCCAGTGCACACCAAAAACCTTTAGCAGATCCGCAAAACGCTAGAGATTTTTTAAGCAGATTTCAGAGCTATTCTAGGCATGTTTAGAGAGGTTTTCTAAACATGTCTAGCGTTTTTTGAAGCGTTTTTGTGTAGCAGATTTCAAATATTGTTACAGTAAAGCTGCTACAGCTTCTGTAACAAAACCCCCCGGAAAACTGCTCTGATCTAGCGTTTTTCAGACCGGTTTTCCACTTTCCTATACTTTAACATTGAGGCAGAAACACCTCAGAAATCTAAAAAAAAATGCTGCAGCCCCAGAGTTTGCGTTTGTGGAAAAAACGATAAGCTCTGGTACGTGTGTGTACGTGTGTGTGTGTGTGTGTGTGTGTGTGTGTGTGTGTGTGTGTGTGTGTGTGTGTGTGTGTGTGTGTGTGTGTGTGTGTGTGTGTGTGTGTGTGTGTGTGTGTGTGTGTGTGTGTGTGTGTGTGAGTGTATCCTATAGTCCAAATAATGCAGACTGTTACCAGGTGTCTCTCTCTCTCCCCCCCCCCCCCCCCCCCACACACAATTACTTACATACTCGCCCCATGTGTCCGTCCTCTGCCCCCATGTCGTTATTTGCCCCAAAGCATAATAAAGTGCTGCCCATGATAATTCATACCCCTTACAGTTACTTTTATTTAACCAGCATGTAATTTTTTGATGAGAAAAAAAGGGGGCCAGGGGCAGCTCCAACAACCCCCACCCCCTTCCCCACGCGTTCCTGATCCGTGGATCGCGTCAGTAAAGCCCTGTGTAGCCTTTATGTGCAGCTACTTCCGCACCAATTGACAGAAGTGGCAGGCACTCATACAACTGTATGTACAGTGCTGCCCATAATTATTCATACACCTGGCAAATTTTGACTTAAAGTTACTATTATTTAACCAGCAAGTTATTTTTTTGACGGGAAACGACATAGGTGTCTCCCAAAGGATAATAAGACGATGTACAAGAGGCATTATTGTGGGGGGGGGGAAAAAAATTGTCAGTTTTTTTTTTTTTTTTTTTTTTACATTTGAGCAAAAAGTGTCCAGTCCAAAATTATTTATTACCCTTCTCAATAATCAATAGAAAAGCCTTAATTGCATATTACAGCAATCAAACGCTTCCTATAATTGCAGACCAGTATTTTTGCCCATCTTTAGCAATGAGCTCCAAATCTTTCAGGTTGGAGGGTCTTCTTGCCATCACCCTGATCTTTAGCTCCCTCCACAGATTCTCAATTGGATTCAAGTCAGGACTCCAAAAAGTGAATGTTATTGTCTGCTAACCATTTCTTCACCACTTTTGCTGTGTTTTGGGTCATGGTCATGCTGAAATGTCTACTGGTGCTCAATGCCAATTTTCTCTGCAGACTGCCTGATGAGGTTGTTGAGAATCCTCATGCATTGATCTTTTTTAATGGTGTCACTTACGGTGATTAGGTTCCCTGGTCCATTGGCTGAAAAACTGCCCCAAAGCATTAGGTTCCCACCACCATGTTTGCCAGTGGGGATGGTGTTCTTTGGGTTGAAGGCTTTTTTTTTTTTTTTTTTTTTTTTTTACACCAAATAAAGGATGTGAAGGGTATGAGTAATTTTGGTCTGGACACTTTTTGCTCAAAATGTAAATAAAAGCGGAGAAATGCTTTTTCCACAATAATGCCTCTTGTACATCGTCTTATCTTTTGGGAGACATCTGTCGTTTCCCGTCAAAAAATTACTTGCTGGTTCAATAAAAGTAGCTTTAAATCAAAATTTGCCAGGGGTATGAACAGCATTGTACATACAGTTGTACAAGTACAAGCATTCAGTAAGTAATCAGTGACATGAGTGCTTCCGAAGCCTTATTCAACCTGTTGGTCAAATAACTTCAATGGGAGGGGGGGGGGGGGGGGGGGCAGTAGTGAGTTAAGTGCATGGGAGCATGGGATATGGAAAGCTCTGTGGAATCCAATCGCCTTCCCTCTCCATAGGGTAATAGCTAGCCTTTTCTCAGGTCACTCCAGTAGAACTTTAACTGCTGCATGCAAAGTGTATCAGGGGTGTTATAATTCTAGTGCCTGGAGGCTTTTAGGGCCTGTTCTCATTAGGGCAATTAGCGGGTGATTCCTGCTAATTGCCGAAGTGCTAGTGTATAACTATATGGCAGTGATCTCACTGCCACAATTGCCACAGATTGCGGGTGTTTCCGTGATTAGCGACAATTGCAAACGTGTTGCATGCAGCATTTTGCTGCGATTCTCGGGCGATCACGGTACAGTGCTTAAACAAGCGCTGATTGCGATCATCAGGAATCGTGAGAGGGTCCAGTGATTTTACCGTGCTAATCGTGGTAAAATAACCTGCGCTACCGTTTTGCTATTTCCTAGGGTGAATGGGCCCTTATTGTGTGCCAGTACACAATAATAATGAAAGAAAACAGACCATAACCAGTTCCCAGGAAAGCACTGAATCGTATCAGTGCTTTCATATCAGCATTACCACAGGAAAGGTAAAGGTTACAGATGTGGAAGGCTGCATGAACTCTCCCTGCAGCTCCCGAGAACAGGAGTAGAAAGCAACTATAGCGCAAGGCAAGGGCAAAAGAGAAAAGGGAAAAAAAAAAATCTTTTGGATAGTATTGGGAAAAAAAAGGGAGGTAAAGGAACGTCTGGGTTTCAATTGCTGTGTGTCACTCAGTGGAAAAACAGTGTAACCAGTCTGCACAGGATCTACATTGCAGTAAAGTCATAAAAGATAAGAGACCACAACAACAAAAACTTCATGTGGTCTATTACCTCTTCACAAACGTGTTGTCTTTTTCCCTGATGGAGAGACTTACCAAGTTCCTGACAAATGAATGGAAAGTCTCCTTGACGGAGGCAGACTGCCATAAAAACTCTGTAGTGTGTAAAGAGGCACTGCAGTGACAGTAAAATGCAGTAAATGATTTAGGATACACATTTTTATGTTAAATATCCTGGTTTTGGCATCAGAAACACTTCCTATAGCTATCTAGTGCTGTATATTGGTTTGTAGCCTGGTCCTCCCACTGAGGCTTAGCCTAGGCTGTTTATTATGTGGAATTCTCCACCTGTGCCGGCATCGCGTCTCGTAAGACGCTGCGTCTTACGAGACGCGATGCCGGCACAGGTGGAGAAATGAGCACAGTGGAAATGAGACCTTCATAAAAAAATTATAGCAGCAAAGAAGGTGTTCAGTTATAAAATGAGATAAATAATGATACATTTTATATAGACATTTGTATCCCTTTAAAGACCTATAAAGTTTGATGGGCTAAAATTACCCTTAAACTCAGGTCAACTTTTAAGCATGTGAAAGCAGCTCTGTAAAAGCCACATTAACTACCGAGCCACTGCACTATGCTTGCTTAACCTACGGTGCATCAGAGGCAGATTATGCACGTCAAACGCGTAGATGAGAGCAGAGGCAGATTATGCACGTCAAACGCGTAGATGAGAGCAGAGGCAGATTATGCACGTCAAACGCGTAGATGAGAGCAGAGGCAGATTATGCACGTCAAACGCGTAGATGAGAGCAGAGGCAGATTATGCACGACAAACGCGTAGATGACAGCAGAGGCAGATTATGCACGTCAAACGCGTAGATGACAGCAGAGGCAGATTATGCACGTCAAACGCGTAGATGACAGCAGAGGCAGATTATGCACGTCAAACGCGTAGATGAGAGCAGAGCCAGATTATGCACGTCAAACGCGTAGAGAGCAGAGGCAGATTATGCACGTCAAACGCGTAGATGACAGCAGAGGCAGATTATGCACGACAAACGCGTAGATGAGAGCAGAGGCAGATTATGCACGGCAAACGCGTAGATGACAGCAGAGGCAGATTATGCACGACAAACGCGTAGATGAGAGCAGAGGCAGATTATGCACGTCAAACGCGTAGATGAGAGCAGAGCCAGATTATGCACGTCAAACGTGTAGAGAGCAGAGGCAGATTATGCACGTCAAACGCGTAGATGACAGCAGAGGCAGATTATGCACGAGAAACGCGTAGATGAGAGCAGAGGCAGATTATGCACGTCAAACGCGTAGATGACAGCAGAGGCAGATTATGCACGACAAACGCGTAGATGAGAGCAGAGGCAGATTATGCACGTCAAACGCGTAGAGAGCAGAGGCAGATTATGCACGTCAAACGCGTAGATGACAGCAGAGGCAGATTATGCACGACAAACGCGTAGATGACAGCAGAGGCAGATTATGCACGACAAACGCGTAGATGACAGCAGAGGCAGATTATGCACGACAAACGCGTAGATGACAGCAGAGGCAGATTATGCACGTCAAATGCGTAGATGAGAGCAGAGGCAGATTATGCACGACAAACGCGTAGATGAGAGCAGAGGCAGATTATGCACGACAAACGCGTAGATGACAGCAGAGGCAGATTTTGCACGACAAACGCGTAGATGACAGCAGAGGCAGATTATGCACGACAAACGCGTAGATGAGAGCAGAGCCAGATTATGCACGTCAAACGCGTAGAGAGCAGAGGCAGATTATGCACGTCAAACGCGTAGATGACAGCAGAGGCAGATTATGCACGACAAACGCGTAGATGACAGCAGAGGCAGATTATGCACGTCAAACGCGTAGATGACAGCAGAGGCAGATTATGCACGACAAATGCGTAGATGACAGCAGAGGCAGATTATGCACGACAAACGCGTAGATGACAGCAGAGGCAGATTATGCACGACAAACGCATAGATGACAGCAGAGGCAGATTATGCACGCCAAACGCGTAGATGACAGCAGAGGCAGATTATGCACGCCAAACGCGTAGATGACAGCAGAGGCAGATTATGCACGCCAAACGCGTAGATGACAGCAGAGGCAGATTATGCACGTCAAACGCGTAGAGAGCAGAGGCAGATTATGCACGACAAATGCGTAGATGACAGCAGAGGCAGATTATGCACGATGAACACCTAGATTACAGCAGAAGTATGATGTGAAGTTTTAAACCATTAATGTCAGCTGTAACCACCCCTAATGACCGACCATAATGTCACACTCAGCCCAAAATACAAAGACGTGCAGAAGAGCACGCTTAGTAATTCCATCACAATTGTACACACCACACAGTAAAGTGCTTTACTGAACAATGAAATATTACCTTATAGCAGAAAGACATGACTGTACTGTCTAGTCAGCACTATCCATGAATCACATCATTCCAGCAGTATGACATCACACAGAGGACTGATTGCAGCTGTGGCAGCAAGATGAGCCCAGACTGATAAATCGTGCTCAATAACATACACAGCAACCTAGCCAAGCATTGTGCAATGCCATGCGTGTGATAGAAGCATTCACACTCTGCCCCCTTAAGGACCAGAGACCGCTGGTACAGTGACGGAATCCCGACGAATCACTGGCATACCTGCCGTCACTGCCGTATGCCGGGATCCTCCTGACATCCACCATACCGTCTCTATGACGGCAGAGTCATGTGAGCCGGTCAGGAGCTGCTTTCAATGGCTCCTGACCGTGTCTATCAATGTAAGTCTATGGGAGCAGCTTACATTGATAGACATGACCAGGAGCCAATGAAATCGGCTCTTGACGACTTACATGGCTCTGCCGTCATAGAGACAGGCAGAGCCAGTGAGCAGCGGCGAGAGACGTTGGGTTTCAGCAGCGAGATCGGCAGGGAGCCACAGAAACAGCGGATGTGCGCTACGGCGGTGATTGAAATCTACGCCCTGCCAGCCAGGTGACCACTAAAACAGGGCGTAGATGTCAATCGCCATGGTCCTTAAGTAGTTAATCATAGGTCTTCTGAGAGCTCTTTTGTGCGGGGCATCATTACATCGGGCAATGCTTCTTGGGAAAAGCAAACCCAAAACTGGTGAGTGCTTTTTATAGGGCAGGGCTCATGGAGATGTCATTTGTCTACTGGTTCACATACTTTTTCCACCTGCACTGTGAATGTTTACATGGGGTGTTCAATAAAAACATGGAAATATTTGTGTGGTATTAGGTCTATTGTTGTGACTTGGATGAAGATCAGATCACATTTTATGACCAATTTGTGCAGAAAGCCATAGAATTCCAAAGGGTTCACATCATATGCTTTTTCTTGCCAGTTGCCACTGTACTTACCTAGTTTGAGGGTAACTTTTGGATAGTCTACGCTACCTTTGCAAACAAGCACAGCCATACTGCACCTGCACAAGTACCGCAGCGCTTGCATAGTAACACAGAGCCGCTTATGGACAAGGGGCTTCCACTTACAGCGCAGGCGTACTCACACAGGCGCAGTACGGACGTGCTCATTCACAAAGGTGAGCACGACCACAACAACATATCCAACAAGCTCTTGTTGGATATGTTCAGAGGGTCCAAGCATGGCAACAGCAGGATCGGAGGAAGACACAGGAAGCCTTGGACTGTCCACAGGCTTCTCTCTACCTAGTAAACTATCGTTTTGTTCCCTGGCCAGTTCAGCTTCACTTTAACTGATGGCTAATATAGAACAATAACCTACTGCTACTTATAAATAAATAAATCTTGTGAAGCGCCATCACAGGTTTGTAGCAATTTTTAATAAAAGGTTGAGTTTCACTTTAAGCAATAACTTTTTTTTTTTTTCTGCATAATCTCCTACAGGTGTAATGTTCTTATGCAACATGCACATATACAGTGCATGGAATGTGCAACACACACACTAGTCTGGTGCACACCTATATCAACAATGAAGTGTACACACAGGGCTGTCCCATCACGTAGATGCATGAAGCACTACCATACTACAAACATGCACTAATCTTACAAACACGACCTGTTCATTTTCATAATGCAACAGGGGCACATATAAACAGAACAATATAGACTATTGTATGACCATTTCCAACACAGAAGGAGCATGAGGTCACTGCAACATTTATGACCTTGCATAGTAACACATGCTACATGAAACTGAGGCAAGACGGCCGAAAACGACTGCCTCTGGCAAGAATCTGCTATGTGTACAATGGCCCCAAAAAACAGTTCACCCTGCTATTGTAAATTTCTCAGCAGCGTAGATTACTATTCCCCCTCCAGGCCTCCATGGACTCAGGAGTAAGATGCAATGTGGCTGTCAGCTATTGCTGGTGGCTGAATTGCACCATTTTTTTTTTTTTCGTAATTTGGGCTTTGTCTTTTGCCGGCACCCAAATTACCCTCTGAGCGCTGCCATAGCCATAATTCACATTGCAGTCTATGGTGGCGCCCAAATGTCCGGCGTCATTTTTACCTGTCTCGCAGTCACTGGCCTATCAGAATTGGAACGCACGTATGTACCTTCAGTTTAGCTTCAGAGAGGCTGGGTGCGCACATAGCAGAAACGCTAGCGTTGCATAAAACGCATTGTGCAGCAATGTTAGTCAATGGGACGCAGAATAAGATGCGGAGATCTGCGATTTACAGTATGCGTTTCACGAACGCTGGTTTTGTTGCATAGTATGCAGGATGGCTGCCAAAACACACATAATAAAAGTTTATGGTGACGCACATGCATAGCGTTTTACATGCGGTTTTTTTTGCTTTTTTTGGCATTTAAATTTTGACGCATTCGAAACTCATGCAATACACATATAAAACGCAAATGCGTTTTCAATTAGCGGACTGCAAACGCACCAAAACGCACAGCACCTCACTTTGAACCCCTTCATCAAAAACCCACATGAAAAATGCTGCAAGAGCACTTTTATACTGGGCAGAGTGCCAAAATGGTAAGGGGAAAAAAAAAACCTGCAAGAAAAAACGCACAACGCATCTGCGATTTGCAACAGCAAAACGCAAACAAAATGCAGTTAAATCGCACCTGCGATTCGCAGATGAGAAACGCAAAACGCACTAAAAACGCATTACAAAATCGCAAATGCTCCTGCATAAAACACTACTTTTTCTCGCTATGTCATATGTGAACCCAGCCAGAAGGAACTAGATTCGCATCCCTTTTTATGGAACCTCCCTGTGATGTCTGAGCTATCTGAACATGAACATGGCTAAATAGAATTAAAAATCTTAGGCCCAGTGCACACCAAAACCGCTAGCAGATCCTCAAAACGTTAAGAGGTTTTTGGAGCAGATTTCAGAGAGATTCTAGGCATGTTTTCTAAACATGCCTAGCGTTTTTTTCATAGCTGTTTGAACTTTTCCTATACTTTACATTGAGGCAGAAACACTTCTGCAAACCGCAAAAGTGCTTCAGGACCCACGTTTGCGGTTTGCTCAAATCCTCAAACCGCTGGTGTGCACCATCCCAATGAAGTACAATAGCCAAGCTTTTTCACAGGCGGAAGCTGTTTGGAAAACGCTACAAAAACCGCTTGGTGTGCACCAGGCCTCAGTAAACAATATGGCTCAAACAAATTTCATGTCAGCAGCCAAATTCTCTTTGTTATTATTGATACGAGAGGAATGCGGTCAGTTCAGCTCTCGCCATTGCTACAATTATCAACATTGCTACAATTCATGCCAAACATTCTTTCATATAAAAACAGAGCTATTCTGTAGGATTCTCAAAAGACCTGCAGGTAGCAGTGAAAAAGATTGTTGCCAGTCACTAAATCAGTGCAGGTGTTAAAGAGTAACAAAGTGTCCTGCTCTGTGCATCTCATTGCTCATGTTGCACGGTATGAAATTTTTTAGACAGTCTGTACTAGAGTACAGATTACTGGCTTGCAAGGAAGTGCAATCTGAGCCGACAATTATGAAATTCACTGCTGGCTGTAACAGGAACAGTAAAGATCCTTTTTAATCGCATTACACTTTATTGAATAACCCTAAGGGATGCCCACCTTTCATCATTGTTCTAAATTAACCAATGGCAGCAGCAGCAGCAGCAGCATCTGGTTTCAGAGCAGCAGAGAAGCCAAAAATCAATCCACAGAAACCTTCTACAGGGGCCAAATCCAATGTAATCTCCTGGGAAATAATCTTTGCTTGTACACTATAGCTACCAAGCACCAGGGTGCTGCTAGAATTGCAGCTAATTTAACTGTTTCAACAGTGCTGTCTACAGTACAAAGCCAGCCATGTACCCTAAAGTAACTTTCTTTAACTGTGAATGTATAGAAAGGCTTTGCAAGACTTTGTAATTTCACATTAGTAAAGGACATATTTCTATTTCAATTTGAAGACATGAATGAATTTCCAAAACTGACAAAGTAAACTCAAGGTAAAAAAGTTAGACCCCTCTGGACTACGTCTTTTGTCCAGCCATCCCTCTTGCTGCTGAATCTTGGTCACACGCTCACTCTGTACTCACTCCTGCATGGCTGTGTGTTGCAGCCGTCGCGGGGACGGTTATGGACATGCACAGTTCTGATTTTTTGTGAACTATGCATGCCAAGGATGCACTCAGCCACAGCAACTGTGTACAGCCGTGAGGGAGCACAAAACACGGGGGCACGCAGAGTGTACCGTCCCAGCTGTGATGTACAGGAGGCTAGAAAGGTCTGAAGTGTCTCTAGAATACAGGAGGTAAGTATATATTAAAAACTTTTTTTTAACCTCTGGTAGACTTTAAAGAGAGCCCAAGGTGGGCTCAAAAAAAGGCTACCTGATCCGCAGGGCTGAGCGGATCAGGTAGCCGCAAAAAACACCGCTTCCGTGGGCCACACTGGCCCACTTTCACTTTTGAGAAATATTGTCGCTAATCTCGGGGGGCAGAGAGCGGCTGTGTGGGAACACAGAGGCATGTCATGTGGCAGAGAACATGCCTCTGTGTCCCATCTGCCCCCAGAAGATCCACCTCAGGTTCTCTTTAACCACCCTAGCGTTCAATTTTTGCGGCCATGCGTCCGCGGGAGGGAAATTTTTGTTTTAAATTTGTTTTATATAGTGTAGCTAGCACTAGGCTAGCTACACATGTGCCCCAAGTCTCCTGGCACCGCTCTGATCCCCCTGATCGCCGCCGGCTATATTTGCCTAGCCACGATCCCGCGAGAACCGCAACTTCCCCGAACAGCTTCTGGAGTCGCTATGGCGACAATCGGACATGACGCCAGTCCCTATCCTCCCCATAGCGACGCCTGGAGGCTATTGGAGAGACTGCGCCATCGCGGGTTCCGGGCTGAGGTATGTATAAGGGCGGCGATCGGGGGAGATCAGAGGGTGCCGGCGGCGATCAGGGCCAAGTACTAGCTACATGATCTGAGACCATTTTTATTAAAAGAAAAAAACAAAAAACAAAAAAACACCCAGGGCCATGCAATCCCCTGCGGCAGTATGGACGAGCCGCTCAGGTGGTTAAAAAAAAACTGCTAAAAATAGAAAAATATAAAAAAGTGCCAGAGTTGTGCTCTGTACCTGGCTGATACAACTATGGCACTTTATGCGGCCTGAGGACGTGGGCGCAGACCCACGAAACGCATTGCCTATGCTTAATAAAATTCATATTTATATGAACTTGTTATTGAGGTAAGCCACCTCTATTTTTCTATTTTTAGCTGTTTTTAACTCAGTTATCTACTTCTGGGCTCCTCTTACCCCCTTTTTTTCTAGTCACATGACTAAGGAGTAAAATACTCGCCAGTTGCAACAAAAACTTCCAGGCACAGGAACAGCTTCTTCCATCAGGCGGTAACCATGCTAGAGCTGCTAGGACTGGAAAGCATCACACTATCAGTGATCCCCAACCCTGTCCTCAAGGCCCACCAACAGTGCATGTTTTGTGGAAATCCACAGAGGTAGTTAACCAGCTCTGCTGAGACACTAACTACCTCACCTGTGGATGTTTGTGGTTTCCTGCAAAACCTGTACTGTTGGTGGGCCTTGAGGACAGGGTTGGGGATCACTGCACTATAGGACTGAAAATTAGCACTTCTCACCTTGTTTGCTACCACTTTAACTTATATACTGTCTTTGACTTGCGATTACCTGCACTGTGTGTCGTTGTACTGTTTTTGTCTGTGTCTGTTAAGCAACTGCCATGTTAAATTCCTTGTACATGCAAACTTATTTGGCCAAATAAAATTGATTCTGACTCATGATTTAACAGGATAGCCATGGAGGCAAAGCCAATCTGCGCCACTTCAACCCTAAATGCCACTCTTCTGACCCCTGCCCATGCCATATTTTGTTCTCAGGGTCATTCAGCAGCAAATGAATACAGGAGTGTTGCATGACCACACACCTTTCAGATAACACCACCTGCGAGCTGGGCTATTGCTTGATAAAAGCCCCACTGTGAAGTCTTGACTGAAAATTTCAAGGTCAAAGTAAAATGAGGCAGGAAAATTTGGGACACAGGGTGGCCTACCTTTTAATTCCTTTTGGGAGGGGGGGGGGGGGGGGGGGAACAGAGGCGCAATGGAAGAACGATCTAGTCTAGTATATCGTGTTTTCTTCGACTTCACTAGATCTCAATCCATCAAACATGTGTGGGATGTGCTAGAATCGTAAGTCATTGGGGCACAATGTTGCAACCTACAGGACTTAAAGAGACTCTAACAAAATTTTGTGCCTTATTTCTTATGTCCTATAAGTTCATATTACTGTTCTAATGTGGTCTATCTTACTGCAGCCTTTCCTACTTGCACTGTCTATGTAATAAATCTTATCTTCTTTCCTCTGTCGTGTCTGTCGGCAAGAGGCTGGAATGTGTGGAATGTGCAGCACTGCTTGTCATTGGCAGAAGCTTTACACACCCCTCCAAGCTCTGCATGAGTCACACCAGATAGCTGTTCACAGCCTATGATACTCTGGTTAGAAGCCATGTCATTTGTTTGTAAACACTGCCTAAAACTGTTCATTGCAAGCCAGGATTGCAGCAGGGAGTGGCAGAAACAGCACAGAGGGGCACAGGAGAAAATAAGGAATAGAATGGTATGCTTTTTATTGTAAGAATATTAGAGTACAGATTCTCTTTAAAGCAGCAAGGCCAGCCAAACTATCCCTGGAAAATAAAACACATATGTAAGAAGATACATACTTGTTCTACTTACATATGTATTGTACTTTCTACATTTTTACTTCAGTTTATTTTATATAGTAAATAAAGAGAAAACTGATTCAGGCATTTTCCATCTTTATTACCTCTGCCTGAAGCCAATCCTGATTTCATTTACTTACTCTTTTTTTTCTCCTAGAAACTGCACTGTCATATCTAGTTTGCTTTGTAAACACACGAGCACAACATAGAATGTATTTCAGCAGCTTCTGCAGAGGGGTAAAGTGTATTTCCCTTTTCTGCCTGTCACACTGAGCTGTCCTCAGCCAACCAACGAGGAGCAGGAATGTGGAAGGGGAAATAAACTTCCTTCTCCCTGGCAATGTACCAAATAGAGCCAGGCTGACTGAGATAAGACTTATTACAGCAGAAACATATTGGAATGCTTGCAATGCCGGGTCAGGTTGTAGACTGCATAATAAACACAGAACAATGGATATACAGAATTTGATTTAAAGCCTCATCTACACGCGTAGATGAGGCTGCGATCCGGCGGCTTGATTAGCCGCCGGATCGCCTCTTCCGCGTACCCGCGCGTGCCAGCCGCATCCCCGCCACATTCGATTCCCCGCTCGTCCCCGCTTATCTTCCGCTCGATTCCTTGCCATTGTCCCCTCGCGGGGAGCGAGCAGGGAATCGGCGGAAGCAAGATCCGTCCTGTTGGATCTTATCAATCGAGCTGCATCAGCGGCTCGATTGATAAGGAGCATCGCGGCCGCACCCACGTGTGTAGATGCGGCTTTATGGCTGACAATCCTGCTTTAATAGGATCTGCTGCTAATGTAACATGTGCCAAACATCACAGGACCTACAGTGGTATTGTGAGGTCCATGCCTCAGTGGGTCAGAGCTGTTTAGCAAGCAAAACAAAGATCCACACAGTTTTAAGCATTTGGTTGATCACACTATCAGTTGTATGGGTCATCACAAAGCAGTGTGTGAACAACAACATACAGAGCCATCAAAAGTACACTAAAATGATAACTTCAAGTTGTGCAACAATGGCACATAATAGAATTACCATTATTATTAGTAATGCGAATAAAGCACAGAAAAATAGCATACTGATTTATATTAATGGACAAACAACATGCATGTAAAGCACTGCAAAAATAAATAAGACTCGCATATATACTCAACAGACCAAGCAGTGCACAGGAGTTCATCGTTACGGCATATGCATCACATAGCGCTGTGTCTGCCCAGTCAAGATGTAGAATAAAGCTTTTTCAACACGTATACACAGAAATAACATGCAGAGTTTATACAAACAGCACATTAGCCATTGGTGGGGGTGAAAGCAGTTTGTAGATTCAGAACTAAGAATGTATACATGGTACACTGAACAATTCTAGAGTCAGTGCAATGACACAGAATTACATATAAAATTAGTCAATGCTGGGAATAAGTGCAATATATAGATGCAAATACAATACTATAGTAAAATAGCCTGTGTTGGGGTTAATTACAGCATCTAGACACATGTAATATAAAATGTATTTATGATAAATTGGCCAAAACTGGGGACTGATGCAGTGAACAGACACAATAAATTGAGCAGTTCTAATGGTCAATGCAGTGCACAGACATAACATACAGAATGTGTGTGTATATGTATATTTATATGGTACATTGTACAGTGCTAGTGTCAGTCTAATGCATAGATGCACATTACAATTTAGAGAACATAATAATAATGTAATGTAGACATTAGTAGGGACATTAAGCAATGACTATTGTAGGAATTACAGTGTGAGCATCAGTTATGTGGCATAACTATTATTTACTCTGTGAAATGATGCTGAAGATGTCAGCCCTATGTTGGTAGATAATAATAATAAATGAAAATGTACATATAAAATAGTACACTGGTCAATGCAGTGTAAAAACACAGATATAATAAGCAGAATAGATATACTGTACATTGGCCAGTGCAGTGCACAAAACTGCAGCCATAAAAATAAGTATAAGGTATATACACATCATTCATTGGCCAGTGCAGTAAATTATAATAATACATAAAATGCATATGCAGAACTGGAGGTCTATATTCAGTGCATAACCACAGACACAAACGTAATACTCAGAATGTATATAAAGTAATACACAGCTGACAGCATCTCTCCCCAGAACTCACCTCTCACCCGCCCCGGGTGTCCCTCCGGCTTCTCCTCTGTCCTACAGCCGTGCCACACTAGCACTATTAGAGCCACCTCTCGCGAGATGTGCGCACCTGTCCCTGCGCCCCGCCTACCCCCACACCCGGAGCCCAGAGCCTCTCCCCTCTCCTCCCACTTTCCCTGCCAGTCACCGCCCCCTCCCTCAGCCTCCAGAGCGCTAACTTCTTCCCTCAGCCGTGTCTGCTGCTCCCGCCATATTTGGAGAGACTGATTCAGCCTATTGTAACTGTTACGTCGGGCTACAAAGTGATGGCTGCTGTATGCAAGACGCATGTCATCCAATTTGGTTCTATGAGACCTCATATTAAAAAATCAGTTAATCCATGATACAATAACACTAATGTGTTCAAAAAAGTGCTTCATTTTTACAGTAATTATACTAGTAGACCCAAGCCCGTTTAAAAACGAGCTCTAGGTCTTGTTTCTGCCGCCGCCAGTGCGCATGCCCGAACCCACCGCGTACCTGCACCCGACCCGCCTCGCTCCCTGGTCCTGTCCAGCTGTCCGTTATTGCGCACATGCGCAGTAGCAAAAAACAAGGTCACAGGGACATCTGGACGCAGCGACACAGGGATTTTATTGTATAGGATTATTTAGTCAGTGTTTGCCCATAGTAAAATATTTCCTTTCTCTAATTTACATTCTGACAGTTATCAGATGGTGACATTTTTACTGCTGGCAGGTGAGGTCAGTGGAAGGAGATGCTGCTTGCTTTTTTGGCAGTTGGACTCAGCTGTAAACAGCTGTTATTCCCCATAATGCAATGAGGTTCACAGACAGGAAACTGTCAGGACCATGGTCCTAACATCCCACTGTGGGAGGGGTTTCACCACAATATCAGCCATACAGAGCCCCCTGATGAACCGTTTGTGAAAAAGAAAAGATTTGTCATGGGAAAGGGGATATCAGCTACTGACTGGGATGAAGTTCAATTCTTAGTAACGGTTTCTCTTTAATATTGATGACCCTGTGTTCAAAAAGGCATACGAACAGCAACTCAGGGATAAAAGCCAAAGTTGTTAAACATGAAGGATAATTGTTATACTTTAAATTAACTATATTACTACTTGCACTTATCGAGTTTACCTAACCATCCTTACTTACAACTGGTCCCTACTCCCTACAATATAATGCTGGGAACACACGTTTCGTTTTAGCTGTAGAATCATTCCAATAGATGCCTTCGATTGATAAAATTCCGTCATGTCCAATTCTTCGCTCAGTTGTTTTCCGATCAATTTCTCATAGACGTGAATGGAAAAAAAGATAAGAAAAACTAGCGAAATATAAAAAGTATCGAGCCGAGAATCGAAAGGTAAATCGATCGCGTGGAGAATCAACCGCAAAAAACGTATTGTGTGTTCCCAGCATTAAGCCATTCCAGTAAGCACATAAGCAGACAATGCGTGCCACTAAACCTGAATTGGATGCAACAGGTTCTTCACTAGCGATGAATGATTGCAATTTGCCTTATGTGGAATTTTGACATAAAATTGCGCAACTGATTACACATAATCACGATTTCCAAATTGAATTGATTTCATGTAATCCATTCTCAAATTTTGCACATTATGCAAAATTACAAACACGTCAGTCGTAAATGATTTTTTGCATAAACTGCAAACATTAGTGCAAACTGAAATTTACGCTGTTTGCGGGGGATCTTCAATCAAGGTCTCAAGAGAATATTGGCATGGGACCATTTCTGAGGATATTGAAGTCGAATAATTATGTTCCCTTTATTGAAAAAAGTTGGCAGTTTTACTTACTGTATCTGGGGCTTCTTCCATCCTCCTGCAGACCTTCCAAGCCCTCACCATCATTCCTTACTATTCCATTCATCTGCAGCACCCCTCGATTGTGATCCTGTATTCTGGAGCAATCTACCCATGCACAGTAGCAATTTTTACTCATTGCGCAAGTTAACCTGCCAACTTTTTTACACCACTTTAGGTTCCCTTTGAAGGTATTTATGGTTAAAGGGACACTTAAGTCAGGAATAATAAAAAACAGTTTTACATTCCTGGGGCCCCCTCCAGCCATCCTATGCCCTCGCAGTCACTCACGGGTCCTCCGGTCCCTCGCCACCAGCTACTTTCGATTTCGCTGTCAGGCCCGACAGGCCTGGCCACGCATACTTTTCTTTGCGTTCCCGTCTGCAATAGCGTCCTGCGTCTGTGCAGGGTGCTATTAAGAACGGGAACAAGAAGAAGGATACGCGTGGCCAGGCCTGCGCAGGTGCAGAAAGCCTGCTGACTCCCTGACCCTGTCAGGGCCTGGCAGCGAAAACGAAAGTAGCTGGCGGTGGTAAACCAGAGGCTCCGTGAGTGACTGCGAGGGCATGGGACGGCTGCAAGGGGATGGTAGAAGCCCCAGGCAACAGGCCCGGATTTGTTCTCTTTACTGCCCAAGGCCACTGTTACCAGTCGCCCCCCTTCAGTATAGGTAGCGAGATGACTGCTCCCTCGTCCCTCCAGAATAGGTAGCCACATGACTCCTCCCCCTTCCCACTAGTATAGGTAGCCTGATGACTCTCCCCCCTCTCAAGTATAGGTAGCCAAGTGACCCCTCCTCCCTTTCCCTCTAGTATAGGTAGCCTGAGGACCCCTCCCCCTCCAGTATAGGTAGCCAGATGACACCCTTAATGCCTCCCTTTCCCACTCCCCACCCCCTTTCAGTATAGGTAGCCAGCTCGCCTCCACACTGCAGCAGCCATCTGAGTCACTCACTCCCCCTGATCGTCTCTAGTGTAGAAGCTTAGTCTTCCCCTTCCTCTCCAATGCTACCCAAGTCCATAGCCGTCCGCCACAATGCCAACGTACACAGGGAGGAAGGTGGACGCTGCACAGGCAGCTGGCAGCAGAGTACCGCGGTCAGGTGCTTGTCTGATCTCTCTGCATTGCAGGCAGCATTTGCCTAGCTTGCAAATGCTGCACCAGTTGAGCCTGCTGCTTTGATGCCCTTGCTCCTGTGGTGCCCTAGGCCATGGCCTAGGCGGCCTTGGCCTAAATCCGGCCCTGCCAGGCAAGTAAAACTATTTTTTTTATTCCTGGCTTAAGTGTCCCTTTAATTAAGATTACCTATTTCGCTTGGAAAGGGGGCTCTGGAGGATTTCACAATGAATCCACTCTCAGGGCAACCACTTACTCCTGGGCACTGGAGAAAGCTTTGCCACCCCTCTCTTCCAGAGTCCCCCCCTCTCCTCCAATCATGGACCATGCAGGCAGGTACAGCTCAGGGTGCAGAGCCCCATGAAATCCAGGCTCTGTTTTCTGCCTATGACAGCCTACATGGTTGACAAGGGGTGAAAGTTGCTTGGGAGGGGGGACCCCATACTGTGTTTTCTTGATATGTATAGGAAGAAGTCGTTATATACTAACCACTTTAGGACCAACGACCTTACAGTTACGTCCTCTGTGTGCCTGTGTACTGCTGACAGGCCGTAACTGTAAAGTCCTTTTAGTCCCACTGCGGGTTCCTGTAATAGTTGTAAATACTAAATCTGGCCTTATTTCCCTGTTGTTGAAAAATTAGCTACCTGTTTTACTAAATCCACAATTGAAGGGGCCCTGAGCAGAGGCGAAAATTAAAAAAGTGGACTTACCTGGGGCTTCCTCCAGTCCCCCATAGCCCACAAGGTCCCCCAGCATCCTCTTGGCCCCTTCCGTGGTCCTGCTGGTGGCTCCGGTAATCCGGCGAATTCGGCTGAAGGCGCACCCTGCGTGTCTTCATGCCGGGTGCCGTAAGCGTCCTGCGCGGTTCAGTCTTTAGAGAACAGCCCCTGCGTAGGTTGCCGTGATGGCACATATGCGCGATATCAGCTGAAGTCGATGGATTATCGGAGCCACCAGCGGGAACAGAGAAGGGGCCAAGAGGATGCCGGGGGCTACAGGGGGCTGGAGGAAGCCCCAGGTAAGTCCAGTTTTTCGCCTCTGCTCAGTGTCCCTTTAAGACTAGAAACACAGTAGGCAGAAATTCTAGCGTTACGAAAAACGCTAGCATTTTTGCCGCTAATCAAAGTCTATGGGCCGAATGCGTTTTACAATGTCTGTTTTTAAAATGTATTTCAATGCTAGTCTTTTGCTATTGTTCAAACAGCTGATAAGACTGATAAGAAGTCAAACCAACTGTTGGATTGACTTCGTATCAGTCTTATTAGCTCTTTGAACAATAGCAAAATAATTTTTTAGGTGTTTAACCAGTTCAGCCTTCAGTTGTTTTCACTTTATGCATCCGAGCAATGTTGACCTCCCATTCATTAGCCTATAACTTTATCACTACTTATCACAATGAATTGATCTATAGCTTGTTTTTTCCGCCACCAATTAGGCTTTCTTTGGGTGGTACATTTTGCTAAGAGCCACTTTACTGTAAATGCATTTTAAGAGGAAGAATAAGAAAAAATGGAAAAAAATTATTATTTTTCAGTTTTCAGCCATTATAGTTTTAAAATAATACATGCCTTCATAATTAAAACTCACGTATTGTATTTGCCCATCTGTCCCGGTTATTACACCATTTAAATTATGTCCCTAACTCCCTATCACAATGAATGGCGACAATATTTCATTTGGAAATAAAGGTGCATTTTTTCCGTTTTGCATCCATCACTATTTACAAGTTTAAAAGTAAAAAAAAAAATAGAACTATTTAATCTTTACATTGATATTTAAAAAGTTTAGACCATAGGTAAATATTTACATGTTTGGTTTTTTTAATTGTAATGTTTGTTTTTTTTATATATTAAACATTTTATTTGGGTATTTTTGGGAGGGTGGGATGTAAATAGTACTGTATATACTCATGTATAAGCCTAATTTTTCAGAATTAAAAATGTACTGAAAAGTTAACCCCTCGGCTTATATGCGGGTCAATGGAGCAGAACAGATGGTAGAGCAGGTTTTGTTAATGGAAATGTAAGGATTTTGCACTAGTGATCCTGCTCTTGCCAGCTGGCTCTCTGCTTTGTCTGTGTCCCTCCATCCCCTGCAACATAGTGTGCAGAGTGTAATGCTCAAGACTACCTCTGTCCCCTGGCTTGTGGAGCGGAGGGTGCAAGCAACATTGCCAACTGTGAAATTATTGGGCATTCTTCCTGTGTGGCAATCACTGTGTCTCATATCTATGATGCCATCTAGTGGCTTCTTGACACACAGCTGTATGATCCTAGGGCATATCTGACTATGGGGTGGGGGGTTGACATGTACTGGGGGGAACATCTGGCTACTGTGGAGGGTGCTATACTGGGGAGTGGGCTTATACACGAGTCAATCACTTTTCCTGGTTTTTTTAGGGAAAAGTGGGTACCTTGGCTTATACACGGGTCGGCTTATATGCGAGTATATACGGGTATTTGTTTAGGGTAAATATATGTGCATTTTTATTTTTTTTTACATTTAGTTGTAGTTTTACTTTTTACATGAGTTTGTTTACATGATGTCACTCTAAGCATACGCTTAAAGGGACGCATGAAGCCAGAAAAAGCGAAGCTTCCGAGAGAAGCTGTCGCTTTTTCTGCAGGGGAGAGGAATCAGTGATCGGGCACCATAGCCCGATTCACTGATTGCCTGGCTAACGAACCGCGGGCCGGTGGAACGCACACGCGCGATCGGCCATGGGAGCGCGCGGACGCGCACATAGCCTCCTGGACGTAGGTACTACGTCCTGGAGGCATAAATGGTTAAACTTGTTTCACAACAAACGTTGTGAAAGCATAAAAGACCGCTGTTGAGCATGTGTATGGGGCTTAAAGCCTTAAGGCGCGTACACACGTCATACTTTAATAAAAGATGAGTCCCTCAGACCCTCCTGCTGGGCGGACGTTCTGCTGACAGTAGGGCATGTGTACACGCTGTCGGCCGACTGATAAGACTGTTTCAGACAGATCCACTCAGCGGATCTGTCAGAAACAGTCTTATCAGTCTGCCGACAGACTGTACACACGTCCTACTGATGGCAGAACGTCTGCCCAGCGGGAGAGTCTGAAAGACCCATGATTTGCAAAATTATGGCGTGTGTACGCGCCTTTAGGGCCCGTTTCCACTCTGCATGGCATGCATCTTGCGAGACGTGATGTCGGCACAGCTGTAATGCGAGACACATCTGAATCCCTCTAGCCGTGCCATGCACAGCTATAGGGCTTAGTATGCACTCTTTGTTTTCTTACTGCATGCCGTCCAATATTTTGTGAATCATACAGCAGCCTGTTGACTTCAATAGGCTGGCGTTCCCCATCCAAATTCGCAAGCGAAGAAATGCAGCAAATCGCTCTTAGTCCTTAGGTTGGCCATGCACTGGTCAATATATACTTTTGAATTGAGAATTCTGATTCTGATTAGAATCTGACAGTGATCTATTAGCAATTTATTGTTTAAAAGACTGATTATAAGGAGACTTAAGTCAATCTGCAAAAATGATTTTAAACTTACTTGGGGCTTCTAGCAGCCACCTGGAGTTCTCCTGTGCCTACGACACCAGTCTAATTTCCTCCGGCCCGCAGCGGCAACCCCTCTCAAAGCCGGCCAGTCACCGCCTACTGCACATGCACGACTCTGAGCCAGACGCACCTGCGGCCGGGAGTGCGCTGCACATATGATCATGCACAGAATGGTGTTCACCTTATGTGGCGCTTCCCCAGTCAGCCGAGGGATGACAAGTGTGTTGTCCCAACACTCAGTTACACTCAGGCCTTGATATGCACAAAGTATAAGAACTGAAAGCCATAAGACAGCATTACCGCCGGAAGCCACAAGGCAGAGAAACCAGCAACATCATAACCAAGAACAGTCCAGGTTGGCAAGAGGAAATCAGAAGAGAAGTACAAAATGGTAAGGCAATTAGGCAAAACTAATCCAGCAATGGTCCAGGGGTCATACACGGGAGAGAAGAAATATTGGCATTCCAAGGGCAACACAGAAGCAGGTCGGGTAGAATTCCAAGGTCAGTCCAGGCAGCAATCCAAAACAAGGTAGAAGGTCAAGCAAGGTCACATTAGAGGTCCAGAAATTAACACACCCAGGAGAACAACACTAAGGCAACTATGTGCTATAACGGTCAAGACCACATTGGAAGGGGAAGTCTTATATAATCAGCATCAATCAGGAACACCCATAGGCTGTGAAAGGCAGAGTGACTGTTGGTCATTCTAATTGAAACATTCCTGTCAGCTGCTAGCCTAATGGCGCCCATACATGGTACAATTTTCTTCATTTGTTTTTCGATTAGATAATTTCATTCGATTATTCCATTAGATCAAACATAAATATTTTTCCAACATGTCCAACTGGATTTTTATCGAAAAAAAAACAGGATAATCGAAAAAAAGCGCTTCATTTTGACTTTCATTCGATTTGATAGTTTTGGTCAAACAGACGGGCAAATTGAACGTTCTTATTGTATGGGCACTATAAGTGAGTAGTTCAGGCGTGTGGCCACACACACACACAACGTTCATGTAAGTCTACAAATTGCAAATGATTCTCTTAGCTACTGTAGCGAAAGATTTTTTTTTAGAAAGATTTTTTTTTTATACGGTATAATTCTATACATGTATTTGGATTGTGGAACGGATCATCTGAGTTATTAATCCTTATGAGGAAATTTGATATGAGTGCCTTGAAACCAAGGTTTCACTGTAATAACAATAATATTAATAATTTTGGACAATCATAGTGAGCTGCTAACATCACATTCTCAAAAAGTTACTTAAAAGTGTACCAGAGACGAAATACAAAAAACAAGTTTTATACATACGTGGGGCATCCTCCAGCTCCATCCGCACGAATCGCACCCACGCTGCTGCCTGCAGCTCCGGTATTGGATCCCGTTAGTTCTGCCAGTCGCGGCCAGTCTGCGCAAGAGGAAGTGCGCTCTCTACGTATCTCTCCGGCGGCTGCAGGCAGCAGAGGACGGTGGCGTGGGAGCGATCCGTGCGCATGGGGCTGGAGGAAGCCCCAGGTATGCATAAAACTTTTTTTTTATTTGGTCTCTGGTTTCCTTTAAAGAGTCTGTCTTCCCAAAAGTCATAGTTCATTTCTAAGTGGAGTCACCTGGGCTGCATCACGTACTGGTCTCCTTCTATCTCTTGGTATCCCCAGCTTGAACATCTCATCAGCATAGTTCCATCTCTGCATCCTGACCCTCTGTAGTTTAGAACGTTCTCAGCAGCTTTAGCAACTAGTACTGTAGATACCTCTGCATAGACAGGAGTTGTTCCTCTGGAAGAGCTGTGTACACTGGCAGTGTTTGTATACACAATACGGTAATAATTAGGGGTGGCTCATCACTTAATTTATTCCTCCAGCTCATGTGATTGTGGATGTGAGGTAGAGTGCAGGAATGGAGACAGCCAGGATATCATTAGATAACAGGTTAGCAGCATGAGTCGCTGCACATGCCACAATTACTATGAAGTATGATAGCAGAGTGTTAGCTGTCTCAGTACATACAACAGTGTAAATAGTAGGCTGGAGGTTTGTCATCTTATCTGTGTCATCTTATCTGTGTCATCTTCTTATCTATGTCATAACCTTTTCAGCTCCCAGCAAGCAAAACTTACTACAGCTAACATGAGAAAAATAATCACAGTACAATATCTACACTCATCATTCACGATTACTTGCCTTTCTTGCCAACTAAGCCGGATGTTTATAGAACTCTCATACTTACCTAACAAAAGTGAAATTCCTCTGGTCCCGCCCCTTTACCCATGTGTCTGTGCTCCATAGTCCCCTCCATGTGACACTGCTCCTACCTCCTATTTTTGCGCAGGCTGTGAGTAGTTTCTTTATGTAGCCAAGAAGCAGGGCTGGTTCTAGCTACAATGGAGCCCTGAGGCAAAATAAACTTTGGGGGGACTCCCTGATGCCCCCTTTCCAACCAAATTACCCACAGGGCCCCAAGTCTGCTGCCGAGCCCAAACCAATCATATCCTCCTAGTCACACAATATCATTAGCTGTCCATTGCATGTCCCCAAAAGCATTGTTGGGGTTCCCATCATGACCCATGACGGGTCACCACAGCTAGATGGGAAGATGAACACCTTGGGGCCCCCCACAGCCTCTGCCCCTTTTGCCTCTATGGTTGCACCAGCCCTGCCAAAAAGTGTCTAAAATAAAACTATAAAATAAAAACTATTCCTCACAGGATTAGGAAGAGAAAAAGGGTCAAGCAATGATAAATTCTACTTGTGTTTGCCAAACCCTCATTCTGGGTTATCGCCATGGTTACTAATCCATACATTTTGGTCTGCCTCTGACATCTTGCAGATTCAGGGCACCGGCAGCAACCCTGTGTTTCACTAGTGGTCACCTGCCACTGGTCACTACTACGTAACCTCTCGCTATTGGGCACATTCTTGCAGCTTTTCTTGCTTACGGCTTCCTGCTGATCCAATCAATGCACAGGTTACAGATTACCACTGGAGGAGTCTTTAGTCCAGGAAGCTGCAAAGTGTGGTGAAGTGTGTTTTACAGCTGCTGCCAGAGACCAGGACACCATCATTTCAATACTGCAGATTTATTAGTGGCCTCCTGTTGGGTGAGTGTGGCTAACACACTCACACTTACCTCCAAACTTACTGTTGTATGGTGCTGGGTGGAGTTCTACTTTAACTGCAAAGTCCTTGTATAATAATAGGAGGCCAAAAGAAAATTGGATACCCCCAAGGCTCCCCCGTGGTCTTTTTTTTCTTTTTTTTTTCAGTTTTCTGTAAGGTCATGGGTCCCAATTGGCTCCATTTAACTATTTACCTGCTGAGTTAGGGTGGATTCTCAAACTCCGACCCCCCTTCCCCCTGCTGCCAACACCCGCTCAAATCAACTGAATCTGCGAGAAGCAACAAACACCACAGGACCACCTCTGTAGTCAACTTAACAAGTGAAAACTGTAAAATTTCAGGGCCCTTTCATACTTAGCTTCATGGTATTCTCCCCACTACTTCAGCTCATCACAGGGGCCATCAAACTCACTGCAACTTTTTACAGTTGTTGCAATGCAGTGCAATGGAAGTGGTCCAGCCAACGCAAAAGCTGCAGCGTCGTACACAACGCAAGGTAAGTCAATGGCACTACGAACAATTTTAAAATTGTGGTGCGGCGTGCATACACATCAGATAAATTGACGTGACGTACTTCCTAACCGGCAGGTAGCACATCACAGAGCAGGAAAAGGGGTCACGGCAATTTCCCTGTGGGGCAGGGAGCAAAATGATGATAATGGTGTGGTACGATGCACAGTGGTAGGGTCATATGCTGCAAACAAATCACACCACACCATGGCCCGTATGCAATTCACTTTTTCTCCCGAGTCATCTTCTAGGAGATCATTTTCATGTTCTCTTTAAAATAACTTTTCAGCATTTTACAAATGAAAAAGTACTTAAAAGTTGGTCAAAAAGTACTATTAAAATTATTTTGAGTATATTCTTGCTTGCTGGTGATTTAAAAAACATTGTATAACAAAGTGTGGAAATATCACCTAGGTAAAAAAATGAATACCATATGGGCCCATATGTGAAAGGGGCCTCAGAATTCACAGTTTTGGTCACAACTGTGAAGAGACAGGAAGTGGGGAATAAAGGCCCCATCAGGACCAGTGGCGTAGCTAAGGAGCTGTGGGCCCCGATGCAAGTTTTACAATGGGGCCCCCCCAAGCACTCTATACATAGCAATTGATACGGTGCACCAAAACCTGCCAATGGCAACTACAGTGTCAGAGGAGCAAGAAGGGGATGGGAAACAGTTTGTAATGATTACCACTATTCAAAGTATCTAAAGAAGTGATTATTATGAGCACAGGACCAATAGAGAGCTAATACTGTAGTTGAGGGAGGGCGCTTCGGGGCCCCTCTGGCCCAAGGGCCCCGATGCGGTTGCTACCGCTGCACCCCCTATTGCTACGCCCCTGATCAGGACCTCAGACACCAAACGTGACAAAGGTCTTAGGCCTCCTCTCACACTTGTCCAAAATCGTAACATTTTTACCACTAAAAATGCTTTTGATCCATTGTCAAGTGTTAATACTTTTAAAACCAGTTAAACAACTCAGAAATATATATTTGTTGGAATTCACAGTACAGGAGAATCTTATTTCACATTTGTTTCAATATTTTCTTTGACTTGACGTGAAGTTCTGAAGGTGCTCATAGGATTCTGGAATGTGAAGAGAGGCATTAATGCACAGAGAATAAAATATATTGTCTGTCATAAACTTAAAGAGTACCTACATTATACAGTACAGGTAGAGATGGCTCAAACCTCCAATTTTAGGTTCGTGAACCTCGAACGTGAACTTCCGAAAAAGTTTGCGTTCGTGCGAACTTCGCGAACCGCCATAGACTTCAATGGGCAGGTGAACTTTCAAAACGTCAACCATTAATTCTGGCCAGAAAAGTGATGGAAAAGATGTTTCAAGGGGTTTAACGCCTGAGTTTTTGCATGGGGGAGTGGGATACACGCCAAATGTCCTGGGGAAAAATCTGGATTTGATGCACAGCAGTGTTTTAAAGGGATACTGTAGAGGGGTCAGGGGAAAATGAGTTGAACTTACCCGGGACTTCTAACGGTCCCCCGCAGACATCCTGTGTTGGCGCAGCCACTCACCGATGCTCCGGCCCCGCCTCCGGTTCACTTCTGGAATTTCAGTCTTTAAAGTCTGAAAACCACTGCGCCTGCGTTGCCGTGTCCTCGATCCCGCTGATGTCATCAAGAGCGCACAGCGCAGGCCCAGTATGGTCTGTGTCTGTGCAGTACACTCCTGGTGACATCAGCGGGAGCGAGGACACGGGCGTGCAGGCGCAGTGGTTTTCTGACTTTAAAGTCAGAAATTCCAGAAGTGAACTGGAGGCGGGGCTGGAGCATCGGTGAGTGGCTGCGCCAACACAGGATGTCTGCGGGGGACCATTAGAAGCCCCGGGTAAGTTCAACTCATTTTCCCCTGACCCCCCTACAGTATCCCTTTAAAACACTGCTGTGCATCAAATCCAGATTTTTTTCCCAGGACATTTGGCGTGTATCCCACTCCCCCATGCAAAAACTCAGCTCATTTTCCCCCGACCCCCCTACAGTATCCCTTTAAGGGCAGAAATCACATTGCATTGCTAAATTGGAGGCATAAAGTGCTTTAAAACATCTTGCGTGTGTATACATCAATCAGGTAGTGTAATTAGTGTACTGCTTCACACTGACAGACCAAACTCACTGTGTAACGCACCGCAAACAGCAGTTTGACTGTGTAGTGATGGACGTGCTGGACTGGTGTGCACCATGGCGAGAGTGCAGACGATAGTGGTTTCCAAGCTCATATTGTCGCTGGGCTGAGGTAGCTCAATGATAGAACAACAGTGACTGTCCAGCTGATCAAATTTGGTGTGTCCACAATGAAGCAATGACCATATTATCTTGGTTGTGCCCCCCAACACTTTCATATAGCCGGCGGTCATTGCTTCATTGTGATATGCAAGCCCCTTCACTGCGGCAAGATAACGATCACGAAGGGAAATTGACACATGTACATGTCTTTTGTTTTGTTGTTGCAGGAAGCCGCAGTGCAGCCAGAAAAATTAGGCAGGCATGTACAGGCACCAGAAAAAAAATTGTTATTGTTTTTGTTAGCGGCCGTTGCTAGCAGTGGCCTTAAAAATTCAGGCATCCACCTGGAGTCTTGGACCCTGTTGGTGGTGGCGGAGAAGGCAGTCAAGCGGCCTGCAGGCAGAGATACTGTGTAGGGAGCGACTTAGTCTTGGGGCAGGCAGTCACACGGCGTGCAGGCAGAGATGCTGTGTGTGGGGACTGATTTAGTCTTTGGGCGGGCAGTAGCCCTCCGGGATCCATGCCTCATTCATTTTGATAAAGGTGAAGTACTGCACACTTTTTTGACCTAGGCGACTTCTCTTCTCAGTGACAATGCCTCCAGCTGTGCTGAAGGTCCTTTCTGACAGGACGCTTGAGGCAGGGCAAGCCAGAAGTTGGATGGCAAATTGTGACAGCTCTGGCCACAGGTGAAGCCTGCGCACGCAGTAGTCCAGGGGTTCATTGCTGCTCAGAGTGTCTACATCTGCAGTTAAGGCTAGGTAGTTGGCTACCTCCTGGTTGAAGCGTTGGTGGAGGGTGGATCCGGAAGGGCTAAGGTGAGACGTTGGACTAAAGAAAAAGAATGTCCGCATGTCCGACTCACCATGAGATCGCCTGAGCGTCCTGTCCTTGCCTGCGTGGCCATGGGAGGAGGAGGAAGATTACTGGCAGTGGCACCTTCATTCTGTTGTGCTGTGACATCACTCTTAAATGCACTGTTAAGCATAGTTGCCAGCTTGTTCTGCAAGTGCTGTATCCTTTCTGCCTTCTGGTGATTTGGAAACATCTCTGCCACTTTGTGCCTATACCGAGGGTCTAGTAGTGTTGCCACCAAGTACAGGTCATTCCCCTTAAGTTTTTTTATACGGGGGTCCCTCAACAGGCTAGACAGCATGAAAGCCGCCATCTGCACAAATTTGGATGCAGATGTACTATACATCTCCTCTTGCTCTTCTTCAGTGATGTCAGGTAAGTTCTCCTCCTCCGCCCAGCCACGAACAATACCACGGGAAAGTTGAGCAGCACAAGCCCCCTGTGACGCCTGCTGCGGTTGTTCTTCTGCCTCCTCCTCCCCCTCCTCAAAAACACCACAACTGACTCCTCTTCCCCACATGACTCTTTCTCCTCCTCTCCCCTCCTTTGTGCTGCTACAGGTGTTGAGGAAACATCTGGTTCCGCTGATAATTGATCCCACAACTCTTCCTCCTGTTCCTGTTTCTGTTCATGCTCCTCCACAGCTTGATCCGCCACTCTACGCATGGCACGCTCCAGGAAGAAAGCATATGGGCTCAAGTCGCTGATGGCACCTTCACTGCGACTCACCATGTTTGTCACCTCCTCAAATGGCCGTATGAGCCTTTAGGCATTTCGCATGAGTGTCCAGTACTTCGACCAGAACAACCCCATCTCCCCAGACCATGTCCTTTTACTGTAGTTGTACAGATACTGGTTGACAGCTTTCTCCTGTTGTAGCAGGCGGTTAAACATCAGGAGCATTGAATTCCAGCAAGTCGGGCTATCGCAAATCAAGCGCCTCACCGGCAAGCTGTTTCTCCGCTGAATATCGTCCAAGCATGCCATGGCTGTGTAGGACCGCCTGAAATGCCCACACATCTTCCTGGACTGTGCTTACACACAAATCTCTGAATTATTAGATTCAGCACATGTGCCATGCAGGGTACATGTGTCAACTTTCCCAAATTCAAAGCAGAAATGAGATTGCTGCCGTTGTCACACACCACGTTGCCGATCTCCAGTTGGTGCGGGGTCAGCCACTAATCCACCTGTTTGTTCAGAGCAGCCAGGAGAGCTGCTCCAGTGTGACTCTCGGCTTTGAGCAAGACATGTCTAAGATGGCGTGACACCGTCGTACCTGGCATGCAGCATAGGCCCTGGGGAGCTGGGGCTGTGTAGCTGGAGAGTAGATCGCAGCACCAGTAGTGCAGCACTGCCACTCAGCCAAGGAGGAGGAGGACAATGACAGCAAAGAGGATGTAGCAGGAGGAGTAGGAGGAGAAGGAGAGGAGGTGGCAGCAGGCCTGCCTGCAATCAGTGGAGGTGTCACAACTATGTCCTCTGCACAGCCACATACTCCCTGCTTGCCAGCGGTAACCAGGTTGACCCAATGGGCTGTGTAAGTAATGTACCTGCCCTGACAATGCTTTGCAGACCAGGCATCCATGGTCAGATGGACCCTTGATCCAACGTTGTGTGCCAGAGATAACACCACTTGCCTTCTGTGAAGGTGCAAGGGAGAAAGTGGCTGAAGATAATGCACCTGTAGGAGGAGGAAGAGGAGAAGGAAGGTGGCTTTGCTTTTGTGTGCTGCTTTTTCTCAGGTGGTCTTCCCATTGCAGTTTGAGCTTTTTCATCATCATGTGCCTTCATACGTGGGTCTTGGCCTTTTCATGGTTCAATTTTTGGTGGCAGAGAGTACAGATGGCATGGCTCTCATCTGAGGTAGACACACAAGAAAATTTCCACACCGCTGAGCCCTGGGATGATGGCACTATGGTGGCGTCAGCGGCTGACGTTGAAGGGCATGTTGGCTGGCTGTCCATAGGTGGCGATACATGCCGCCGGACATTGCCACCAGCTGTTTCTGATGCCGCAGCTGCCCCTGCTTCTTTCAGCAACTCGTCTCCTCCTACTCCTCTCTGACTCCCCCTCTGAACTGTCCCCCTGTTCATCTCCTCTATTGGGAACCCACGTGACATCTATGACAGTATCATCATAATCATCATCATAATCATCCTCCACAGCTTCGCTTGTATTAGACACCTTCAAAACTGCACCAACAGCAGGTACTTCATCCTCCTCCTCACACCCTACGTCCATAGTGATACCTAACTCAAACATGTGAGGTGGTGTAACTTGCTTAGCGCCTTTATCTTGTTGTAACAATAATGGCTGTCAATCAGTTAATTCCCCATCAAATAACTCCTGCGAAGTGTCAAATGTAGCGGATGTTGTGCTTGTAGTAGTGCTGGTGGCTGCGGAAGATGAGGTGTTCTGTGTTAAATAGTCAACTACGTCCTGTCCAATCTTGGGAGTTGATGGCATGTGCCTTCTTCTGAGCACTGTACTTTGGTCCAGGGCCACACAAAATCACATCAGCACGACCTCGAACAGACCTGCTGGGTGGCCTGCCTCTGGCTCTGCCTGTTGTTTTGTCCATATTGGGGGGGATGAAGTTAAATGTATGTACTGACTTGACTAATACAATGTGCAGTCACACAGGTGCAATAAAAGGTATGCAGTGACTGGTATTACAATACAATGTGCAGCTGTCACACAGGTGCAGTTAAAGAGAGTCTGAAGCGAGAATAAATCTTGCTTCAGACCTCATAGATAGCAGGGGCATGTGTGCCCCTGCTAAAACGCAGCTATCCCGCGGCTTAACGGGGGTCCCTTCACCCCCAAATCCCCTCCATACATCGCGGAATCTCTTCCGCATTGGGGCAGGGCTAACCGCCGCAGCCCTGCCTCCCGCGCGTCTATCAGACGCGTACCTCTGCCTCTCCCCCGCCCCTCTAAGTCTTCCTTCACTGAGAGGGGCGGGGGAGAGGCGGCGATGCGCGTCTGATTGATGTCATAACTCCACCCACCATGTCTGTATTTTTCGGGCTATAAGATGCACCTAGGCTTAGATAGAGTGACCAGACGTCCCGGATTGCCCGGGACGCGTCCCGGATTCGAGGTCCGCTGTCCCAGGCTTAATGAGGTCCCGGGAAACATCCCGCTTTCAGCAAGGGACGTCCCGGCCTCGGGACTCTGGCCACTCTCTCCTCAATGAACTGGCAGCGGCGTCTATAGACGCCGTGCCAGTTCATTGCCTGCAGCCCAGCTCCAGCCTCCTCTTCCGGTGTCTGTTTCCGACACCGGCAGGCGAGCAGGGCTACGGCAAGATGGCTGCCGAAGCCCTGTACTGGAGACCTATTTGTGTCTCTAGTACAGGGCTTCGGGCGCCATCTTGCCGTAGCCCTGCTCTGCCAGGCTGTCAGCGCGGGAGACTGCAGGAGAAGTAAGACGGTCCCAGGAGCAGCGCGCCAGAGGCCGGAGACTTCTGCCAGGTGAGTAAATGCTTTCTTTTCCAGGTGAAATGTTTGCCCGCATTAGGTTTCTTTTCTGGTGAAATGTTTGCCTGCATTGTTTCTTTTCTGGTGAAATGTTTGCCCGCATTGTTTCTTTTCTGGTGAAATGTTTGCCCGCATTGTTTCTTTTCTAGCGAAATGTTTGCCCGCAGTGCGTTTCTTTTCTGGTGAAATGTTTGCCCGCAGTGCGTTTCTTTTCTGGTGAAATGTTTGCCCGCAGTGCGTTTCTTTTCTGGTGAAATGTTTGCCCGCATTGTTTCTTTTCTGGTGAAATGTTTGCCCGCATTGTTTCTTTTCTAGCGAAATGTTTGCCCGCAGTGCGTTTCTTTTCTGGTGAAATGTTTGCCCGCAGTGCGTTTCTTTTCTGGTGAAATGTTTGCCCGCATTGCGTTTCTTTTCTGGTGAAATGTTTGCCCGCATTGCGTTTATTTTGTACCGACATGTTGCCCGCATTGCGTTTATTTTGTACTGACATCTTTGCCCGCATTGCATTTATTTTATACTGACATGTTGCCCGCATTGCGGTTATTTTGTGCTGACATGTTGCCTATTGCGTTTATTTTCTGGTGTCCGGGGTAACTGTTACTGCATTTATTATTTAATGGTCATAGATGGCTATGTTTGCTGCTTTGTGGTTACGGTATACTATTAGCATCACACAGTTTCTGCACACCCATGATGCAGTCTCGTTTGTCCACATCATGGCATAAACACTGCTTTCTTATGCCTCGCTGTTACATCATTACGTTAGCTCCGCCCATACAATGGTATGGCCACGCCCATTTTTCGGCGCGGCAGCCCCCCCCAGTCTTCGCCGCTGCGCGCTCCTCAGTCCTCCCCACTGCGCGCCGCCCCCCCCCCCCCCCCTCCCCGTCCCAGGTTGGATCCACAAAAATCTGGTCACTCTAGCTTAGAGGACAGAAACCAGTGGAAATATATATATATATATATATCCTATATAATAAAAGGCAAGTGTCGCTACATCTGTCCGTGTGTCAGTGCTTTTTAGCACTGCGCATGTGCAGGGACAGACGTAGAGACACTGCCTAGAGCCGGGGGAGGATGGGGCCAGAAGGGGCCGGCGTGTGTGAGCGCGGCATGCGTGCGGGCATCACGTGCGTGTATTGGGCGTGCGCTTCATGTGCGTGCAGCGGGTGCATGCACACGTCACATACGCGCAGCAGGCAGCAAATTAAAGACAGACCTAGCCCGTTTGTAAACTGGCTAAAGTCACTAGTATATATATAAAATAAACCTGGTGCATCCATGGTGAAGGACATTTTGTGGATTATGCCCCCTTTGTACCTCATGCCTCCTTGTACCCCTTGTGTATCCCTGTGTAATTCTCTGTCCCCCTTGTGTCCTCCTGTGTCCCCATGTGTCCGTCTCTGTCCTCCTTGTGTCCTCCTCTATGCCCCTTTGTGCCCCCCTTGCGTCATCCTCTATGCCCTTTTGTGTCCCCGTGTTCTCCTCTGCATGGGCACAGTACAGGGAGTCCACGACATTGCAGCAGGTTGGAGGTTCGCATTTGCAGGCGTTCACAAGTCAGGAACTCCCTGCATTTGCATTATAAGACACAGTGACTTTTTTACCCACTTTTGGGGGAGAAAAAGTGAGTCTTATAGTTCAAAAAATAAAGTAATCCATGCAGGCAGATAGACATGTGGAATAAGATTTATAGCAAACAGACAGGATAAGACAGGTTGCAGCAGTTCTCCTGTTCATTTTCTCTCTACACACTGTGAAAAGAGTTTTTATTTGATCCAGGCAGGCAGAGAGCAGAGGAGGGAGGTGCAGGGGAGGGAACTAGGCTGGAGGGGAGGACACAATACTGAGAGTGTACTTTAGCAAGGCTTCAGGATGAGGAGAAGGAAGTGCGACTACAGATACAAATGTGCATCTGTTTTATCCTCTACAATGTACCAGATGTAAATACGAAACCCATGCATGCGCAGTAGGCGTCGACGTCCAGCCAGCTTTGTGGGGGTCACCACTGCTGGCCGGAGGGAACCAGGAGGACGTTGTGGGCACAGGATGAGTCCAGGGGGCTGGACGAAGCCCCAGGTAAGTTAAAATCATTTTTTCACTTAAAGGGGAACTGAAGAGAGAGGTATATGGAGGCTGTCCTGTTTATTTCCTTTTAATCAATACCAGTTGCCTGGCAGCCCTGCTGGTCTATTTCTCTGCAGTAGTATCTGATTAAAACCAGAAACAAGCATGCAGCTAGTCTTGTCAGATCAGACTTATAAGTCTGAATCACTGAAACACCTGATCTGCTGCATGCTTGTTCAGGGGCTATGGCTAATAGTATTAGAGGCAGAGGATCAGCAGGGCTGCCAGGCAACTGGTATTGTCTAAAAGGAAATAAACATGACAGCCTCCATATACCTCTCTCTTCAGTTCCCCTTTAAGTATTCCTTTAAGGTCTATACCCATTCTCCATTGCAGTTCACACTCATAACGCATGGTTTTATGCAGCAACTGACCACTGTAAACCTAGTCTTATGGGTACTTTAAAATCTGTAGATCTCTAATGAAATGATAAAAGGTGTTTACCGCTAAGGTAGAGCAGTGGTGGAAGGGATGAAGACAGTGAGAAATTGGAGGTATTTTTAAACACGTAGTTGAATTCCTGTCCAGTAATCCATAAAAGGAAGGAAAATACAAATTCCCCGAGTTTCACCTCTGCCAAAAACTACTGCGAGGAGACTTTATTTTGTTTAGTTTTAAGATTGTTTTTCAGGCATAGTTAAGAATGTTCATAGCAACTGTTAAGTACTGCAATCATTTTTTTTTTATTATTTATGTTTAGGTCCGGTTCTCAGTGGTCAGTTGCATAAGGAACACGTATGTGTGTGAACTGCAATGGAAACTGGACATAGACATTCATACAAAGCCTGCATGCAGCGAGTTAGAATAACACGATTAGTTACAATGCAGTACTGTGAACAGGCCCCTAGAACTGTATGTGCAGTGAGCTGACATGCAGAATTATTCTGCAAAACATGTGAGCACTGTGAACTAGCCCTTAGGGCTCGTTTCCATATAGTGCGCTTTCATGTGTGCTTATGGAAACGCAGTCACAGGAACAGCAGACAGTGCATAGACTGCACTGTCTGCCGTTTCCATTCATGCGCGATGATTAGCTGCTGAATCGCCATGCATGGTTTGCTGCATTTCAGGGCGCTTCAGTCCACGATCCAAATCAGTATAATGAATGGGATCACAAGCCCCGCCCCCCGCCAGGAGTGATGCACAGCGCAGAACCACGGGGCTCTGCACTGCATGGAAACCAACCCTTAGTGATTTCAGAACCCTTAGTGATTTCAGAAGCCGAAATGTAGAGGCCGGGGCTTTGTGCTGCATGGAAACGAGCTTATTATAGGACACACGACACTTCCCTCAGCGTGAGATATACCTCCCAACTTTCTAAAATTATTATATGCATTTATTTGTATTAAAGTGGGATGAAACAAAAAATAAAAATGTTTTTAAAAAAGAATGTACATCACAAAAAAATGTAGTATTTTAACTGGCAAACATTGTGAAAAGTCTTCTTTACTTTGAGGCCTAGGACCCGCTAGGGATTGCTGACGATTGCCGGTGATTGCAAAAATAGCTTTGCCTATGAAAGTGGCTGCAGACGAGCCCACTGGAGTGATTGCGATGGCAAATCTTAAACCGCTAGCACTAAAATAAAAAAAAATTCTGCATTTTCCTGTGATTGAGATTTTGGGTGTGATTGCAATTTTATCACGGTGTTGATTTTAACCACTTAAAGAGAGTCTGAAGCGAGAATAAATCTCGCTTCAGACCTCATAAATAGCAGGGGCATGTGTGCCCCTGCTAAACCGCCGCTATCCCGCTTAACGGGGGTCCCTTCACCCCCAAATCCCCCTCGGTGCAGCGGGGGAGCGCTTCCTGGTTGGGGCAGGGCTAACCGCCGCAGCCCTGCCCCACGCGCGTCTGTCAGCGCGTATGTCCGCGATGCGCCGCTGATAGACGCGACTGGAGGCAGGGCTGCGGCGGTTAGCCCTGCCTCCAGGAGCGACCAAGTCTGCGACCAAGTGTTGCAGTGGGGGGTTTGGGGGTGAAGGGACCCCCGTTTAGCGGCGCGATAGCGGCGGTTTAGCAGGGGCACACGTGCCCCTGCTAACTTTGAGCTCTGAAGCGAGATTTATTCTCGCTTCAGAGTCTCTTTAAGCCCACAGGGTTGTTTATTTTTTGCATCTGAGCAACTTTCACCTCCCATTCATTTGCCAATAACTTTATTACTACTCATCACAATTAATTGATCCATATCTTGTTTTTTCCACCACCAATTAGGCTTTCTTTGGGTGATACATTTTGCTAAGAATTATTTTATTCTAAATCCATTTTAACAGGAATATTAAGAAAGAAATGGAAAAAATTCATTATTTCCCTGTTTTGGCTATCATAGTTTGAAATGAAATACATGTTACCGTAATTAAAACCTATGTATTTTATTTGTCTATTTGTCCTGCTTATAACACCATTTAAATTATGTCCCTATCACAATGTATATAGTTGTAAATGCCTCTGCACCAATGGTAAAGGATAGGACGTGCTGAGATCCGCCCTGGAGTCACAGGTGAACCGCAAGATACTCCATATGATCCGCACCATCCAAATTATAACTTTATTAGCTCTTTAAAACATGATACAAAATTATAAAAAGTCCGTGAGTGGGTCTGTGCAAGGTGATGACGCACAGGTGTTTCGGGCCGTAACAGGTCCTTTCTCAAATCATGACCAGCCCACAATGATGATCATTGTGGGCTGGTCATGATTTGAGAAAGGACCTGTTACGGCCCGAAACGCCTGTGCGTCATCACCTTGCACAGACCCACTCATGGACTTTTTATACTTTTGTATCATGTTTTAAAGAGCTAATAAAGTTATAATTTGGATGGTGCGGATCATATGGAGTACCTATCACAATGTATGGCGCCAATATTTTATTTGGAAATAAAGGTGCATTTTTTCAATTTGCGTCCATCACTATTTACAAGCCCATAATTTAAAAAAGTATATTAACCTATTTTGGTTCCTGGATGTAGAAACTACGTCCAGGAACCATGCGCGCTACCGCGCGCTCCCGCGGCCGATCGCGCGCGTGCACGCGCACACCCGGCCACGGATTCGGTAGCCACGGAATCAATGTATCGGGCTATGGTGCCCGATCACTGATTCCTCTCCCCCGCTGAAAAAGCGACAGCTTCTCTCGGAAGCTGTGCTTTTTCTGGCTGTTCCCTCCCCGATGCGTCACTCTAAGCGTGTGTTACGCTTAGAGTGACGTCATGTAAACAAACTCATGGCCGCCATCTTGTGGCCAAAAAGTAATACTACAACTGAAAGTAAAAAAAAAAAAAAATTAACACACATTTACATTATAAATCTATTGTTTACCTCCACCCTCCCAAAACTACCCAAATAAAATGTTTACTATAAAAAAAAAAAACATTACAGTAAAAAAAAAACACATGTAAATATTTACCTAAGGGTCTAAACTTTTTAAATATCAATGTAAAGCTGAAATATTTCTATATTTTTTTTATTTTAAACTTGTAAATAGTGATAGATGCAAAATGGAAAAAATGCACCTTTATTTCCAAATAAAATATTGTCGCCATACATTGTGATAGGGACATAATTTTAACGGTGTTAAAGTTTAATCGGGACATATGGGCAAATACAATACGTGAGTTTTAATTATGGAGGCATGTATTATTTTAGAACTATAATGGCTGAAAACTGAGAAATAATGCATTTTTTCATTTTTTTCTTATTCTTCCTGTTAAAAGGCATTTACAGTAAAGTGGCTCTTAGCAAAATGTACCCCCCAAAGGAAAGCCTAAGGGCTCTTTCACATCAGAGCTTGCGTTGGAGAACGCTCAAAGCATACGTTTTGTTGTATGCCTTTTACTGCGTTTTGATATGCGTTGCACTGCAGTGAGTGTGCGTTTTTAATCCGTTTTCAATGCGTTACTGCACATAGAAAAACGCAGGTAATTTTTTTTTCTTTTAGTTGTCAACTTTCTACATTGTTCCTCTGTTGCATTCTGGGACTGATTGCCTGCGTTAACGGATTAAAAACGCGCATAGTGTGCGTTTTACATTGACTAACATTGTAACGCATAAAGCTAGCGTTGGCCGAAAAACTGCGCCTGGGTGCAGTGTAACGCAACGCACAAAAACGCAGCGTTATATGTGAAAGCTAAAATGAAAGTCTATGGACTTTCATTTCACCTTGGGTAACGCAAACTTTACCCTTTGCGTTGAAACGCAGAAAATCTGCCCTAATGTGAAAGAACCCTAATTGGTGGCGGAAAAAACAAGATATAGATCAGTTCATTGTGATAAGTAGTGATAAAGTTATAGGCTAACGAATGGGAGGTAAACATTTCTCACGTGAAAACAACGGAACGCGAATGGGTTAATATACTCCTTTGACATGCATATTTAAAAAGTTCAGACCCTTGGGTAACTATTTATGTTTGTTTGTTTGTTATAGTAATTTTTTAAAAAAAATTTATTACAAATTTTATTTGGGTAATTTTTGGTGTGGGGAAGTAAACAGCTAATTTTTAAATTTAATTTAATGTATTTATTTATAAAAAAAAATGTATGTGGGTGTAGTTTATTATTTGGCCACAAGATGACCACAGTCAAAAAAGTCCTGGAAGCGTCCTTGTACGAGCTGGGGAACTTTTTTTTGCAGAAATACCGCGGTCTCTGATGAGAGACCATCGGTTTTTCTGCGGTGGACTTAGATCAGTGAATGGGAAGTATATTCCCATTCACTGATCGGGGGGCTAACGGCGGGCGGCAGGAGAGCGTGTGATCGTGCGCACCGCACACTGGAAGGTGCACAGCCTATCTGGACGAACATATTCGTCCAGATAGGCTTAAAGTGAACCTTAAGCCATATAAAAAAATGAGTTTTACTCACCTGGGGCTTCCCTCAGCCCCTTGCAGCTGTCCGGTGCCCTCACAGACTTGCTCCAATCCTCCTGGACCCGCCGGCGACTACTTCCTGTTTCGCCGTCAGGACCCGACAGGCTGGGAACGCGAGTGACTCTTCGCGTTCCCAGCCAAAATAGCTCCCTCTATGTTGCTATAGCAGCAAAGAGGGCTGCTATAGCAACATAGAGGGCGCTATTGTGGCTGGGAACGCGAAGAATCACTCACGTTACCAGCCTGTCGGGTCCTGACGGCGAAACCGGAAGTGGTCGCCGGCGGGTCCAGGAGGATCGGAGTGAGGCTGCGAGGGCACCGAACAGCTGCAGGGGGCTGAGGGAAGCCCCAGGTGAGTAAAACGATTTTTTTTAATTTGGCGTAAGTGCCTCTTTAAGTGGCTAATGTGATTTTGGTGCAATTATTATTTTGAACCTCAAGATGGATGCTCTCCCAGGAAGAATATAAGGAAAAGAGAAGTATTTACCATGGCGCCAGGCTTTGGCCAGAGGAAAAGGTGTTATGCTGGGTACACACAATACGTTTTTCCTCTCGATAGATGAACGCGATAGATAATTCCAGTCATGTCCGATATTCCTTACAATCAATACTAGACTCGATTTCTTATAGAAGTGGATGGAAAAAGATAAGAAAAACGAGTGGAAGATAAGAGAATCGAGTGCAGAGTCGAGCGGAAAAAACGATTGGGTGGAAAATCGAGCGGAAAAACGCATTGTGTGTACCCAGCATTACAGGTACAGTGCATTTATTTATATATAGGTCAGGGCTGGTGGCAAATAAGTGACCAATAGCCAAGCAGAGTGATGGGACTGGCAGCAGCTAGGCATGGTCTAGAGATGGAGTACTTGGTCAAGACTGGTGGCTAATAGATGTAATCGGAAAATGGACCACCAGGAATGAATCAATAGGAAGCAGAAGAATTCAGCATCACACTAACACTACTCTAGAGCTGCAGTAGTCACTGTCAGGGGCAACTGTGGGAAATATCTTTTTAAAGGGAACCTAAACTGAGAAGGATGTGGATTTTTCCTTTTAAAATAATACCAGTTGCCTGACTCTCCTGCTGATCCTGTGTCTCGATTACTTTTAGTCAAAGCCCCTCAATAAGCATGCAGATCGGCAGTGGCGTAGCTAAGAAGCTGTGGGCCCCGGTGCAAGTTTAGCATTGGGGCCCCCAAGCACTCTAAACATGACCATTGATACGGCGCACCAAAACCAATCAAGAACAACCACAGTGCCGGAGGTGCAAGAAGGGGATGGGAAACTGAATCACTACTATTCAAATCAACTATAGAAGTGAATATTATCAGCACAGGACTAATCAAGAGCTAATACTGTGTTTGAGGGGTGGGTCCATAAGGGCCCCTCTAGCCCAAGGACCCCAATGCGGTGGCTACGTCTGCACCCCCTATTGCTACGCCACTGCAGATCAGGTGCTCTTACTTCAGTCAGACTGGATTAGCTGCATGCTTGTTTCAAGTGTGTGATTCAGCCACTACTGCGCCTAAAGAGATCAGCAGGACTGGCGGGGCCACTGGTATTGTTTAAAACAATATCCTTATCAGTTTAGGTTCCCTTTAACCACCCTGGCGTTCTGATTAAATCGCCAGGGTGGCTGCGGGAGGGTTTTTTTTAAATAAAAAAAAAACTATTTCATGCAGCCAACTGAAAGTTGGCTGCATGAAAGCCCACTAGAGGGCGCTCCGGAGGCGATCTTCCGATCGCCTCCGGCGCCCAGAATAAACAAGGAAGGCCGCAATGAGCGGCCTTCCTTGTTTTGCTTATATCGTCGCCATAGCGACGAGCGGAGTGACGTCATCGACGTCAGCCGACGTCCTGACGTCAGCCGCCTCCGATCCAGCCCTTAGCGCTGGCCGGAACTTTTTGTTCCGGCTACGCTGGGCTCAGGCGGCTGGGGGGACCCTCTTTCGCCGCTGCTCGCGGCGAATCGCCGCAGAGCGGCGGCGATCAGGCAGCACACGCGGCTGGCAAAGTGCCGGCTGCGTGTGCTGCTTTTTATTTCATTCAAATCGGCCCAGCAGGGCCTGAGCGGCAGCCGCTGGCGGTGTTGGACGAGCTGAGCTCGTCCATACCGCTCAGCTGGTTAAAGCAAACCTAAAGTGATCTAAAACAAAAAAGACTCACCTATGAGGGAAGGCTGTGGATCCTGGATAGTGTTACCAGTTCTCTCTCAGTATCCTCATTCGATGTGCCCTGATCAAATTTTGCACCTTGGCAGGCTTCAGAAGCACTCACCTCCCCAAGCGCTTGTAAAGACTGGTGCATCCGTACTGCGCATGTACAAATCTGGACTCGCATGTGCAGTACGGATTCGCTCCTTTACGGAAGAACTAGGGGACATGAGTATTTTTAAACGCAGTCCGAGGCGAGCCAAAGACTTATTTGATGTACTGGTCAAATAGCCTGCAGGACAAGGGGACAGAGAGTATTGGAAAAACCCTACGGAATCCAGAGCCTTCCTTTTGAGTGAGTGCATGCCTGTATGGCAACGTCATTGAGCGTGGTCACAAGGGTGCAAACCCGACATACTGTGCATGCGCAGTGCAGTATGGCCGGGTCATAAGTTATGTAAGTCACCCGGCACAGCCTGTCAGAACGGGGCTTGAAGCTGGACAACAATGGGTGACGGAAGGGAACGGAAAGCGTAGGAAAGTATCTTCTAACAACCCACACATGACATATGGCCATTTCACCAGAGTCCTTCAGCTCTGGTATCCTTCTAGTGTTCTGTTGTGCTAAAGATCTTACAGCGTCGCATGACAGAAATCTACACACGCGCAGTACTGTGTAGCTTTTGCATGCACAAACACACTACATTTACCAAATAAAAGGCAATGACCCCTTGAGCATGTGCATACACGCCAATTCGCATGAGTTTAGGGCTTTGCTGCAGAACAGGTAAGCCAGCGATCCATTGACAACTAGTCACACTTGTAAATACTTTTATGGCCAATATTTATATACTGATGTAATTTTAACAGAAAGGTCTTTAAAGAGGAACTGTCGCGAAAATCTTAACATTTAAAACATACAAATAAGTACATGTCTTCCAGAGTAATATGAGCCATAAATGACTTTTCTCCTATGTTGCTGTCATTTAAAGTAGGTAATAGAAATCTGACATTGGGGTTAGTCATTCTCTTCATTGGGGATTCTCAGCATAGCCTTTATTCTTTATAAAGACATTCCCTGAAATAGATTTATACAATGATGCTGGACAGCCTCCCTGCTCACCGTACACTATTCGTGGCAGTTGGACGGAGCAACTGCCATTCACTTTTAAAAATAAAGAAAACCCTAAGAACCCCCTATGAGAAGATGGGCTAGTACAAAATCTGTCAGTAATGTCAGATTTCTACTACTTCCTGTAAGTGACAGAAAATTAGGAAAAAAGTAGTTTATGGCTCATTTAACTCTGGAAGAATTGTATTTCTTAGTTGTAAATGTTAACACATATTTTACATTTTAAGATTTTCGTGACAGAGGTCCTTTAAAAATCACCATACTGTTGGGGGTTTTACTGCATGCTGAGCTGATAACAGCACAAACAAAAGTCAGTTATTAGGTTAGTAAGACTTGTTATTTCCTATTCACCTGTCAGAGACAGAAATTATTATTGTGATAAAGCAGGGCTGGTGTGGTGTAACGTCCATGTAGTTATGATCTGTTAGTGTTGCCCTGATGTATTGAAAATACAGACACAAACACTTAATTTTTTGCATTCCATTCATGCACAGAGACACCTACTCACACCCCGCCACACCTCTGTACAGCAACAAACACTAAAGTCAGCAGAATGTTCGCTGAGCCCATCAGAAACACTGTCTGGTGTGGATTTTCTGAAGATGACAAGTGGCAATGTTGCACCAAGAGAACCAAATGCTTTCTTCACATCAGAATGTGCTGTTGGTGACATGTGAACAAAGGCGCAGCCAGAACCTGAGCCAACAGGGTGCAACTGCTCTAAAACTACGTACGCATACTGGATTAAATCTTGGCTGATAAAGACCAACATGGGCGAGAATCTAGCGTATGTTCAGGGAGCCCTTCCATGCCGCCAAAAGATCAGGCATGTTGGATACTTAGCAATGTCTGATGCCTGAGCAACTGAGTGCATTGTTTGCCCACTCACACCACCTGTTGGAAGCCAGGCTTTACCCCTCTTCCTGCCTCCATAGCAATAGACGCATCATTAGCCCCTGGGCTAGCAACACATCTTTACAGAACTTGGTCCTAAAACGTCACCTAAAGGGTTGTGTACCAATCCCTGGGGGTGACAGAAATTGAAATTGTGTGTGTAGCTTAAGACATCAAGGGGACTGCACTGGGATAAGAGAAGGAAGGCTCCAGACCCCATAGAACCTTCCCGGTCCTCTCTGTGTGCCCTCATTCCCAAGTTTAAGCTTAGTTGCATGTCATTGTCCCTCCTAGGGGCAGTCTTTGGAAGTACTCATGTTTCTGAGTACTTTTAACGTGGATTGATACTGCACACACACATACACACACACATACACACACACACGGTTCACACATGCACAGTATGGATACGCCCATCTTTGGAAGCACTTGGGGACACGGTGCTTCCAAAGCCTGAAGAGAAGTCCTGATTGGGCATGTAAATTCAACTGGGGACAGCGATGGAACGAGGACACAGAGAGGGAAGTATACATTCATGTCATGTACACATGGAAGCATACATTCAAAATCACCACCGACAAATTCTGACGCAGGGTGAAGCCAAAAGACGGCTCACCCTGCTGCAGGAAAACTCCTGAGTGGCGTTGATGCTATTTTCCATCTGGGGGGGGGGGGGGGGGGGGGAGGGGGTGTTAAACATGTAATTCGGACAATGGCTATTGCTGGTGCCCAAATTAGTCACTGAGCACCGCTATAGCCGTAATTCTCATTCCGCCATATGACAGCGCCCAAATCATTGGCGCAGCTCTGCACCAAAATTATCTGTCTCAGACTGGGAAGGCTCTATGGGATCCAGAGCCTTGCCTCTACATACAGTCTGTATTTGGACAAAGAAGAAGACTTCTGGTCTTCTGTAGAGATGGCCCGAACGGTTCGACGCAAACTTATTCGCGCAAACTTCGATAGTTCGCTTTCACGGTGAACCTCGAACTATATGCGAGTTCGACCTCCCCCTATGCTACATCATTAGGGTCAACTTTGACCTTCTACATCAAAGTCAGCAGACACAGGGTAGCCAATCAGGCTACAATTCCTCCTGGAGCCCCCCCCCCCCCCCCCCCTTATAAAACGCAGGCAGCGTCAGACTTTTCACTCACTCATGTGGCTGCAGTAATTAGAGAAGGAAGAGAACCTGCTGACATAGGGAAAGCTTAGTTAGGCTCTTGTGTTAGGCTTGTTAGGTTGCTCCTTCTTGCTGATACTTATTGCTAAAAAGCACCTCTCATCATCAACAGCTCTTTTGAGAGCTAATGTTGTTCTTGTGATCTATTTTTTTGTGTGTGTGTGTGTTCCACAGACACTTATGTTGCATATACAGCCCTGTCAGTCAGTCGCAGCTGCTGGACCTTGGCCCCTTGGTAATTCCTACTGTGCCACTGCCAGGCCCAGCACATTCAGTGACTACCTGTGTGTGTGACAGCTGCACATTTGTAATACCAATCACTGCATACCCGCCTGTTCAATGCACCTACCTACCTACGTGAGTGCATGCAGTGTTATATACCAGTCAGTTGCTGCACCTGTTCATGGTACCTGTGTGTGTGACAGCTGCACATTTGTAATCCCAATCACTGCAAAAACCTGTTCAGTGCACCGACCTACCTACATGAGCGCACGCAGTGTTATATACCAGTCAGTCGCTGCACCTGTTCACGGTACCTGTGTGTGTGACAGCTGCACATTGTATTGATACCAGTCACTGCATACCTGTTCGCTGCACCTGTGTGACTGCACATTGTATTAGTCAAATCAGTGCATACCTTTCACTTCATCCAATATGGGCAAAACAGGCAGAGGCAGGCCACCTGGCAGGTCTGTTCGAGGTCTTGCTGTCGTGATTTCGTGCAGCCCTTTTTGCGACAGGAAGCCAAGTGGATGTTCCAACTAGGAACCAGGGTACCACTGGGCCTTAATGCCAGGTGGGATTTGGCGATGATCACTTGATTCCTTACCCCTTCTTTTCCTCCCTTCCTTCCACTCCCTCCCCATTTCCTTTTTCCCTTCCCTCCTTCCCCCTCTTCCCTCCCTTTTCCTGCCCGGCTCCTCTGGCCCCAGCGCATGCGCCATGTTTGTTCCTTACTATGATGGATAGCTGCCATGCATGACACTAGCTGTCTGTATAATAATGGCAAGATATAGCTATCATTTATATGTATTATTCGGTCTTAGGGTGATGTCTTCTGAGTTTGCTGCTTCTTGTTTTTGTCTCCTTGTTTTAATCTGTATATTTTCACTTTTTATACTCTTATTATGTTGTGTATATTTTAAGTATATCATTGTTCAAGGTGATGGGGAGGCAGTGTGTGTTATGTAACCACTCCCACGGGCAGAGCCGGGACAAGGTCCTCCAGCACCCAAGGCTGAGACACCAAAGTGCGCCCCTCCATCCCTCCCACCCCAGCTGTCACACACTGATTGCTATTAGACTAAGAGGCACCACAGGGCCCACAACCCTCCCAACACCTTAATATCTAGTTATTTGGCTTGCAGTCACTGTCATGTATCCCCTTTTCTTATTTCTTTCTGCTTCAAACACAATTAGGAATGACAGCTGAATGAATTCTGCGCCCCCTCCTACACGGCGCCCTGAGGCTGGAGCCTCTCCAGCCTATGCCTCGGCCCGGCCCTGCCCACGGGTGGATCCTGTGTGGGTTGTAACACTGACCTCCCTATTTATATGTCTGTGTTGCCATTTGTGTGCAGGCTATGATTAAGGACTGACGTCCGAAACATGTCAGCCCTGATGTCTGCTGTGGGTGTTTGTGGATACGTCCATCAATAAAAGTTTTGTCCTGTTGCCAAGTGCGGACCATCCTTTCCTTTGTTAAACCGTGGACTTGCTATCCAGGTCGAGCACTGCCACAGGATTGTGGAGGTGAGCGGTGTTCACCACACTGCACTGTATTGATACCAGTCACTGCATACCTGTTCACTGCACCTGTGTGACTGCACATTGTATTAGTCAAATCAGTGCATACCTTTTACTTCATCCAATATGGGCAAAACAGGCAGAGGCAGGCCACCTGGCAGGTCTGTTTGAGGTCTTGCTGTCGTGATTTTGTGCGGCCCTGGACCAAAGTACAGTGTTCAGAAGGCCGTGCCATCAACCCCCAAGATTGTCAGGACGTAGTTGACTATTTAACACAGAACACCTCATCTTCCTCAGCTTCCGTACGGAAGCGTGACATATCTTCCTTCTCCGGCTCTGATTCTGGCAACTCACTTAACACTCAGTCAGCCGCCACCACCAAAGTGCCATCACCCCAGAGCTCAGCGGTGTGGAAATTTTTGGGTGTGTCTGCCTCAGATGAGAGAAATGCCATCTGTACTCTCTGCCACCAAAAATTAAGCCGTGGAAAGACCAAGACCCGCGTAGGAACAACTTCCTTATGAAGGCACACGATGACAAAGCACATACTGCAATGGGATGACCACCTGAGGAAAAGCAGCACACAAAAGCAAAGCCACACACCGCAGTGGAAGATACCAGGCCGCAATTATTTCTCAAAAAAGGTGATACCCAAAATGTCCCGTGATGTTGAAAGGCAAGTAGTGTCATCTCTGGCACACAGCGTTGGGTCATGGGTCCATCTGACCATGTGGTCTGCAAAGCACGGTTAGGCCTGCCCAAAAGACTAAGTCAGTCCTCACACACAGCATCACTGCCTACATGCTGTGTGACTGCCTGCCCCAAGACTAAGTCACTCCCCACACAGCATCTCTGCCTGCAGGCCGCTTGACTACCTTCTCCGCCACCACCAACAGGGTCCAGGACTCCAGGTGGATTCCTGAATTTTTAAGGCCACTGCTAGCAGCGGCTGCTATAATAATTTTTCTGGTGTGTGTACATGCCTGCCTAATTTTTCTGGCTGTACTGCGGCTGCAACAACAAAACAAAAGGCATGTACATGTGTCAATTCCCCTTTGTGATCGTTACCTTGCTGTGGTGAAGGAGCTTGCATATCACAATGAAGCAATGACCGCCGGCTATATGAGTGTCTCGGGGGGGGGGGGGGGCCTGTTCTACTTCCCTCTGCTACCTGTTCTGTCCAAGGCCAGTCCACCGTTGCTGAGCCTCCCAGCAAATGGTCCCGCTCCTACACTGGTCTGCAGCACCATCGATGCCAAGCAGTGCTGAAACTCGAATCCAAGGATGAGAACAGGCAAACAGGATCTGTAATCCTTGCAGCCTTACAGGATCAGATTCGGCAGTGGCTTTTCCCCCGAAAACTGGACACAGGTGTAGTGGTGTCTGTTAATGGTGCCAACATGCTGGCCACCATTTCGGAAGGTGGCTAGTGGCTACACTCACTTACCTTGCTTGGCCCACGTCTTCAACCTTGTAGTCCAGAAATTTCTATGAACTTTTGATGGGTGAAGGACGCTGTGGCCTCAGCACGAAAAGTGTCAGCCCACATCCGTCGCTCTGCAACCACCACCGCGCCCTTGAAACTGCTGCAGAGCTGCCATAGCCTGCCACAGCACAGGCTTATTTCTGATTGTCCGACGTGGTGGAGCTCCACCCTCCACATGCTGGAGAGGTTGTGGGAGCAGCGAATGGCGGTCAGGCTATACCTGTCTCAGACACCTTCCTCCAGAACAGGGCCACTGGACTACATTACTGGGGACCAGTGGCAGCTGATTGGACAGGTCTGTAAAGTCTTGGAGCCATTTGAGCAGGCAACAAATTTGGTCAGTGAGGAGCACTGCAGTATTTCAGAATTGCTCCCTATTATCTTCATGCTCATAAAAATGAATGAGTCATGGATCAGTGATAATTACAAGGCCCCTCTCACTGATTCACGATGAAGATTGGACAGACTAAATTAAAATTTTGCTGTAATGACTGCCGTGGAACCACCTCTAGGTCCCATGGCCTATGACAACTCGTGCTGCTGCCACAAAAAATTATAATGACTGCTGTGAAACCACCTCTAGGTCCCATGGCCTTTGACAACTTCTGCTGCTCCCCCCAAAAAATTGTGATGACTGCCGTGGAACCACCTCTAGGTCCCATGACCTACGACAACTCCTGCTGCTCCCCCAAAAAATTGTGATGACCGCCATGGAACCACCTCTAGGTCCCATGGACTACAACAACTCTTGCTGCTCCCCCCCAAAAATTGTAATGACTGCCGTGGAACCACCTCTAGGTCCCATGGCCTACGACAACTCCTGCTGCTCCAAACAAAAATTGTAATGACTACCGTGGAATGACCTCTAGGTCCCATAGCCTACGACAACTCCTGCTGCTCCAAACAAAAATTGTAATGACTACCGTGGAACCACCTCTAGGTCCCATGGCCTACGACAACTCCAGCTGCTCCAAAAAAAAATTGTGATGACCGCCGTGAAACCACCTCTAGGTCCCATGGCCTACGACAACTCCTGCTGAAAAAAATTGTGATGACCGCAGTGGCGTAGCTAGAGATTATGGGGCCCCATAGCAAAATGTTTGTGGGGGTCATCATACCTGGGCACTCTTGAGCAATGCCCCTTACCTGGCCCTACCCTATGAATATGCGTTGGTTGGTTAATTTACATTCACATGTAATGCACTCTGTGTATATACTAGTCAGAGGGTGGAGCAACAAAGCAAAGTTAATTGTGAACACATTTGGGCCCTCCTCTTCTCCAGGGCCCCATAGCAGTTGCTATGGCTGCTATGGCTATTCCTACGCCCCTGGATGACCGGTGTGAAACCACCTCCAGGTCCCATGGCCTACGACAACTCCTGCTCCTCCCCAAAAAAATGTAATCAGGATTGTGATTCAGCCATCACTAAAGCCAAAGTTATCAGCAGGACTGCCAGGGAACTGGTATTTGTTTAAAAGGAAACATCCATTACGTTCCCTTTAACATTGTGGAAATGGTTCAGCCGGAATGCGGAATTCCGCGAAATACCGCGGGATCCGCCAGAATGTAATGGTGATGGAATTTCGTTACCACGGAATGCGGTAAAATTGTAAAAAATGGCCTGGTCACTAGAGCGGTATAAACCTCTGGTCCTCAAGTGGTTAAAGTACAACTGAAGCGACAGGTGTATGGAGGCTGCCATATTTCCTTTTAATCCATAACAGTTGCCTGGTTATCCGGTAACAGTAAATTCGGGCGCCTGAGGCTAGTGGACAAATCGGGCGCCGCCATTCACTCCTATAATAAATATCGTTTAATGGGCGCCCGATAGGAAAAAAGGGCGCCGGAGAAAACTAACGTTTTAAAAGCGGCGCCCGGAGACTTAATGTTTTATTACTGTTTCTCATGATTACACATTATTTAATGATTTATACATTTTTAAATATTATTTTTAAACGAAAAACAGTACAATATTTTTTTCCAAACATTATTTTTAAACGAAAAACAGTACTTTTTTTTTTTTTTTTTTTTACATTGTTTTTAAACGAAAAAACCAACAGGGGGTCTTAGGTTTAGGCACCAACAGGGGGGTCTTAGGTTTAGGCACCAACAGGGGGGTCTTAGGTTTAGGCACTAACAGGGGGGTCTAGGGGTTAGGGGTAGGTACAGGGAGGGTTACTTAGGCACCAACAGGGGGGGTCTTAGGTTTAGGCATCAACAGGGGGGTCTAGGGGTTAGGGGTAGGTACAGGGAGGGTTACTTAGTAATTTTTTTTTTAAACGTTATTATACGTTTCACTATTTAAACGAAAGATTAACGTTTTTACAATTGCCGATTTAATGCACATTATTTAATGATTTATAACTTTAAAAAACAATAATTTTAAACGAAATACAGTACAATACAATTTTAAACGTTATCCATGCTTATCGTTAAAAACCCGGCGCCCTTTTTTCCCAGCGCCCCTTTTTAACGTACGCCTGGTTATCCTGCTGATCCTCTGCCTCTAATACTTTTATCCAGAGACCCTGAACAAGCATGCAGCAGATCAAGTGTTTCTGACATTGTCACATCTGACAACACTATCCGCATGCTTGCTACTGGTGTTCATCAGACACTACTGCAGCCAAATAGATCAGCAGGGCTGCCAGGCAACTAGTATTGTTTAAAAAGAAATAAATATGTCAGCCTCCATATTCTTCTCACTTCAGGTGTCCTTTTAATCATAGCTCCTGATGTTCATACTCGTTCTGGGTCAGTGTCTCAACATATCAGAGACAGAGGATCAGCAAAACACCTGCCAATTAAATTGGTTTAAAAGGAAATGTCAGCCTCCATATTGCTCACTACAGGTTTCATTTAAGCAGATTGTTCTGCAAGGTTGCAGTTGGTGGAAATTTCAAAATGGGCTATTAAAAATGTTTCATTTAAAACTTTGTGCAAAATGAGATAGGGCAAAAAAACTAAAGAATATACATACCTGGGGCTTCCTCCAACCCCCTCAGCCTGATCGCTCCCACTCCGTCCTCCTCTGACTCCCGGTTCTGCCCTAAAAGTCCTCCGGTCCAGGGCCAACTGTGCATGCACGGCTTGGGCGTGCGCATGCTCCCGCCAAATTCACAATGCCAGGAGCTTTCTGCACCTGCACAGTAGCACTGGGCAGTAGGCTAGACTAGGGTGAAGGTAATGGTGGAAGAAAGACAAAAATGTAATGGACCCTAAGTAAGTTAAAGGAGTCATCAGGCAAAAAAACACTTTTCCCCTCTATTTACCTGGGGCTTCCTCCAGCCCCTTGCAGCTGACATGTCCCACGCCGCAGCTCTGCTTTCATTCTCCAGCCCGGGATCCCCACCGGTGCAGAGGCCGACCTTGAGTTCGTCCTGTACCGCGCCTGCGCAAGAGCCGCTGTCAATCAAGTTCACGTTGTCCAGACTGTACTGCGCAGGCGCAGAACTACTGCACCTGCGCAGTACAGTCCAGACAAGTGGACTTGATTGACAGCGGCTTTCGCACAGGTGGTGTAGAGGACGGCCTGGCGAGACACCGTCGGGGACCCCGGGCTTGCTGCGGCGTGGGATATGTCAGCTGCAAGGGGCTGGAGGAAGCCCCAGGTAGGTAGAGGGGGAAAGTGTTTATTTGTTTGATGACTCCTTTAAGGCCAAATGCCCTCCACCTGGGCCTGTGGCTGTAGCTGTTCTAATGATTGTTCTTTCAAGTTTGTGAAATTGTTGCAAAGTGAAGATCAAGAAGGAACAGATGTGAAGCAACTTTCATTTCTTTGCGTAATTTGTTTTGGCTACATGACAAGTATATGTCACTATTCAGTGTTCCAGGGCAAACATGACACCAGTGTGAGACACCTGTGAAGAGGTGACAGAAACACACAGCAGATATAAAGTGCAGAGAAGGGTAAACAGGGTGATTGTTCTACAAGGTTGCACAGTCAGAGCACCAGCGCTCTGCAGGGCTAGGATAATTATGGCACTGTTTACCATGGGTGGGACAGGCTATGACAGTTCAAAGCCTGGGAACTGTTCAACCCTGCAGGAGCAAAATAGCCCAACCAGCTCTGAAGAGAACCTGTCACTTATTTATTAAAGGAGGGAAGTTCAGCTTCTGTTGACTAAAAAAAGCCATTTCTATCAGTAAAGATGTATACATTGTAAATATAATAGAGAACTCCAGGATGTGCTATGCAAACATATCTCCTTTGTTATATTAGCTCTTGCAGCATTGAATACAGTCTTTCCCTTTCTTGCAACGTGCTTTCAAACATTGCTGAAAACAGCATTTGGGCCTTTTTCCACAAGGCATGATCTGAAGAAAAAAAATTGGATTACACCCGTTTTGCCAATCGCAACAGCAACACGACTAACTTGTAAATCGCGTGTGCTGTTTTTCCACTAGAGTGATATGTTTTTCCACCAGTCGCAATCACCAGCCTGCTCTACTTTTGGTTGCGTTTGCGCTCGCACTCGACAGATCACATTGCAGTCACGGTCAAATTGCAGTAGCAGAAATACAAGGAAGTGTGATTGCATCGCAGCACGTTTTTGCATGCGATCATGTTCACGCCTTTATCCCATCACAGCTGGACGACTGCAATGCCCTCTATATAGCCCTTACAAAAAAGGACTTGTACCGCCTACAGAATGCTGCTGCCAGATTGCTAACAAACTGACCTCGCCACTGTCACATTACATTGATTGTTCACTCACTGCACTTGCTACCTGTAAAATGGAGAATACTCTTCAAGATTGGACTGTTGACATTCAAATCACCTACACAATTTGGACCCTGGATACATGAAGAAACTGCTGAAACTGCAGCACACCTCTGACAACTTCAGCCCCTCCCTGGAGTGTTTAAAATCCAGACTGAAAAGCCGCCCGTTTAGCCTGGCATTTGCGGACTTGTAGAATCTTCTCTGTACCACAATAAATTCAACCAATTACTATTAACCAATGGGCTAGTTAACACTTGAATGCGTTTTCCTCATACAGAAAAAAAAAACAAAAAACTGACATCCTGCAGCGTAATTCTGCAATTGAAGGACAAATGTGACCCCTGCTTCAAGCTTGTGCATGTTAGAAATAGCATTATATGGTTTTGATCCAGTTCTGTATCATGCCAGAAGAAGAAACAGTTTTGAAAGTGTGCAAGCAAATCTTGTACAGATAGTCATTATTATTAATTTATATAGCACCAGCATCTTCCATGGGGCTGTACAACAGCATACAGGGTATAACAATACTAAATACACAATACAACAGTTAATACAAGACAATGATGGACATAGCCGGCCTTTGACCTGAGCGACCCGAGTGGTCGCTCAGGGCGCCGGATTCCAAGGGGGCACCTAAAGCTGGCTATCAAACTGAGGGAGGGCACCTACTCCTGGCTATATATACTGAGGGCACCAACACCTGGCTACCTATACTGGAGGCACTGATGCCTTGCTACCTATGGGGGAGGGGGGCCCTCACCTGACTTCCTATACTGGGGGCACCTATGCTTGGCTACCTACCTATCTCGGTGTTACAAGCCCTACTGCATAGAGCCAAATTAATTCATGCCATGCACTGATGAGGGTCAAACAATCCGAAGCAGTCTGTATGCATGTTGGATTGTTATGGCTCTGTACAAATTAACAAGCTGACACATCATTGCATTCCAGCGGTTCTGGAGGTGTGTTTAGCTTCTAAGGGTACAATGGTTAATTTGCATATATTCAGCAGTGTTGCCCTGGGAGACATCTCAAGCTCACTCCAACCTGAATTATCGCAAATTCTTTCTGTTTTAAGAAAGCAAACTTTTGTTTTTCTTAATATCTTAGTAAGGGGGCTTTTAGGACCATTGTAGTCCCTTACACATTCCAATGAGTTCTGGGTCACCATGAGCTTGCTAATTAGTTTATACTGAGTCTGGGGGCCTTTTTTTTGAGGGGGTGAGGTGGGCACACTGCGGCTATAATGCGTAGTGAAAATTGTCAGTGCTAACATTCCAAATTGTCCCACTGATTGTTTTTATTAATGTTCCTGAAAGTTTCTAGCCTTTATATTTAAGTGTATTCAGGATAATGCACTCTTTTCACCCATTTAGTGGTTATTAGTATTTTTCTATTATACATTTGTGACGTGTCACAGAGATCTGAACGTTGTGTGATGGTGTGATGTGTCACGACTTCAAAAATGTAACTCAGGTAAATAGGTGAATTGCTTATGGGTCTGTGTGTGTGTGTGCACATATGCAAAGAGGATAAGGGGGAGGGGGGGGGGCATCAAAATCAGGTTTCACTCAGGGCGCTGTGAAACCAAGGGCCGGCCCTGATGATGGATTACCACTGATGCAACAAACAAATCATCTACGGATTTTGTGGTAGAGAGGCACACACATTACACAGCATAATCTACCGCTAGATCGCACAGGACTTCATGGTAGATCCAGTGGCGTAGCTACAAACCTCTGGGCCCCGATGCGGAATCTGGATGTGGGCCCCCCGGCAACAACAGCCCCCCCCTCCCCCGGCAATACCCGACGCACACACATATCCGAATCCCTATAGCCATCTATAGGTCCCCCCAGTATAGGTAGCCAGGCATAGGTAAGCCAGTATAGTTGCCCCCGGTATAGGTTAGCCAGGTAGGTGCCTCCAGCATAGGTAGCCAGTATAGTTGCGCCCAGTATAGGTGAGATAGGCAGGCGCCGCCGGTATAAGTTAGATAGATAGGTGCCCCCAGTACAGTTTAGCTAGGTGGGTTCCTCTAATATAGGTAGCCAGAATAGTTACGCCCAGCATAGGTTAGATAGGTAGGTGCCCCCAGTATAGGTTAGTGAGGTAGGTACCTCCAATATAGGTAGCCAGTATAGTTGCCACCTGTATAGGCTAGCTAGGTGCCCCCAGTACAGGTTAGATAAGTGCCCCAAGTATAGGTTAGATAGGTAGGTGCCCCCCAGTATAGGTTAGATTAGGTAGCTGCCCCCCAGTATAGGTTAGATGAGGTAGGTGCCCCCCAGTATAAGGTTAGATGAGGCAGGTGCCCCCCAGTATAGGTTAGATTAGGTAGCTGCCCCCCAGTATAGGTTAGATAGGTAGGTGCCCCCCAGTATAGGTTAGATTAGGTAGGTGCCCCTAATTACAGGTTAGATTAGGTAGGTGCTAGGGCTGCACTGTTTTTCGGTTTAAAACCGAAACTGCGGTTCGTGGCAAGACGATCTGCTGATTGTCAGTAACCTCGGTTTTTCGGTCCGCTGTCAGTACCTAGTGTCTGGCCCCGCTGTGCGCGGATTGGCCAGAAGCAGTGAATATGTATGAGTGTTAATGAGCGGGGGGTGGATCCACTCGAGCGAGCGGCCGGGCGCATACAGCAGCTTTACCAATCACTGGATAGCGATGGAATGACGGCTGCGGTAGGCAGAGCGTACAGCTCCGCCTACCGCTGCTATCATTCCATCGCTATCCAGTGATTGGTAAAGCTGCAGTGCCCGGCCGCTCGCTCGAGTGGATCCGCCCCCCGCTCATTAACACTCATAAATATTCACTGCTTCTGGCTAATCCATGCACAGCGGGGCCAGACACAAGGCAGTGTTCTCCCTAGGCTCAAACAGGTGGGCCCAGGTAAGATCAATTACCGCCCGGCTGCTTTCCTGGCTGTTATCACCCCCCTGTCAGGGTGCACCGGGCTTGCTTGAAAAAAAAAGCAAGCAGCGCTGTTCTGAAGTCAGTCCCTGTACTGCTCCGCTTTGTGCATGAGATCTCGCGCTTCCCGGCGAGCTCGTGCCTTCATTGGCTCAGCCTCTTACTGCCGCTGAGCCAATGAAGGCACGAGCTCGCCGGGAAGCGCGAGATCTCATGCACAGAGCGGACTCGGAGCAGTACAGGGACTGGCTTCAGAACAGCGCTACTTGCTTTTTTTTTTTTTTTTTCAAGCGAGCCCAGTGCACCCTGATAATTGAGCAGGGGGGTGATGACAGCCACTATAGTGCGACTGTGCGAGGCTCAGCCGTCAGTCTGCACTCTGCAGAGGCGCGCGATACAGGCTGCCTCTGCGTGCTGACTGTCCGTGCAAGCTTGAAAGTATGCGCAGATCGTCTTAACATGAAACGCGCCCCCCCCCCCCCCCCTGCCCTAAAGTTTAGAGGGAAAAAAAATCAGGGAAAAATCGAAATTGCAATTTCTGAGAGAAAAATCGCAATTTCGATTTTTCCCTAAAATCGTGCAGCCCTAGTAGGTGCCCCCCAGTATAGGTTAGATTAGGTAGCTGCCCCCCAGGATAGATTAGGTAGCTGCCCCCCAGGATAGATTAGGTAGCTGCCCCCAGGATAGATTAGGTAGGTGCCCCCCAGTATAGGTTAGATTAGGTAGGTGCCCCCCAGTATAAGGTTAGATTAGGTAGGTGCCCCCCAGTATAGGTTAGATTAGGTAGGTGCCCCCCATTATAGGTTAAATTAGGTAGCTGCCCCCCAGGATAGATTAGGTAGCTTCCCCCCAGGATAGATTAGGTAGCTGCCCCCAGGATAGATTAGGTAGCTGCCCCCCAGTATAGGTTAGATTAGGTAGCTGCCCCCCAGGATAGATTAGGTAGCTGCCCCCCCAGGATAGATTAGGTAGCTGCCCCCCAGGATAGATTAGGTAGCTGCCCCCCAGGGAAAATTAGGTAGCTGCCCCCCAGGATAGGTTAAAGTAGGTAGCTGCCCCCCAGGATAGGTTAGAGTAGGTAGCTGCCCCCCAGGATAGGTTAGAGTAGGTAGCTGCCCCCCAGGATAGGTTAGGTAGCTGCTCCCAGGATAGGTTAGGTAGCTGCCCCCCCAGGATAGGTTAGATTAGGTAGCTGCCCCCCCCAGGATAGGTTAGGTAGGTAGCTGCCCCCCCAGGATAGGTTAGGTAGGTAGCTGCCCCCCCAGGATAGGTTAGGTAGGTAGTTGCCCCCCCCCCCAGGATAGATTAGGTAGGTAGCTGCCCCCCAGGATAGATTAGGTAGGTAGCTGCCCCCCAGGATAGGGTAGGTAGGTTCCCCCCCCATAATGGAGGGGGGAGCCGCAGCTGCGGGGAGGGCAGCCCGACCTCTCCCTCCCTTCCTCTCCCCGCCCCCTCCCCCTCAGATGCAGAGTGAGCGCTCACGGAATCGCTGTAGGCAGAACTCACCTCCGTCCCTGGTTCCAATCGCCACTGATCTCCTCCCGCTCTGTATAGATGCTGATACACACACTGCCGGAAGCAGTGTGTGTATCAGCTTCTATGCAGAGAGGAGATCAGCGGCTAAAAGTGACATTTACTGCATTTAAAAGTATACTTTTTTCCTTCGAAACTTTAAAATCGATTTTCTCAAAAACTATAAGGTCTTTTTGAAAAATAGTTTTTTCCTCTTATTCCTAATGATCTCCTTAACATATTCTGCAAATTTAGGGTTTCTAGCATTTAAGGTGGATTTGCTATTAACCATTAAAGTCGGCAGGTTTTTAAATGTGTATTTTTTTTTTCCTTTGAAACTTTAAAATCGATTTTCTCAAAAACTATAAGGCCAATTTGAAAAATGTTTTCCTCTTGTAGCCACTGGGGGCCCCTACAAGCTCTGGGGCCCTGGGGCAGCTGCTTCCTTTGCCTTAGTGGTAGCGCCGGCCCTGGCCACCATTAGAGCGTTTTTTTCCCTATATTTTATACAATGGCTTCCAAGAGCTGCCTAATCAGGTTGCCTGATCGCACCACCAGGGGATCCATCCAGATTCCCATCCACAGACTCAAATAATTTCAGGCTCATTAGATTAAATAACGTAGTCAGAGGGACTGCGGACTAAAGGGAAATAGCTTGAAAAGTGTTCTTTTTATGCCTTCCTGTTTTTTTTTTGTTTACTCCAATACTATCTGTGACACTTTGTTTTACATTATCCAGATGTATTAATGTCTTTTGCCAATTCTGCCATCTCCCCCAGACGTGGAAGGAGGAATTTCTTCTGTACCATCATTCATGCAGTTTAGTTTTCTCAAGTTATTTCAGAAATGCCCTTGAAAATGCACTTGTAACATTTTTAACAAGGTGAGGAACACACCCAGGAGACACAGAAGAGAACGCTGAACCTTAACTCTTTCCACTACATCCACCAAGTCATCTGATCTCCTGGTGGGAGGAGGTGCTGAAGGCAACAAGCTTTTGCAAGGCTTTTTCTCCTTTCCACGTCATGGATCATGTGGACTGGTATTCAGGGCTGGATTTCTGGAAAAGGCCACAAGGGCCTTGGCATTGGGCAGCTGCTGCCCAAAAGGGGAAGCTGTACATGGAAGAGGGGTAGTTGAATGTACAAGAGAAGGATGCTGGAAATAGGGAAAAGGAGGAGGCTGCAAATAGGGAGAAACACATGGAAGAGATGCTGCTGATCAAGAGTGGTGTACATGAAAGAGAGGCTACTGTACATGGATGTTACACACGTGGGTGGAGGGCTGCACATGGAATGGGTGGGGATCTATTGCACATGGATGGTGAGCAACAGGAACCTAGGGTTAGGAACCATATAAATCTGGCAATGAAGTCCCATGCTAGCTGGTTTAATAGTTCTGGAAATAACTGCCAACATGGAGAACAAGTGGTTAAAAAAACAGGCTGGGGGCACACCATTCTTTTATTTAATATGAATTTAAAAATAGGGATGAAAAACATTCATATATTAACCTCCCTAGCTGAGCTCGTCCAGAGACGCCGGAGGTCACCGCTCAGGCCCGGCTGGGCCGATTTGAATATTTTTTTAAAAACATGCAGCAAGCACTTTGCTTGCTGCGTGTCCTACCCGATCGCCGCCACTCGCTGCCAATCCGCCGCTACCTGCCGCGATACAGCTCCCCCCGAGGCCCCGTGCACTGCCTGGCCAATCAGTGCCAGGCAGCGCTAAGGGGTGGATCGGGACTCCCTGTGACGTCACGACGTCGATGACGTCACTCCGTTCGTTGTCATGGTGACAGGGGAAGCTCTGAAGGAATTCCGGATGGGTCTTTGCGCCGGCGGCGATCGGAGGGGTGGGAGGGAGGAAGCAGGGAGGGGGAAATCATGTAGCTAGCGCTAGGCTAGCTACATGATAAAAAAAAAATATGCACAAAAAAACGTTCCCGCGGCCACAGGGCAGCGAGAATCAGAAAGCCAGGCAGGTTAAAATAATATAGAAGTGGTGAAACAATGAGGGCATAAGGCGAAAGCAATCCAAATTGCACAGCAATACATCTAATAATAACTTTTTCATGCTCAAGTCTATCTGTTCAATATACCAGGTGTTTTGGAAATCGCACAGTGACTGCAAATACTAAAATAGCAAATATTGAAATAATAATTGAATAAGCCAGTAAACTGTGTGCAACCAATTTTAAACATGTGCAATTGAATGAGGCCCTGTCTGTATCTGAGTATTAGACATTAGGAAGAGTCACAGGAAGGGACACAGGGATTTGGTTCCCAAAGAGGGACTGTCCTTCTGAAAGGGACAGTTGGGAGTGATGAGAGTTTCCATGCTAGTGTGTGCTTAGCAGTGGAGCTGCCATGTTTTGAACATTGAACTCCTTTTCACATGAAAAAGCCTCAAAGCTTTAGGGTCATTTATCTTTCTTTCTACTTTATTTTTTCAATAAGATAAGCCAGTGGGAACAGGTTTTCTCTTGTAAAATGGCTTAAAATAAACCGGTTGGGCAGTCACACCCACGCTGTCGCATGTGTAAACACTGAGAAGCCTTGACTGGGCACAGAGACGGAATCAGTAACATTTTCCAGTAGAAAGTCCTGTCCTATTGCCGGGCCAGAACTTGTCTGCACATGCATTTCAAGTGCATGGACCGTTTGCTAAGTTATTTGTGGATCTGCTCCCCTAATGTGTATCTGGACAACAGCAGTTGCCTAGCAATATGGGATGCAGTGGTGCAATTGGGCATCTGGATCCATATCGGGTCTTCCTAGAAGCCTTCTTCAGCTCTCAGCCTAGCTAGGTAAAATTCTAAGGATTTTGGGCGAATTTGTTGTGTGATTGCAAAGGGGTGGGACAGAAATGCAACTGCACCAAAAATGCACTATGGCAAAAATCAAATTGCACTAGAGGGAGCAGAATGCTGCCATTTACATTATAATGGAAATGCCCTCACACAAACTGCATATGTACAGTTTGAAAAACAAACTAAAATGCCTGCTGTGGGAACAGGCTCATAATGAATCATTGATCACTCCTACATGTGCTTTGAATAGTAGTAAGTAATTATGAAACTGTTCTCCATGCTCTACTGCTTACACCTCTCAAATCAAATCAAATCAAATCAAAGACAGCTTTATTGGTATGACCAAGCTTCAATACAGGCATTGCCAAAGCAGGGGGAATGGGGGACATGGGATGAGATGGGGGTGCATGGAGCTAGCAGCATTGCCGGCCTTTGACCTGAGCGACCGGAGCAGTCGCTCAGGGTGCCAGCTTCCAAGGGGGCGCCTATAGCTGGTTGCCTATACTGAGGGCACCTACACCTGATTACCTATACTGAGGGCACCTATAGCTGGCTACCTTTACTGAGGGCACCAACACATGGCTACCTATACTGGAGGCACCTACGCCTGGCTACCTTTGGGTGGAGACCTACACCTGACTTCCTGTGACTTCCTGTACTGGGGGCACCTATGCTCGGCTACCTGTATTGAGGGCACCTACACATGAGATCCTATACTGGGGCATCTATACCTGGCTACCTACCTATACTGAGTCCGAGGGTTTTTTTTGGGGGGGGGGAAGGAAGCGCACTGCGGCTATAACGTGTGGTGCAAATTGTCGGTGCTGTGCTATCATTCCAACTGGGAAGGGGGTGGCTAACTGTCCCACTGATTGTTTTGTTTATTAATATTCCTGAAAGATTCTAGCCTTCATTTTTAAGTGTATTCAGAATAATGCACTCTTTCCGTCCTCCATTCAAAGTTAGTATTAGTATTTTTCTATTATAAATATGTGATGTGTCACGGAGATCTGAGCATTTGGCGCGATGTGTCACGACGTTAGAAAGGTTGGGAACCCCTGTCCTAGGAGAGAGAGAGAGAGAGAGAGAGAGAGAGAGAGAGAGAGAGAGTGCGCGCGCGCGTGTATGTGTGTGTGGCATCCACCTGAAAATGGTGCCTGTGAATAATGGCGCACGGTGTTGCCGCTAATCCGTTTGCCGCTTATCGCTATTTAACGTTAAAGCCTTATTGTTATTTAGCGTTAAAGCCTTATTGTCATTTAGCGTTAAAGCCTTATCGTTATTTAGCGTTAACACTCATAACCCTCTCTGTACCTATCCCTAACCCCCCCCCCCCCCCCAGTGCTGCCTAACCCTAACCACCCCCCTGGTGGTGCCTAACCCTAACCACCCCCCTGGTGGTGTATATTGTACTGTAACTATACCTAACCCTACTCTCACACAGAACCCTCCCTGTATCTAACCCTAACCACCCCCTTGGTAGTGCCTAACCCTAAGACCCCCCTGGTGGTGCCTAACCCTAACACCCCCCCCCCCTGGTGGTGCCTAACCCTAAGACCCCCCCAGTGGTGCCTAACCCTAACCTTGACAGTGTTACATTAAATCCATTCACCGTTTTGCAGTTAAATAACGTCTGCAGTTTGGCTTATGTAGGGGGCTATTGATAAATAATGTTAGTGTGTGCCACTATTGATAAATAACGTAAGTGTGTGCCACTATTGATAAAGAACGTTACTGTGTGCCGTTTTTCTTCTTTTTTTCCCTGTGCGCCATTATTATGCAGTACTAACGATAAATAGCGATAAGCGTATCTTCTTAATGCGGCGCCATTTTTATGCATAGGCGCTGTGCGCCATTATTCACTGATCCCGTGTGTGTGTGTGTGTAAAACCTAAGGCCGGCCCTGGCTAGCAGTTTATGTACATTTTTTTAAGGGGGAGGTGGAGTTTACAGTTCATTTATGCTCCTCTCAGTCTGTGGCATGCTGTGACATAGTGTGCAGCGATTGTCACTGTGGATTTCTGTCCTCCTAGTAGAATGCGGTGTTTTCTATCATCCTCTAATGTGTGAAAGTCTGGAAATCGTTCCATCAGTTTCTTAAAGAAAGTTTCCCTGGTAGCGGTATATTTGGGGCAGTGCAGCAGGGAGTGATTTTCGTCCTCGAGGGTCTTCTGCTCACAATGTTGACACAGTCTCTCCTCCCTGGGTTTGTATGTCTGTCTGTGTCTCCTAGACTCTATTTCGAGGTTGTGAGCACTCAGTCTGTAGATGCTCAGGATTTTCCTCCCTTGAGTGTTTTGGAGCTTTTCCAGGTATGGGGCTATTTTATATTCTCTCTGTAGAGACTGGTATATGGTTAGCTTTTGTGACCGTTTTATTTCATTCCTCCATTTATCTACATAATCCTCTTTGCTCTTGGCTGTGGTGTGCTTTATCTGGGCTCTTGATGGGACTTGTGGATTTGAGTTTGGAGGGACCAGAGAGTTGACTACTTCTTTCAGGGCATATGGCTTTTCTTGGTCTTCATTGTGCAGCATGGCTTTGTAGTGGGGGAGTCGGGCCTGCTGCTCTGTAGATGGGCCCAGTAGGACAACACTCTCTTCTGTATCTCAAGCAGTAGTGGGAATCTGCCTAGCTCAGCTCGGCAGGCATTGTTTGAGGTACTCTGATGGACCTGGAGGAGGTGTTTGCAGAGTTCCAGGTGGAACATTTCTGGGGCGCTAGATTCCCTTTTTGATTGATCTGGGTAGGTCCCCATATTTCACTTCCGTAGAGTAGGATTGGGGTGATGACACTGTCAAAGACTTTCAGCCAGACCTTCACTGCTGGTTTGAGGTGGTACAGTTCTTTCCTGATGGCATAGCAGAACGTTCTGCAAGCTTTGGCTTTCAGGGCCTCTATGGCTGACTTCCAGATTGGTTGATTTCCAGACCAAGGTAGGTATGATTGTCAGTTCTGCTTTTTTTACAGTCATTTAGTGTAAAGTATGGGCTCTGGGCTGACCTTGTGTTTTTCCTCTGGAACACCATGGTTTTGGTTTTCTTCAGATCAATGGGGAGTGCCCATGTTGTGCTGAATTTCTCCAGGATTTCTAGGCTGTCTTGTAGCTCTTCTTTAGTTGGTGATAGCAGTAATAGGTCATCTGCGTACAGTAGGAATTTCACTGTTGTGTCATGTAGGGTCAGTCCTGGTGCTGGTGAGGCCTCTAGGGCTGAGCCTAATTTGTTGATGTATATGTTGAAGAGTGCATCAGGATTTGGCAGGGGCAGACTCTACATAACAGTGCACAGCTGTACATTTCTAACTTTAAAATAGACCTGATCTCAGAACTTCATCTCATCTCCAAAAGATAACAACAGCATAATAACCTTTAGGCCCTGTTCACAGTGGTCAGTTGCATTGCAGAAAAATTCTACTTGTCAACTCACTGCCCATACAATTCTATGGGGCTGTTGACAGTAAAACCTTGTTCACATCTAAAATCACAATCGCTATTATTTTTAGCGCCTTCCGGCGATTACCTGCACATTGGGATTTTTTGTAAAGCACTTTTCTTGCAGAGTGATTTGTTTTTTCACTTCCCAGCGCCAGTCAGGAAGTAAAGTCTTTGACCAGGAAAATAATAAATACAATGTATTTATTCTTAAAAGCGATGGGGAAATCGCTATACAAAGCACTTTTCAAGCGTTTTGCAATTTCCCTATACCTTCCATTGTGGCAAATCGCCCCAAAAATGGTACAGGCAGCGCTTTGGTGAGTGGATCAGAACTGAACCGCTCGTATGTAAACACTCTCATAGGGAATCATTGCCCAAGTGCTTTTAGGGAGATTTTGAAAATCGCCGGCGCTTAAAAAAAAAGCCAAAAGCGCCCTTAGTGTGAACAAGCCCTTACAGATCACGTTATTCTAACTCGCTGCATGCAGGCTTTGTATTAGTCTATGTCCAGTCTACATTGCAGTTCATAGTCATCAAAACTTGTGCGTTATGCAACTGACCACTGGGAACCTAGCCTCAAAGGGATACATTTCTTTGCTACAGCTGATACAAATCCTGCAATACATCTGCAGTTTGTCTACTTCCTGCTTTCACGGAAGCAGACATATTGTTAACATACTGTGTTTACAAATGAGCTCTCCGCCGTGGCTGTCAGCTGACATAGCTAAGGGATCAAATTACAACTTGTGATTAGTCACAGATGAGGGGGAATTAGACAGGCTATACGCTCTAAGTACATAAAGGGGTAATTTCTATATGTTTTCCTTCTGTCCTGTGCAAGAATTCAGGTTCACTTTAATAAAGCTGCAATATCTGTGTTGTACCTAAGAATGCTGATAATGTAGCCGGGATTTCTAAATCAGAATATATAAGTACTCTTCTAGGAGTGTCTGCATACTGCAGTCTCAGATGGATGGCCAAGGACATAATCGTACCCCCTTGCCCATCCATCCCCACCCTTTCCCTGGTCGTTTTTTCCTTTGCCACTCAGCCTCCACCCTGTCCCTATCAAATTTCATCCATCCCCACCCTGTCTGTCAGCTTTTCCCTTAGCTGTTCTCTCTCCACCTCATTCCCATCTCATTTCATGCAACCACGACAACCCATTCCTGACAGTTTCCCCCTTTTTCCTCTCTGTCCTAAATCCCCTAAATTGCTATACATTCTCACTTATTTCCAGTCTTACACTTTCATCCATTTCTTAAATGTAAACATGGAAAACATGCAAAGAAACCATACTGTATTAAAGGGGCGTAACTAGATATCACTGGGCCCCCCTGCAAAACTTTGGATGGGCCCCCCAACCCTACCTCCCTCGCTTTCTGCACAGGAAAACTGAGGACCAATGTGTTTTCCCCATGCAGATAGAAACATGTAGACTTGAAAGGTAAAGTCAGGCAATCTATGCTACCCCCAGATCTACTTACCCGGGGCTTCCTCCAGCCCCTTGCAGCCGACAAGTCCCTTCTCGCAGCTCTGCTCCCAGTACATACATACACATACAGGCGTATTATTTTACTACATGAAAGCACATGCTATATGGAGGAACAACAATGACATGCTGAACATAACATATAGTATTCACTGTAACTTTGGCAAAACATTCAGAATGTCACTTATTGATACTGTTATTACTCAGTATGAGACAACAAGCTCTCAATGAGGCAGCGACAGTCAGACATCAATCTAACCCACGCCACTGTTTCAGTAATCAGACACCATAAGGTCACTTGCCTGTGTGTGATAAGAATCTAGGAATCTCTTCTGAGGGATTGCTGAATAGGGGCCAGTCTACAGCTTTTTTTCAACCTGTGACTCCTTTGCTTGTAACGTTGTACATGAAGTCATGAAGTCATCAGAACTTTGCTGCAGTGTGAGACAGATGTTTTTTTATGAACCCTAGGGAGCAGGGACAGTGTACAAATTCCAAAGTGTGTATGATTCCTTATCTGTGTGGTGGACACCTGCAGTCAATATAACAATAGTGCAAGAGCAAAATAAGTTTTTCCCTCCATGCCCTTAGTTGTCAGTCTCTCAATCTTTTCCCCCCACGGGGCCCCCTGTGGCTTCTGGCCCCCCCTGCGGATGCATCCCTTGCATGGTCTATTGTTATGCCCCGTGTCAATTTGAAATGAGTCCCTGGAAAAAAGGCCGCCTGGTGTAGCCCATATATGCCAAATTCGGCTACAAAAACAGTGCCTGGTGTGGCCCATATACCATCTTCAGCTACAAAGGGCTCCTGGTGTAGCCCATATATTCCAAATTCAGCTACAAAGGGCGCCTAGTGTAGCCCATATACCAACTTCCGCTACAAAGGGTACCTGGTGTAGCCCATATATTCCAAATTCGGGCAACAAAGGGCGCCTGGTGTAGCCCATATATATCAAATTCGGCTACAAAGTGATCCTGGTGTAGCCCATATATGCCAAATTTGGTTACAAAGGGGGCCCGGTGTAGCCCATATGCCAAATTCAGCTGCAAAGGGTGCCTGGTGTAGCCCATATATGCCAAATTCGGCTACAAAGGGCTCCTGGTGTAGCCTAAAAAGCTACTTTTAGTTTATAAAAAGAATGCGGTTATAGGCAAAATTGGTTGGGCTATAAAAGGGCTTTAGATATAGCTGAGAAAAGTGATTACTATGACCTAACTTATCCCTACTCTCACACAGAACCCTCCCCTGATGGTGCCTAACCCTAATCCCCCTGGTGGTGCCTAACCCTAACCCCTCCCTGGTGGTGCATAACCCCTTCCTGGTGGTGCCTAACCCTAAGACAGCCCATGGTGATTACTATGACCTAACCCTCCCCTAACCTTAACCCCCCCTGGTGGCGCCTAACCCTAAGACACCCCCAGGTGGTGCCTAACCCTAAGACTCCCCTGGTGGTGCCTAACCCTAAGACCCCCAGGTGGTGCCTAACCCTAAGACCCCCTAGGTGGTGCCTAACCCTAAGCCCCCCCCCTCAGGTGGTGCCTAACCCTAAGACTCCCCTGGTGGTGCCTAACCCTACGACAGCCCCTGGTGATTACTATGACCTAACGTCTCCCTACTCTCGCACAGAACCCTCAGCTAACCCTCCCTGGTGGTGCCTAACCCTAAGACCCCCCAGGTGGTGCCTAACACTAAGACCCCCCAGGTGGTGCCTAACCCTAAGACCCCCCTGGTGGTGCCTAATCCTAAGAGCCCCCTGGTGGTGCCTAACCCTAAGACAGCCCCTGGTGATTACTGTGACCTAACTTCTCCCTACTCTCACACAGAACCCTCCCCTTACCCCCCCCCCTGGTGGCGCCTAACCCTAAGACCCCCCAGGTGGTGCCTAACCCTAAGACTCCCCTGGTGGTGCCTAACCCTAAGACCCCCAGGTGGTGCCTAACCCTAAGACCCACAGGTGGTGCCTAACCATAAGACCCCCCCCCCTCCACTTTCGATGCCTAATCCTAACCCCCCTACACCCCCGAATCAAAAATTTTGGCTATAAAAGGGTGCCCTTTTGTAGCAGAATCAAAAACCTTGTAGTCAAAACCTTGTAGCTGAATAAAAATAATGCGCTACAAAGGGGCGCCCTATTGTAGCAGAATCAAAACCCCTGTTGCCGAATAAAAAATATGGGCTACAAAGGGCCACCCTACTGTAGCCGAAAACCTTGTAGCCGAAAAAATATGGGCTACAAAGGGGTGCCCTACTGTAGCCGAAAACCTTGTAGCCGAAAAAAATATGGGCTACAAAGGGTTGCCCTACTGTAGCCGAAAACCTTGTAGCCGAAAAAATATAGGCTACAAAGGGTCGCCCTACTGTAGCCGATAACCTTGTAGCAGAAAAAATATGGGCTACAAAGGGGCACCCGCTTGTAGCCTATATCAAAGCTCGGGCGCCCTTTTCACCACCTTATAGCCCATATTTCCTGAAATAACATTGATGTCTATGGAGGCGACCTTTTCATACAGGCAGCTCAGCCCTTTTTAACGGATCCCCACGCCCCTGCTGTATAATTAGCCATACCTCCCAGCTTTGAGATGAGAAAGAGGGACACTTAAGCCACGCCCCTGCCACTCCCCTAGTAACGCATACCATAAAGATTTCATAAGAACAATATGTTTTGTAATTCAGACCACACTGGTCCTTTCTATCCTGGTTCATTTTCCTTCATATTAACATTTTAAAATTAGTAATATATCAATTTAAAGGATGGGAATAAAGTTTAGAGTCAAACACATTTTTTAGTAGAGAAATCTATATATTTACATAGAAAGAGGGACAAAGTCCTGAAAAAGGGACAAATGAGGAGGAAAGAGGGAGAGAGCGACAGGGCTTCCAAAGAGGGACTGTCCCTCCAAAAGAGGCACAGTTGGGAGCTATGAATTAGCATTACCCCATAGCTCCCAACTGTATTCCAGCACACCTGTACATCATAAAAGGCTTGCAGCTCTGTGATTTCTACGTATTAAAATATCTCTACCAGCGCATTAAGAAAAATTAAGTCATTAAATGCAAGTGCATGACAAAAGCAATTGAGCTTTTTTTTGTACAGTGCAATTACAGTACAATTAAATTCTCATTAGGCACAGCAGCTGTGCATGAATGTATTTACCGCACGTGTATACCTGTAGATAATTTTCTTTGTATACAGCATTTTATGACGTACAGAGTGTGTTGGAACATGCATGCTGCTAAAGGATACAGGCCCTGTACATTAAAAAAAGGACATCTGGAAATTTGGGGGCCGAGTAAAGACGCTAGTAGATTATTGGCAATATTACAGATATTCTACTATTGAGCGCTGGATAATAATGATGGTAGAATAATGGTAATTTTACCGATCTTGTACTATCACTGTCTGACCTTCATATCACAATAACCCTCCACCACTTACTCCTACCTTTAACTACGTCAAAGGTGCACGACTGGCTGTATTACCAGGGGGATTTACAAAAGAACAGAGCGGCAGGAGAGGACGGCAAGGGACCCCACGCACCTAATGGGGCTGGAGGGAGCCCCAGGTAAGTATAAATACTCCCACAATGCCCATCTCAGGTACACTAAGACTGCCTATCTAATGCTGCTAGGTAGTGTTGGGCGAACAGTGTTCGCCACTGTTCGGGTTCTGCAGAACATCACCCTGTTCGGGTGATGTTCGAGTTCGGCCGAACACCTGATGGTGTTCGGCCTTTTAGTTCAGGTTCGCCCGAACTACTCAATGCCCGGCCGAACAGGGCCCCTGTTCGGCCGAACAGGGCCCTGTTCGCCCGAATACGGCCCCCCTATGGGGTCGCAGGCATAAGGGGGGAGCATGCCCCGATCGCGGGGGGGGGGGGTCAGAAATTCCCCCCACCCCCTCCGCTAGCTCTCCCCCCTCTGCCCGCTTCCCCATAAAAAAAGTTTGCGGAAAGTTAATAGTACCTACTAGTGGGGGCTGGCTGGCTGTGGTGAGATCATGAGTGAGGAGGAGTCCAACTAGTCTAGGAGACGCGTTGAGGCCGGGCAGCGGGCGGTTCAGCGGTAGTACCCTTGTGGTACTTCCGCCCTTTCTCTGACCTCACGTCCTCTACGTGATGACGCATACAAGGGTGCTACCGCTGAACCGCCCGCTGCCCGGCCTCAACGCGTCTCCTAGACTAGTCGGACTCCTCCTCACTCATGATCTCACCACAGCCAGCCAGCCACCACTAGTAGGTAGTAGGTACTATTAACTTTCCGCAAACTTTTTTTATGGGGAAGCGGGCAGAGGGGGGAGCGCTAGCGGAGGGGGTGGGGGGAATTTCCGACCCCTCCCGCGATCGGGGCATGCTCCCCCCTTATGCCTGCGACCCCATAGGGCCCCCAAAAGCGGCATGTTCAGGGGTCCCATTGACTTCCATTGAGTTCGGGGTTCGGGCCGAACATGCCGAACATCTGGCCCATGTTCGGCCGAACGGACCCGAACCCGAACATCCAGGTGTTCGCCCAACACTACTGCTAGGTACACACCATGCAATTTGCTGACTGACAGGTGGAAAGGACAATTCCTGACATGTCCTCCTCCTTTTGTGTCCTACCTGATCATGCACCGCCATTACTGTGAACCCATGCTATGCATATGAGTGAACCTAACTTGCCTAATCTCCATGCTCCATCCAGTGACTGACTAAGCATTACCTTGTACTCATAGTGTGCTGCATGATTTGGTCTTTCTTGTATTCCTGTATTGTCATTTTGCTTTATGTCACCCCTAAATATTGTCTGTAACCTAAACTAATGTCCAGCGCTGCGTAATATGTTGGCGCTTTATAAGTACAATAAATAAATAAATAAATAATATAAATAAATGTCCGATCTGCTCCCAATCGATAACAAGATTCATTTTCAGATGTCTACTTCACAAAATCTTTCCCATTATCGTGAGCAGATCAGACACGTCAGAAATTATTGGTTCAACCCATTGACCCAACTGGAAATTCAACGGTGTATACCAAGCATTTTAGTGAAATTCCACTCTTGTCAAATTCCATTCTCCTCTCAAGTTTTCCAAAAATAAACTGTACTGTACAGTGCCATACCTACCAATTTTTTGAGATCAGAAAGGAAACTTAAATGGGAACTCCAGTGAAAATATTGTAATAAAAAAGTGCTTCATTTTTACAATAACTATGTATAAATGATTTAGTCAGTGTTTGCTCTTTGTAAAATCTTTCCTCTCTTTGATTTACATTCTGACATTTATCACATGGTGACATTTTTACTGCTGGCAGGTGATGTCACTGGAAGGAGATGCTGCTTGCTTTTTTGTCAGTTGTAAACAGCTGTTATTTCCCACAATGCAACAAGACTCCCACAGTGTGATCGGTACCTCAGTGCTGTGAGGCGCTGGGGGAGGTTTCACCACAAAATCAGCCATACAGAGCCACCTGATGATCCGCTTGAGAAAAGGAATACATTTCTCATGGGAAAGGGGGTATCAGCTACTGATTGGGATGAAGTTCAATTCTTGGTTACGGTTTCTCTTTAAGCCACACCAACGCCACACCCCCAACACACCCCTAATCACGCACAATATAATGATTTCATGAGAAAAGTATGTTGTTTACTAATTCAAACCACACTGGTCCTTTCTGTCCTGGTTCAATTTCCTTCATATCAACATTTAAAAACAAGAAATATATCAATTAAAAGGAAGGGAATAAAGTTTAGAGTCAATTAAACACATTTTCCAGTAGGAAAATACATATTTTTACTTCGATTTGAAAGAGGGACACATGAGGAGGAAAGAGGGACAGGGTTCCCAAAGTGGGACTTTCCCTCCAAAAGAGGGACAGTTGGGAGCTATGTATACAGTGCTGAGCTGCAGGGATCACCTGTTTCCTGATAACACTGGAGTTTCTCGTTAAACAGGTAAATGCAGCTGATCTGGATTTGTACATCTTAAAGGTGTATTTCACGGACTGTTAATGTTCATCAAGATGAGGCATTATTGATGAGTGGCGGCACATCACATAACGTACTCCTATACTTCATATGTGAGACAGTGGGAAGGAATGAAGACAGACCTATTATGGTGATACGATTGTTAGTCAGGATGTCATTATACTGCATGTAAAGCACGTGCCTCCCTCCTCATATAATCATTACTAGTAATGATAACAGGATACAGGTTACATCAGTGCTAATTGCTTACAGCAAACCTTGGCTGCTTTTAAAGGGCAATTACACTTTTGTTGAGAAAAAACTTGATATTTTAAAGGACCACTATTGTGAAAAATGTAACATTTAAAGAGGAACTTTAACCAAGGATTGAACTTCAGCCCAATCAGTAGCTGATACCCCCTTTCCCATGAGAAATCTTCATTTTTTTCTAGTACACATCATCAGGGAGGTCTGTATGTCTGATATTGTAGTGAAACCCCTCCCACAGTGTGTTGTCATGACCATGGTCCTGGCTGTTTGCTGCCTGTGAACCTTGTTGCATTGTGGAAAATTACGGCTTTTTCCAGCTGCCAAGCAAGCAGTATATTCCTCTGTGCATAGAACTTTCAGTAACGAACATTCCGTACAGATCACCTGGCAGAACTAACGATGTCACCAGTGATACATTTCAGAATGTAAATCTGGGAGAGGAAAGATTTCAGAATGGGCAAACACTAACTAAATACAGTCATCTGTAAATGAATAAAAAGCAATTTTATTCATTATGTTATTTTCACTACAGTTCCTCATTAAAAATACATGTCCAAAGAGACTTAAAAAGATTAAAATGCACTATGAATTACTTTTCTCCTGCGTTGCATACAGTAGGTAGAAATGGCCCGAACTTGAAAAATGGGGGGGGATGCGCCGCGCTGAACCATTGGGGGATGCCATGCCGCAAAGTGGGTGTGGCCATGACATTGTATGGGCGGAGCTAACATAATGATGTAACAGTTAGGCATAAGAAAGCAGTGTTTACGCCATGATGTGGTCAGACGAGGTTTCGCATCATGGGTGTGCAGAAACTGTGTGATGCTATTTAACCGTATACCGTAACCCCAAAGCAGCAAACATAGCCAACTATGACCATTAAATAATAAATGCAGCAACAGTTACCCCAGACACCAGAAAATAAACGCAATGTGGGCAAAATTTTAGCACAAAATAAATGCAATGGGCAACATGTCAGCACAAAATAAACGCATTGTGGGCAACATGTCAGCACAAAATAAATGCATTGTGGGCAACATCTCAGCACAAAATAAACGCAATGGGCAACACGTCAGCACAAAATAAACGCAATGGGCAACACGTCAGCACAAAATAAACACAATGGGCAACATGTCAGCACAAAATAAACGCACTGTGGGCAACATGTCGGTACAAAATAAACGCACTGTGGGCAACGTCAGTACAAAATAAACGCACTGAGGGCAAACATGTCAGCACAAAATAAACGCACTGCGGGCAACATGTCAGCTCAAAATAAACACACTGCGGGCAAACATTTCACCAGAAAATAAAACGCACTTCAGGCAAACATTTCACCAGAAAATAAACGCACTGCGGGCAAACATGTCACCAGAAAATAAACGAACTGCGGGCAAACATGTCACCAGAAAATAAATTCACTGCGGGCCAACATTTCACCAGAAAATAAACGCACTGCGGGCAACATGTCAGCACAAAATAAACGCACTGCGGGCAAACATTTCACCAGAAAATAAAATGCACTGCGGGCAAACATTTCACCAGAAAATAAACGCACTGCGGGCAAACATGTCACCGGAAAATAAACGCACTGCGGGCAAACATTTCACCAGAAAATAAACGCACTGTGGGCAAACATGTCACCAGAAAATAAACTCACTGCGGGCAAACATTTCACCAGAAAATAATTGCACTGCGGGCAAATATGTCAGCAGTAAATAAACACACCGCGGGCAAACATTTCACCACAAAATAAACGCACTGCGGGCAAACATTTCACCAGAAAATAAACGCACTTCGGGCAAACATTTCACCAGAAAATAAACGCAATGGGGGCAAACATGTCACCAGAAAATAAACGCAATGGGGGGGCAAACATTTCACCAGAAAATAAACGCACTGCGGGCAAACATTTCACCAGAAAATAAACGCAATGGGGGCAAACATGTCACCAGAAAATAAACGCAATGGGGGCACAATTTACCTGGAAAAACAAGCATTTACTCACCTGGCAGAAGTCGCCTCTGGCGCGCTGCTCCCGGGACCACCTTCCTCCTGCTCTTGTCTCCCGCGCTCAGAGTGCAGGGCTACGGCAAGATGGCGCCCGAAGCCCTGTACTGGAGACACAAATAGTCTCCAGTAAAGGGTTTCGGCAGCCATCTTGCCGTAGCCCTGCTCGCATGCCGGTGTCGGAACAGACACCGGAAGACTAAGGAGGGTGGAGCGGGGCTGCGGGCAATGAACTGTTGCGGCGTCTATAGACGCCGCAGCCAGTTCATGCAATACAGTGACCAGAGTCCCGAGGCCGGGACGTCCCGCTGCTGAAAGCGGGACGTTTCCCGGGACCTCATGCAGCCTGGGACAGCGGACCCCGAATCCGGGACGCGTCCTGGGCAATCCGGGACGTCTGGTCACTCTAACTATAATTGTGTGTCACTGTGACACTGTCACATCATTCAATGAAGCCTACAAGGCCAGCACTGGGCCCACACTGCAGAACCACTGTTTTCTGGGTCACTTTACTGTCACTGAGCTACCTCAGCACAACCATAGGGGCTGGAAAACTGGCACGGCCTGCACTCTCGCCAACGTTCGCACATTAGCACGGCGACCACTACACAAAGATTGCAGTCTAGAGGACTAACGTTTAAGTCCTGAGAGTCAACTATTAACAACTTTTTGAGGTGCGTTAAATGCCGAGTTTGGTCTGTCAGTGTGAAGCGGACATAACCCTTACATTACCATTCTGGACATTTTAAAGCAGCCCTTTTCCTCAAATGTGGGAATGTCTGCCCTTTAGGGATTAAAACCTGACTGTGTCAACTCCGTTATTTTTGGTGGGACTTTTGGCATGGATCCCCCTCCGGCATGCCCCTGTCCAGATGTTAGACACTTTGAAACAAGTTTTCCATCACTTTTGTGGCCAGAAAGAGTCCCTGTATGTTTCTAAATTTGCCTGCCCATTGAAGTCTATGGAGGTTTGCCCAGTTCGTGCGAATGTAAACTTTTACCGGAAGTTCGAGTTCGACGTTTGCGAACGGAAATTTGATGTTCGTGACATTTCTACAGTAGTAACAAACTTACTACATTCCGTCAGGCTCGTACTGAGCCTCGAAGTACCGATGGTCCCATCGATGGGCCCCGGCCGCCCTGCCTCCTGGGGGCCCCAATGCTGAAAAGGAGGGGGGCTAAGCGCAGGAAGGGGGGAAAGGGGGCACAGAGCGGCAGGGAGGGGGGGAAGCCTCCCCCCCTCTCCCTCACCTAGGGACCCCCTCTTCCATGCTCCCCCTCCCTCTAAAATTGCAGCCAGCCAGCGGCAGCAGCGGGGAATAGCTTACCGACCGAGAGTCAGATCGATAGCTCTGCGTGCCGCTGGTCTGGGCTTTTGCACTGACTGTCCAATCACGCTCTCGCAGTACTTCCTGTGAGAGCGTGATAGGACAGTGCAGTGCAGGAGGCCAGACCAGCAGCGGCACGCAGAGCTATCGATCTGACTCTTGGATGGTAAGTGATTCCTGCTGCTGGCTGCTATTTTGGACAGGGGGGAGCACGGAAGGGGGGACCCCTAGGTGAGGGAGGGGGGAAGGCTTCCCCCCCCTCTCCGCCGCTCTGTGCCCGCTGCCCCCCCTTCCAGCATGCCTACCTAACTGGGGGGGCCCTAGGTGAGGGGGGAGGCTTCCCCACCGATCTGTGCATGCTGCCCCCCCTTCCAAGCTGGGGGGAACTTGCATTTTGTGGGGGTATCTGCCTCCAACCTGATTGCATTTTGTGGGGCTATCTGGCACCAACCTGATTGCATTTTGTGGGGGTATCTGCCACCAACCTGATTGCATTTTGTGGGGGTATCTGCCGCCAACCTGATTGCATTTCGTGGGGGTATCTGCCTCCAACCTGATTGCATTTTGTGGGGGTATCTGCCGCCAACCTGATTGCATTTTGTGGGGGTATCTGCAGCCAACCTGATTGCATTTTGTGGGGGTATCTGCCGCCAACCTGATTGCATTTTGTGGGGGTATCTGCCGCCAACCTGATTGCATTTTGTGGGGTTATCTGCCGCCAACCTGATTGCATTTTGTGGAAGTATCCGCTGCCAATCTTATTGCATTTTGTGTGGAAATCTGCCGCCAATCTTATTGCATTTTGTCGGAAAATCTGCTGCCATTTGACTACTTGATGAATTATCATGAGGCATGTAACTACTTGAATATTTTATCTAAAATGTATCTGGTCGGACCTAATCTCTGTGAATAACACCGCTAGTTATTTTGTTTGTTTTTATTTTTTGCCCATGACTCATCATGACCACGCCGATGCTCCAATGCGCGGTGACACCAATTTATTTTTGCTGCGGACATATTCCTATTGGAGACTGTCCTCAGAAGTGCTCACAATCTATTCCCTACCATAAAGTCATGCTAAATTTGTAGAGTACATGTGTATGTGGAGGGGGGGGGGGGGGGTGAGGAGAGGGGGGGAGGGGGAGAGGGGGTGGGCCCCAGGCTAAAACTTCCTTGGTGGGCCCTTAGTGTCCCAGTCAGACCCTGCATCCCGTGTTTGTAAAGGAACTTGAATAATACACGTGTTTGTCTTTTCTTAGTGTGTTCTAGCCAAGAGCTATAAGGTCTGATTAACACCTGTATTTGAGGCCGCCATTGCCCTAATGCAAGTATCAGCTATTGGGTGCCAAAAGCAGAAATGTGGGTGCCCGATAAATATTGTTTTGAAAATTAGAATGTTATAGTTTTTGAAATTTTTACCATTTTTGAGAACATTGGAATGCTGTAGTTTGACATTTTTATTGTTTTGAAAATTAGAAAGTCATGGTGTTTTACATTTTTTGTCTTGTATTTACAAATTTTTCATTTTTGAAAATCATCATGTTGAAATTTATCATTTTGAAAATTATAAAGTTAGGAAGGGGGGTTTTAGGCACCAGGAAGAGAGGCTAGGCGTCAGAAAGGGGGGGGGGGGGGTCTTAGGGTTAAGTGTCAGGAAGGAGGGTTTAAGGGTTAGAGGTCAGGCAGGAAGGGGGGTTTTAAGGTTAGGCATTGGAAGGGGGAGGGTTCTGTGTGAAAGTAGGGTTAGGTTTAGCTGTTTTACTAGTTATTACCACTGTAAATATTTTTTCATTTTACAGCGCCACGGAATATGTTGGCGCTTTATAAATAAATAATAATAATAATAATTTGGAGCCCAGATCACAATGGTATTTATTGTTTCAGCTTCATCCGGCACCCAATTTTTCTCACACCTATTTCATACATGTAGCTACCCCTCTGCATTAATACCTTTATTTTTGAAATGACGACTGTTTTAAAAGCAAAAGTCAATTTTTATTGCCAAGCCGGAAAGCAGCTGTGCGCTGAGATATATGGCGGTCCAGCTCACCAAATCTACCGTACTTTTCTTATCTTTACTGCTGATAAGTTCAGGAAAGTTTCGCATATATACCGTTTGCTTAAAATGGTTCAACATACAACTTAATTCATGCTAAGGGGTCAGAGTCTAGAGGAAGAAATTCTCATCAGATTAATATTTCACACAATGTAGAAACTGTTCTTCCTCACATCTCCCATCAAACTGTGGCTACAGTACAGCAATAAAAAGAAAAATCCTTTTAGAGCGATTATCAGAAACTTCCCTAAAACAATAAACCATTTGCCAGTTTCCTGTCTGCTGAGATAAGGCTCCATCTTGAATGACCATAACAGGCTTTATTTGAGAGAGTTCAGGAATGCTTAGTAATATTAGTGAGTGCCAGAGCGCTTTGTACATTTCCTCTCTCATCGATATCACCTCACAGACTGAGTACATGTACAGTATGAGTCGGCACACGGCCAAGATGGCTGCACTGTGGCTTTCAGAGGATGTGAAACTGTATCCCGCAGCCAACGGGTAGCAGATGAAGAGCGTCTTGAGTCTCTTAAAAAAAAAATGTCCCAGGCATTTTCTCAACTCTCCTCTGACTGGATTCACTTTAAAACCTGTATAACAAAGCTTGCATCTACTATACTATTTAAAAAAGTGTTTAATATTCTGCTGACAATCATTCTGACTCCACTGTACTAGCAGTAGCCGTACACAATGTGTTTTCCAGCAGATCAGGGGAACAATATCTCCATGATACTGAGGACTTTCCTGGTTTGCCACCATGCACTGCATGATATTCGATCAGATTCTGAATCTGATCTAATATGTATTGCGCCACTGTCACTAGCAGTTGTGCACAGCACCACTGTCATCGGCAGCTGTGCACAGCACCACTGTCACTGGCAGCTGTGCACAACACCACTGTCACTGAGAGCTGTGTATTGCACCACTGTCACTGAGAGCTGTGCATAGCACCACTGTCACTGACAGCTGTGCATAGCACCACTGTCACTGAGAGCTGTGTATTGCACCCCTGTCACTGGCAGCTGTGCACAGCACCACTGTCACTGAGAGCTGTGTATTGCACCACTGTCACTGAGAGCTGTGTCTGGCAACTGTCACTGAGAGCTGTGTATTGCACCACTGTCACTGAGAGCTGCATATAGCACCACTGTCACTGAGAGCTGTGTATTGCACCCCTGTCACTGGCAGCTGTGCACAGCACCACTGTCACTGAGAGCTGTGTATTGCACCACTGTCACTGAGAGCTGTGTCTGGCAACTGTCACTGAGAGCTGCATATAGCACCACTGTCACTGAGAGCTGTGTTTAACACCACTGTCACTGAGAGCTGTGTATTGCACCACTGTCACTGAGAGCTGTGTATTGCACCACTGTCACAGAGAGCTGTGCACAGCACCACTGTCACTGAGAGCTGTGTATTGCACCACTGTCACTGAGAGCTGTGCATAGCACCACTGTCACTGAGAGCTGTGTATTGCACCACTGTCACTGAGAGCTGTGCACAGCACCACTGTCACTGAGAGCTGTGTATTGCACCACTGTCACTGAGAGCTGTGCACAGCACCACTGTCACAGAGAGCTGTGCACAGCACCACTGTCACTGAGAGCTGTGCATAGCACCACTGTCACTGAGAGCTGTGCATAGCACCACTGTCACTGAGAGCTGTGTATAGCACCACTGTCACTGAGAGCTGTGCATAGCACCACTGTCACTGAGAGCTGTGCATAGCACCACTGTCACTGAGAGCTGTGTATAGCACCACTGTCACAGAGAGCGGTGTATTGCACCACTGTCACAGAGAGCGGTGTATTGCACCACTGTCACTGAGAGCTGTAAATAGCACCACTGTCACTGAGAGCTGTATATAGCACCACTGTCACTGAGAGCTGTGTATAGCACCACTGTCACAGAGAGCGGTGTATTGCTTGATGCACTACAAAGCTAAGGGCCCTTTCACACCAGAGGGATTTTTCGGCGTTTTATTGCCATGGCCGAAGTTGGCGTTTTGCTAGGTAAAAGAAAGTCCATAGACTTTCATTTTACCTTTCACATCTAACTCGGCGTTTTGGAGCGTTGCGTTTCAACGCTCCCAGGAGCTTTTTCAGGGCTGTTTACAGCCGAAGTTGGCTGTTGGCATTTCAATGATAGTCAATGGAAAACGCCAACTTCAGCGTTTTCAAAGCCTTTTCAAAGCGTTTTACAGCTATCTTGTTCACTTATTTTTATAGAAGAAAAAAAAAAAGGACGTTTTCATATGGGCTGTAAAACTCTTTCAAAATGCTTTGAAAACGCTTTGAAAACGCTATGTATTGGCGTTAAGCAAAAGGCTGACTTTCAGCCTTTTCTACCGCAGCCTCTAGTGTGAAAGAGCCCTAAGGGAATATCAAATCTAGTCACCATCTGTTCTCCAATGCCAACCTGCCCCACATGCTGTGGCAGCCATAAGGCCTATACTGATCAATGTTTGATAAGTAAAAATCACACATCGATGAGGGGATCCTTTATTATATCTGTTTTTGACTCATTTATATGAAATATAGAAATATTTCATCTACAGTGGTGTAGCTGCAGAACAGGAGGCCCTACTGATTGGGGGGAGAAAGAAAGGGAAGGAGGAAGTGAGGGGTATAGTAGAAAGCGGGAAGGCGGAAGGGGCTGACCTTTGTTACTTCTTTCTTGCCAAGTTGCCATTAAAATAATTATTTTTAAACATTAAAAAGAAGGAGAATAATAATGATAGAGAGGACCAGTTTGATCTGAATTTTAAAAACTCATCTTTTGCTTCTGAATTCTTTCTGGTATAAGTGACTAGGGGTGTGTCGGGGTTTTGTTAGGGGTGTGGCAGGGGTGTGTGTTAAAGTGTCCCTCTTTCTTATCTCATAAAGTTGGAAAGTATGGCCTTATTGACACAAAAAGTTAACATATGAGCACTCTGATTACTAAGATGATATACAACAGTACCTATACTGTATCTGTGCCTGGAACTACGCTTTAAATAAAAACAAAATTAACCTAAAAAGGCTGAAATCTGTGTGACTTATTTTGCCAGTGCTTGATGTAGTGTTGTCTTGTGTTTTGCTCGGAGCTCCTCAATGCTCATCAGGCTTGCGCTTTGCCCCCATTAATCTGAGCGCTCCTACCTCTGAGTGCGGTGGGGATTAAATCATTAATCTGCAGTTTAATGTCTGACGGCTGCCAGCCTGAAGCATTATTCATCCATTAATGATTAAACATGTGGGTTACAGCAAGGTCACCCGTGTCAGATCCCAAAATAGTTGTGTGTACATATCAACCGGGCGTCTTTCTGCATGCCTCATCCGTATTTAAAGTGGACCTGAACTCGTGCACAAGAAAGAAGAAAACAGAGAAATGCACCCTGTGTGTACTTAGAGAGTTTAGCCTGTCTAATTCCCCCTCATCTGTGACTAATCACAAGTTGTAATTTGAGTTCTGCCACGCAAATAACATCCTGTGCTTTCAAATGAGCTTAAAGAGAGTCTGAAGCGAGAATAAATCTCGCTTCAGACCTCATATATAGCAGGGGCTAAACCGCCGCTATCCCGCGGCTTAACGGGGCTCCCTTGACCCCCAAATCCCCCTCCGTGCGCTTTCTGGTTGGGGCAGGGCAAACCGCCGCAGCCCTGCCCCACGCGCGTCTGTCAGCGCGTATCTCCGCCTCTCCCCCGCCCCTCTCAGTCTTCCTTCACTGAGAGGGGCGGGGGAGAGGCGGCAATGCGCGGCTGATAGACGCGAATGGAGGCAGGGCTGCAGTCGTTAGCCCTGCCTCCAGGAGCGACCAAGCCTGCGACCAAGTGTCGCAGTGGGGGGTTTGGGGGTGAAGGGACCCCCGTTTAGCGGCGCGTATGCGGCGGTTTAGCAGGGGCACACGTGCCCCTGCTAACTATGAGCTCTGAAGGGAGATTTATTCTCGCTTCAGAGTCTCTTTAAAGAGACTCTGTAACATTAAAAACATCCCCGGGGGGGGGGTACTCACCTCGGGTGGGGGAAGCCTCCGGATCCTAATGAGGCTTCCCACGCCGTCCTCCGTCCCTCAGGGGTCTCGCTGCAGCCCTCCGAACAGCCGGCCACAGACCCGACTGTAAATTCAATATTTACCTTTGCTGGCTCCAGCGGGGGCTCTAAAGTAGACGGAAATACCCGATCTCAGTCGGGTCCGCTCTACTGCGCAGGCGCCGGAAACTTGCGCCTGCGCAGTAGAGCAGACCCGACGGCGATCGGGTATTTCCGCCTACTTCGGAGCCGACAGCCGTCAGAGCGCCTGTGCAGGAGCCGGGAAGGTAAATATTGACGTCATCTTGCACGGAGGGCTGCAGCGAGACCCCTGAGGGACGGAGGACGGCGTGGGAAGCCTCATTAGGATCCGGAGGCTTCCCCCACACGAGGTGAGTACCCCCCAGGGGACGTTTTGACGTTACAGATCCTCTTTAACAATATGTCTGCTTTGTAGGAAGTAGACACAATGCAGATTTATTGGAGGATTTGTATCAGCTGTAACAAAAATGTTTTTCTTTAAAGGGAAGGTCCAAGCAAAATAAAAAAATGAGTTTCACTTACCTGGGGCTTCTACCAGCCCCCTGCAGCCATCCTGTGCCCTCGCAGTCACTCACTGCTGCTCCAGTCCCCCGCTGGCAGCTTGCCGACCTCGGAGGTCGGCGGGACGCATTGTGTACATTTTTACGCATTCCCGCTAGTGCAGGAACATTAACACATACATTTTTACGCATTACTGGTTCAATGCATAAAAATTTACGCATTGAACCAGTAACGCGTAAAAATGCATGTGTTAATGTTCCTGGACTAGCGGGAATACGTAAAAATGTACGCAATGCGTCCTGCCGACCTCCAAAGTCGGCAAGCTGCCAGCCGGGGACTGGAGCAGTAGTGAGTGACTACGAGGGCACAGGATGGCTGCATGGGGCAGGTAGAAGCTCCAGATAAGTGAAACTCATTTTTTTTATTTTGCTTGAACCTTCCTTTTAAAAGGTTATTACTGTTGCTTATCTCTTTTAGAGCAGAGACACAGTTCTGAGTTCCTGTCCGCTTTTAGAGTTGGGCCGAACCTCTGATTTTAGGTTCGCGAACTTCCACGAAAGGTTCGGTTCGCGAAAAAGTTCGCGAACCGCCATAGACTTCAATGGGGAGGCGAACTTTCAAAGTTTTAAAAAATTCTATCAACTGGAAAAATGATAGAAAACATGTTTCAAAAGCTTTAATACCTGGAGCCACACCTAATTGAGTGAAATACACATCACTGCTGGAGGACCCGCCTACCCTCCCTTCTCCAAGCAAGGTCCTTTATACCATTTGCCTACCTACCCTAATTAGTTATGGGACAGCTGCTACACACTCTGCTAGGGAGATTTTAATTTCCCTCCTCCCTCTACCCTTCTACCCTTCTACCCTTCTACCTATTCCCTCCTCCCTCCTACCGGAGGCAGGAGGGTCTCTTCTGCCAGGGAATTATACTATTTTAAAAACCAGTATACATCATACCATAGCTGGTACATCATACCATAGCTGGGAATACATACATGAGTATACATCATACCATAGCTGGGGATACATACATGAGTATACATCATACCATAGCTGGGAATTGAATCCAGATCTCACTGTGTGGTGGGCACGTCACCCTAAGCACTGTACCCCTACAGAAGTAAGTGAAGCTAGCCTAAAATTTAACATTTATGCTCAATGCAATAGAACCATTAGGTTGCTTAAAGGAGAACTGTAGTGAGAGGTATATGGAGGCTGCCATATTGATTTCCTTTTAAGCTATACCAGTTGCCTGGCAGCCCTGCTGATCTATTTGGCTGCAGTAGTGTGAATCACACCAGAAACAAGCATGCAGCTAATTTTTCCTTTTAAAATAATACCAGTTGCCTGAATTGCCTGCTGATCCTGTGTCTCTAATACTTTTAGCCACAGCCCCTGAACAAGCATGCAGATCAGGTGCTCTGACTGAAGTCAGACTGGATTAGCTGCATGCTTGTTTCAGGGTGTGATTCAGCCACTATTGCAGTCACAAAGATCAGCTGGACTGCCAGGCAACTGGTATTGTTTACAGGAAACAGCCATATCACTCTCAGTTAAGGTTCCCTTTAAAGGAGAACTGTAGTGAAAGGTATATGGAGGCTACCATATTGATTTCCTTTTAAGCAATACCAGTTACCTGGCTATCCTGCAGATCCTCTGCCTCCAATACTTTTAGCCCTAGACCCTGAACAAGCATGCAGCAGATCTGGTGTTTGACATTTTTGTAAGATCTGACAAGATTAGCTGCATGCTTGTTTCTGGTGTGATTCACACTACTGCAGCCAAATAGATCAGCAGGGCTGCCAGGCAACTGGTATAGCTTAAAAGGAAATCAATATGGCAGCCTCCATATACCTCTCACTACAGTTCTCCTTTAAGCAACCTAATGGTTCTATTGCATTGAGCATAAATGTTAAATTTTAGGCTAGCTTCACTTACTTCTGTAGTGGTACAGTGCTTAGGGTGACGTGTCCACCACACAGTGAGATCTGGGTTCGATTCCCAGCTATGGTATGATGTATACTCATGTATGTATTCCCAGCTATGGTATGATGTACCAGCTATGGTATGATGTATACTGGTTTTTAAAATAGTATAATTCCCTGGCAGAAGAGACCCTCCTCCCTCCGGTAGGGGGTAGAAGGGTAGAAGGGAGGAATTAAAATCTCCCTAGCAGAGTGTGTACCAGCTGTCCTGCTCAATACAGCATTATGGGGCGAATCGAACTTCCGCAAAAGTTCGCCTGATGCAGGCGAACGCGAACCCCCAAAGTTCGCCTGGAACCGTTCGCAGGCGAACCGTTCGGCCCAACTCTATCCACTTTAAGGCGGAGTCTCAGGCAAATGTATTTCACCTTTTAAACGCATAGCTCCCAACTGTCCCTCTTTGGGAGCCCTGTCCCTCTTTCTCCATCATTTGTCCCTCTTTCAGGACTTTGTCCCTCTTTCTATGTAAATATATATATTTCTCTACTAAAAAATGTGTTTGACTCTAAACTTTATTCACATCCTTGAAATTGATATATTACTAATTTTAAAATGTTAATATGTAGGAAAATGAACCAGGATAGAAGGACCAGTGTGGTTTGAATTATAAAACAACATATTTTTCTTATGAAATCTTTATGGTATGTGTGACTAGGGGTGTGACGGAGGCGTGATCAGGGGTGTGGCTTAAGCATCCCTCTTTCTCATCTCAAAAAGTTGGAAGGTATGTAAAAAAATGGTCCTTTCCACAATATTGCTGAGATTTCCTCTACTGAGGGCCTGACTTACTAAGGCACCATTCTCCAGTGACTCCTGGGTAGGTCCGGAAAGAGTTCCATATAGGATACCAGACGTGAGCCAGCAAACCTGGACTGGATTAAAATCACTGTTTCCTATAAACCAGAACAGAAAGAAACAGGCTGTCTGCATGTGGGGTTGATGTGGCTCTGTAAAATTTAAAGCTATAGGCTTGCTATACAACAGCAGTTCTGATATAATTTGCATATTCTGTAGCCAGGGCCGGTTCTCTCATGAAGCTAGGGGAAACATTTGCATCAGGTGGCAGAGATTAAAGGGGCAGCATTTTTGTACTGTGTTTAACCTTAATTCACGTTCACATCTAAAATTGCAAAACTCTAGTTCTTAGCGCTAGCGTTTTGCTTGAGTGATTTTACCGCGATTATCGCTGTAAAAATCACCGGACACTTCTGCAATTTCAGAGCAATCGCGGTCAGTGCTTTATAAGCACTGTACCGCGATCGCTCCAGAACCGCTCCAAAAATGCTGCAGGTAATGCGTTTGCGATTGGCGCTAATCGCAAAATGCCCACAAACGGCGCCAAAAAACGGCAGTGAGAACACTGCCATAGGGTAGAGTAGCACTAGCGCTTTTAAAAAGTGCTAGAGCTTTGGCGATAAGCGGAAATTGCCCGGTAATCGCCCTAGTGTGAATGGGCCCTAACAGCATGTAGAGATGGCCCGAACCTCCGATTTTTGAACTTCTGCGAAAGGTTCGGTTCCCGTGAACTTTCGCAAACCGCAATAGACTTCAATGGGGGATGCGAACTTTGAAAACTAGAAACACTTATGCTGGCCACAAAAGTGATGGAAAAGATGTTTTAAGGGGTCTAACACCTGGAGGGGGGCATGGCGGAGGGGGATACATGCCAAAAGTCCCGGGGGAAAATCTAGATTTGACGCAAAGCAGCGGTTTAAGGACAGAAATCACATTGAATGCTAAATTGCAGCCCTAAAGTGCTTTAAAACATCTTGCACGTGTATACATCAATCAGGGAGTGTAATTAGAGTACTGCTTCACACTGACACACCAAACGCACTGTGTAACGCACCGCAAACATCTGTTTGTGTAGTGACGGCCATGCTGGACTGGTGCGCACCATGGCCAGAGTGCAGGCCGTGGCGGTTTTCAAGCCCATATGGTCGACGGGCTGTGGTAGCTCAATGATAGAACAACAGTGACTGTCCAGTTGATCAAATTTGGTCTGTCCACAATGAAGCAACAACCTTATTATCTTCTTGTATGTAGGTAGGCATAGGTAGGTGCCCCAGTATAGGTAGGTAGACAAAGGTAGGTGTCTCAGTATAGGTAGATAGGCATAGGTAGGTGCCCCAGTAGTTAGCTAGGCATAGGTAGGTAGGCATAGGTAGGTGTCCCAGTATAGGTAGATAGGCATAGGTAGGTGCCCCAGTATTTAGCTAGGCATAGGTAGGAGTCCCAGTATAGGTAGGTAGGCATAGGTAGGTGCCCCATTAGTTAGCTAGGCATAGGTAGGAGTCCCAGTATAGGTAGGTAGGCATAGGTAGGTGTCCCAGTATAGGTAGATAGGCATAGGTAGGTGCCCCAGTAGTTAGCTAGGCTTAGGTAGGAGTCGCAGTATAGGTAGGTAGGCATAGGTAGGTGCCCCAGTAGTTAGCTAGACATAGGTAAGAGTCCCAGTATAGGTAGGTAGGCATAGGTAGGTGTCCCAGTATAGATAGATAGGCATAGGTAGGTGCCCCAGTAGTAAGCTAGGTTTAGGTAGGAGTCGCAGTATAGGTAGGTAGGCATAGGTAGGTGCCCCAGTAGTTAGCTAGGCATAGGTAGGAGACTCAGTATAGGTAGGTAGGCATAAGTAGGTGCCCTAGTATAGGTAGGTGTCCCCGTATAGGTAAGTAGGTGACCCAGTAGTAAGGTAGGCATAGGAAGGTGTCCCAGTATAGATAGTTAGGCAGGGCCTGGCTGGCACAGTAATAGCAATTACCAAGGTCCAGCTGCAACAGATAGGGCTGTTTAATGCAGTGTCAGTGGGCAACACATTAAAAAAACACATCAGGAGAACATTAGCTCTCAAAAGAGCTGTTGTGGGGCGCTATTTTAGCAATAACAATCAGCCAGGAGCAAGCTAACTGGCCTACAAGAGCCTAACTAATCTTTCCCTATGAGAGTCTGCCAGCAGCTGTCCCTTCACTAATTAATGTAGGCACACGAGTGAGTGTAATGGCCAGCGCTGCCAGCCTTTTATAAGGGGGGGGAGTGGCTCCAGGAGAGAGTGTAGCCTAAATGGCTACAATGTGCCTGCTGACTGTGATGTAGAGGGTCAAAGTTGACCCTAATGGCGCACTATGGGGGCGAATCGAACTTCCGGAAAAGTTCACGTTACATGGCGAACGCGAACCACGGAAGTTCGCCTGGAACCGTTCGCTGGCTAACCGTTCAGGCCATCTCTAACAGCACGTAGACAGATTAGGAAGAGAATGAGACTCACAGACTCAAAGCCAGCCAGTGTGCTATTGTGTTGAGCTGCAGCATGTCCTATGAGAACATTAAATGAAGCAAAGCAAATTGTCAGGTGCTGTGCGATCATTCCAAATCGGTGGGGGTTGGGGGGGGGGGGGGCGCATCCTCACAAGTTTGTCTCAGGCAGCAAAAAGTCTAGAACCGACCCTGTCAGCAGCAGTGCATTGTGGGTAACCACAGATGTTCACTTAAAGCTGAAATATCGCAAATTCCTTCTGTTTTAAGTAGGAGTACCACACTTAGTATTACCTATAAAGTAGTTAAAGTGACTCTGTAACAAAAATGACAACGTTTTTTCTACCATCCTACAAGTTCCTAAACCTATTCTAATCTGTTCTGGCTCACTGCAGCACTTTGTACTATCATGGTGTCTGTAATAAATCAATGTATCTTTCCCCTGTCAGACTTGTCGGCCTGTGTCTGGAAGGCTGCCAACTCTTCCGTGCTGGTCTGTTCCTCTATGCACACTCCAGTGTGTGTTTTATTTACATAAGCCAGCAGCTTCTCTGCTATCTTATCAGTGATAGAAGAGAGCTGGATAAAAATCCTCCTCTGTTAGGCTGTGAAAGTAGCTGGCTGACACATACTGAGGAATTACAAACACAGGCACAGGCAGAGCTGTCTGCAGGAAGCCTGTAATGTTCAGTGCATGAGAGAAGCAGGGGACAGAAGGTAAACACATAAATGATCTTTTGAGATTCAAAAGTAAAGCTGTATACAGCCTGATTGTGTATGGATGCATTTTCTATGTGTGGACATATTGTACATCAATCTACTTCCTGTTTTGGTGGCCATTTTGTTTGTTTATAAACAAACTTTTAAAAACTGTTTTTAACCACTTTTAATGTGGCGAGGAGCGGCGAAATTGTGACAGAGGGTAATAGGAGATGTCCCCTAACGCACTGGTATGTTTACTTTTGTGCGATTTTAACAATACAGATTCTCTTTAAAAGTACCTCTGAAGCAGGGGAGAACCTATGGTGGGCTACATTACCTTCTCTGAAGTGCCCTGGCATTGTTATTTGTCCTCGTGCCCCCCACTCCCAATTCCCCATCCCTCATAATTCTCATGCTTCCCCATCCCCAGTTCTCAAAACTCCTGCACCTTCCAGAAGTTACTCCAAGAGGCACACAGCCAGAGACGGGACAAGGTCCTTCAGCACCCAAGGCTGAGACACCAATGTGCGCCCCCCCATCCCTCCCACCCCAGCCGTCACACACTGATTGCTATTAGACTAATAGGTGCCCCAAGGCCCCCAACCTCCCCAACACCTTAATCTCTAGTTATCTGGCTTTCAGTCACTGTCATGTATCCCCTTTTCTTATTTCTTTCTGCGTCAAACACAATTGGGAATGACAGCTGAATGAATTGTGCGCCCCCTCCTACACTGCACCCTGAGGCTAGAGCCTCTCCAGCCTCTGCCTCGGCCCGGCTCTGCACACAGCTATTTTGAACTGTGTAGGCGCGAGTATCAAACTGCACCTGCTCAGTAAAAGAAAGCACTCCTAGACAAGGGCTTGCTTTTGCTGTGCTTGCCTTGTCTGGAACTTGGTACCCCCAAGGACAGCAGCACCAGGACACTTCTGTAAAGGCAATCTAGCGCACCATGAGCTTCAGTCATTTTTTTGTCCCCAGTTCAGGGGTACTTTAGGGTACACATACTTAGGACCATCTGGACCTCCCATAAGGGACTTGGAGGAGATACCTCTCTATTGGGGATTTTGGGGCTGTATCCACTTTATAAACATTTCACTATTGTCCTGGAAATCCAGCCAGTTAAAGTTACCATCCATCTCTTTCTTACTGGAACTAGAAGTTGGCTAGAAGAATTCCACAAGTACAGTGTGCCAAGAATAGCTCTGTGGTGCCCCCCTCCTACAGTTGTCACCCCAGACAACGGCCTGGGTTGCCTATCCATAAAAAGACAGTCCTGCTCCCCCAATAGCAAAAGGGTCCTTTTATATCCCTTTCAAAACCCCATTCACAAAAAATCCCAGAAACAATTAACATTACTACAAAAAAAGTATTATTGGTTTTCTTTAGCCCGGTGAGGTTGGAGGTTAATGGAGTAGGAGAGTCATAGCTCCCAACTGTCCCTTTTTCAGAGGGACAGTCCTTCTTTGGGAGCCCTGTCCCTCTGTCCCTCTTTCCTCCTCATTTGTCCCTCTTTCAGGACTTTGTCCCTCTTTCTGTGTAAATATATATATTTCTCTACTAAAAAGTGTGTTTGGTTGACTCTAAACTTTATTCCCATCCTTTAAATTGATATATTACTAATTTTAAAATGTTAAAATGATGGAAAATGAACCAGGATAGAAAGGACCAGTGTGGTTTGAATTATAAAACAACATATTTTTCTAATGAAATTTCTATCGTATGCATGACTAGTGGTGTGATGGAGGCGTGATCAGGGTGTGGCGGGGGCGTGGCTTACGTGTCCCTCTTTCTCATCTCAAAAAGTTGGAAGGTATGGGAGAGTGGTGACACTATGAGTTTCCGCATCAGGTGACACCAATCCTAGTGACGCCTCTGTGGATTGGTGATAGGTTTGTAAAAATTCTCAATGACAGTAGTGTCTCACTTTAAGTAAACATAATGCAAAGTTAAAAGTTGAGGGCCTCGCTTTATTAAACACCGCTGGTCCAGACAGAGCATTCCCTAACTCAAAGATATTTTGGCACCATGACCTCACTCCTATAAGGGGCTCATCATGCCTGGCCAGTTATTGGTGGTGTTAAACAATGACACGAGTGTTCCTGGCTGCCCGACACAGGGTGACTCAGAGGAGGCCTCTCCACCTCCCTCTTCCTCTTAAAAGCTCCTGGCCTAATCCCGCCACATCCCTCCTTATTTTCAAAAGAGCCTTTTGAGGATGGTGACGCACTTTCATCCACTCCCGGAGCCCTCAGAGAAGCCAAACTAAGTTGTGAAAAGCTGGGAAGTGTGTCTTATAAATAGCCGGCTGTATTGTGACAGGGAGGAGAAATGTTTGTGCTGGACCTGAATACAGATGATCGGTTCTTTTTCTGTTAAAGTGTAACTGAGCCCACCAAATAAATGCGCTACTTTTAAAGGGGACACATATCCTGTAGAAAGCGGAGACTGGGGAATGCTGTTTTAATACATTTGCTGGACTCCAGGCAAATGTGTGTGTGTGTGTGTGTGTGTATATATATATATATATATATATATATATATATATATATATATATATATGTATATATATACATATATATATATATATATATGTATATATATATATATATATACATACATACATATTAAATCCATTTATTGATGTACAGTTCAGTAGTGTTGTACTTGTACCAGTTTATGTCCAGTTCTTAAACATTGCTAATTTGGAGTTTGACAATGTTCGGTGACAGATACAGCCGCTGCTCCCCTAAGGGTAGTTACACACCAGGACGTTGCGTTTAGGGGACGTTATAGGGCACATAACAAGCCCCTAATGCAACGCCTGGTGCTCTCTGGTGTGGACGTCGGAGTGAGCCGCGTTGTGCAGCTCACTCTGGCGTCCGTGATGCCGTGATGCGTACTCTTGGACGCATGCGGCATCACGTGGTCCCGACCGGCCAATCGTCGCACAGAGCGGCCGCTTCAGGAAGTAAACACTGCACGTCACTGAGTGCAGTGAATATTAATTAGCCATGTGCCCCGCCGCTCTCCCCTACTCCCCAACATGACTGAGCATGTGCAAACAGTCTAACGCGGCTTAGCCGCGCAGAACGCACAGCATGCAGCACTTTGCTGCGTTACAATGTAACGCAACATGGGCAGTGTGAACAGCCCACTTGTGTTACATTGCTGTGCGTTGGGGGAGCGTTACAGGCTGCACTAACGTGCGCCTGTAACGTTCCTGTGTGCAAGAAACCTAAAGGATGGCCCTGCAGAAATCAGCAAGCAGAGCTGTGCGGAGCCATAAGCTCACAAGGGCAGGGACCTCCTCCTAGTGTTTCTTATTGTGATGTAATTGACTATATGACCACACACCTGTATTGGTGATGTCTCAAAACACACAAACCATGTATGTATTTGTATTGCTGAATATTCTGATTGTACAGACTTTAAATGTATCATATCTATGGAACACCCCCATTCTACCCCGCCAGGCATGCCAGTTAGTTGAGACTGCCAAATTCCTGAGTTTACTGCAGTGGCGGTGTGTGTACCTGTGTGTGTATGTCTCCATGTCTCCCCACATGGAATCTGGTCACCATTTTTGCAAATCTATTGAATGCCATATGTCAACGTGGGTTATGTTGCCACTGACTGTGGCAGATTTGTATAGATTTATTTAGGGTTCATGGTTACCAGGTCCTTGATGTGTAGGGCTTATTCCATCTCAAAGCTGGCAGGAAAGCAGTGCCCACTTTTATCATGTCATTGCTGTGCGTTTTTCAGAGTTTATTCATTTGCGTTTTTAACATATCAGTGCAGGCAGAGATGCAGGCTGCAGGGCCGGAGCTACCATAGGAATAAATGGGCAATTGCGCCAGGGCCCCAGAGCCTGTAGGGGCCCCCAAGGTGTCCCTCCCCCATCTTAACTGTTGCTCCCCAGGGACTCTGCAGAGGCTGTTAAGTTGGGAGGTGATTGGGGGAGGGTCAGCAGCCAGCTCAGGGGCCCAGGAGGGTAATTTGGCTGCAACAAAGGGCCTCTAATGGCGCTTTTTGGTCGGGGGTATCTGTTGGGGGGCCCCCAGGCTAATTTTGCCCTAGGGCCGAATTGTTACTTGAACCGGCCCTGGCAGGCTGGCATAGGGTTCACCAAGTTATTGCTGTGTGGGGCTTATTCTACTGAATGTAGGCCATCTAGACCAAGCAGGGAGTAACTGCTGCCAAATGTGCCCAATATTTTGCTAGCCTGCTGTCACTTTCACAGGCATTAAAGTAAATAAGCAAAAATTGTTGCCTTTTTGACTACTATTCCATTGTACCAGGCAAGTGGAGTAAGTGGAGTTCACCTATGGTGCAAATCTCTCTCTGCTTAGAGGCCAATGATTTCATTAGCTGAATCAGACCTCCCAGCTCTCTGAGATGAGCAAGATGGACAACTGGGGGAATTGGGGATTCCATAGGCCAAAGCAACGCAAATCCAGAATCCATCCTTTACGGAGTCAAAACACAAAACACAAAGATATAAACCCTCTCCATCTATATTGGCCAGCAGACACAGGCTTAGAGCGACTGCGACACACTTATCTGGTCTGACTTTCTGGAAAACGTCACCTTATCAGAATAGCGCTGTCCACATATACGTCATCTCAGTGTCTGCAAAGTACTTCAGAACTTGGAGAACGTCCCTCAGCAATATCAAGTAGAATGAAGCAGTTATATATAATCTCTGCAGATAGGAGCACTAGACTGAGTGGTGGGGGGGGGTCTGTCGAGGCAAGCAGTGCCAGTGAGCAGTACTCAATTCAGCCAGGCTCAGCTGAAAGAGTGCAGGGAGAGGGGAGTACAAAAAGGCACTTTTAGCTCAGCCCTTAATGAGACTGTCTCAATCATTATTATGCATTTCTAGCACTGACATTTTCTGCAGCACTTAAGTGCGTTTAGCAATTCATAGCATAAAGACTGCATTCTCACTTCGTGCCTTGTTGCTGCATGGGAACTGTATGAGCATATTCACATCTCTGTGTTGGAAAAAGAACTACATTATAATCCAAACACTTTCTACAGCACATTTCTGGATACTGAGCGTTTAGTGCCAAGAAATTGCGTTATGCCCATTTCGGCTCATTTGATATGCCCAATTCCAAACTGCATACGATTTGCATGACATTTGCATGCAATCTGGAATATTTGCATCTCAATGATCATCCAGGGCCTGTGCTACCATAGAGGCAAAGGGGGCAATTGCCCCAGGGCCTGTAGGGGCCTCCAAGGTGTCTTCCCCTAAACTTAACTGTTGCTCTCTGGGGCCCCTGCAGAGTCTTCGGCAGAGCAAGGGGGTGTCAGCCTCTGGCTCAGGGCCTGGGGGGGGGGGGGGATTTGTCTGCAACAAAGGGTCCCTATGGATGCTTTTTTGTTGGGGTGTCTATTGGGACCCCCAGGTTAATTTTACCCAGAGGCCTCATTGTTACTAGATCCGGCCCTGTGATCATCTATGTCCACCACCATGGCCCACACGATATTGATTTCAGGAGATCAATTGAACTGGTACTATTGTTGGATTTAGAAACATTATTGCTTAAACTGCAGTATAGTAAAGCAACCACAAGATGTCACTGTTTGTAAATTGTAGTGAGGATCTCTATGGTATTGGGATTTCCTGTATTCACTGTGTGTTCCTCTGTTGTAAGTAAGGTGCTTTACCTGATTATTGTCTATGGCTTATCTCTGCGTGTTTTCTTCAGTAAAGAGTTCTAAACTTGTAATATCGGGTGGCTATCTGCGTGTCCCAGCCACCCTGCTCCATCAGCTTTGGGGCCACTGATCTTTTGTCACTCTTACCCTTGAGTTCCACTTTATGAACACGTACACGCTTCCGATCTCTAAACGCTCTTCAATGGTTATGTAGATTCAGTGGCTGCTCCAGCTTCAGATTTTTTGGGGGGTACAAAGGGGCACAATGGATAGCTGGTGGTGCCCACTGCGGTACATGACAAAAATATATACCCAGCAATCTGTAAGAATACCTTCACACTTTTTATCTTTTTTGACCTTTTTTGCATTTGTGATTCTGCGTTCCTTTTTGTTCACTTTTTAATGCAAATTTTCTTATTCCCATTATTCTAACGGTATTAATTAAATTTACATGAATTAGTATGTAATAAACTATATATTAAATATCAGATTTGGAACGCAAATATACGCATTTCCATTGATTTCCGAAAAAAAGCACATGAAGGCAGTGTTTACTAAAGAGAATAGATAAAATTTTCATAAAAAATGCACGGTTGCAATGCCATTGGTTTGCATTAGATGTCCATCGACCGCGAATTTGGAAATACGCAATTTCGCACACAAATTCTGTCATATGTGAAAGGGGCATTACAGTATATAAAATATATTCAACAGATATCACACGCCATGCTCCTGCGGCCTCGTACACTTAGCTCGGGGAGATGCTGTGGTTGTAATTGGCCGATACAGCAAATAAACACATTGGGAGCCCAGTGCCCTTCACGGCAGCAATTAATGGTCTGGGAAACTGCATCACAGAGTAGGGATGATCAATGAGATGCAAATATTTGAGTTCATGCAGAATTATGTAAATATGCAAATACTGTATACTGTATGCAGCTTGAAAATGGACCAACCAAGTACCATCCAGGTTTAAATGAATTGGTCCATTTCAAGCTGCATATACTGTATTTGCTTAAAAATTTACATAATTCTTCACTCTGAAATATTTGCATTTCATTGATCATCCCTACCACAGCATTATTTACCAATTTTTGTTCACCGAGTGCAGATTCAGAGGCAGCCTATTGATTTCAATAGGCTGCGCTTCTCCATTTGAAATTGTGTGTGTGTTTCAAATTGCGCGAATTGCCCCTAGTGGAAACTAACACTTAGGCGTAGATGGGGGCGGGTTAGTGTCAGGGGCGTAACTAGGAATCACAGCGCCCCCTGCAAAAAAAAAAATGTATCAATCACCGCCCCCCCGGGCCCGCTCAGGGCCGTTTTGGGGGGTAGGAGGGGTCACAGCATGAAGGGAAAGCGTGGCTGCACATAGGCGGGGAGGGGGGACAGCCCAACCTCCCTCACCTCAGGCTCTCCCCTCAGCGCTCTCCCCTCCTGCAATTATCAGTGGCAGCGGACGGCGGCAGAAACACATACCTCCATCCACCGGGAAGGTCCATCTCTAAACGCCCTTTGATGTATGCGTCCTGCCAGCCTGAGCTATATGTGCTACCCCCCCTTCAAAAGCCTCAGCTGTGATTCTGCCTGATATATTCACACGGATATAATAAAAATACATAATCTTTGATTTTATAAAAATTCACATAAAGTTCCTTGTATCAGTAAAATAATGCAATCATAGCCATCCTTTGACCTGTGCGACCGGAGCAGTCGCTCAGGGCGCCGGCTTCCAAGGGGGAGCCTATAGCTGGTAGCCTATACTGAGGGCGCCTACACCCGATTTCCTATACTGGAACTGGAAGCACCTTTAGCTGGCAACCTTTACTGAGGGGACCAACACATGGCTACCTATACTGGAGGCACCTACGCCTGGCTACCTATGGGGGGGATGGAGACCTTCATCTGACTTCCTATACTGGGGGCACCTATGCTTGGTAAACTATATTGAGGGCACCTACACATGAGATTCTATACTGGGGGCACCTATACCTGGCTACCTACCTATACTGAGTTTGAGGGCGTTATTTGTTTTTTGGGGGGGGGGCGCACTACGGCTATAACGCGTGGTGCAAATTGTCAGTGCTGTGCTATCATTCTTAATTGGGAAGGGGGGGGGGGGGCAGCTAATTGTCCCACTGATTGTTTTTATTAATATTCCTGAAAGGTTCAAGCATTCATTTTTAAGTGTATTCAGGATAATGCACTCTTTCCATCATTCATGGTTATTAATAATATTTTTTCTATCATACATATGTGACGTGTCACGGAAATCTGAGCATTTGGCGTGATGTGTCACAACGTCAAAAAGTTTGGGAACCACTGTCCTAGGAGATATCTCAGGAGAAAAGGTGAATTGCATATGGGCTTGTGTGTGCGCACGCGGGAAGAGGATGTAGGGGGGGGGGGCACAAAAATCAGGTTTCGCTCAGGGCGCCGTGAAACCTAAGGCCGGCCCTGAATGCAATACAAAGTTATATGTAGTAGCTAAGGCCTCTTTTAAGTTACCATAACAAAGTTATGTTGTATCTGTCGCATGCTCATACGTGATAATGCAAATGCCGCCTCTCCACTGCCTGTGCAAAGTGCTAGCAGGTGCCCCAGCTACTGCACAGGAGCAGCTGACAGTGCAATCATTGCCTACTGCAGCCTGGCTATTGAATAGCCTTAGGACCATCTATTATTAGCTTATGGCCCGGCGTTGCCCGGGTATTTATTTGGCTGGTGTTTGCTCCTCCCACTTTTTCTAACCCTAACACACAATTACTCAATGACCTAGTTTGTGAGCTTTGCAGTCTTTGGCATCAATAATTTGCATTGAAATGAAACAAATCTTATTGGCTGTGTAACGATCGGTGTCAGCACACAGAGAGAATCTGATTATTGGTGATCTGCAGTATCACCAAGAATACAGATATATACCTGATTATTAATGATCTGCAGAATTACCAATAATACAAGTATAACTAACCTCTGGACACCTATGTAATGTGAGTGTTTGGTGCAACAGTAATGACTTTGAGTGGGACCACCCGAGGAGCAGGTGGTCCTTGGCCGTATGGGAGTTAGCTCCCACTGATAAGTGCAAAGACCCTTCAGCAGCCTGAGACGTCCAAAGGGGTGGAGCCCCAGGCTGAATAGCAGGAAGGCCCTGAGGCTAAGTGACACCTAGAAGGTGGGCGTCACAAGCAGGTCTGGAGACTAATCTCTCAATGGAGAGGGATAGCTCTCAAGGTCGGGCAGGCCAGGTCGGCAACACACGGGCAGATAAGGTACAGAGACAGAAGGCTGATTCGGTAACCAGGGGCAGGCAGGATTGGCAACAGGATATCAGATATGCGTAGGTACCGAATCAGAAAGCAGAGGGATAGTCAAGGATGCAATAGGTCATAACAGATATCAAACAATGCCTAGTCTTGATTGTGAGGTACGTGGTCTCAACACCCTGGAACTAGTCTGAAGTATAATATGATGGTAACACAGTATCCCTAGTCTTGGGTGTGAGGTCCGTGGTCTCAACACCCTGGAACTAATCTGAAGTATAACACAATGATAACACAGAATCCCTAGTCTTGGGTGTGAGGTCCGTGGTCTCAACACCCTGGAACTAGTATGAAGTATAACACAATGATAACACAGAATCCCTAGTCTTGGGTGCGAGGTCCGTGGTCTCAACACCCTGGAACTAGTCTGAAGTATAACACAATGATAACACAGAAGAAATCTGGCTCAGTGTGAATTCCCAGGTCCTCCAGGTTCAAACACACTGTGGGATCTGACTATGGTCTGAGTGCTTTCATGTAAGTGTTCGCAACGGCAGACAACTTGAGACTGACCAGCAATAAGTATATATAGAGCGGCGCTCTCCGGCGCCACCCACCGCTGATCAACCAATGGCCACTAGTTCTGAGATCAGCTGACCAACCTGGTCAGCTGATCCCTCCTCGTTTGACATAAAGGTTCTGCCTCTCAGCGTGCGCGCGCGCGCGCGTATTTCTCAGTCTGTGTGCACTAACAGGCCCAGCCACCTCAGACGCCCGCTACTGCGTGCAAACCGCCGGGCTGGACACGGAATCAGCCGCCTCGCCGCCAGTCTGCGCGGCGGCTTTTCCGCAATCTATTACAGTACTCCCCCCCTGAGGAGTGGACTCTGGACACTTCCCACCAGGCTTTCCAGGATGCGAGTCATGGAATTCCTTTTTCAATTCATCTGCGTGCATGCGACAATCTGGCACCCAAGTTCTCTCCTCTATGCCATATCCCTTCCAGTGAACCAGGTACTGCACGGAGTTCTGCACAAGCCGGGAGTCCAGAATCTTTTCTATCTCATACTCAGGTTGGTCATCAATCAACACAGGGGAAGGGGGGGGAGCGGAATCCACATGCACCGCTGGCTTGAGCAAGGACACATGGAATGATCTCACACCTCGCATGCTGGTAGGGAGATCAATAGCATTAGTGACATTATTAATCTTTCTGGTCACTGGAAAAGGACCTATGATTCTAGGGCCTAGTTTGGGTGACAACTGTTTCAGGGCCAGATGTCGCGTGGACACCCAGACCAAGTCCCCTGGAGAGAATTCCCATTCTATGGAACGTCTCTTGTCCGCCTGTTTCTTTTGGTTCTGAAAAGCCTTCCCCAAATTTCTTTTAACCATTCCCCAAATTTGCTTCAAGGCCTTCTGCCAATCCTCCAGGGCTGGAAATGGAGTGGAAGCCACTGGCAATGGGGCAAACTTGGGTGACCTTCCCGACACCACCTGAAATGGGGAAAATCCTGAAGAGGAACTTTTCAGATTGTTGTGTGCAAATTCTGCAAACGGCAAAAACTTTACCCAGTCGGTTTGTGCATCTGCAACATAACATCTAAGAAACTGTTCCAGGGACTGGTTGACTCTTTCGGTCTGGCCATTGGTCTGTGGGTGGTAGCCTGATGAAAAGGAAAGATCCATGTCTAACTGATGGCAGAATGCCCTCCAAAACTTAGATACGAATTGGACTCCCCGATCTGACACTACATTTTCCGGAATACCATGCAGCCGGAAAATGTGCTGGATGAAGAGATCAGCCAATTCCTGGGCCGAGGGGAGTCCTTTCAGGGGGACAAAATGAGCCATCTTACTGAATCGATCAACTACCACCCAAATTACCGGCATGCCCTCAGACCTGGGGAGCTCTCCCACAAAATACATGGACAAATGGGTCCAAGGTTCACTCGGAACTGGTAGTGGTTGCAACGTTCCAACAGGTGCCTGACGAGAGGGTTTGCTTCCTCGCACACACTGCACACTCTCTTACAAACTCCTTACAGTCTGTTGCCAATGACGGCCACCAAGCGCATCTAGCAAGCAGATCCTGAGATCTGGTGGCCCCAGGATGCCAAGCATTCTTGTGGGAATGAAACAGCTGAAACAGTTGTAGACGAAAAGGCAATGGTACAAACAGGACCCCCTCAGGTTTCCCCTCTGGAACGTCCTGTTGGAATGGACTCAGAGTGACCGTCCAGTCTTTCCAGGTCTCAGTGGCCGCCAGCACCACCTTCTGAGGTAGAATGGTCTCAGGGGCTGAGGGCTGTTTTTGTCTCGGGCTCAAAACACCGGGATAAGGCATCGGCCTTGATGTTCTTACTCCCAGGGGTATACATAATTACAAATCTGAATCTCGAAAAGAACAACGACCACCGAGCCTGTCGGGGGCTAAGTCTCTTAGCGCCCTCGATGTACTCTAAATTTTTGTGGTCCGTGTAAACTGTAATGGTGTGTTCGGCCCCTTCTAGCCAATGTCGCCATTCCTCAAAGGCCAACTTGATGGCTAGAAGTTCTCGGTTGCCGATATCGTAGTTTTTCTCTGCGGGTGAAAACCTACGGGAAAAATAGGCACATGGATGGAGTTTTCCCTGCAACCCAGAACTCTGAGACAATACAGCCCCCACCCCTACCTCTGAGGCATCAACCTCCACGATAAAGGGAAAGGTGACATCTACATGTCTCAATATGGGTGCAGAACAGAACAGTTTCTTCAGAGTGGAAAAAGCAGCATGGGCCTCTGTGGACCAGTGGTGAGTATCTGCCCCTTTCTTGGTGAGACTGGTGAGGGGCGAGATCACCATAGAGTACCCCTTTATGAACCTCCTGTAGTAGTTGGCGAACCCCAGAAACCTCAGGAGTGCCTTAAAACCCACAGGTTGAGGCCACTCCAATACAGCAGAAACTTTTCCAGGGTCCATAGAGAGGCCAGAGGTCGAGATAATGTACCCCAAAAAGGTGACAGAGGTCACTTCGAAAATGCATTTTTCCAATTTAGCATACAGCAAGTTCTGTCTCAACTTCTGTAGCACAAACCTAACATGTTTCCTATGCTCTGAGAGGTTGGATGAAAAAATCAGAATATCGTCTAGATACACCATGACGAACCTGCCCAACACCTCTTTGAACACCTCGTTAATCAGCACCTGGAAGATGGCCGGGGCGTTGCACAACCCGAAGGGCATCACCAGGTACCCGTAATGCCCTTCGGGTGTGTTAAAGGCAGTCTTCCATTCATCACCGTCCCTGATACGCACAAGGTTTTATGCACCCTCAAATCCAGCTTAGAGAAAATTCTTGCGTTAGTGACCTGAGTAAACAAATCGTCAATTAAAGGCAAAGGATAGCGATTTTTTACTGTAATCTTATTTAAGCCCCGATAATCAATGCAGGGACGGAGGCCTCCATCCTTCTTTCTCACGAAAAAGAATCCTGCCCCTGCTGGTGACCTAGAGGGACGAATAAAACCTTTAGCCAAATTTTCTCTGATGTATTCCTGCGTAGCCAATTTCTCTGGCCCAGACAAATTATAGAGATGACCTCTAGGGAGCATACAACCAGACCTGAGATCGATGGGACAGTCAAAGGGACGGTGGGGTGGAAGTTTATCCGCTGAATTGGGACAAAACACGTCAGCAAATTCTGAATACTGGCTTGGCAACCCTTCCACCTGAATCTTGGTGTTACCCAAGGTTATCTTCGCTAAACAATGATGATGGCAATGGGTAGACCAGCTCGTTATCTGACCTGAAGCCCAATTGATCTGAGGAGAGTGAAGTTGTAACCATGGCATGCCAAGAATAATCGTGGAAGTTGTCATCCGCAAAACCAAAAATTGTAGACTTTCACTATGTAACACCCCCACTGTGACTCTTAACTCGGGGGTCTGAGACAGAGTGTGTTTACTCTGCAGAGGAGAGTCATCCACTGCAGTGACCAGAATCTGTTGTTTCAAAGGGAAAATAGGAATCCCCAATTTCTTCGCAAATTCGTAATCCATAAAGTTAGCTGCTGAGCCAGAGTCCAGAAAGGCCTCAGTAGCAACTGTTTGATCCTCCCATGAAATAGAACAAGGAAGGAGCAAATGTTTATCGTTTGGAGGTAAAGACTAGGGTATTACCTCTGACTACACCTAGGCAGCAGTGTTTACCGACTTCTTGAGGCAATTCTGCACTCTGTGATTCTCCTCTGCACAGTATAAACAGAGCTGTCCTGTTTTTCTGCGATTCTGCTCCACCGAAACAATTTTGACCGACCAATCTGCATTGGTTCCGGCGGAGGTGAAGCGGGTGGAGGAGAGGCGTAGGAAACATATCTCACATTGTTCCTACTCCAAGTCTGTCTCTGGTAGCGTAGACGACAATCAACCCTGACTGCTAATGAAATGGCCTCATCAATAGACTTTGGCTCAGGATGTCCCAACATTAGATCACAGACTGTGTCTGACAAGCCTGACAAAAAACAATCCAGAAGTGCAAATGACCCCCATCTAGTAGATACTGCCCATTTTCTGAACTCAGCTGCGTAATTTTCAACCGGATCCTTGCCCTGCCGCAACGTCTTGAGCTTCCGCTCGGCGGTAGAGGCAATGTCCGGATCATCATAAATTATAGCCATTGCTTTAAAAAATTCCTCAACTGAGGCTAGGGCCTCATGCCCTGTCTGGAGACTATATGCCCAGGTCTGGGAATCCCCTGACAACAGAGTCTTGATAAACGTAATTCTCTGTGCCACGGTTCCCGATGAATTAGGCCTCAACTCAAAGTATGATAACACTCTATTTCTAAAATTCTGAAAGTCAGATCTGTGACCAGAAAACCTTTCGGGCACAGGCATACGCAAGTCTGCACCAGGAGGAGATCGCACTGTATTCACAGCCGTCTGAAGGACTTGTGTAGACCCAGACAAAGCATTGATCTGGGTCTGATGACTGTCAAGTACTTGGATGTAATTTTCCACCGAGGTGGTGAGTGCATCAAGACGGCTGTTAAGTGCGTCCATTTGGTTTTGGTCTGCCGTTCTGTAACGATCGGTGTCAGCAAACAGAGAGAATCTGATTATTGGTGATCTGCAGTATCACCAAGAATACAGATATATACCTGATTATTAATGATCTGCAGAATCACCAATAATACAAGTATAACTAACCTCTGGACACCTATGTAATGTGAGTGTTTGGTGCAACAGTAATGACTTTGAGTGGGACCACCCGAGGAGCATGTGGTCCTTGGCCGTATGGGAGTTAGCTCCCACTGATAAGTGCAAAGACCTTTCAGCAGCCTGAGACGTCCAAAGGGGTGGAGCCCCAGGCTGAATAGCAGGAAGGCCCTGAGGCTAAGTGACACCTAGAAGGTGGGCATCACAAGCAGGTCTGGAGACTAATCTCTCAATGGAGAGGGATAGCTCTCAAGGTCAGGCAGGCCAGGTCGGCAACACACGGGCAGATAAGGTACAGAGACAGAAGGCTGATTCGGTAACCAGGGGCAGGCAGGATTGGCAACAGGATATCAGATATGCGTAGGTACCGAATCAGAAAGCAGAGGGATAGTCAAGAATGCAATAAGTCATCAAACAATGCCTAGTCTTGTGTGTGAGGTCCGTGTTCTCAACACCCTGAAACTAGTCTGAAGTATAATATGATGGTAACACAGTATCCCTAGTCTTGGGTGTGAGGTCCGTGGTCTCAACACCCTGGAACTAGTCTGAAGTATAACACAATGATAACACAGAATCCCTAGTCTTGGGTGTGAGGTCCGTGGTCTCAACACCCTGGAACTAGTCTGAAGTATAACACAATGATAACACAGAAGAAATCTGGCTCAGTGTGAATTCCCAGGTCCTCCTGATCTGATCAACCAATGGCCACTAGTTCTGAGATCAGCTGACCAATCTGGTCAGCTGATCCCTCCTCGTTTGACATAAAGGTTCTGCCTCTCAGCGCGCGCGCGTATTCCTCAGTCTGTGTGCACTAACAGGCCCAGCCACCTCAGACGCACGCTGCTGCGTGCAAACCACCACGCCAGTCTGCGCGGCGGCTTTTCCGCAATCTATTACAGGCTGTTTGTGGCTCCACTCCCTTTTTTGAATTTGAACCCCAGTCACCCAATGACCAACTGTACCAGGTTTGAGGCTTGTGCCATTAACAGTGCAAGAATGGCAGCAATTAAATATTCCCCTTGAAAATCAATAGAATACAATGAAGAGGGGTGAGACAGCACCCATACAGAGGAGAAGGTGTGCCCAGGCAAACAGCATTGAACACCACCGAAGCTCTTAAATGCAGGAACCAAGTCATGCAGGCACCACTGCTGTAAGAAAAGCTTCTTTATTGATCACATCAGGTAAAAAGCAGAGAATACGACAGACCGCTGTATCGAGCAATCAAGCTCTTTGTCAAGTTGATAAAACTGCAAAGATTGCAGTTTTCTCAACTTGACCAAGAGCATGATTACCTGAAACAGCGGTCTGTCGTTGTATTCTCTGCTTTTTACCTGATCAATAAAGAAGCTTTACTTACAGCGGTGGTGCCTGCCTGCACGTCTTGGTTCCTCCTTGAAAATCAATAGGTGAATTTTGATTGGCTTTTGTAGGCTCCACCCACTTTTCTGAATATTAATCCCAATCACCAACTGTGCAAAGTTTGAGAACTCTTCCATTAACATTAGGAATGGCCCACTTTTTGGTTATGGGAATAAAAAGTATCCTATATGTTATTCCAGGTAATATACTATGTGTGTGCCAAATTCCATTCAAATTCGTTCAGCCATTGTTGCGTGATTAAGTAACAAACATCCAAACTTTCGCATTTATAATATTAGTGAGATGAGAAATACAGTACTGTACATGGCAGATGGAGACTACCATCTGCTGGCTGAAAGGAGAAGTTGCGTTTCAGGTATCAGTTCCATGTAAAAAGATCCTGCCATAAACTATGGCAATATAATGTGTGTGATTATAAATATTCAAGGAAGTTCTCTGCAGTGCTCATCAGTGCTTCTCTGCAGAGGTTCACCACAACTAGCTAGCCCAAGCTGTTAGAACGAATAGCACTGCCAGTGTGGGGAAGAGCAGTGGCGTAACAATAAGGGGTGCAGAGGTAGCGACCGCCCTGGTGCCCACTAGGGGCCCTCCATCCATCTTATTAGCTTTCTATTGATGCTGTGCTGGTTATGAATACCTTTATATGTGCATCAAATAATGGTATTCCTTAACTGTTTTCTTACTCTGTTTACGCATCCCTGCAGCTGTCCTTGGTAGGTTTTGGGGTTCCGTATCAACAGAGGTCTTTGAGCCCCATGTAAAAAACTCACACTGGGCCCTAAAGGTCCTTAGTACGCCACTGGGGAAGAGGGCTCTTATAGGTGCAGGGATTGAATTTGACGTTTGTTCTATGATGTTTCATAGACACGGTTTTGCAAACGTAATTGGGGAAATTGATCAGTGATTAAAACTTTTGTTCTTTTTTCATCTGTCTAGAAGCACAGATTATTAAACCATATAACATTAAAGACTTATTGTGGCTCCCTTTCCATGAAACATTATCTGTTAAAACATCTGTTTCGCCCATTATAGATTTTGCAATCACAGAATGGAGAAAGTGGAATAAAAAAAATACCCGCATGCATTATAGGAACCTATTTTTGCGAACCCTGCATTGCCTTTTGCCACCAATGGGGAAGGATGGGAAATATGGAGAGACCGGAATATTCTAACCTTTAGACAATTGATGGTTAATAATAGAATAATTACATGGGACCAACTCAAATGTTTATACAATGTGCCAGATAGGCGTCTTTTTTTGTAATTTACAATTAAGAAGCTATATAAACTCTTTTATAAAGGGTATGTCGAGATGGGAGATATCAGATATTAAAAAAGAATTTCAGAAAGGGCTAGATGGCTCTGGCCTCATATCTCGATTATATAAGACTATGTGGTATGATACACTGGCGTAACAATAGGGCCTGCAGCTCCTGCTCCCATGGGGGGGCCCGCCCCCCCCCCCCCCCTCTGGGGCTAGGGTTGCCACCCGGCCGGAATCTGGCCGGCCCAGCCGTTAAAAACACATAAAAGCCGGCGCCGGAATAAAAGTTTCACCGGCACGTCATCTGCCGGAAAAATTAGCCCCAGCATGCTCCCAGTTCTGCAACCTAGAGACAGCTCTCCCTCCTCTGTTCTTGGATTGGCTGGCTATGAACTGCCAGCCAATCACAGTGAGGATTCTGGGGAAGAAGGAGGAGCCCAGCCGAGAGGGAGTCTGTGAGCTCACTGGTCTCTTCCCTGAACAGCGTGAGTCCAGGCTCGTACTGTGCTGAGCCAGCGGGGCTTCGGGAGTTTTCCGGTAAGGTCACCTGTCATGCGACGTTGTGGCCCCCTCTCTGTCCTCTCTGCACTTCTCCTGCAGCAACATGGGGGCCTTCATTCAGCTGCACAATCTGAATGGCTCTGACACGCACCTCAGGCAGGCACAGTACAGGCTCCTCCCCCGGCTTTCCAGCTGCAGAGCGGCAAGTTTAGATGTGTGTGACAGACTCTCTCATCCAGGGAACTGATCTACACAGCAGGGTCAGGGTGAGACTGTGACATACTGCAGACAGGGAGAGGTTACAGCTGAGCAGAGGCAGCGCTGTGTGTAAGCCTGACAATTAACAGTTTATTTGCCTGACTTTGGTCTGTTATCTCTGCCGTGTCCCCTGACCCCCTCCCCCTCTCTCATGTCAACTCGCAGTATGTTTTTATGATAGCTTATTGTCTCTGTTCCACCAGCCTAATGGTAGTGGTAAAGACTGGAGTCCTGGTGAAAAATCACCCTGCAGTTATTCATCTCCCCCAACCTCTCTCTCTCTCTCTCTTGTGCCTCTACTTTCTTATCTTACCCTCTTTCTAATGTCCCCCTTTTCTCTATCTCTCTCCCCATTCTCATGTCTATCTTCCACACAGTCCTTATATTATTATTATGGTGCCCATAAATGGGCAGATCGACCAAGAGACAGATCTCTCTCTGAGAGAGAAATCTGTTGGCTGCCCTTACACCACAGGCCGATTCTAGATCAATTTCAGCATGAAATCTCTCAGGAATCAGCCTTGCGGCGCCGCCTCGCTGATGTCCCCCCAACCCCCCCCCCCCAATATAAAATGTGCCCCATGCAGTATACTTTACCTGTCGGTGTCCACTGCTGCCTCCGGGCTCCATCCTCATACACTCCCCACGTGATTGCCGGCATATATACGTGGGCATGTGTGTGACATCACGTATGCACCCACGTATACGCCAGCAACTACGTCGGGCGCATGTATGAGGATGGAGCCCGGAGGCAGCGGTGGACACCGACAGGTAAAGTATACTGCATGGGGCACATTTTATATTGGGGGACAGCTCAGGGGGTTTCTGCCCTTATCCTGATATTGAACGCCATTACCACTGTGCATCTGATCGAGCATGCCAGCCCTACATCTTGCAGCATTTGTGATCGATACATGCGACCAATTTCAGCCCAAAATTGATCACATCATCGATCGGGCTTGCTCTTAGCAGCACCGATTTTCATATGTTATTATATAATTAATAATTATAATTAAATCAGATGTTCGATCGGCCTTATGTATAGCCACCTTTACCGTCTTTCACCCCACCCTCTACTCTGTCCACTCTGCAATGTTTCTTTATCTATCTACCACCCTCCTCACTCCTCCTGATTCTCATTCTCCCTCTATGCCCCTTTGCGAAAAAAGAAATTAACAGCAGCTCACTCTAAATGACTAAATATTATCGTTTAATTATTATCGTTTATTTAAATTGTATAGCACTGACATATTTTAAACACTTTACGAATCAAGCAGTAATGTCACTGTCACTGACTGTCCTCAGAGGAGCTCACAATCTAATCCTACCATAGTCATAGTGTAATTTCCTACCATATATTATTATTATTATTATTATTATTATGTATTTATATAGCACTGACATCTTATGCCGCGCATTACTGAGTACAACAGTCATGTCACTGACTGTCCTCAGAGGAGCTCACACTCTAATCCCACCATAGTCATAGTCTAATGTCCTACCATATTATTATTATTATTATGTATTTATATAGCACTGACATCTTCTGCAGCACTTTACAGAGTACATAGTCATGTCACTGACTGTCCTCAGAGGAGCTCACAATCTAATCCTACCATAGTTATGACCCACCCTTTTATATATTTCTATAACACTGGTAGCTTCTGTAACATATTACAGTGTTCTGATTAAAAAGACTCAGAGAGGAAGGAAAATACAGCTCTGATACTTACCCTGGGCTTCCTCCCGCCCCATAAACATGTCTAAGTCCCACCCCGTCATCCCGCGGTCTGCCATTCAGCCACGATGAGCCCTGGTAACAGGCACAGTGACGTCAGTCCGGGTCTACTGTTCATGCGCGGGAGGTCTGTGCGTGCGCAGTAAGCCTCAGATGACGTGAGCGGAGGCGCGGCAACGCGCATTATTCGTCTGTGTGACAGACGAATAATAGCCCGGTGCCGGCTGCGGGAAAAGGCGGATGGGAGCAGGACGGCGTGGGACATTACCGCTGCAGGGGGCTGATAGAAGCCCCAGGTTAGTGGCAGTTTTTCTCCTCAGAAACCCCCACAGAACCCCTTTAAGCAACTTCGGCTCCGTCTTCTGACGACGCAGACATTACTCTGATGCATTAGGAGTTAGAGCCTTCCCTGAGGCAATTTTTAACCTTACCGGTGTTCTTTAAACTTTAACAGTTTAACATTTGTGTTTATTTTTATAATTTTAAATTTTACCTGTGCTATTTTTTAAAAAGGGTCGTAACAAACCCCTCCCACTTTTAGGCCACACCCTCCAGGCCACACCCCATAGCCGGTATTTTCTCCGTCAAAAGGTGGCAACCCTATCTGGGGCCCACTCGGGGCTGTTTGTGGGGGCTGGAGGGGTGGCAGCATGAGGGGAAAGCCTTGGACAGAATCAGCGGGGAGAGGGGAAGTTCCCCCCCTCTCCCTCACCTCGGGGCTCTCCCCTCCAGCTTAACTGTGTCCGTGGGCAGCGTCGAGCAGCGGCGGGCAGCAAACAGATACATACCTTCCGTGCGCTCCAGCCTGTGTTCCTCTCGCTGGCCTCTGACGCGACTTCCGGTATAACAGGAAGTCGCGTCAGAGGCTAGCGAGAGGAACGCAGGTTGGTGGAGCGCACGGAAGGTATGTATCTCTTTGCTGCCCGCCGCTGCTCATGGACACAGTTAAAGAGAATCTGTATTGTTAAAATCGCACAAAAGTAAACATACCAGTGTGTTAGGGGACATCTCCTATTACCCTCTGTCACAATTTCGCCGCTCCCCGCCGCATTAAAAGTAGTCAAAAACAGTTTTAAAAAGTTTGTTTATAAACAAACAAAATGGCCACCAAAACAGGAAGTAGATTGATGTACAGTATGTCCACACATAGAAAATACATCCATACACAAGCAGGCTGTATACAGCTTTCCTTTTGAATCTCAAAAGATCATATGTGTGTTTACCTTCTGTCCCCTGCTTCTCTCATGCACTGAAGTGACAGGCTTCCTGCAGACAGCTCTGCCTGTGCCTGTGTTTGTAATTCCTCAGTATGTGTCAGCCAGCTACTTTCACAGCCTAACAGAGGAGGATTTTTATCCAGCTCTCTTCTATCACTGATAAGATAGCAGCGATGCTGCTGGCTTATGTAAATAAAACACACACTGGAGTGTGCAGAGAGGGGCCTGGAGGGGTGTGCATAAACAGACCAGCACAGAAGAGTTGGCAGCCTTCCAGACACAGGCCGACAAGTCTGACAGGGGAAAGATAGATTGATTTATTACAGAGACAGTGCTAGTAGAAAGTGCTGCAGTAAGGCAGAGCACATTAGAATAGCTTTAGGAACTTGTAGGATGGTAGAAAAAAGTTGTAATTTTTGGTACAGTGTCTCTTTAAGCTTGAGGGGAGAGCCCGAGGTGAGGGAGAGGGGGGGAACTTCCCCTCTCCCCGCCGACTGTGGCCAAGGCTTTCCCCTCATGCTGCCACCCCTCCAGCCCCCACAAAACGCTCCCCAAGCGGGCCCCAGGGAGGGGGGGGGGCCCGCTCTGAAATTCTGCAGGGGGGCCCCTGGTATGATACATTTACATGCGTTATTCCTCCTAAGGACTAAGGAAAAGTGGGCAGCATATTATTATTCTGATGGTAACAAAATTGAATTAGATTGGAGTGGGATGTTCCACAATATGGCAAAGGCCTCCTCAAACATAGTAATTATAGAAAAATCTCATAAAAATTTTTTTGATTGGTACCTTACCCTGAAAAAATTAGCTAAATTCGGAGGGGTAGATACCTCGAGTTGTTTTAATTGTAACGCCCCTGTATCCGATACATATCACTGTTGGTGGCAATGCCTGACAGTACAAAGGACATGTGACGAATGTTTTGGTCTAATCTCAGAAATTTTAGACATCCCGATATGCAAGGACATGTTGGTGGCATTATTTTGTAAATCTTATTCTGGGTTGAATAAACATCAAAACAAACTGTTGACTATCTTCTGCGCAGCAAATAGGTGCATGCTAGCTAAATTTTGGAAGGGTTTGGTGATATCTTCTCTATGGTTGATAAATAGAATGGAACTAGTAAAAAAGGGCGCACAGGGATAGTGGACAAAAAGGGCGCCGCCATAGACTGCAATGCAAAATATCGGCTATTCGGCGCCCGACAGGAAAAAAGGGCACACGAGAAATAGCGGTTACAGGGATCGTGTTAACAAAGGTTTTCGTTTACAGGATAAAGTTTATAACAAATATCGTTTACAAGTTCGTTTAGACTTTGTATTATACTTATTTTTTCGTTTGTAAATTTACGCAAAAAGAATATGGTGGGTATACCATATGGAGTGAATATCATACATGTTGAAATCCAACCTTTATCAGTTTGATCAGATCTGGAGGCCTTGGACTGCCCGCTTCTATATAGACCAACCTGGTATTATATAAATATTTTATCTTAACAGTTATTGATTATGATATTTGACATATATTAGTAAATTAAGTTTAATGTATAGTAGTAATTTCCCGCATGTTAATGGTGGTGTATTATGTTATATAACATATAAATATGTATATATTTTTCTATGATGTTCTGTTCTAAAAATGTAATTAAAAAGAAAGTAAAAAAAAAACAAAACTTTTGTTCTTTTCGAAAGTCCTGGTTTCCCGGGTCTAATTTAGTGTATTTTAGGTCCTTAGTATGACAGGTTGAGTTTATTAAGAACAGACTAATGTGGACAATGTTTCACACACGCGCGAGTTACATCCCCCCCCCCCCCCCCCGTTATGAGAAAGAAATTGCTTGGTTCAATAAGTTAAGAAATGTACACATTTATTTTAGACCTTAACATTTCCTGAAGAAAAAAAATCTTCCACCACAGCAAATCATAAGATATTTTAGTAAAATGAGAAAGTTTAATCGAGAAGAACAGGAAAATGAAATGTTGTATTTGCATCATGCTTAGCCACCTTAACCACTTCCCGACCGCCTAACGCACAGAGGCGGCCGGGAAGTGGGGCCCGCAAGGACCAGCTCACCCACAGAGGCGGCGGTCCTTGTAGGGGCATGGGCGGAGAGATCGCGTCATCCGTGACGCGATCCTCCGCCGGGGATCGGAAGCCCGGCATTTAGTCTCCGCTCGACGGCCACTTAGCAGCGCCGGCGAGCGGAGGAATCCACATGATCAGCCAATCAACAGGTATAAGGCATTTTGTTAGGTAAACAAAGTGCCTTATACATGCTTCCTCCTTGCATCGTGGTCTCATTGTTCCAGAGACCACCAGCGAGGAGGAAGCATTTTGTAAGTCACACATTGCACAGCTTTTTTGCCCACAGCCCCCCTGATCTCCCACCCCAGCCTTCATACCCCCCCTGATCACCCCAGCAGACCCCTGCCCAGCACCCTTGCACCCCTTTAAAACCCCCACCCCCCACCTATCACTAACTAGCGACGCTATCCCTTAGCTTAGGTCCCTAACTGCCTCCTAGTCACCCCTGATCCCCCCCCTACCTTTAGATCACCCCCACACCCCATTCCAGACTACCCCCCTGTATACTGTATACATCTGTATACAGCTACCTTACCCCCTGCTCCCCCTCTGATCCCCTCTGATCACCTGTCTATCACCTGTCCATCACCCCTCAGCACCCCCACCCATCAGAGCAGACCCTAACTGCCCCGCGGGGGTAACCGATCACCTGCCCAGACCCTCGGTTGCCCTCATACCCCCCTCCTGATTACATCCCCTGCGCATTGTTTACATCTGTCCTCCCCAGCGATCACTAACTGATCTTCGATCAGTAACCCCCTGTGTCTGCCTCTCATCAGATCAGGACTCAGTCTGCCCCGTGCGGGCTCCTGATCAACCCCCCACCCCCTCAAATCGCCCTCAGACCCCCCCCCCCCCAATCACCGTCCGAGTGCATTGTATTTGACTGTGCTGGGATTGTATTTGATTGTGCTGCAATTGTATTCGATTGTGCTGCGATTGTATTTGATTGTCCCGTGATCTGCTTCGATTGTCCCGTGATTGTTTGATTGCCTCTGAGACCCCACTTCCCAACAACCCCGACCCCACCACCACCCCCACCCCCCATCACCTTCCGAGTGCATCAGATTTGATTGTGCGGTGATTGGATTCTATTGTGCTGTAATTGTATTTGATTGTCCCGTGATCTGCTTCGATTGTCCCGTGATTGTTTGATTGCCTCTGAGACCCCACTTCCCGCCACACCCAACCCCACCCTCTCCCCCACCACCTCCAACCACCACCTTCCGAGTGCATCAGATTTGCTTGTGCTGTGATTGGATTCGATTGTGCTGTAATTGTATGTGATTGTCCCGTGATCGGCTTCGATTGTCCCGTGATTGTTTGATTGCCTCTGAGACCCCACTTCCCGCCACACCCAACCCCCCCCTCCCCCCCCACCACCTCCAACCACCACCTTCCGAGTGCATCAGATTTGCTTGTGCTGTGATTGGAGTCGATTGTGCTGTAATTGTATTTGATTGTCCCGTGATTGTTTGATTGCCTCTGAGACCCCACTTCCCACCAACCTCAAGACCTCTCAAATACTCCCTTTTGCTAGGTAGGTGCTCTTTTTTTCTGGGTAGTCTCGGAGGAAAACCCCATAAATTTAGCAATCCACAATGGCAAGAAGGGGGATTTCCGATGAGGAGGTATACAGGTACATGGACCAGTCGGATAAGAGCTTTTGGGAAGACTCATCCGACGAATCATCCGGGTCCGAATTTGAACCTGTGGAAAGCAGTGGTTCCCTGACCGAAAGTGATGACGAGGCTTTGGTCCCGGCTAGAGCCAGGCGTACCAGACCCCATGTCGTTAGACCGCAGGTGGCGCAGGATCCGCCTCAAGGGCAGCAGGGTGGTGCTAGCGCTGATGATAGTTTTCTTGGTGAGGCAGGCACCAGCAGCGCAGCATCTCCTGGACTTGGTACCAGTACTTCTGTAGACCCTGGTGAAGTGGTGAGCGCCAGCATGGAAGTTGAAACTGGTACGGTGGCTAGTGCAGTAGTACCTTCGTCGCAGCCACCAAGAAGAAGACGGGCCCATAGTACGCATAGACTCCCAGAGGTGCTGGCACATCCAGATTGGCAATCCCCTGATTCCGCCGCACCCGTAGTGCCCCCTTTCACCGCCCAGTCTGGAGTCCAGGTGGCGACAGCTCATCTAGGAACGGCCCTAGACTTTTTGCAGCTGTTCATCACCCAGGTTCTCTTGGACTTAATTGTGGTTGAGACCAACCGTAAAGCCACACAATTCATCACCGAGCACCTGGAGAGCATCCATGGCCAGCCTTTCCGGTGGAAACCAGTCCAAGTTTCCGACATTAAAATCTTTTTGGCCCTTATCCTTCACTTGGGACTAATGAAACAGAATGTATTGCGGTCGTATTGGTCTACGAACCCAGTACATCATGTTCCCTTGTACCCTGCTGCCATGTCCAGGACACGATTTGAGTCCATCCTGCGCTTCCTGCACTTCAGCGACGACAAAACCTGTCATGAAAAGGGCCACTCTGCTTATGACCGGCTCCACAAAATTCGTCCCCTCATAGACCACCTGTCATCAACATTTGCAGATGCTTATATCCCTGAACAGAACATCTGCGTAGACGAGTCCCTCTTACGCTTTACCGGGCGCCTTGGCATCAAACAGTACATCCCAAGCAAACGCGCCCGGTATGGGGTGAAACTGTATAAGCTCTGTGAAAGGGCCACAGGCTATACATGTAGTTTTAGGGTCTATGAGGGAAAAGACTCAAAATTGTAGCCGGTCGGATGCCCTGACTACCTGGGGAGCAGTGGAAAGGTTGTGTGGAACTTGGTGTCACCCTTGTTCCAGAAGGGGTACCATCTTTATGTGGACAACTATTACACAAGTGTGGCCCTCTAAAATGCCAGGACAGACTCCACAAATGACCCCATTTTGGAAAGAGGACACCCTAAAGTATTATGTGAGGTGCACGGTGAGTTCATAGAAGATTTTAGTTTTTGTCACAAGTTAGCAGAATTTTTTTTTATTTTTTTACAAAGTGTCATTTTCCGTTAACTTGTGACAAAAAATAAAATTTTCAATGACCTCACCATTCCCCTCATGGAATACCTTGTTGTGTATTCTTTCCAAAATGGGGTCATTTGTGGGGTTTGTTAACTGTCCTGGCAAGTGGGTGGGGTGCTAAATTTTGAGCACCCCTGTAAAGCCTAAAGGTACTCATTGGACTCTGGGCCCCTTGGCGCAGTTAGGGTGCAAAAAAGTGCCACACATGTGGTATCGCCGTACTCGGGAGAAGTAGTATAATGTGTTTTGGGGTGTATTTTTACACATACCCATGCTGGGTGGGAGAAATACCTCTGTAAATGACAATCTTTTGATTTTTTTACACACAATTGTCCATTTACAGAGTTATTTCTCCCACCCAGCATGGGTATGTGTAAAAATACACCCCAAAACACATTGTACTACTTCTCCCGAGTACGGCGATACCACATGTGTGGCACTTTTTTTGCACCCTAACTGCGCTAAGGGGCCCAAAGTCCAATTAGTACCTTTAGGATTTCACAGCTCATTTTGAGAAATTTTGTTTCAAGACTACTCCTCACGGTTTAGGGCCCCTAAAATGCCAGGACAGTATAGGAACCCCACAAATGACCCCATTTTAAAAAGAAGACACCCCAAAGTATTCCGTTAGAAGTACGGTGAGTTCATAGAAGATTTTATTTTTTGTCACAAGTTAGCGAAAAATGAAACTTTGTGAAAAAAACCTATAAAAATAAATTTCCGCTAACTTGTGACAAAAAATAAAATCTTCTATGAACTCACCGTACTACTAACGGAATACATTGTGGTGTCTTCTTTCTAAAATGGGGTCATTTGTGGGGTTCCTATACTGTCCTGGCATTTTAGGGGCCCTAAACCGTGAGGAGTAGTCTTGAAACGAAATGTCACAAAGTGACCTGTGAAATCCTAAAGGTACTCATTGGACTTTCGGCCCCTTAGCGCAGTTAGGGTGCAAAAAAGTGCCACACATGTGGTATTGCCGTACTCGGGAGAAGTAGTACAATGTGTTTTGGGGTGTATTTTTACACATACCCATGCTGGGTGGGAGAAATACCTCTGTAAATAACAATCTTTTGATTTTTTTTACACACAATTGTCCATTTACAGAGTTATTTCTCCCACCCAGCATGGGTATGTGTAAAAATACACCCCAAAACACATTGTACTACTTCTCCCGAGTACGGCGATACCACATGTGTGGCACTTTTTTGCACCCTAACTGTGCTAAGGGGCCCAAAGTCCAATGAGTACATTTAGGATTTCACAGGTCATTTTGAGAAATTTTGTTTCAAGACTACTACTCATGGTTTAGGGCCCCTAAAATGCCAGGGCAGTATAGGAACCCCACAAATGACCCCATTTTAGAAAGAAGACACCCTAAGGTATTCCGTTAGTAGTACGGTGAGTTCATAGATTTTATTTTTTGTCACAAGTTAGCGGAAATTGATTTTTATAGGTTTTTTTTCACAAAGTGTCATTTTCCGCTAACTTGTGACAAAAAATAAAATCTTCTATGAACTCACCGTACTTCTAACAGAATACCTTGGGGTGTCTTCTTTCTAAAATGGGTCATTTGTGGGGTTCCTATACTGCCCTGGCATTTTAGGGGCCCTAAACCATGAGGAGTAGTCTTGAAACCAAATGTCGCTAAATGACATGTGAAATCCTAAAGGTACTCATTGGACTTTGGGCCCCTTAGTGCAGTTAGGGTGCAAAAAAGTGCCACACATGTGGTATTGCCGTACTCGGGAGAAGTAGTATAATGTGTTTTGGGGTGTATTTTTACACATACCCATGCTGAGTGGGAGAAATCTCTCTGTAAATGGACAATTGTGTGTAAAAAAATCAAAAATTGTCATTTACAGAGATATTTCTCCCACCCAGCATCGGTATGTGTAAAAATACACCCCAAAACACATTATACTACTTCTACTGAGTACGGCGATACCACATGTGTGGCACTTTTTTGCAGCCTAACTGCGCTAAGGGGCCCAAAGTCCAATGAGCACCTTTAGGCTTTACAGGGGTGCTTACAAATTAGCACCCCCCAAAATGCGAGGACAGTAAACACACCCCACAAATGACCCCATTTTGGAAAGAAGACACTTCAAGGTATTCAGAGAGGGGCATGATGAGTCCGTGGCAGATTTCATTTTTTTTGTCGCAAGTTAGAAGAAATGGAAACTTTTTTTTTTTTTGTCACAAAGTGTCATTTTCCGCTTACTTGTGACAAAAAATAATATCTTCTATGAACTCACTATGCCTCTCAGTGAATACTTTGGGATGTCTTCTTTCCAAAATGGGGTCATTTGGGGGTAATTTATACTATCCTGGAATTCTAGCTCCTCATGAAACATGACAGGGGGTCAGAAAAGTCATAGATGCTTGAAAATGGGAAAATTCACTTTTTGCACCATAGTTTGTAAACGCTATAACTTTTACCCAAACCAATATATATACACTGAATGGGTTTTTTTTTAAATCAAAAACATGTTTGTCCACATTTTTCGCGCTGCATGTATACAGAAATTTTACTTTATTTGAAAAATGTCAGCACAGAAAGTAAAAAAAAATCATTTTTTTGCCAAAATTCATGTCTTTTTTGATGAATATAAAAAAAAAGTAAAACTCACAGCAGCAATCAAATAGCACCAAAAGAAAGCTTTATTAGTGACAAGAAAAGGAGCCAAAATTAATTTAGCTGGTAGGTTGTATGAGCGAGCAATAAACCGTGAAAGCTGCAGTGGTCTGAATGGAAAAAAAGTGCCTGGTCCTTAAAGAGACACTGAAGCGAAAAAAAATATATGATATAGTGAATTGGTTGTGTACTATGAATAATTACTAGAAGATTAGCAGCAAAGAAAATATTCTCATACTTTTATTTTCAGGTATATAGTGTTTTTTCTAACATTGCATCATTCTATAATATGTGCAGATTACACAACACTCAGCATTCAAAATGAGTCTTTCAGAGCAGTCTGTGAAGTAATGACCTCTCCTCTAGCAGAGAAAAAGTAAACAGTTTACTTACAGTTGAGATAATAAAAGTCAGATAACAGCCCTCTCCACGACTAACTTAGTCGGAGAGCTTAATGGCTTGTTTGCATAGATATAACAACTGGAGTTTCTCAACTCTTCCTGTACTGGAAACAATTAGACTGATGTATCTGATCTTAATGTTTTATTTCTTAGCTGTACTACACATACAAATTATAATATCATAATTTTTTTTCCGCTTCAGTGTCTCTTTAAGGGGGGTAAAGCCCACGGTCCTCAAGTGGTTAAAGATGACAATGCTAGTCTAATTTTTATATATATATATATATATATATATATATATATATATATATATATATATATATATATATATATATATATATATATATATACAGTGGCTTGCAAAAGTATTTGGCCCCCTTGAAGTTTTCCACATTTTGTCACATTACTGCCACAAACATGAATCAATTTTATTCCACGTGAAAGACCAATACAAAGTGGTGTACATGTGAGAAGTGGAACAAAAATCATACATGATTCCAAACATTTTTTACAAATAAATAACTGCAAAGTGTGGTGTGCGTAATTATTCAGCCCCGTGAGTCAATACTTTGTAGAACCACCTTTTGCTGCAATTACAGCTGCCAGTCTTTTAGGGTATGTCTCTGCCAGCTTTGCACATCTAGAGACTGAAATCCATGCCCATTCTTCTTTGCAAAACAGCTCCAGCTCAGTCAGATTAGATCGACAGCGTTTGTAAACAGCAGTTTTCAGATCTTGCCACAGATTCTCGATTGGATTTAGATCTGGACTTTGACTGGGCCATTCTAACACATGGATATATTTTGTTTTAAACCATTCCATTGTTGCCCTGGCTTTATGTTTAGGGTCGTTGTCCTGCTGGAAGGTGAACCTCAGCCCCAGTCTCAAGTCTTTTGCAGACTCCAAGAGGTTTTCTTCCAAGATTGCCCTGTATTTGGCTCCATCCAACTTCCCATCAACTCGGACCAGCTTCCCTATCCCTGCTGAAGAGAAGCACCCCCAGAGCATGATGCTGCCACCACCATATTTGACAGTGGGGATGGTGTGTTCAGAGTGATGTTGTAACAATCGGTGTAGCTCAGAGAGGATCCGATTATCGGGGATCTGCAGTATCACCGAGAATACGGATATATACCCGATTATTGATGATCTGCAGTATCACCGATAATCAGATATATCTCTAACCTCTGGACACCTGAGTAATAAGAGTGTTTGGTGCAACAGTAATACTCTGAGGAGAGCACCCGTATAGAGGGTGCAAGGCAGTAAAGGGTACTGTCCAAAGAACAGGTTCCTTCCACTGGCCTGAGACTCCCCAAGATAGGTGTCAGATGGAGAGTGGGAAGGACTTGAGGGTGAGTGACACCAATAGAGGGATGTCACTAACCGACTGTGAACTATCTCTTAACGAGAGAGATAGTTCTCGAGGTCGGACAGGCCAGGTCGGCAACACACGGACAGATCAGATACAGAGACAGGAGACAGATACAGTAATCCTAAGACAAGCAGAGTTTGGCAACAGAATATCAGATATAGCGAAGTACCAAATCATTAATCAGAAGAGTGGTCAGGAAAGCAGAAGGTCATAACAGATAATAAACAATGCCTAGTCTTGGTGTGAGCTCCGTGACCATCAACACCCTGGAACTAGTCTGAAGTATACTTAGATGGTAAAGCTATCTCCTAGTCTTGGGTGTGAGCTCCGTAGTCATCAACACCCTGGAACTAGTCTGAATAATAACTAGATGGTAAAGCTATCTCCTAGTCTTGGGTGTGAGCTCAGTCATCAACACCCTGGAACTAGTCTGAATAATAACACAGATAATACACAGTATTCCTAGTCTGGGTGTGAGCTCCTTGGTCATCAACACCCTGGAACTAGTCTGAATAATAACACAGATAATACACAGTATTCCTAGTCTGGGTGTGAGCTCCTTGGTCATCAACACCCTGGAACTAGTCTGAATAATAACACAGATAATACACAGTATTCCTAGTCTGGGTGTGAGCTCCTTGGTCATCAACACCCTGGAACTGGTCTAGAGAATAACACAGATACTGACAAAAAGGTCTGAGTGCTACCACGTAGTGATCGCAACGGCAGACACCAGAGAAATGACCAGCACCCAGTATATATACCAAAGCGCTCTCCAGCGCCTCCCCTAAGTGCTGGACCAATGGGAAATGATAGAATTGTCAGCTGACCGGCTTGATCAGCTGACACCCTTCTGGCTGTCATAAAAGCTCTGCCTCTCAGCGCGCGCACGCGTCCTTCTGAACCTGTGTGGACTATCAGTCCCAGCCACACCAGACATGTGTTGTAATGCATCCGCTGTGCTGGACGCGGAACCAGCCGCACCGCTATCAGAGCATGCGGCGGTTTCTCCGCGTTCAGCCATACTGATAGATGTAGGCCTATGCGTGCAAACCGCCGCGTCGGACGCGGAATCCGCCGCCTTGTTCTCAGGACATGTGGCGGTTTCTCCGCGTTCAGTCATACTAGCAGATGCAGGCCCACGCGCGCAACCTGCCGCGTTAGACGCGGAATCAGCCGCCTTGCTCTGAACACCCGCGGCGACTTTTCTGCGTTTTCTCACAGTACCCCCCCTGAGGAGTGGACTCCGGACAGCTCCTACCCGGCTTCTCAGGATGTAGGGCGTGGAACTCCTTCTTTAATTCATCCGCATGCATGCGGCAATCAGGTACCCATGTTCTTTCCTCAATACCATAACCCTTCCAGAGAACTAAATACTGTACTGAGTTCTGTACAATACGTGAGTCTAAAATCTTTTCCACTTCATACTCAGGTTGGTCATCCACCATCACAGGGGGAGAAGGAGTGGAACCTACATGCACTGCTGGCTTAAAAGGAACCTTAACTGTATGGGGGGTAAAGAGTTTTACTTACCTGGGGCTATTACCAGCCCCCTGCAGCAGTCCTGTGCCCTCGGCGCCGCTCTGGAATCCTCTGGTCCCCCGCTGTCACTTAGTTTCGTTTTTGACGACTCACCAGTCGCCGGCCGCCATGCGTATTATTGGACGCATTCACCAATGCAATTAGCGCTATTGCGGACCGCAACGCGTACAAAAATACGCGTTGCCGCATATCTACGCGTGTGGCATAAGTAACATTGTTGATTTTCCTGGTTACAGGGAAAGGGCCTACAAATCTGGGTCCTAACTTGGGCGAAGGCTGTTTTAAAGTCAAATGACGAGTGGACACCCAGACCAAGTGTCCTGGCCGGAACTTCCACTCTATGGAACGTTTCTTGTCAGCTAGACCTTTCTGACTCTGAAAGGCCTTCTCTAGATTCTTTTTCACGATCCCCCAAATGTTCTTAAATGACTTTTGCCAAGCCTCCAAAGCTGGAAACGGAGTGGAAGCTACTGGCAGTGGGGAGAACTTAGGCAACTTTCCAGTTACCACCTGAAATGGGGAGAATCCAGAGGAAGAGCTTTTTAAATGATTGTGTGCAAATTCTGCAAACGGCAAGAACTTGACCCAATCATTTTGCGCATCCGCAACATAACACCTTAGAAACTGTTCCAGTGACTGATTAATTCTCTCGGTCTGACCATTGGTCTGTGGGTGGTAGCCCGACGAAAACGACAGTTCCATGCCCAATTGATGACAAAATGCCCTCCAAAATTTAGAAACAAATTGGACTCCCCGATCTGACACTATATTTTCGGGGATGCCGTGTAGCCGGAAAATGTGCATGATAAAAAGATCGGCCAACTCTTGGGCCGAGGGGAGTCCTTTCAGGGGCACGAAATGGGCCATTTTGCTGAATCTGTCGACTACCACCCAAATGACCGACATGCCTTCAGACCTCGGGAGCTCACCCACAAAATCCATGGACAAGTGGGTCCATGGTTCACTCGGGGTGGGCAAAGGCTGCAATGTTCCCACAGGTGCCAGACGGGAGGGTTTGCTTTTTGCACACACTGCACATTCTCTCACATACTCCTTGCAGTCAGTTGCCAATGAAGGCCACCAAGCACACCTAGCAACAAGGTCCTGTGTTCTGGTGGCCCCAGGATGTCCAGCATTTTTGTGGGAGAGAAACATCTGCAATATCTGGAGACGAAACGGCAATGGTACAAACAAGACCCCTTCAGGCTTTTCCTCAGGAACATCCTGCTGGAAGGGACTTAAAGTCTCCATCCAGTTCTTCCAGGTCTCCGTGGCTGCCAACACCACCTTCTGTGGGATAATAGTCTCTGGGTCTGAGGGCTGTGCTGCCTCTGGCTCAAAGCATCTGGACAAAGCATCTGCCTTAATGTTTTTACTACCCGGAGTATACGTAATTACAAATCTGAATCTCGAGAAAACAGTGACCATCGAGCCTGACGGGGACTCAATCTTTTAGCCCCCTCAATGTATTCCAAATCTTTGTGATCAGTGTAAACTGTAATAGTATGTTCTGCTCCTTCTAGCCAATGACGCCATTCTTCAAAGGCCAATTTAATGGTTAGGAGCTCCCTGTTGCCTATATCGTAGTTTTTCTCTGCTGGTGAAAACCTATGGGAAAAATAGGCACACGGGTGTAATCTTCCCTGCAACCCAGAACGCTGAGACAGCACAGCCCCCACCCCGACCTCTGAGGCATCCACCTCTACCATAAAGGGATAGGATGTGTTGACGTGTCTCAAAATGGGTGCAGAACAAAACAGTTCTTTCAGAGTGGAGAAAGCAGCCAAAGCTTCGAGGGACCAGTGGTTGGTATCTGCCCCTTTCTTTGTGAGACTGGTGAGGGGTGCAATGACTGTGGAGTACCCCTTTATGAACCTTCTATAGTAATTTGCGAACCCTAAGAACCTCTGGAGAGCCTTTAGTCCTACTGGCTGAGGCCACTCCAGGACAGCAGAGACTTTGGCAGGGTCCATAAAAAGGCCCGAGGTAGAAATTATGTACCCCAGAAAAGCGACAGATGTTACCTCAAAAATGCATTTCTCCAATTTAGCATAAAGCATGCTCTGCCTTAGCTTGTGCAGTACAAATCTGACATGAGCCCTGTGCTCTGAGAGGTTATCTGAGAAGATTAGTATATCATCCAGATATACCAGGACAAATTTACCCAAAACCTCCCTGAACACCTCATTAATGAGTTCCTGAAAGACGGCCGGAGCGTTACACAACCCGAAGGGCATCACCAAGTACTCGTAATGCCCATCGGGTGTGTTAAAGGCCGTCTTCCACTCATCGCCCTCTCTGATCCGCACCAGGTTGTATGCACCCCGTAAATCCAATTTTGAGAAAATCTTAGCATTGGTGACCTGAGTAAATAAATCGTCTATCAAGGGTAAAGGATAGCGATTCTTTACTGTGATTTAATTCAGACCCCGATAATCAATGCATGGCCGTAGGCCTCCGTCTTTTTTCTTTACAAAAAAGAAACCTGCTCCAGCAGGTGATCGGGAAGGGTGAATGAACCCTTTAGCTAAGTTTTCACGGATGTACTCCTGCATGGCCAACTTTTCCGGCCCAGACAAATTGTAGAGATGACCTCTAGGGGGCATACAACCAGACCGGAGATCGATGGGGCAATCGAAAGGGCGATGTGGAGGAAGTTTATCGGCTGATTTAGGACAAAACACGTCTGAAAATTCAGAATACTGATCCGGCACTCCCTCCATGTAAATCTTGGTCTGGCCCAAGGTTACCTTCGCTAAACAATGATGAAAGCAATGGGACGACCAGCTTGTTAGCTGATCAGTGGCCCAATTAATCTGAGGGGAGTGAAGTTGTAACCAAGGCATGCCAAGAATGATCGTGGAGGTTGTCATGTGTAACACAAAAAAAATGCAAATTCTCCCTATGCAGCACCCCTATAGTGACTCCCACCTCTGGAGTCTGTGACAGAGGACTGCTACCCTGCAGAGGGGAATCATCCACTGCCGTAACTTGAATAGGTGGTTTTACCGGGGTGAGCGGAATACCTAATCTTTTTGCAAATTCGTGATCCATAAAATTAGCCGCTGAGCCTGAGTCAATGAAGGCTTCAGTGACCTCAGATTTATCCTCCCATGAAATACTACAAGAAAGAAGCAACTGTTCATCATCTAGGGGTAAAAATTGCGCGCCTAGGGTATTACCCCCAACTACTCCTAGGCAGTAGCGTTCCCGCTCCACTTGAGACAACTTTGACCGGCCAATCTGCATTGGTTCAGGTGGAGGCGAAACGGGAGGAGGCGGAGTCACAGGGGGCGCAGCGTGGGATATCATTCTCACATGGTTTCTACCCCGGGTCTGTCTCTGATAGCGCAGCCGGCGATCTATCCTAATGGCCGATGAAATGGCCTCATCGATGGACTTAGGTTCAGGCTGACTTAGCATAAGATCGGAGACCTCATCTGACAACCCTGATAAGAAACAATCTAAAAGGGCAAAGGTGTCCCACCTGGCTGATACTGACCACCTCCTAAATTCAGCAGCATACTCCTCAACCGGACTCTTGCCTTGACGTAGCAGTTTGAGCTTCCGCTCAGAAGTCGAGGCAATGTCTGGATCATCGTAAATTATAGCCATGGCTTTAAAAAATTCCTCCACAGAGGTCAGGGCTTATTCTCTGGCGGGCAGACTGTACGCCCAGGTCTGAGAATCACCTGATAACAAAGTTTTAATAAATGTGACCCTTTGGGCCATAGTTCCTGAGGAATTCGGTCTCAACTCAAAGTATGATAACACTCTACTCCTAAAATTTCGGAAGTCAGATCTGTGACCAGAAAATTGTTCAGGTACAGGCATACGTATGTCAGAACTAGGAGGAGATCGCACTTCATCCACAGCCGTCTGGAGGGTTTGTATAGAACCGGACAAAGCGTCAATTAACGCCCGGTGACTACCCAGCACTTGGTTGATGTTATCCACCGAAGTGGTAAGTGTGCCCAGATGGCCGGTGAGTGCGTCCATTTGCATTTTGGTCTGCCGTTCTGTAACGATCGGTGTAGCTCAGAGAGGATCCGATTATCGGTGATCTGCAGTATCACCGAGAATACGGATATATACCCGATTATTGATGATCTGCAGTATCACCGATAATCAGATATATCTCTAATCTCTGGACACCTGAGTAATAAGAGTGTTTGGTGCAACAGTAATACTCTGAGGAGAGCACCCGTATAGAGGGTGCAAGGCAGTAAAGGGTACTGCCCAAAGAACAGGTTCCTTCCACTGGCCTGAGACTCCCCAAAATAGGAGTCAGGCGGAGAGTGGGAAGGACTTGAGGGTGAGTGACACCAATAGAGGGATGTCACTAACAGACTGTGAACTATCTCTTAACGAGAGAGATAGTTCTCGAGGTCGGACAGGCCAGGTCGGCAACACATGGACAGATCAGATACAGAGACAGGAGACAGATACAGTAATCCTAAGACATGCAGAGTTTGGCAACAGAATATCAGATATAGCGAAGTACCAAATCCGTAATCAGAAGAGTGGTCAGGAAAGCAGAAGGTTATAACAGATAATAAACAATGCCTAGTCTTGGTATGAGCTCCGTGATCATCAACACCCTGGAACTAGTCTGAAGTATAACTAGATGGTAAAGCTATCTCCTAGTCTGGGTGTGAGCTCCTTGGTCATTAACATCCTGGAACTGGTCTAGAGAATAACACAGATACCGACAAAAAGGTCTGAGTGCTACCACATAGTGATCGCAACGGCAGACACCAGAGAAATGACCAGCACCCAGTATATATCCCATAGCGCTCTCCAGCGCCTCCTCTAAGTGCTGGACCAATGGGAACTGATAGACTTGTCAGCTGACCGGCTTAGTCAGCTGACACCCTTCTGGCTGTCATAAAAGCTCTGCCTCTCAGCGCGCGCGCGCGTCCTTCTGAACCTGTGTGGACTATCAGTCCCAGCCACACCAGACATGTGTTGTAATGCATCCGCTGTGCTGGACGCGGAACCAGCCGCACCGCTATCAGAGCATGCGGCGGTTTCTCAGCGTTCAGCCATACTAATAGATGTAGGCCTATGCGTGCAAACCGCCACGTCGGACGCGGAATCCGCCGCCTTGTTCTCAGGACATGCGGCGGTTTCTCCGCGTTCAGTCATGCTAGCAGATGCAGGCCCACGCGCGCAACCTGCCGCGTTAGACGCGGAATCAGCCGCCTTGCTCTGAGCACCCGCGGCGACTTTTCCGCGTTTTCTCACAGATGTGCAGTTTTAGTTTTCCGCCACACATAGTGTTATGCATTTTAGCCAAAAAGTTCCATTTTGATCTCATCTGACCAGAGCACCTTCTTCCACATGTTTGCTGTGTCCCCCACATGGCTTGTGGCAAACTGCAAACGGGACTTCTTATGCTTTTCTGTTAACAATGGCTTTCTTCTTGCCCCTCTTCTATAAAGGCCTACTTTGTGCGGTGCACGACTAATACTTGTCCCATGGACAGATTTCCCCACCTGAGCTGTAGATCTCTGCAGCTCTTCCAGAGTCACCATGGGCCTCTTGACTGCATTTCTGATCAGCGCTCTCCTTGTTCGGCCTGTGAGTTTAGGTGGACGGCCTTGACTTGGTAGGTTTACAGTTGTGGCATAGTCCTTCCATTTCTGAATGATCGCTTGAACAGTACTCCGTGGGATGTTGAAGGCTTTGGAAATCTTTTTGTAGCCTAAGCCTGCTTTAAATTTCTTAATAACTTTATCCCTGACCTGTCTGGTGTGTTCTTTGGACATCATGGTGTTGTTGCTCCCAATATTCTCTTAGACAACCTCTGAGGCCGTCACAGAGCAGCTGTATTTGTACTGACATTAGATTACACACAGGTGCACTCTATTTAGTCATTAGCACTCATCAGGCAATGACTATGGGCAACTGACTGCACTCAGACCAAAGGGGGCTGAATAATTACGCACACCCCACTTTGCAGTTATTTATTTGTAAAAAATGTTTGGAATCATGTATGTAGACCACTTTGTGTTGGTCTTTCATGTGGAATTCCAATAAAATTGATTCATGTTTGTGGCAGTAATATGACAAAATGTGGAAAACCTCAAGGGTGCCGAATACTTTTGCAAGCCACTGTATGTATATATATCCAATTCTACATTTTGAGTATTTCTATAAAATCAGTTGAGTTACATAAAAATAAAAGTTTTTTTTTTAACAGGGGAACTTCAGCCTAAACAAACATGCTGTCTTTCAGTTTAGTTGTGTTAATTAAAATAAATGGGTAATATAATCTCTTACCCATCCTGTTTTAAAAGAACAGGCAAATGCGTGTGATTTAATGGGGGCAGCCATCTTTTTCATGGGGGCAGCCATCTTTTTAGTTGGAAGGAGGTGACAGGGAGCATGAGACACAGTTCCTACTGTCCTGTGTCCTGATCACCCCTCCCAGCTGCACGTGCTAGGCTTCGGATCTCAAATTTAAAACAAAAAAAAAAACAATTTGCACTAAAACAGCAGAACGAGAACAACAACATCAGAAATCCCATCATGCTTTGCACAGCATCAGGGGAAAAAATGCCCAGGCAGTTCTCTTCTGTGCAGCTAGAAATGAGGCTTGGATAAGAAAACAAAGTTCTGATGCTCTAAAACTGTTTTAAAGACACCAAGCCTTTTCAATGCTGCAGAGTAGATTTTTAGTCTGGAGGTTCACTTTAATATACAACAGATTGCATTTATTAAAGTGGACCTGAACTCTTGTACTGGACAGAAGGAAAACAGAAAAGCACCCTGTAGGTACTTAATGAGTTTAGCCTGTCTAATACCCCCTCATCCGTGATTAATCACAAGTTGTTATTTCATCCCTTAGCGGTGTCAGCTGACTGCCACGGCAGAGAGTCCATTTGTAAACACGATGTTAACAATAATGTTTGGTTCCATGAAAAGAGGGAAGTAGACACTGCAGATTTACCATATTTTTTGGACTATAAGACACGCTTTTACTCCTTTGAGAGTGGGGGGGGGGAAATCAGTGTGTCTTATAGTCTGAATGTGTCCTTGTATGGATCCACGTGTCCTCCTCTGCTCCCGTGTGTGTGCCCTCTGCCCTGCATGTCCCCTCTGCTCTTTGCCACAAATAACACAGATATGGGTGCCCGCCACTCCAGTCAAGTTGTGCTGAAGTAGCTGTACATAGAGGCAATGCTCCCGCTTGTCCATCCTCTGCCTGATGTCCCCCTCTGTTCTTTGCTGCAAAAAAAGTGAACACTCACATAGGTGCCCGCCGCTCCAGTAATGTTGTGTGGAAGTAGCTGCACTTAGAGAGGCAATGCAAGGCTTTTCAGAAGAGATCAATGAATCAGGCAGGGGGCGATGCCCTAGGTCCGCCAATCACATCTGCACATTGCTCTGCTCTCTTCTCTCATTGGACCTGCTGGTATTGAAGGCGGGACCAGCAGCTCCAATGAGAGAAGAGAGCAGAGCAGTGTGCAGACGTGATTGGCGGACCTAGGGCAGTGCCCCCCGCCTGATTCGTTGATCACTTCTGAAAAACCTTGCATTGCCTCTCTAAGTGCGGCGGGCACCTATATCTATGTTAGTGTTATTTGCACAAAGAACAAAGGGGAGCATGTGGGGCAGAGGAGGAGGACACTGGGACACCACAGGACAATGCTGGCAGACCACAGGATGATGCTGGCAGATCACAGGACGATGCTGGCAGACCACAGGAGGACCCAAGAGGCCCAAGGGGAACAGCATAATTGGGGGAAAAAAAGGTCCATGAGATGCCCTCTGCACCATAAATGCACCAGGTTTGGTATATTTTTTTCCTTGGTTCATGTCCCCTAAACCTAGGTGCGTCTTATGGTCTGGAGCGTCTTATGCTGGGAATACGCTGCTCAATTCTGAGCCATTTAGATGGCTCGATAGATAATTTCTGACATGTCTGATCTCCCGCCCGATCGTTTCCACGCTCCATTCCGCATTGAGGACAATGGAAAAAGAAGAAAAACTAGCGGAAGATAAGAGAATCGCTAAATATTAGAGCGGGGAATCGGTCGGGCGGGAAAATCGAGCAGAAAAATCGAGCCATGTGTACCCAGCATTTATAGTCCGGAAAATACGGTATTGCAGGATTTATCTCAGCTGTAACAAAGACTTTTTTTTTCTAAAGGTTACTATACTGTTGCTTAGTGCTTATCTTTTAGAGCTGAGATGAAGTTCTGAGTTCAGGTCTGCTTTAAGCTTGCAGAGAGGCTCCTTTTCTATGTAAATGTAATCCCCGCCCCTCCAGGCATTAAGCCACAGATCACTCAGGCTAGAAATACACTAGGCAGAAACACTAGCATTATGGGAAACTCTAGCATTTTTTGTCGCTAATGAAAGTCTATGGGATGCGTGTAAAAATGAATGTGCGTGTAACGATCGGTGTAACACAGAGAGGATCTGATTACCGGTGATCTGCAGTATCACCGAGAATACAGATATATACCCGATTATTGATGATCTGCAGTATCACCGATAATCAGATATATCTCTAACCTCTCGACACCTGAGTAATATGAGTGTTTGGTGCAACAGTAATACTTTGAGGAGAGCACCCTATAGAGGGTGCTAGGCAGTACGAGATACTGCTCAGAGACAGGTTCCTTCCAAAGGCCTGAAGCTCCCCAAGGGGCGGAGCCAGGCTGAGAGTGGGAAGGACCAGAGTGTGAGTGACACCAGTGGAGGAATGTCACAAACAGACTGTGAACTATCTCTAGCTGGGGAGATAGTTCTCGAGGTCGGGCAGGCCAGGTCGTCAACACACAGACAGATAAAGTACAGAGACAGGAGACAGATACGGAATCCTAAGACTAGCAGAGTTTGGCAACAGAGTATCTGATATGGCGAAGTACCTAATCAGAGATCAGAAGAGTAGTCAGAAAAGCAGAAGGTCATAACAAATAATCAACAATGCCTAGACTTGGGTGTGAGCTCCAAGATCCTCAACACCCCAGAACTGGTCTAGATGATACACAGATGTTAACAGGATTCCTAGACTAAGGTGTGAGCTCCTTGGTCATCAACACCTTGGAAGCTAGTCTAGAGAATAACGCAGATAACAACACAAATAATAACACAGATGATAACAGGATTCCTAGACTAAGGTGTGAGCTCCTTGATCATCAACACCTTGGAAACTGTCTAAATAATAACACAGATACTGACAGAAGGTCTGAGTGCTACCACGTAGTGATCGCAACGCCAGACACCAGAGAAATGACCAGCACCCAGTATATATACACAAGCGCTCTCCAGCGCCACCCCTAAGTGCTGGACCAATGAAAACTGCTGGAATTGTCAGCTGACCGGCTTGGTCAGCTGACACCCTTCTGACTGTCATAAAAGCTCTGCCTCTCCGCGCGCGCACGCGTCCTCCTGAACCTGTGTGGACTATCAGTCCCAGCCACACCAGACATGTGTTGTAATGTTTCTGCTGTGTTGGATGCGGAACCCGCCGCCCCGCTGTCCAAGCATGCGGCGGTTCCTCCGCGTTCAGCAGTACTGCCAGAAATCTGCTTAAGCGTGCAAAAATCCGCGTCTGTCGCGGAATCCGCCGCCTTGTTTCATCGCGCTCTGTCATGCCAGTGGATGCAGACCCACGCGCGCAACCTGTCGCGTTGGACGCGGAATTAGCCGCCTTGCTCTGAGTACCCGCGGCGGCTTTTCCGCGTTTTCTCACAGAACCCCCCCCTGAAGAGTGGACTCCTAACAGCTCTTACCCGGCTTCCCAGGATGTAGGGCGTGGAACTCTTTCTTTAATTTATATAGGCGTGCATGCGACACTCAGGTACCCATGTTATCTCCTCAATACCATACCCTTTCCAGTGAACTAGATACTGTACTGAGTTCTGTACAACACGTGAGTCTAAAATCTTTTCTACTTCGTACTCAGGTTGGTCATCTACCATCACAGGAGGAGGAGGAGTGGGACCTACATGAACTGTTGGCTTAAGCAGGGACACATGAAAGGATCTTACACCACGAATGCTGGCAGGAAGATCAATGACATAAGTAACATTGTTGATCTTCCTGGTCACTGAAAAAGGGCCCACAAATCTGGGTCCCAGCTTGGGCGAGGGCTGTTTCAGGGTCAAGTGACGCGTGGACACCCAGACCAAGTCTCCTGGCCGGAACTTCCACTCTGCGGAGCGTCTCTTGTCAGCTTGACCTTTCTGACTTTGAAAAGCCTTCTCCAAATTATCTTTCACGTTCCCCCAAATGTTTTTAAATGACTTCTGCCAAGCCTCCAAAGCTGGAAATGGAGTGGAAGCTACTGGCAGTGGGGAGAACTTGGGCAACTTTCTAGTTACCACCTGAAATGGTGAAAATCCAGAGGACGAGCTTCTCAGATTATTGTGCGCAAATTCTGCGAACGGCAAGAATTTGACCCAATCATTTTGCGCATCCGCAACGTAACACCTTAAAAACTGTTCCAAAGACTGGTTCACTCTCTCAGTCTGACCATTGGTCTGTGGGTGGTAGCCCGATGAAAATGACAGCTCCATGCCCATTTGATGACAAAATGCCCTCCAAAATCTAGAAACAAATTGGACTCCCCGTCCCCGATCCAACACTATGTTTTCCGGAATGCCATGTAGTCGGAAAACGTGGATGATAAAAAGATCGGCCAACTCCTGGGCCGAGGGGAGTCCTTTCAAGGGCACAAAATGGGCCATTTTGCTGAAACGGTCGACTACCACCCAAATGAGCGACATGCCTTCAGACCCCGGAAGTTCACCCACAAAATCCATGGACAAATGGGTCCACGGCTCATTCGGGGTGGGCAAAGGCTGCAACGTTCCCACAGGTGCCAGACGGGAGGGTTTGCTTTTAGCACAAACTGCACACTCTCTAACATACTCCTTGCAATCCGTTGCCAGAGAAGGCCACCAAGCACATCTGGCAACCAGGTCCTGTGTTCTGGAGGCCCCCGGATGTCCCGCATTCTTGTGCGAGTGGAACATCTGTAAGATCTGGAGGCGAAATGGCAGTGGTACAAACATAACCCCTTCAGGTTTTCCCTCAGGGACATCCTGCTGGAAGGGACTTAAAGTCTCTGTCCAGTCTTTCCAAGTCTCTGTGGCTGCCAACACAACTTTCTGTGGGATAATAGTCTCTGGGTCTGAGGGCTGTGCTGTCTCCGGTTCAAAACATCTGGACAGGGCATCCGCTTTAATGTTTTGACTACCCGGAGTGTACGTAATAATAAATCTAAATCTCGAGAAAAACAGTGACCACCGAGCCTGACGGGGGCTTAATCTTTTAGCCCCCTCAATGTATTCCAAATTTTTGTGATCAGTGTAAACTGTAATCGTATGTTCTGCTCCTTCTAACCAATGACGCCATTCTTCAAAGGCCAATTTAATGGCCAGGAGCTCCCTGTTGCCTATATCGTAGTTTTTCTCTGCTGGTGAAAACCTACGAGAGAAATAGGCACACGGGTGTAATCTTCCCTGCAACCTGGAGCGCTGAGACAGCACAGCCCCTACTCCAACCTCCGAGGCGTCCACCTCCACAATAAAGGGATAGGAGGTGTCAGCATGTCTCAGGATGGGTGCAGAGCAAAACAATTCTTTTAAAGTGGAGAAAGCAGCCAGGGGGACCAGTGGTTGGTATCTGCCCCTTTCTTTGTGAGACTGGTGAGGGGTGCTATGACTGTGGAGTACCCTTTTATGAACCTTCTATAGTAACTGGCGAATCCTGAAAATCTCTGGAGAGATTTTAGTCCCACTGGCTGAGGCCATTCCAGGACAGCAGAGACCTTGGCAGGATCCATAGAAAGGCCCGAGGTGGAAATTATGTACCCCAGAAAAGTGATGGACGTTGCCTCAAAAACGCATTTCTCCAATTTAGCGTAAAGCATGTTCTGTCTTAGCTTGCTCAGAACAAATTTGACATGAGCCCTGTGTTGGGTGAGGTTGTCTGAGAAAATAAGTATATCATCTAGGTATACCAGGACAAATTTACCTAACACTTCTCTGAATACTTCATTATTAAGTTCCTGAAAAACGGCCGGGGCATTACACAACCCGAAGGGCATCACCAGGTACTCGTAATGCCCATCGGGTGTGTTAAAGGCCGTTTTCCACTAATCGCCCTTTCTGATCGGCACCAGGTTGTATGCCCCTCGCAAATCCAATTTCGAAAAAATCTTAGCGTAAGTGACCTGAGTGAATAAATCGTCTATCAAAGGCAATGGATAGCGATTTTTTACTGTGATCTTAATCAGACCTCGGTAATCAATGCATGGCCGAAGGCCTCCATCTTTTTTCTTTACAAAAAAGAAGCCTGCTCCAGCAGGTGACCGAGAAGGGCGGATGAATCCTTTTGCTAAGTTTTCACGGATATACTCCTGCATGGCCACTTTTTCTGGCCCAAATAAATTGTAGAGATGACCTCTAGGGGGCATACAACCAGATGAAGGCCTCAGAGACTTCAGATTTCTCTTCCCATGTAATCGTACAAGGAAGAAGTAACCGTTTATCCTCTAGGGGTAAGAGTCGTACGCCTAGGGTATTACCCCCAACTACTCCTAGGCAGTAGCGTTTCCCGACTTTTTAGGGCAATTCCGTACTCTATGACCCCCCTCTGCACAATAAAGACACAACTGCTCAGAAATCCTGAGTCTCCGCTCCACTTGATACAATCTGGTCGACCAATCTGCGTTGGCTCAGGTGGAGCTGAAACGGAAGGAGGTGAGGTCACAGGAGGCGTAGCGTAGGACACCATCTTAACATTGTTTCTACCCCGGGTCTGCCTTTGATAATGTAACCTGCGGTCAATCCTAATGGCCGATGAAATGGCCTCATCGATGGTTCTAGGTTCAGGCTGACTTAACATTAGATCAGAAACCTCATCTGATAACCCTGATAAGAAACAGTCTAAAAGGGCATAGGTGTCCCACTTGGCTGAAACTGACCACCTCCTAAATTCTGCAGCATACTCCTCGACCGGACTCTTGCCTTGATGCAACAATTTGAGCTTCCGCTCAGAAGTCGAGGCAATGTCTGGATCGTCGTAAATTATGGCCATGGCTTTAAAAGGTTAAGGCTAAATCTCCGGCGGGTAGACTGTACGCCCAGGTCTGAGAATCGCCTGATAATAGAGTCTTTATGAACGTGACCCTTTGGGCCGTAGTTCCTGAGGATCTAGGTCTCAACTCAAAGTATGACAACACTCTACTCCTAAAATTTCCGAAGTCAGATCTGTGACCAAAACATTTTTCAGGTACAGGCATACGTATGTCAGTACTAGGAGGGGATCGCACTTCATCCACAGCCGTCTGGAGAGTACGTACGGAGTCAGACAGTACGTCTATTAAAGTCTGGTGGCCACCCAGCACTTGGTTGATGTTATCCACCGAAGTGGTAAGTGTGCCCAGACGGCTGTGTGCGTCCATTTGTTTTTTGGTCTGGCGTTCTGTAACGATCGGTGTAACACAGAGAGGATCTGATTACCAGTGATCTGCAGTATCACCGAGAATACAGATATATACCCGATTATTGATGATCTGCAGTATCACCGATAATCAAATATATCTCTAACCTCTCGACACCTGAGTAATATGAGTGTTTGGTGCAACAGTAATACTTTGAGGAGAGCACCCTATAGAGGGTGCTAGGCAGTACGAGATACTGCTCAGAGACAGGTTCCTTCCAAAGGCCTGAAGCTCCCCAAGGGGCGGAGCCAGGCTGAGAGTGGGAAGGACCAGAGTGTGAGTGACACCAGTGGAGGAATGTCACAAACAGACTGTGAACTATCTCTAGCTGGGGAGATAGTTCTCGAGGTCGGGCAGGCCAGGTCGTCAACACACAGACAGATAAAGTACAGAGACAGGAGACAGATACGGAATCCTAAGACTAGCAGAGTTTGGCAACAGAGTATCAGATATGGCGAAGTACCTAATCAGAGATCAGAAGAGTAGTCAGAAAAGCAGAAGGTCATAACAAATAATCAACAATGCCTAGACTTGGGTGTGAGCTCCAAGATCCTCAACACCCCAGAACTGGTCTAGATGATACACAGATGTTAACAGGATTCCTAGACTAAGGTGTGAGCTCCTTGATCATCAACACCTTGGAAACTGTCTAAATAATAACACAGATACTGACAGAAGGTCTGAGTGCTACCACGTAGTGATCGCAACGCCAGACACCAGAGAAATGACCAGCACCCAGTATATATACACAAGCGCTCTCCAGCGCCACCCCTAAGTGCTGGACCAATGAAAACTGCTGGAATTGTCAGCTGACACCCTTCTGACTGTCATAAAGGCTCTGCCTCTTCACGCGCACGCGCGTCCTCCTGAACCTGTGTGGACTATCAGTCCCAGCCACACCAGACATGTGTTGTAATGTTTCTGCTGTGTTGGATGCGGAACCCGCCGCCCCGCTGTCCAAGCATGCGGCGGTTCCTCCGCGTTCAGCAGTACTGTCAGAAATCTGCTTAAGCGTGCAAACATCCGCGTCTGTCGCGGAATCCGCCGCCTTGTTCATAAGGCATGCGGCGGTTTCATCGCACTCCGTCATGCCAGTGGATGCAGACCCACACGCGCAACCTGCCGCGTTGGACGCGGAATCAGCCGCCTTGCTCTGAGTACCCGCAGCGGCTTTTCCGCGTTTTCCCACAGTGCGTTTTACATTGTGAGTTTTTGAAACCACACAACTTCCTGCATAATTTTTTAAAAACACATGTAAAATGCACATAATGTATCTCAATAGAAACTCAGGAATGCATTTTATGTGTTTAACAAAAAAAAATGTTACTGTATTTTACTCCATAGATCACGGAAAGGAATAAAAAAGCAAACCTACAAAAATGCAGCAAAAATAAAAAGTAAAAAACAGTGCTGAAAATGCATGCTTATTTGCACTGCCTAGTGTGCTCCTAGCCATACTCCCTCATTGTCCACCTGACTGACATCACTTCCAAAGTTCACTGCCCACTCACCCCACTCCAGATTCATTATATTCAATTATAACTGTTTGACCCATCTGATGGGAAGTTTCATTGATGTGTACTCGGTAAGAGTCCCTTACTTCCATCTACTCCTTTTGCTACTGACCATGGACTTCTGTGACCTGAGCAAGCTGGAGGAATGTTCCATCTGTCTAGACATTTACATCGATCCTATAAACCTGAGATGTGGCCACAGCTTCTGCCGAGTTTGCATCAATCGCTTGCTGGACATACAAGAAGAGCCCGGAGGCATTTCCTGTCCAAATTGCAGGGAGAGGTTTACTAAGTGCCCTCACTGCACAGGAACTTGGAAATGTATAACATGGTAGAGGATTGTGTGTTCACTCAGTGGGGCCTAGGGGGCATCTAGGAGTTTCAACACCTACTGCATTCACTTTGCTGCACCGGGTCCATCTGAAAAAGGCACAGGGAGAAAAATGGCGCACCGCTCTGCCGATAAATGTAGCATAAAACACTATTTACCGTTTTAATGTAAATGCAATAAAACGGTAAATTTCGTTTTATGCTACATAGATTGCGGAGCAGTGCGCCATGATAAACATGCAGGGGGCTGCTAGTATAGGCAGCGGGGGCTGCTAGTGTAGGCAGCGGGGGTTGGGGGAGAGATGCAGCGGGACACTAGCGGGCATAGGCAGCGGGGGCTGCTAGTGTAGGCAGCGGGGGCTGGGGAGAGAGGCTGCGGGACACTAGCGGGCATAGGCAGCGGGGGCTGGGGGAGAGAGGCTGCGGGACACTAGTGGGCATAGGCAGCGGATGTATGCAGAGGCATACGTTACCTTGTCCTGGGCCGGCGATCGCTCCTTCCCTCCGCTCCTTCTATTAGTTTGCTGTAGTCCTGCAGCCGGCCAATCACCATGTGGAGACTGAAGCCACATGGTGATTGGCCGGCTGCAGGACTACAGTAAACGAATGGAAGAAGTGAAGGAGCGGAGGGAAGGAGCGATCGGCGGCCCAGGACAAGGTAACGCATGCTTCTGCACATCCTCCCCCGACGCCTATGCCCTCCAGTGTCCTGCTGCCTCTCTCCTCCCCTGACTCCCGCTGCATTTTCAAACACTTATAACGCTATTTAGCGTTATAATTGTAAGGCACACTGCCTGCGCCATTTTTTAACACTTATAACGCTAAATAGCGTTATATAATGTAAGTCTATGGGGCGCCCTTCTTATTCCCCTGGCGCTGTGCGCCATTTTTAACTGACACGTGCTGCACCTGCTGTTAAAATCTAGTTGCTTTGTGAAGCCTTTTTGTGTAAGAATCAGAGTCCATAGCAAGCTTCCAACTCACATCCTGGTGGATCCCACCTCATCTCCAGAAAACAGAGAATGCTTCATACATAAGAAGATCCTAGAGTTTTACTGTACTGACAACAAAACCTGTGTCTGTGCCTCCTGCTGCCTGATGGGGGGAGGACACAAAGGTCATAACAGAGACATCGGAGGAGGCTTTAGAGAAGGAGAAGATAAAGCTGAGAAATTAACCAAAAACAACAGTGACAGGAGACTGAATAAAAACTCAAAATTTCAGTGCATTTTGAAAAAGTTCAAGATGAAGTAGATTGTGAAACAGTAATTTTCTTGCTCATCTGGAAGAATTGAAGACAACAGATCTGAGAGTAAAATCTCCAGGAAGGCAGAGCAGGTCATCGTCCCATTGTCTGATGCAGTCCATAAGCTGGAGATAGAGGAGCTGTCGAGGAAGAACCATGAGGCTGAGTTCACACCTGATTCCACATCACATGGCCAGCAGGAGCAGACAGTATAATGTCCACTCTAATGGTCCACAGTGATGCGCTGGAGCCTGGGGCAGATACGCTCCCCCATATGCTATATGGGGAATTGCATCCACCTGGCCCAGGATTATCGCAGACTACGCAGTGCACAGAAGTGTTGTCCGCTTACCAGTGTTGCCAACTCATCCCTTTAATTACTGACACATATGAATTATACAGGTTTTATGGCTAGGTAGATGCCGTTAAGGCACTGATTATGTGCAAATAGCCCCAGAACCTGTATAACTTAGATGTGTCAGTAATTAAAGGGATAAGTTGGCAACACTGCCGCTTACTGCAATGGATCCCCCAGAGTGTGAAGTGTGAACAGCTCCTGTGTATAACATAGGAGCCATTCACTTCTCTCTTAGCAATGAGTAGAGAATTGACAGAAAAAGTGGGAACGGAGCCTTAAAGGAGTCATCAGGGCAAAGATCCTAAAATGAGTGGTACTTACCGGGGGCTTCCTCCAGCCCCAAGCTCCCAGGGGTGGCACACCAAAGATAATAAGGTCGTTGCTTCATTGTGGACAGACCAAATTTGATCCGCTGGACAATCACTGTTGTTCTGTCATTGAGCTACCTCAGCCCAGCGACCATATGGGATTGAAAACCGCTATCGCCTGCACTCTGGCCATGGTGCGCACCAGTCCAGCACAGCCGTCACAACACAAACAGCTGTTTGCAGTGCATTACACAGTGAGTTTGGTGTGTCAGTGTGAAGCAGTACTCTAATTACACTCCCTGATTGATGTATACACATGCAAGATGTTTTAAAGCACTTTAGGCCTCCAATTTAGCATGCAATGTGATTTCTGCTCTTAAAATGCTGCTTTGCGTCAAATCCAGATTTTTCCCTGGGACTTTTGGTGTGTATCCCACTCATCCATGCAAAAACTCAGATGTTAGACCCCTTGAAACATCTTTTCCATCACTTTTGTGGCCAGCATAAATGTTGCCTTTCAACATCACGGTACAGTTTAGGTATCGCCTTTTTTGAGAAATAATTGCGGCCTGGTATCTTCCACTGCAGTGTGTGGCTTTGCTTTTGTGTGCTGCTTTTCCTCAGGTGGTCATCCCATTGCAGTTTGTGCTTTGTGATCATGTGCCTTCGTAAGGTAGTTGTCCCTACGCGGGTCTTGGTCTTTCCACGGCTCAATTTTCGGTGGCAGAGAGTGCAGATGGCATTGCTCTCTTCTGAGGCAGACACAAAAAATTTCCATAAAGAGAAGAAAAGTACCCAATATACAGCACCAGACCACTCAAATATATATTCAAATTAAAAAAAATCTTTATTTGATGAAACCTACTATAATTAAAAAATGATAAAAATCACCACATGGTGATAGCAGCGGTATCTATGAATATATTTATTAATAATGGTCAAACCAGTCAATAAGAATGTCCTTATACTCCAAAATGACATACAAATATAATACATAGAACATGAATAATGACAATCGGGAATAAGTCCTATATAAAGTGTAAAACGTACCAATAAATAGAAATTGGGTCCTATAACTAAGGTGCAGCGTGGTATAGTGAAATACTATATAATTGAATTAATGCATAGAGGGACCAGCCCTAAAAAGACAATGTGCCAGAACACCTAAAGGGATAAGAGTAGGGACGCCAAGTTACAAAAAGTGAAAGCAAGGGGACTTACATAGAGGATAGATAAGGACGCCTGGATAGCCGCCGCCGCCGCCTTAATGCATCACGCGGGCTCAACCCGCTTCCTTTCTCCAGGGGCTTTCTCCAGCCCAGTGCTGGTCGGGGGGTCCCACGCCGGCGTCCTGGCTCCTCTCCTTCTCCCCGCTCCGGAATGGCTGACAGGCCGCGGCCCGGGCGACACTCGGTAGAGTGTCGGGCTGCAGCTTCCGCGTATGACGCGGATTACGTCACACGCCGGCCGCCTCGCGTCATCACGGCGGCCGGCGTGAAAACACTGCGCATGTGCGTTTAAAGCGCGCATGCGCAGTACTTTCACGCCGGCCGCCGTGATGACGCAAGGCGGCCGGCGTGTGACGTAATCTGCATCATACGCGGAAGCTGCAGCCCGACACTCTACCGAGTGTCGCCCGGGCCACGGCCTGTCAGCCATTCCGGAGCGGGGAGAAGAAGAGGAGCCAGGACGCCGGCGTTTGACCTCCCGACCAGCACTGGGCTGGAGAAAGCCCCTGGTGAGTACAACTTTCTTTTTTTGGGTGAGCTCGGAGTCACTTTAAGGGAGTGCGTCTTTTCTGAAAGGACTTCTTATTCGTCTTTTTCCTTTATCAGGGAATTTCTTTCCCTTGTCTGAGGATCGTTCAAGGACTGCTTCCAGGTCCTTACCGAACAGCAATTCCCCCTGAATTTCCATAGCACATAATTTATGCTTGGAACTTAAATCCCCTTCCCATGTATTTAACCAAATCGCCCTTCAAGTATAGTTAAGTAGGGCTGCAGCCTTAGCTGAAGATCGGAGGCTCTCAGTTACCGCATCAGCTAGGAATGCCACCGTCTTTATAATCTCAGGCAATGATTGTAGAAGCATTGCATGGGGAGTCCCTTTAATCAAGTGATTCTTTAAGCCTGTGATCCACTTGTCCAGATTTTTGGCTAAACAGATGGACAAAATGGCAGGTTTAAAAGAAAATGACACAGCTTCCTAAGCCCCTTTGAGAAGGCTCTCAGCCTACTTGTCCATAGGGTTCTTTAGCATACCAGCATCCTCAAAAGAGAGATCTGCCTCTTGAGTACTGCGCCCAAGAAGCATAAGCTTAGGACATTTAGACCAGGAAGCCTGATCCTCCTCTTTAAAAGGAAATTGTCTCCTAAACTAATGGGGAATAAACAACTTGCTTTCCAGTTCTTTCCACTACACAGTAATAATATTTTTAATACTTTGGTGTACATGAAAGGTCAGACTCGGCTGAGGCTGAAGACCTATATATATCATCCCGGGTAGAACATGGTGGAATTTCCTCAGGTAATTGTTCAGCATCATGTACCACTTTTAAGAGCTCTAGTCTAATGTATCCTGAGCCCCTGACAATTTTTTGCAACCCTTGCTGGAATCATTGCCACGTGTATTGAAGGAAACAAAGCACACATTGCAATGTATCAAGGATACGTTGGTGAGAGAGGAGGCCTTGGAGGTCACAGCCGACGTATCCTCGCTATATACTAATAAACCCCAGGATAAAGGGATTCAAGCTGTCGAATACTTCATGAAACAACAAGGTATAATACCTGAAGACCAAATAAAATTTCTCATGAAAGTTTTAAAGTTTGCGATGGAGAAGAACTATTTTTGGCACGGGGGTGATTATTATAAACAGCACAGAGGTTGTGCCATGGGGGCATGGGGGCAGGGTGTGCCCCAAGCCTGGCCAACCTCTTTATGGGTAAATGGAAACAAGAGGTTTTAGCACAAGGGTGTTCAAGTCAGGTGCTGACCTGGAAAAGATATATTGATGACTTGTTTATAATTTTTTTTTGGGGGGGGGGGGCACAATATATTGAATAATAATGAGGTAAATACAACACTGTCATATGAAGCTAATAGAGAAAATATACATTTTTTTGTAGATTTGTCACTGTCTATTTTGTGCCCCCAATCTGTCCTGGGGTGCCACGGATCTCCCGGCCGCCGCTGCCCCCCGGCTGTCCCCGCTGCCAGACAGCAGCGTCAGACCTCGATCAGCGGGCGACCAGATAGAGTGGGCGCTAGGACCTAGCAGACACCGCTGATATGCGGAAGTGACATCACTTCTGCATATTTGCGCCCGCTCTAACTGGTCGGGTCGCCTGCTGATCCTGAGGTCTGACACGGCAAGGTAGATGGGGGTGGGGAGCGCGCCTGTCACGCACTACCTAAATGGGGGTCCCTGTCACTCACTACCTAAGGGGGGTCCCTGCTGTCACTCACTACCTAACTGGGGGTCCCTGCTGTCACTCACTACCTAACTGGGGGTCCCTGCTGTCACTCACTACCTAACTGGGGGTCCCTGCTGTCACTCACTATCTAACTGGGGGTCCCTGCTGTTACTCCCTATCTAACTGGGGGGTCCCTGCTGTCACTCACTATCTAACTGGGGGTCCCTGCTGTCACTCACTACCTAACTGGGGGTCCCTGCTGTCACTCACTACCCAACGGGGGGCTCCCTGCTTTCACTCACTATCTAACTGGGGGTCCCTGCTGTCACTTACTATTTAACTGGGGGTCCCTGCTGTCACTCACTACCTAACTGGGGGTCCCTGTTGTCACTCACTATCTTACTGGGGGTCCCTGCTGTCACTCACTATATAACTGGGTGTCCCTGCTGTCACTCACTACCTAACTGGGGGTCCCTGCTGTCACTCAGCATCTAACTGGGGGTCCCTGCTGTCACTCACTGTCTAACCTGGGGTCTCTGTCACTCATTATCTAACTGGGGGACCCTGCTGTCACTCACTATCTAACTGGGGGTCCCTGCTGTCACTCACTGTCTAACCTGGGGTCTTTGTCACTCAGTATCTAACTGGGGGTCCCTGCTGTCACTCACTATCTAACTGGGGGATCCTGTCACGCACTACTTAACTGGGGGTCCCTGCTGTCACTCACTACCCAACTGGGGGTCCCTGTCACTCACTACCTAACTGGGGGGTGCTTTATGGGTAAATGGAAACAAGAAGTTTTAGCACAAGGGTGTTCAAGTCAGGTGCTGACCTGGAAAAGATATATTGATGACTTGTTTATAATTTGGAGGGGGGGGGGGGGGGGGGGCACTGAAGACACTTTGGCACAATATATTAGGGTATTGAATAATAATGAGGTAAATACAACACTGTCATATGAAGCTAATAGAGAAGCTATACAGCGTCAGACCTTGATCAGCGGGCGACCAGATAGAGCGGGCGCTAGGACCTAGCGGACACCGCTGATATGCGGAACTGACATCCCTTCCGCATATTTGCACCCGGCGCCCGCTCTAACTGGTCGGGTCGCCTGCTGATCCTGAGGTCTGACACGGCAAGGTAGATGGGGGTGGGGAGCGCGCCTGTCACTCACTACCTAAATGGGGGTCCCTGCTGTCACTCACTATCTAACTGGGGTCCCTGCTGTCACTCCCTATCTAACTGGGGGTCCCTGCTGTCACTCACTACCTAACTGGGGGTCCCTGCTGTCACTCACTACCTAACTGGGGGTCCCTGCTGTCACTCACTACCCAACGGGGGGCTCCCTGCTTTCACTCACTATCTAACTGGGGGTCCCTGCTGTCACTCACTATTTAACTGGGGGTCCCTGCTGTCACTCACTATCTAACTGGGGGTCCCTGCTGTCACTCACTACCTAACTGGGGGTCCCTGCTGTCACTCACTATCTAATTGGGGGTCCCTGCTGTCACTCACTACCTAACTGGGGGTCCCCGCTGTCACTCACTGTCTAACCTGGGGTCTCTGTCACTCACTATCTAACTGGGGGTCCCTGCTGTCACTCACTATCTAATTGGGGGTCCCTGCTGTCACTCACTGTCTAACCTGGGGTCTCTGTCACTCACTATCTAACTGGGGGTCCCTGCTGTCACTCACTATCTAACTGGGGGTCCCTGTCACTCACTACTTAACTGGGGGTCCCTGCTGTCACTCACTACCCACCTGGGGGTCCCTGTCACTCACTACCTAACTGGGGGGTCCCTGTCACTACCTAAACTGGGGGCTCCTGTCACTACATACACTGGGGGGTCCCTGTCACTACCTGAACTGGTCTCAAGTCAAGTCAGGTGCTGACCTGGAAAAGATATATTGATGACTTGTTTATAATTTGGGGGGGGGGGGGGGGGGGGCACTGAAGACACTTTGGCACAATATATTAGGGTATTGAATAATAATGAGGTAAATACAACACTGTCATATGAAGCTAATAGAGAAACTATACAGCGTCAGACCTTGATCAGCGGGCGACCAGATAGAGCGGGCGCTAGGACCTAGCGGACACCGCTGATATGCGGAACTGACATCACTTCCGCATATTTGCGCCCGGCGCCTGCTCTAACTGGTCGGGTCGCCTGCTGATCCTGAGGTCTGACACGGCAAGGTAGATGGGGATGGGGAGCGCGCCTGTCACTCACTACCTAAATGGGGTCCCTGTCACTCACTACCTAACGGGGGGCCCTTTCACTCACTACCTAACGGGGGTCCCTGCTGTCACTCACTACCTAACGGGGGTCCCTGCTGTCACTCACTACCTAACTGGGGGTCCCTGCTGTTACTCACTATCTAACTGGGGGGTGCCTGTCACTAACTAAACTGGGGGCTCCTGTCACTACATACACTAGGGGGTCCCTGTCACTACCTGAACTGGGAGGCACCTGTCACTACATACACTGGGGGGCTCCTGTCACTAAATGAGCTAGGGGGCTCCGGTCCCTACCTGAACTGGGGGGCTCCTGTCCCTACCTGAACTGGGGGGCTCCTGTCACTACCTAAACTGGGGGGCTCCTGTCACTACATAAACTGGGGGACTCCTGTCACTACATACACTGGGGGGTCCTTGTCACTACCGGAACTGGGGGGGCACCTGTTACTACATACACTGGGGGGCTCCTGTCACTAAATGAGCTGGGGGGCTCCAGTCCCTACCTGAACTAGGGGACTCCTGTCACTATCTAAACTGGGGGACTCCTGGTGCTACCTTAACTAGAAGGCACCTGTCGCTACCTAAACTATCCAGGCCAGCCAGCCCAGCATCACCACCAGCCAACCAGCCCAGAATCACTGTCAAAAAGGCCACAGCATCGCCACCAGTCAGGCCAGCATTTACTTCAACCAGCAAAGCACAGCCCAGCATTACCGCCAGCCAGGTCACAGCATCACTGCCAGCCAACCCAGCCACAGCATCACCGCCAACACAGCCACAACATCGGCCACAGCATCACCGGCAGCCAACCCGGCCACAGCATCACCGCCAGCCAAGCCACAGCATCACTGCCAGGCATTTCAGCTCACACATCATCCCCAATCCAGCCAAAAACAGTATTGCCAGGCACAGCAGCCAGTAGAGGAGAATTCAGAAGCCAGGTGAGAGGTGTCTACCATATTAAGGGGGCATTCTGCCTATTTGTGTGAAATGCTGTCTATTTATGTGCCTCATGACTGCTGAATTTGTCTTGTTGGGGGCCTCATGATTGCTGAATTTGTCTTGTTGGGGGCCTCATGATTTGTTGGGGGCCTCAAGATTGCTGAATTTGTCTTGTTGGGTGCCTCATGATTTGTTGGGGGCCTCATGATTGCTGAATTTGTCTTGTTGGGGGTCAATTGATTGCTAACTGCGAGACTATGGGAAAAGCTGAATCATCATCATCATCATCATCATCATCATCATATGATACAATAGCATTAAACCTACCTTTTTAGCTTTTTAAAATAGAAAATAAAGCTGGGAGGTTCTAAAAAAATGAATACATTTTTTCAGGAGTAGGATGGATGAAATTGTTTATCTTCACAGTTTATTTTAAACTTGGATTTTCCATAATGTTCATGTATGAGTTAAAATGTTTGTACAGTATTTAGTTTAAATTGCTGTTGCCACTTTGCGATAGATAAGTGACTTGTGGGTTGCAGTTTGGGCACTCGGCCTCCAAAAAGTTCGCCACCACTGGCTTAATCTAATGTCCCACCATTGCTAAGTTTATGTAAATATGTTTCCACCCGTGACCACACCCACATTCTGGTCCATGGCCACACCTATTTTTTGGTAACCCTCATATTTTTCGGCAAGCTAGCTGCAGTGTGCTGATCTCTGCTGCCTACAATATGTACAGTATAAGCTGTTCTCTAGTGCCTCTACTGTGTAGAGTTGGGCCGAACGGTTCGCCTGCGAACGGTTCCATGCGAACTTCAGTGGTTCGCGTTCGCGTCCCGCAGGCGAACTTTTGCGGAAGTTCAGTTCGCCCCATAATGCACCATGAGGGTCAACTTTGACCCTCTACATCACAGTCAGCAGGCCCAGTGTAGCCAATTAGGCTACACTAGCCCCTGGAGCCACTCCCCCCCTAATAAAAGGCAGGCAGCGGCGGCCATTACGCTCACTCGTGTGCCTGCATTAGTGAGAGTAGGGCGAGCTGCTGCAGACTGTCTCTCATAAGGAAAGATTAGTTAGGCTTAGCTTGTTCCTGGCTGCATACCTGTTCTGTTCAGTGAGCCCACCATACCTGTTCTGTTCAGTGAGCCCACTGGATACCTGCATACCTGTTCAGTGAACCTGCCACTGCATACCTGTTCTGTGAACCCACCACTGCATACCTGTACTGTGAACCCACCACTGCATACCTGTTCAGTGAACCCACCACTGCATACCTGTTCTGTGAACCCACCACTGCATACCTGTTCAGTGAACCCACCACTGCATACCTGTTCAGTGAACCCACCACTGCATACCTGTTCAGTGAACCTGCCACTGCATACCTGTTCTGTGAACCCACCACTGCATACCTGTTCAGTGAACCCACCACTGCATACCTGTTCAGTGAACCTGCCACTGCATACCTGTACTGTTCAGTGAACCCGCCACTGCATACCTGTTCTGTTCAGTGAACCCACCACTGTATACCTGTTCTGTTCAGTGAACCCACCACTGTATACCTGTTCTGTTCAGTGAACCCGCCACTGTATACCTGTTCTGTTCAGTGAACCGGCCACTGTATACCTGTTCAGTGAACCTGCCACTGCATACCTGTTCTGTGAACCCACCACTGCATACCTGTTCTGTTCAGTGAACCCGCCACTGTATTCCAGTTTAGTGAACCCGCCACTGCCGTCACTACACAAACAGCTGTTTGCGGTGCGTTACACGGTGAGTTTGGTGTGTGAGTGTGAAGCAGTACCCTAATTACACTACCTGATTGATGTATACACATGCAAGATGTTTTAAAGCACTTTAGGCCTGTCATTTAGCATTCAATGTGATTTCTGCCCTTAAAACGCTGCTTTGCGTCAAATCCAGATTTTTCCCGGGGACTTTTGGCATGTATCCCACTCCTCCACCTGGGGGTCCAGGTGTTAGACCCCTTGAAACATCTTTTCCATCATTTTTGTGGCCAGCATAATTTTTTTTTTTTTCAAAGTTCGCATCCCCATTGAAGTCTATTGCGGTTCGCGAACTTTTACGCGAACCAAACCTTACGCGGAAGTTCGCGAACCTGGTTCGCGAACCTAAAATCGGAGGTTCGGCCCCACTCTACTACTGTGTGCTGATCTACCTCCAGTATGTACAGTATAAGCTGTTACTCTGTGCCTTTACTGATTGTAAACTAGCTGTATTGTATGCTGATCCCTGCTACTTTCAGTATGTACAGTATTAGCTGTAACACACATACAATTTTGATTAGACAATTTTAGCTCTGTTCATCAAATTCATTGTCTGTTGGTTCACTTGCTGCATGGGGGTGGTAAAATTGGTCAGTGATTGACCAATCAAAATTGTATGTGAGTTTACATCTTTGATCTATGCCTATACTGATTGTAAATGATCTAAATAAAGGACAGGGGGCTCCATCCAGTATTTCGATGGGCAGGCCCGTTATCTGTAGCTTACACCGCTGCTAAGTTTATGTACGTTTGACCCCACCCATGGCCACGCCCACTCACTGCATGACCACGGCCAATTTTTTGCAGCGGCGCGCTGTGTGCGCCGCATATACCCCCCACCTAGTGCCCACAGGTGCCCCCTATCTCCAAGGACCCTAGGAACGCCCCTGGTGGAAGGGGTAGTGGTATCAAAATATTACTTTAAAGAAAAGAACGCAATGCGTATATTTCAGTCCAAAGTGGACATCACCCTAATTGGATTAAAAATGTCCCTAGGGGACAACTGATGAGGTTGAAACATAATTGCACTGGGTTAGAAGATTTTGATTCACAGGCACAAGTTTTAATAAACAGATTTAAAGAAAAGGGGTACCATGAAGAATTCCTGCAAGATCAATTGAGTGAGGTCAGAAGTAAAGACAGAAGAGAACTTCTGCAGGATAATAGAAGGGGTGGAAAGGGTAACAACTATGAAATTGTGTTCATTTCAGACTATAATAAACAATATAAAATGGTACAGCAGATAATAGGTAAGTATTGGGACATTCCTACGTCCAATACTGATCTTGCCTGTAAATCCGAAATGTATATACAGTATAGGAAAAGTCAGAATTTGAGAAACTACTTAGCACCAAGCTGTGTGGAGCCTAAAAACGGGGGAGAGAGACTACAGGGGTGGCAGCAACCGGGTTTTTACCTTTGTATGAAATGTAAAGGATGTAGAGAGATAAATACATCCCGCATGCAGGTAGTAGTGGGCTATAGAAATAATAGAAGAACAAAAATACGTCAGTTCATCTCATGTAGTGGTAAAAATATTGTGTATATGATATGGTGCCCATGTGGCCTTCAATATATATAGGCAGGACTACCAGACCGTTGAGGGAACGCATAGGTGAACACATACGTAATGCAAAGGGTCTGAGGGGACATACGTTGTCTTCACATTTTAGGAACGGTACACAACTGTGACTCCTCTGTAATGTCTTTTTGTGGCTTGGAAAAAGTGGATGCACATTGGAGGGGTGGGAATATAGTGAGGGAAGTGTCAGAGAGAAACCAGGTGGCTACACCATATGGGATCTTTAAAACGAAAAAGGGTTAAATGCAGACATAGACCTCAAATGTAACTTGAGCAATGATTGAATTGTTATGTCAAAGTATACGGGCTGTTAATTGTAATGGGATGCGGAATGGAATATGATCAAACCCAAGGAGTGTATATATTGATTGGGTGTTAAGTATTAATGGGAGTGTCAGCACTTTAGGGGTTAGATGAAAGGGGGGGGGGGGGGGGGGTTTCCAGTTTATTCTGTTTAATTCTATATTTTAGGTTAAATAATATAGTGGGATTACTGACACCGGGTTCATCCGTTTCCAATTCCGCATGCCTAGAATGTAAAAATATCTTTGTATTTAATGACAATCGAACCGATGTGGATTGGATATGTATATGTAATTTGAAGCGATGTTATGTGAATAATATGATTAAGATGTGGAAATGATACCCCTATTTGCGTGGGCCAGGTTGGCTGGCTCAACTTAATGGGATGGTATCAGTATAAAATAGGTTGTTCAGTTTTCTGCAAACATTTTTTTCCCATTGGTTTTCAATGAGGAAAGGACGTATGGGGATACAGGGGCCTTGTTTGCGCTCCACGGTGGCTAGAATGCGGAAGCAGCAGGAGAGCCAATTAATTTTAGTGGGAGGGACGGGGTGGGTACGCGGCTATAAGTACGCATTACAGAAGCATCTGCGCATGCTTCTGATGAGTCCAATGTGACAAAACTAGTAGGGCAAGGCTGCAGATGCGGAAGTGAGTTCTTCTTCTCCTTCTCCTTCTCGTTCTTCTTCTTCTTCTTCTTCCTCTGGCAGCAGAAGGTAATTCTGTGTACCCTGGCAGTGGGAAACACAGACAGACAGCAGAAGGGCAGTACACAGCAGCTGTCAAGCCCGCTGTAGGACCCCATGTAGTCAGCCACCATGCGGGTCAGGCGCTGGCTGTGACCGGAGGAGGATGCTGCTGCATGCACCTCCTCTCTAGTCACTGCTGGAGCCTCTACAGTCCTGTAGAGCTTGTTGCTGAGAGACAGCAGGTCTGTGGTGCGCTTGCTGCTGGATGCAGGCACCTGCTGCTGCCTCTGTGCTGGCTGGACAGTGGGGGTGGAAGGCTGGGGGAAGGCTTCCTCTAAGCGCTCAACAAGGGCCTGCTGCAAGCTCCTTATTTGTTGCGCTGGGTCTCCTCCTGCAGGAGGCAGGAACTGGCTCAACTTCCCCTTGAGGCGCGGGTCCAGCATCATGCTGATCCAGATGTCCTCCCTTTGCTTCATCTGAATCACCCTGGGGTCCCTCAGCATATGCGCTGCCATTGGGAAGAGGCGGGCCACGTGTGCTGGCACATCGACGGCAGTGCTATCCTCATCCTCCTCCTCTGCCGCCTCATCCTCTCTCCACCCCCGCACCAACTCAGCTGTACTGTGCTGATCCCCCTCATCAGCAGCAAGGTCAGGGACCTCCACCAAGTCCTCCTCCTCCTCCCCCTCAGAGGTGGACTGTGCAGCTGCATGCCGCTCCTGCTGGGCCAAGGCTGCCGCTCCCTGTTCAAGCAAAGCATCGAGGGGCCCTGTCCAGCAGACAAACCAGGGGCACCCACTCGCACACCATAGCATGGTCCCTGCTTACCATGTTGGTGGCCTGCAGAAAGGGAGCCAGCACTAAGCACACCTGCTGCATGTGCCCCCAGTCGTCATCGGGGACGATGGACGGGATGTTGCTGGTCTTGTCCCTTTTCTGAGCGGCGGACACAGTGGCCAGGGCAAGGTACTGGTTGACAGCGTGCTTCTGTTCAACCAGACGCTCCAACATCGCCAGGGTGGAGTTCCAGCGAGTTGGAACGTCAAGGATCAGCCGATGGCGTGAAAGCTCCAGCTCCTTTTGCACGTCTTCCAGGCTCGCAGAGGCTGCAGGCGAGCGCCGGAAGTGACGCACAACATTCCTTGCCGCTTCCAGCAGTTCGCCCTTCCCCTGGTAGGTGCGCAAGAACTTCTGCACCACCAGGTTCAGCACGTGGGGATGTGGGTCAGGTTTCCCCTGTCGATTGCGGCAACCAGATTGGCCCCATTGTCGGCCACCACCTCTCCGACTCTGAGGCCTCTGGGGGTCAGCCAACTCCTCTCCTGCTCCTGGAGTTTGGCCAACACATGGGTTGCCGTCAGTTTGGTCTTCCCAAGGCTGACCAACTGCAGCAGCGCTTGGCAGTGGCGTGGCTTCACGCTGCTGCTGAGGCGAGGGGTTTGGCCAGGTGTGCCGGAGGATGGCAGAGGATCGGAGGAACCTGCTGCAGTTCCCCTGACCCTGCGGGGTGGCACCACCCACTGTGTTGCTGCTGCTGCTGTGCCCGCTGCTGCTCTCCCATCCTCACCCCCTTCCACCAAGCTGACCCAGTGGACAGTGAAGGACAGGTAGCGGCCTGTCCCGAAGCGGCTGCTCCAGGAGTCCATGGTGACGTGGACCCTTTCACCAACCGCGTGCTCCAGCCCTCGCTCCACATTGGCCATCACAAAGCGGTGCAGTGCAGGCATGACCTGGCGGGCAAAGAAGTGTCTGCTGGGGAGCTGCCAGTCTGGGGCTGCACAAGCAAGCAGCGCACGCATGTTGCTCCCCTCCTGCACGAGCGTGTACGGCAGGAGTTGGGAGCACATGGCCCGTGCCAGCAAGCCGTTCAGCTGCCGCACGCGACGGCTGCTGGGAGGCATAGCCCTAACCACCCCCTGGAAGGACTCGCTCATAAGGCTCTGGCGTCGCCTTTTGCTGGCACGGGAATCACTGAAGGGAGCTGAGGGCTGGCTGCCAGAACAGGCCTCAGTGTCGGCGGCAGGAGTTGCAGAGGGGGGAGGAGCAGTGCGTTTCCGCACTCCTGCTGATGGTGCTGGAGGAGCAGGAGGGCGGGTGGCTGCTGTTGCTGCTGCTGCTGCTGAAGGCTGTGCAGTGGTGGGTGTGGTGCCACTGCCAGCGCCAGATGCCTTCAGCCTCTTGAACTCCTCATGCTGGTGGTAATGTTTAGCAGCAAGATGGTTCAGAAGAGAGCTGGTGCTGAACTTTAAGGGGTCTGCACCTCTGCTCAGCTTCCGCTGACAGTGGTTGCAAGTGGCGTACTTGCTGTCAACTGTGGGCATGGTGAAAAATTGCCAGATTGGTGACGTGAAATACCCCCTACGGACTGGAGCCGCTGCTGCCTGTCTCCCTGTGGTGGTTGGGGGGGGGGGGGGGGGCTTGGGTGCGGCTGGTGGTGGTACTGGCAGATGCTGCTGCTGAGCCTGAGACACCAGCAGGCTGTGGGACCTGCCTACTGCTGCCAATGCTTGCAATGATGTGCCTCCTTGAAAGGCCCACAAGTGCATCCTCCTCCTCAGAGCTGCTGCTGATGACCTCCCCAGGAGCTGGTGGCACCCAGTCTTTGTCCGTCACAGTGTCATCATCATCATCATCCTCCCCCTCCTGAAACATGTCCTGCTGGGATGATGACCCCCCAAACTCCTCTCCTGATGCCTGGATGTGCTGCTTGACTGTCGCCACAGTCTTGCTGTCCAATCCCTCCTCCCCCAAAGTGCCCATCAGCATCTCCTCCTCAAAATCGCCAGCAACAGCAGACAATTCCCTCATGATGCCTGGGGTCAAAATACTGCTGAATGACAGGTCGCCAACTTGTGATGGTGAACTGGCCTCCTCCCCAGGCCCTGCTGGGCGGCTGCTGCGAACAGGGGTGGTGGTGGTGGTGGTGAGGGTGGAGGCCTCGGATGCAGAGCTGATGGCGGGCTGATCATCCTCCGTCATCAGTTGCACCACAGTGGCTGTATCCTTTTCCTCAATGGGACGTTTCCGACCCGGCTGGAGGAAAATAGGAGCAGGTACTACACGCTGCTGCTGCTGTGTCTCTGCAGCGTGAGTTGCAGATGGTCCTGCTGGGCGCCCAAGGCGTCCACGGCCAGTGGCTATAGGCGGAATGTTAGCCACTGACGCAGCTGCTGCTGCGGAACTGTGCATGGTGGCGCGGCTTGCCACAATGCTGCTCCCTCTCCTCCTGATTCCCTTGCTGCCCTTCCCCTTGCCCAAACCGCGCTGGCTGCCACTTCCAGACATCTTAGATGTTTTGTACCAAACACACAATTGGAGAAACTCACTCCCAAACAGTTCTCTGCTGCTTTATGTGTGTTTGGTAAGTTGCAGAGCAGTAGGAGACAGGCCTTGGAGGTGGCAGCTCCAAGGTTTTGGCTGCGCTCACATATGGTGTTAGATGCTGGTTCTGGGGCCCCGGGCAGTGAGAGTTCCCGGGGCCCCAGGCTGGCTCATGCACCATTGTTTTTAATTATTGTAGTATCCCATGCAGTTTAGTTAGGATGGTCTTATAGCCATTGTCTATATGCAACTGAAGCCCTCTCCAACTGACTGGCTGACTTGCTCAGCTTCTGCTTGATCATTCACTGCAAGCTAGGTGTTACATATGTGTGCATTTCTTATTGGCTTATAAGCAGCCTGCAGGCTTTATAAAGCAGCAGAGAACTGTTTGGGAGTGAGTTTCTCCAATTGTGTGTTTGGTAAGTTGCAGAGCAGTAGGAGACAGGCCTTGGAGGTGGCAGCTCCAAGGTTTTGGCTGCGCTCACATATGGTGTTAGATGCTGGTTCTGGGGCCCCGGGCAGTGAGAGTTCCCGGGGCCCCAGGCTGGCTCATGCACCATTGTTTTTAATTATTGTAGTATCCCATGCAGTTTAGTTAGGATGGTCATATAGCCATTGTCTATATGCAACTGAAGCCCTCTCCAACTGACTGGCTGACTTGCTCAATCACTGCAAGCTAGGTGTTACATATGTGTGCATTTCTTATTGGCTTATAAGCAGCCTGCAGGCTTTATAAAGCAGCAGAGAACTGTTTGGGAGTGAGTTTCTCCAATTGTGTGTTTGGTAAGTTGCAGAGCAGTAGGAGACAGGCCTTGGAGGTGGCAGCTCCAAGGTTTTGGCTGCGCTCACATATGGTGTTAGATGCTGGTTCTGGGGCCCCGGGCAGTGAGAGTTCCCGGGGCCCCAGGCTGGCTCATGCACCATTGTTTTTAATTATTGTAGTATCCCATGCAGTTTAGTTAGGATGGTCATATAGCCATTGTCTATATGCAACTGAAGCCCTCTCCAACTGACTGGCTGACTTGCTCAGCTTCTGCTTGATCAATCACTGCAAGCTAGGTGTTACATATGTGTGCATTTCTTATTGGCTTATAAGCAGCCTGCAGGCTTTATAAAGCAGCAGAGAACTGTTTGGGAGTGAGTTTCTCCAATTGTGTGTTTGGTAAGTTGCAGAGCAGTAGGAGACAGGCCTTGGAGGTGGCAGCTCCAAGGTTTTGGCTGCGCTCACATATGGTGTTAGATGCTGGTTCTGGGGCCCCGGGCAGTGAGAGTTCCCGGGGCCCCAGGCTGGCTCATGCACCATTGTTTTTAATTATTGTAGTATCCCATGCAGTTTAGTTAGGATGGTCATATAGCCATTGTCTATATGCAACTGAAGCCCTCTCCAACTGACTGGCTGACTTGCTCAGCTTCTGCTTGATCAATCACTGCAAGCTAGGTGTTACATATGTGTACATTTCTTATTGGCTTATAAGCAGCCTGCAGGCTTTATAAAGCAGCAGAGAACTGTTTGGGAGTGAGTTTCTCCAAGTGTGTGTTTGGTAAGTTGCAGAGCAGTAGGAGACAGGCCTTGGAGGTGGCAGCTCCAAGGTTTTGGCTGCGCTCACATATGGTGTTAGATGCTGGTTGTGGGGCCCCGGGCAGTGAGAGTTCCCGGGGCCCCAGGCTGGCTCATGCACCATTGTTTTTAATTATCTTAGATGTTTTGGGCGTAAACAAAAAAGTTTTTTAAAAGGGCGGGTGAAAAAGTGGGGTACTTTAATGGAGTGGGTTGGTGGGTGAGGTGACACTAATCACTAAGTGATTAGATCGCTAAGTGATTATTACTAGTACAGTACAAATACAAAATACAATAATCAGTAATCAGTGAGTGTGAACAGTGAACAGTGAGTGTGTCCCCTAGTACATAGGTTCTCAACGTGTGGTACGCGTACCCCAGGGGGTACTTCTGAGGGTTCTAGGGGGTACTCGGGCTTGATTATACTTAACCAAAAATAACAAATTTAGAGTTTTAGAAAATGATAAATCTTATTTAAACAGCACCAAATTAGTATTTTAGCTAATTAAAAGCAACAGTAAATGCTTGGAAATGGTTTAGAACCAATTATAATGTACTAGGATTAAATATATATTTGTCAAGGGGTACGTGTGATAATGTTTACTATGCTAGGGGGTACTTGGTGAGTACACGGTTTAAAAGGGGTACATACCAATAAAATGTTGAGAAACACTGCCCTAGTACACTAGTACAACTAGAAAATACAATAATCAGTAGTAATAATCAGTAGTATTAACCAAACGAATGTCTGAGTTTTTGTGTCCATTGCACCCGGTTTTGCCCGTCTTCCACCATCTCCCGAAGATACACAAAACGGACGTTCCCCCGCGGGGCCGGCCGATTGTGGCCGGGATTGGCTCCGTGGGTGAGCGTCTGGGTGAGTGGGTCGATGCACATCTACAGCCCCTTGTCATCAGACTTCCGGGTTACCTGCAGGATACCCGTCATGTTCTCTCAAGCCTTGATAGCTTTTCCTGGGAGGATGGGTTCCTGTGGGTGACTATGGATGTCACATCACTGTACTCAACCATTCCCCATAACCTAGCTTTGGAAGCTATGGATTTTCATCTCCGCAAATATTCTTCCTTTGATGAGTCCCTACAGGCTTTCCTCAGGGGGGCAGTGGGGTACCTCCTCACGCACAATTATTTTATGTTTGATTCGGGGGGTTTTCTCCAGAGATGCGGAGCTTCTATGGGGGCTAAATTTTCCCCCTCCCTTGCGAACCTTCATATGGGGTGGTGGGAGGAGCTCCGCATCTTTGGAGATGATAACCCCTATGCCTCCCATATCATTTGGTATGGCAGGTTCATCGATGATCTACTTTTGGTGTGGGGGGGCCCCCCTGCTCTCCTGAGTGATTTCCTAATCTATGTCAACAGTAATGATTTGAATCTAAATTTCACTATGAGCTCGGATCCGACCAGAATTGATTTTTTGGATCTTACTCTCATAGGAAACCCTTCATTACACACAGTCACCACCCGTACCTTTCGGAAACCCACAGCGGGAAACTCCATCCTGCTCGCCAGCTCATGTCACCCCAGACACACCTTAAATGCCATCCCCACGGGGGAATTCACCAGGGCTGCACGTAACTGTTCGGATCCAGTTGATCTTGAACAGGAGTGCAACCTGGTGGAGACCAGACTTAAACAAAGAGGCTACACTGGAAGACAGTTGGCCGTGGGGCGCCAAAAGGGCATAAATAGATCACGTTCAGATCTATTGAGCAGCAGGGTTGTGAGAGGGGCCGGAGAGGATCGGGTCACTTTTGTCACCGGCTACAGCCTTGAATTCAACAAAATTACAAGCATTATTAGAAAATATATTCCTGTGCTGTATCCGGATACAAAACTAAAAACCATTCTGGATAAAGGATGTCGTTTTTCTGCTAGGAGGGCCCGCACTTTGGGGTCCATCCTTTCACCCAGTCTTTTTCGGTCCCCCTCCTCCTCTCGTACCCCAACTTGGCTAGCTACAGTGGGTTCCTATCCCTGCGGGTTTACCACATGCATTTATTGTCAGTACCACAAAAAAAGCAACACAATATTTTCTTTTGCACATAACAAAAGCTTTCCTATTAAGCAGTATGTGAACTGCGATACCAAAAACACGATTTATGTTATTTCCTGCATAACATGTCGTGTACAATATGTGGGATGTACCACTCGCCACCTTAGAGCCCGCGTAGCTGAACATTACTGTGGCACAAATTGGAACACCTTTCGCAAGTCTGCGGTTTCCAAACATTTCGAAACAGTACATGAGAAAGATCTCTCTTCCTTTGCTTTTCAGGGGGTGGAACGGGTGGTTTGTCCAATTAGGGGAGGTGATCTGCAGAGATTGCTTTTAAAACGTGAAGCCTTTTGGATTCATAGGTTGGGTATCCGTACACCACAGGGCTTAAACAAGAGATGGGACTTGAGCTTGGTTTACACATATTGAGGCCCCCCTTTTCCTCTCCTTAATCATATATATTATGTTAGGACAACAATCTATGTGAATTGTTGCTGCTGTCCTCTCTCCTCTCCTATTCATATATAATCTCATAGTTTGTCAGTGATAACACATTTTTACATCTTTTATATGTCATTTTCAATATTATTGTATTTTTACATTGTATCCATTGGGGATGTATGTCTCTTTAAAGAGGCGGTTTGTGTGTCCCCGGGGGTGGAGTTTTCTCTTCCCTGGTCTCACATAAATTTCCTCTTGTTCAGGTTCACTGTTAACTACGACTAAGGGCAGATGGTAGGCCCGATGCGCGTTAGTTGATCCTGTGATTTTATTGCCTTGTCTGTGGATTTTTCTAATAAACATTTCAGCCTTTTTTTACCTCATCCTGTCTGGCTTGCGGATCCCTTTTTTGCACTTCACAACTAGAAAATACAATAATCAGTAGTAATAATCAGATGATTCAGTAGATAGAAATAGAGTGTGTGTACTGTACACTACAGACAGTGCACACACACACGCAGGAGCTATGAACAGTGACAGTGAGTGTCCCTAGTACAGTACAACTACAAAATACAATAATCAGAAGTAATTAAAGGACAACACAGGGTAGAATACACAGCAGAAATAGATGAGAAATAAACAGAGTACAGTCAGGAGGACAGCTGCCCACACAGGCAAGGCCCTGAGGCCTAAAGCTGTGTAAGCTTTCCTGCAGCAGCAGCTGTCTCTATGTAACACACAAACTACTAACTAAAATACAATCTCTATCTAGCTAACAACAATATAGGTGTGTATAGCAGGTGTATGTGAGCAAAAACGCTAGGTGATTGACCACAATAGAGCACTTGCTAAGCCAAAGCACAAAGGAGCAGATCTCTCTCTGTACAAGTCTCAAGCAAGGACGGAAAAACCTAACATGGCGGCCGCTATTTATAGTGTAGGGGCTGGCCAGGGTCCCCCTCTGTGATTGGCTGCCGTCAGAGGGCCTGGGAGCCCTCTGATTGGCTCTAAGGACATCAATCTGGGCTATGACGCTATTCGAGCTCGGTATTCGAGCTCGAATACCGCTGTTTGTTCGAATAGCTCGAATAGTGAATGGGATATTCGAGTGAACTCGAATAGCCCATTCGAATTGCTGCAGCTATTCGAGCTCGAATACCGAGCTCGAATAGCTGAAAAAGAGCTCGAATATTCGAGCTCTGCTGAGCATCTCTGCCTTCCACAATTTTAGTTGAAACCCGGTATGAACCCTGATTATCCGGTGCAGGCTCTGGAGATGCATCATAACATCTGTTTTTTCCTTCCTCAAATAAATCATCTAACTGAATTGGCTGAGAAACTGTAAGAGAGATCACATCCTGTCAGCATAGATGTCTGAGACTCTGAGTAACTGGTGACAGAACCTGAGACTGAGCCTTCTGAATCTGCTGTGAAACAGACTGGTCCTGATCCAAAACCTGAGACTGAATGCCAACTGCTGAGGAAGTAGAAGGAGAAGACACTGCAGTCTGAGAAGCCGACCCAGATTGTGACTCAGAAGTAGCAGTAGGTAGAGTGGGAAAAGCAGCCCTAAAAGCTGCAAAAGTACTGGTCAACTCTTCCTTCATAGTTTTCATGAGGTCTAACAGAACCTTAGTAGCATTATCTTGAGGTGGAACCTGAGGAATCTGTGCTGCCTTAGCTAAACACTGTCATTGGGGTATAGCAGATCTAGATGTAAAGTCTAATGGCACACAATTTGCATTTGTTAGATTTGCCAGTATGTTTAGGTATTGTCCTCAAAGCCCACCAACAGTGCATGTTTTGTAGAAATCCAGAAAGGTAGTTAATCAGCTCTGCTGACACTAATTACCTCACCTGTGCATGTTTGTGGTTTCCTGCAAAACATGCACTGCTGGTGGGCAGGGACGGATCTAGACCAAGTTGCGCCTGGGGCAAGGTCAAGCTTTGGTGCCTAAAGGTCAGGTTTTGGCGCCTAAACTGCCATTCCCCATCCAGTTTTGGCGCCTAAAGATCAGGTTTTGGCACCTAAACTGCCATTCCCCATCCTAATTTTGCCGCCTTTTTAAAGAATTGAACAAACTGCGCCTGGGGCAAGATACCCGCCTGCCCCCCCCTAGATCCATCCCTGCTGGTGGGCCTTGAGGACAGGGTTGGCGAACTTGTGTTTAGGGACCTGTAAGAGCACATGCCAACATTCTATTACATCTCAGCCAATGTGAAACCACCTGCAAAACAGAGCTTTCACTCACAGCAAAATACCTGCAAAGTTGTTCCCGACTGCTCCTGGACTTCCGCAGTTTGCTTATCCGCCTCTGCGCCACTTGCAGCCTGCTCCATGCTTGCACAGATGCTGGCGGTTTGGCGTCCCACGTGCAAGCGTACGTGCAAAGCTTAAAAGCTGCAGCCTCCCAGCTGAAGTCAGTCTGCATCCACCTCCACTGCTTACAAGTGACTGCTCCGCTCACCGCCTGATCGGCAGAAGTGCACAATCCACCACCTGGAATGCTACAGGAAGCGGTGGACACCAGAGCTTTCCACCTACTGCCCGCAGCCAGCAGAAAACATGCTTCCAAGAGGTATACAATACCAACTCTTAGTTGCCCAGGACCTCAAACACAAATGAAGCCCCCCAGACAACCTGATAATACCCAACTTCAGATGGGCTCCCCTACTCATAGCAAACCCTATCTGTCTGTGTCCGTGAATGTAGGGAAACAATCAGAAACTGATGAGGAGGATATGAGAGGGTATTATGTAGGTGTGCATATTTAAATTTGTTCGGTTTCCTGGTGGGGTGGGATCGATCTCTCAGGAGGAGCCGTCCTGGAGGACGATGATAGAAATGTGAGTTAACCGCCCTGCCCTACAAATGTGAAGCCTCTGTTTCTTAGGAAACTTGGAACATGAAGGGGGAAGCTCATCCCTAATTACCGGTCATATCCATGTTCCACATTCTGCAGACTTTGATGGTGTTGTATGGATGAATCTTATGAATTCATCCTACCCTAACCACCCTTCCCCGCATGGTAGCTATGCACACAAATGACACCAAACACAAAGAAATATTTACATTATTGTGTTGGTGGTGTATATAGAAGATGGTGGAGGAAGAATAAGCATGCAAACATTGCAGGGATTTGAACCCCGTCCTGCCAGGCAGGAGTGCCTACCACCAACGCTTTCTGCTTTTCCGCCATAGTCAAATCATAGTAAGATGGCTTGTGTGAGAAAAAAAAAAAAAAACTTCACATTTCCCAGTTAATCCAGAGGAAGGAGAAAAACCTTACAAGGCCTAGGCCAATTAGCCTTAAAGAGACTGAAGCGAGAATAAATCTCGCTTCAGAGCTCATAGTTAGCAGGGGCATGTGTGCCCCTGCTAAAATGCCGCTATCCCGCGGCTTAACGGGGGTCCCTTCACCCCCAAACCCACCCCCGCAAAAGTTGGTCGCAAACTTGGTCGTAAAAATCTCTTCCTGGAGGCAGGGCTAACGGCTGCAGCCCTGCCTCTCAGCGCCGTCTATCAGACGCGCATCGCCGCCTCTCCCCCGTCCCTCTCAGTGCAGGAAGACTGAGAGGGGCGTGGGAGAGGCGGAGATACGCACTGACAGACGCGCGTGGGGCAGGGCTGGGCCGGTTAGCCCTGCCCCAACCAGGAAGCGCTCCCCCGCTGCACTGAGGGGGTTTGGGGGTGAAGGGACCCCCGTTAAGCCACGGGATAGCGGCGTTTTAGCAGGGGCACACATGCCCCTGCTATATATGAGGTCTGAAGCGAGATTTATTCTCGCTTCAGGCTCTCTTTAAAAGGGAAAAATTCCTTCCAAACTCCATATCAGGCTTGCTCATCACAAAAAACAACAGTGGTTAATCGGGTTTCAAATGAGTTGTAATTGCCGCAGCTGAGCATCTGTAATCGGCTGGGTTAATTACTCAGAATGCCACCGTCTGCCCTACGTTTCAAAGGCCAGAAGGAGGAAGTGCACCATAGCGAGGCTTGCAACGCGACTAATAGGTCGCTTGCAAGCCCTTTGAAACGCAGGGCAGACAGCGGCATTCTGGGTAATTAATCCCGCCCCATACAGCCGCGGCAATTACAACTCATTTGAATCACGAGTAAGTAGTAGTTACTCGTGATGAGCAAGCCTGCCCCTTATGGCAGTCAGATAAATCCCTGGATCAACTCTCCCTGGCACTAAGTTATAATTATAGCCTCTTAAAGTTAGGAAAGCAACCATGCCCTCCTTTAAAACGCAGATAAAGAGTTTCCATAACTACTTTCTGAGGTAAGAGATTCCATATTATTGTTCTACTGTGACAGAACCCTTTTATAAATTAAGTTTTTTTTTTCTCCACTGGCAGATCATTTCCCTCTTGTCCGTTGTAAAACCCTAGAAACAAAACGCTCATCTGCAAAGCTTTTTTTCTTTTAATTGCCTTCTGATACATGTTAATCAGGTCACCTCTCAGTCTCCTTTTTCCCCAAGCTAAATTAGCCCATCTTGTCCAACCTTTATTTGGTAAGTGATATCTTTCATCCCTATAATTCATTTAGTTGCACGTCTTTGTACCCGGTCTAGAAGATCAATGACTTTTCTTAGTCATAATTCTGCATAATTTTGTATAATCTGAAAAGCTGGATACATTACTCTGTATTATAGCCATATGGTGGTTGTGAAGCACATGCTGGGGTAAAGATGAAGACAAGCTGCCACCGGGTGAGCGCAGATGCATGAGGTGCAGCAAGACTTATATTCACAATAAGGTGGCAGGGAGGACTAGGTGGGGTACTTGAAACTACACCCGGGGTACCAACAGAAGTGATGCGGCAGCAAGGCCCATATTTCACAGTCAAGTAGCCGGACAGCACCTGCTGGAGCGGAGAGGACGACTAGTTGCTGCAGGATTTGTGCAGATGTTGGAGGCGGTACCTGGGCCCATATTCACAATCAAGTAGTTAGGAATCACCTTCTGAGGTGGAGAGGATGAGCTACCAATAGGTTTGTGCAAATTCAGGAGAAGGCAGCAGGGCCATTCATAATCAGGTGGTAGGGAGGCATATGCTCGGAAAAGACGAAGAGTAGCTACCTCCAGGCTCGCGCTGATGCAGAAATTACATCAAGCCCTAGTCCGAGGCTTCACATCGTGCCCTCCCGAGGGACCAAAAACCAGCACGCAGGAGAACTTCACCCGGAAAACTTTACACCGCGAGCTAGTCTGCGACTTCAAACCGCGCCCAGGAGAGAAAAAAAACAAAGTACTACAAACATCGCTCCCTAAGGGAGGACATCACACCGCGCCATGCAGAGGAACAAAAACGGCGCCCAGAACGCCAACCAGAAGACTTCACACCACGCCCTGCCGAGGGACTTCAACATAAGGAGCCCAGGAGGAACATTTTACAACCAGCGCCCAGGAGGGAAAACAATTGGGGCACTTCAAACCATGCCCCGGTCCGAGACTTCAAACAGTGCCCAGGAGGGACTTCACTAACCGGCGCCCAGGAGGGAAAACAAAAAAAAAAAAATCGAAGGACTACACACATCGTGCACTGCCAAGGGAAATCACACTGCGCCCAGCCGAGGAACCAACAACAGGCGCCCAAAACTTCAACCGAAGGACTTGCCGGAAGACTTCACACCACGCCTTACAGAGGGACCAACAGCTGGCGCCCAGGAGAAATTTAACTGGAAGATTTCAAACCACACCCTGCCGAGGGACTTAGACAAAAGGCCCCCAAGAGAGACTTTTTACAACTGACACCCACGCAGGACTTCAAAATGGCGACCACAAGGGACTTTTTTACAACCGGTACCCAGAAGGGACAACAACAATTAGGGCACTTCAAAGGAAACGTGAATAAACTAATGAAATAAATTATTGTATCTATCTTCCTTCACCTAAAAATAACTTTTTAACCATTTAGTGGCATCCTAACGCATTAATACGTCATGCTTTACCCTATGAACGGCAACATGACGTATTAATAAGTCGCGCGTTCCCGCCGCTGCTACCGCCGTGTGCGCGCCGCTACGGCCGCCGTTTCCGTCAGGATCCTGTGCTGAGGGATTGGGGAAGAGGACCAAATGGTCCTCTACCCAATCGCAGTGCCTGGAGTGAATGGACGTGACCGCAAACAGCGGCTACGTCTATTCACAAAAACAGGAAATGTAACAATTAAATAAAGTGTAAAAAAAAAAAAAAAAAGTGAACACTTACTATAACGAGTGTTCACTAGCGCCATCTTGTGGCCAAAAAGTATATGACACGTTCAAAATGCATACATTTACAAGTACATACACATGAGTAATAAAATTAATAAAATTTCACTTCCAACACTCCCCCTCCAAAAGAAAACACTTGTAAAAAAAAAAAAACAGCTTAAAATAAATAAATACTTGCCTTAGGGACTCAGCTTTTTTTAATCTATATTTTATGGGGGAAAATTAATTTTAATTTATTACATTGGGGCTTGTAATTATGGCTAGAACAAAAAAACTAGAACAGAAAGATAACACCTATATTTTACAATAATATACTGTCGCCATACATTGTGATAGGGACATAATTTAAATGGTTTAATAATCGGGACAACTGGGCAAATACAATGTGTTTGTTTTATCCACAGGAGAATGTTTAATTTTAAAACTATAATGGCTGAAAACTGAGAAATAATGATTTTTTTTCAATTTTTTTGTTTTTTTCTCATTAAAATGCATTTAGAATAAAAAAATTCTTAGCAAAATGTACTACCCACAGAAAGCCTAATTGGTGGTGAAAAAAACGAGGTATAGATCATTTTCTTGTGATAAGTAGTAATACAGTTATTAGGGAATAAAAGGGAGGAGCACTGACAAGTGAAAATTGCTCTGGTCCGTTAGAGTAAAAACCCTTGGGGGTGAACTGGTTAAGATATTCCATAGTTAAATTTTATGATCAAATCTACTTTTTATGTTTTAACTGTTTTATTGTTTTTGCTCAATGACACATTCATTGAAGTATGCCAGAGCTAAAATCTATGAACTATTGACCATTTTATCTCTTTCCTGCCCTCAGAAACCATTTTCTGCTTGGAAAGTGTATGATAGTTGGAATTTCTTATCAGTGAGGGTCACACTGTAGTCACTTCCTGTCAGGACTAATTCAGCCACTTACATAACTGATATTTAACTCTTTCAGGCAGAGAAATAAAAAAGGAACACATAGCATAGTTATTTGTGTGCTAAGCACTGTACATACCCATTTCTATCTTATGTCACTTCGGGTATCCTTTCAAGCTGCACCCTAGTCCAAAGACTTCACTCAGCGCCCTGGTCCGACACTTTACTCAGCGCCCTGGAGGAAATTTAGTAACAACCAGCGCCCAGAAGGGACTTTCACACACAGCACCCTGCCGAGGGACCAACAACCAGCGCCCAGAATATCATTTGGAGGAATTCACACTGCACCCTGCCGAGGGACTTCAACAAGTGTCGCCCAGGAGGGACTTTTTTATATGTACAACAGCAATTGGGGCACTTCAATCTGCACCTTGGTCCGACACTCCACACAAACGGCGCCCTGGTCCGACACTCCACACAAACGGCGCCCTGGTCCGACACTCCACACAAACGGCGCCCTGGTCCGACACTCCACACAAACGGCGCCCTGGTCCGACACTCCACACAAACGGCGCCCTGGTCCGACACTTCCCTCAAACAGCGCCCTGGTCCGACACTACACTCCAGCGCCCAGAAGGGACTTTAGTAACCAGGCCCTGCCGGAAGACTTCACACCATGCCTTGGCGAAGGACCAACAGCCATCACCCAGGAGAACTTCAACCGGAAGACTTCGCACCACGCCCTGCCAAGGGACCAACAGCTGGCGCCCAGGAGAACTTCAACCGGAGGCATTCAAAACGCGCCCTACCGAGGGACTTCAACAAAAGGCGCCCAGAAGTGGCTTTTTACAACCAGCGCCAAAAGTGAAAACAACAGTGGCCCGGGACTTCAAACAGCGCCCTGGCCCGGGACTTCAAACAGCGCCCTGGCCCGGGACTTCAAACAGCGCCCTGGCCCGGGACTTCAAACAGCGCCCTGGCCCGGGACTTCAAACAGCGCCCTGGCCCGGGACTTCAAACAGCGCCCTGGCCCGGGACTTCAAACAGCGCCCTGGCCCGGGACTTCAAACAGCGCCCTGGCCCGGGACTTCAAACAGCGCCCTGGCCCGGGACTTCAAACAGCGCCCTGGCCCGGGACTTCAAACAGCGCCCTGGCCCGGGACTTCAAACAGCGCCCTGGCCCGGGACTTCAAACAGCGCCCTGGCCCGGGACTTCAAACAGCGCCCTGGCCCGGGACTTCAAACAGCGCCCTGGCCCGGGACTTCAAACAGCGCCCTGGCCCGGGACTTCAAACAGCGCCCTGGTCCGGGACTTCAAACAGCGCCCTGGTCCGGGACTTCAAACAGCGCCCTGGTCCGGGACTTCAAACAGCGCCCTGGTCCGGGACTTCAAACAGCGCCCTGGTCCGAGACTTCAAACAAACAGCGCCCTGGTCCGAGACTTCAAACAAACAGCGCCCTGGTCCGAGACTTCAAACAAACAGCGCCCTGGTCCGAGACTTCAAACAAACAGCGCCCTGGTCCGAGACGTCAAACAAACAGCGCCCTGGTCCGAGACGTCAAACAAACAGCGCCCTGGTCCGAGACGTCAAACAAACAGCGCCCTGGTCCGAGACGTCAAACAAACAGCGCCCTGGTCCGAGACGTCAAACAAACAGCGCCCTGGTCCGAGACGTCAAACAAACAGCGCCCTGGTCCGAGACGTCAAACAAACAGCGCCCTGGTCCGAGACGTCAAACAAACAGCGCCCTGGTCCGAGACGTCAAACAAACAGCGCCCTGGTCCGAGACGTCAAACAAACAGCGCCCTGGTCCGAGACTTCAAACAAACAGCGCCCTGGTCCGAGACTTCAAACAAACAGCGCCCTGGTCCGAGACTTCAAACAAACAGCGCCCTGGTCCGAGACTTCAAACAAACAGCGCCCTGGTCCGAGACTTCAAACAAACAGCGCCCTGGTCCGAGACTTCAAACAAACAGCGCCCTGGTCCGAGACTTCAAACAAACAGCGCCCTGGTCCGAGACTTCAAACAAACAGCGCCCTGGTCCGAGACTTCAAACAAACAGCGCCCTGGTCCGAGACTTCAAACAAACAGCGCCCTGGTCCGAGACTTCAAACAAACAGCGCCCTGGTCCGAGACTTCAAACAAACAGCGCCCTGGTCCGAGACTTCAAACAAACAGCGCCCTGGTCCGAGACTTCAAACAAACAGCGCCCTGGTCCGAGACTTCAAACAAACAGCGCCCTGGTCCGAGACTTCAAACAAACAGCGCCCTGGTCCGAGACTTCAAACAAACAGCGCCCTGGTCCGAGACTTCAAACAAACAGCGCCCTGGTCCGAGACTTCAAACAAACAGCGCCCTGGTCCGAGACTTCAAACAAACAGCGCCCTGGTCCGAGACTTCAAACAAACAGCGCCCTGGTCCGAGACTTCAAACAAACAGCGCCCTGGTCCGAGACTTCAAACAAACAGCGCCCTGGTCCGAGACTTCAAACAAACAGCGCCCTGGTCCGAGACTTCAAACAAACAGCGCCCTGGTCCGAGACTTCAAACAAACAGCGCCCTGGTCCGAGACTTCAAACAAACAGCGCCCTGGTCCGAGACTTCAAACAAACAGCGCCCTGGTCCGAGACTTCAAACAAACAGCGCCCTGGTCCGAGACTTCAAACAAACAGCGCCCTGGTCCGAGACTTCAAACAAACAGCGCCCTGGTCCGAGACTTCAAACAAACAGCGCCCTGGTCCGAGACTTCAAACAAACAGCGCCCTGGTCCGAGACTTCAAACAAACAGCGCCCTGGTCCGAGACTTCAAACAAACAGCGCCCTGGTCCGAGACTTCAAACAAACAGCGCCCTGGTCCGAGACTTCAAACAAACAGCGCCCTGGTCCGAGACTTCAAACAAACAGCGCCCTGGTCCGAGACTTCAAACAAACAGCGCCCTGGTCCGAGACTTCAAACAAACAGCGCCCTGGTCCGAGACTTCAAACAAACAGCGCCCTGGTCCGAGACTTCAAACAAACAGCGCCCTGGTCCGAGACTTCAAACAAACAGCGCCCTGGTCCGAGACTTCAAACAAACAGCGCCCTGGTCCGAGACTTCAAACAAACAGCGCCCTGGTCCGAGACTTCAAACAAACAGCGCCCTGGTCCGAGACTTCAAACAAACAGCGCCCTGGTCCGAGACTTCAAACAAACAGCGCCCTGGTCCGAGACTTCAAACAAACAGCGCCCTGGTCCGAGACTTCAAACAAACAGCGCCCTGGTCCGAGACTTCAAACAAACAGCGCCCTGGTCCGAGACTACAAACAAACAGCGCCCTGGTCCGAGACTTCAAACAAACAGCGCCCTGGTCCGAGACTTCAAACAAACAGCGCCCTGGTCCGAGACTTCAAACAAACAGCGCCCTGGTCCGAGACTTCAAACAAACAGCGCCCTGGTCCGAGACTTCAAACAAACAGCGCCCTGGTCCGAGACTTCAAACAAACATTGCCCTGGTCCGACAACAACCGGCACCCAGGGGGGATTTTAGTAACCGGGCCCTGCCAGAAGACTTCACACCACGCCCTGCCGAGGGACTAACAGCCAGCGCCCTGGAGAACAACAAATGTAAGACTTCACACCACGCCCTGCCGAGGGACCAATAGCCAGCGCCCTAGAGCAGTGTTCCTCAACCCTGTCCTCAGGGAACACCAACAGGTCATGTTTTGTGGAAATCCACAGAGGTAGTTAATCAGCTGTGCTGAGACACTAATTATCTCACCTGTGCATGTTTGTGGTTTTCTGCAAAACGTACTGTTGGTGGGCCTTGAGGACAGGGTTGGGAAACTTTGCCCTGGAGAACTTCAACTGGAAGACTTCACACTACGCCCTGCCGATGGACCAACAGCCAGCGCCCTAGAGAACTTCAACTGGAAGAATTCATACCACGCCCTGCCGGAGGAACCAACAGCCAGCGCCCTGGAGAAGTTCAACCGGAAGACTTCACACTACGCCCTGCCGAGGGACCAACAGCCAGCGCCCTGGAGAAGTTCAACCGGAAGACTTTACATCACGCCCTGCCGAGGGACCAACAGCCAGCGCCCTGGAGAACTTCAACCGGAAGACTTCACATCACGCCCTGCCGAGGGACCAACAGCCAGCGCCCTGGAGAACTTCAACCAGAAGACTTCACACCACGCCCTGCCGAGGGACCAACAGCCAGCGCCCTAGAGAACTTCAACCGGAAGACTTCACACCACGCCCTGCCGAGGAACCAACAGCCAACACCCTGGAGAACTTCAACCGGAAGACTTCACACCACGCCCTGCTGAGGGACCAACAGCCAGCGCCCGGGAGAACTTGAACCGGAAGACTTCACACCGCGCCCTGGAGAACTTCAACCGGAAGACTTCTCACCGCGCTCTGCTGAGGGACCAACAGCTGACGTCATGGAGAACTTCAAAAAGGAAGACTTCACACCGCGCCCTGCCAAGGTACAAACAACCAGCGCCCAGGAGAATTTCAACCGGAAGACTTCACACTGCGCCCTGCCGATGGACAAAAAGCCAGCGCCCTCGAGAACTTCAACCGGAAGACTTCACAACGCGCCCTGCCGATAGACCAAAAGCCCACGCCCTGGAGAACTTCAACTGGAAGACTACACACCACGCCCTGCTGAGGAACCAACAGCCAGCGCCCTGGAGAACTTCAACCGGAAGACTTCACACCACGCCCTGCCGAGGGACCAACAGCCAGGGCCCTCGAGAACTTCAACCGGAAGATTTCACGCCACGCCCTGCCGAGAGACCAACAGCCAGCGCCCTGGAAAACTTCAACCGGAAGACTTCACACTACGCCCTGCCGAGGGACCAACAGCCAGCGCCCTGGAGAAGTTCAACCGGAAGACTTTACATCACGCCCTGCCGAGGGACCAGCAGCCAGCGCCCTGGAGAACTTCAACCAGAAGACTTCACACCACGCCCTGCCGAGGATCCAACAGCGAGCGCCCTGGAGAACTTCAACCGGAAGACTTCACACCACGCCCTGCCGAGGGACCACCAGCCAGCGCCATGGAGAACTTCAACAGGAAGACTTCACACCACACCCTGCCGAGGAACCAACAGCAGGTGCCCTGGAGAACTTCACCCGGAAGACTTCACACCGCGCACTGCCGAGGGACCAACAGCCAACGCCCTGGAGAGCTTCAACCGGAAGACTTCAACCAACGTCCTGCCAAGGAACCAACAGCCAGCGCCCTGGAGAACTTCAAACGGAAGAAATCACAAACCGCCCTGCAGAGGGACCAGCATCCAGCGCCCTGGAGAACTTCAACCAGAAGACTTTACAACGCGCCCTGCCGAGGGACCAGCAGCCAGCGCCCTGGAGAACTTCAACCGGAAGACTTCAAAACGCGTTCTGCCAATAGACCAAAAGCCAGCGCCCTGGAGAACTTCAACCGGAAGACTTCACATCACGCCCTGCCGAGGGACCAACAGCCAGCGCCCTGGAGAACTTCAACTGAAAGACTTCACACTACGCCCTGCCGAAGGACCAACAGCCAGCGCCCTGGAGAACTTCAACCGGAAGACTTCACACCACGCCCTGCCGAGGGACCAACAGCAGGTGCCCTGGAGAACTTCACCCGGAAGACTTCACACCGCGCACTGCCGAGAGACCAACAGCCAACGCCCTGGAGAGCTTCAACTGGAAGACTTCAACCAACGACCTGCCAAGGAAGCAACAGCCAGCGCCCTGGAGAACTTCAAACGGAAGAAATCACAAAACGCCCAGCCGAGGGACCAACAGCCAGCGCCATGGAGAACAACCGGAAGACTTCACACCACGCCCTGCCGAGGGACCAACAGCCAGCGCCCTGGAGAACTGCAACCGGAAGACTTCACACCCCGCCGAGGGACCAACAGCCTGCACCCTGGAGAACTTCAACCGGAAGACTTCACACCCCGCCCTGCCGAGGGACCAACTGCGAGCGCCCTGGAGAACTGCAACCGGAAGATTTCACACCGCGCCCTGTCGAGGGACCAACAGCCAGCACCCTGGAGAACTTCAACCAGAAGACTTCACACCACGCCCTGCCGAGGGACCAAGAGCCAGCGCCCTGGAGAACATCAACCGGAAGACTTCACACCGCGCTCTGCCGAGGGACCAACAGCCAGCGCCCTGGAGAACAACCGGAAGACTTCACACCACGCCCTGCCGAGGGACCAACAGCCAGCGCCCTGGAGAACTGTAACCGGAAGACTTCACACCGCGCCCCACCGAGGGACCAATAGCCAGCGTCCTGGAGAACTTCAACCGGAAGACTTCACACCGCGCCCTGCTGAGGGACCAAGAGCCAGCGCCCTGGAGAACATCAACCGGAAGACTTCACACCGCGCTCTGCCGAGGGACCAACAGCCAGCGCCCTGGAGAACTTCAACCGGAAGACTTCACACCGCGCCCTGGCGAGGGACCAACAGCCAGCGCCCTGGAGAACAACCGGAAGACTTCACACCACGCCCTGCCAAGGGACCAACAGCCAGCGCCCTGGAGAACTTCAACCGGAGGAAGACTTCACAGCACGCCCTGCTGAGGGACCAACAGCCTGCACCCTGGAGAACTTCAACCGGATGACTTCAGACCCCGCCCTGCCGAGGGACCAAAAGCCTGCACCCTGGAGAACTTCAACCGGAAGACTTCACACCCCGCCCTGCCGAGGGACCAACAGCCAGCGCCCTGGAGAACTTCAACAGGAAGACTTCGCAGCACGCCCTGCCGAGGGACCAACAGCCAGCGCCCTTGGAGAACTTCAACCGGAAGACTTCACACCACGCCCTGCCGAGGGACCAACAGCCAGCGCCCTGGAGAACTGCAACCGGAAGATTTCACACCGCGCCCTGCCGAGGGACCAACAGCCAGCGGCCCTGGAGAACTTCAACCGGAAGACTTCACACCGCGCCCTGTCGAGGGACCAACAGCCAGCGCCCTGGAGAACTGGCACCTGAAGACTTCACACCCTGCTCTGCCGAGGGACCAAAGCCAGCGCCCTGGAGAACAACCGGAAGACTTCACACCACGCCCTGCCGAGGGACCAACAGCCAGCGCCCTGGAGAACTGCAACCGGAAGACTTCACACCACGCCCTGCCGAGGGACCAACAGCGAGCGCCCTGGAGAACTGCAACCGGAAGATTTCACACCGCGCCCTGTCGAGGGACCAACAGCCAGCGCCCTGGAGAACTTCAACCGGAAGAATTCACACCCCGCCCTGCCGAGGGACCAACAGCCAGCGCCCTGGAGAACTGCAACCGGAAGACTTCGCAGCACGCCCTGCCGAGGGACCAACAGCCAGCGCCCTGGAGAACTTCAATCGGAAGACTTCACACCACGCCATGCCGAGGGACCAACAGCCAGCGCCCTAAAGCAGTGTTCCCCAACCCCTCAGGGAACACCAACAGGTCATGTTTTGTGAAAATCCACAGAGGTAGTTAATGAGCTGTGCTGAGACACTTTTTACCTCACCTTAGCAGGTTTGTGGTTTTCTGCAAAACGTACTGTTGGTGGGCCTTGAGGACTGGGTTAGGGAGCTCTGCCCTAGAGAACTTCAACCGGAAGACTTTACACCACGCCCTGCCGAGGGACCAACAGCCAGCGCCCTGGAGAACTTCAACCGGAAGACTTTACACCACGCCCTGCCGAGGGACCAACAGCCAGCGCCCTGGAGAACTGCAACCGGAAGACTTCACACCCCGCCCTGCCGAGGGACCAACAGCCAGCGCCCTGGAGAACTTCAACCGGAAGACTTCACACCACGCCCTGCCGAGGGACCAATAGCCAGTGCCCTAAAGCAGTGTTCCCCAACCCTGTTCTTTAGGGAAACCCAACAGGTCATGTTTTGTGAAAATCCACAGAGGTAGTTAATGAGCTGTGCTCAGACACTAATTACCTCACCTTAGCAGGTTTGTGGTTTTCTGCAAAACGTACTGTTGGTGGGCCTTGAGGACTGGGTTAGGGGAGCTCTGCCCTAGAGAACTTCAACCGGAAGACTTTACACCACGCCCTGCCGAGGGACCAACAGCCAGCGCCCTGGAGAACTGCAACCGGTAGACTTCACACCCCGCCCTGCCGAGGGACCAACAGCCAGCGCCCTGGAGAACTTCAACCGGAAGACTTCGCAGCACGCCCTGCCGAGGGACCAACAGCCAGCGCCCTGGAGAACTGCAACCGGAAGACTTCACACCGCGCCCTGCCGAGGGACCAACAGCCAGCGCCCTGGAGAACTTCAACCGGAAGACTTCGCAGCACGCCCTGCCGAGGGACCAACAGCCAGCGCCCTGGAGAACTGCAACCGGAAGACTTCACACCGCGCCCTGCCGAGGGACCAACAGCCAGCGCCCTGGAGAACTGCAACCGGAAGACTTCACACCCCGCCCTGCCGAGGGACCAACAGCCAGCGCCCTGGAGAACTTCAACCGGAAGACTTCACACCCCGCCCTGCCGAGGGACCAACAGCCAGCGCCCTGGAGAACTGCAACCGGAAGATTTCACACCACGCCCTGTCGAGAGACCAACAGCCAGCGCCCTGGAGAACAACCGGAAGACTTCACACCGCGCCCTGCCGAGGGACCAACAGCTAGCACCCTGGAGAACTTCAACCGGAAGACTTCACACCACGCCCTGCCGAGGAACCAACCGCCAGCGCCCTGGAGAACTTCAACCAGAAGACTTCACACCACGCCCTGCCGAAGGACCAACAGCCAGCGCCCTGGAGAACAACAAATGTAAGACTTCACACCACGCCCTGCCGAGGGACCAATAGCCAGCGCCCTAGAGCAGTGTTCCTCAACCCTGTCCTCAGGGAACACCAACAGGTCATGTTTTGTGGAAATCCACAGAGGTAGTTAATCAGCTGTGCTGAGACACTAATTATCTCACCTGTGCATGTTTGTGGTTTTCTGCAAAACGTACTGTTGGTGGGCCTTGAGGACAGGGTTGGGAAACTTTGCCCTGGAGAACTTCAACTGGAAGACTTCACACTACGCCCTGCCGATGGACCAACAGCCAGCGCCCTAGAGAACTTCAACTGGAAGAATTCATACCACGCCCTGCCGGAGGAACCAACAGCCAGCGCCCTGGAGAAGTTCAACCGGAAGACTTCACACTACGCCCTGCCGAGGGACCAACAGCCAGCGCCCTGGAGAAGTTCAACCGGAAGACTTTACATCACGCCCTGCCGAGGGACCAACAGCCAGCGCCCTGGAGAACTTCAACCGGAAGACTTCACATCACGCCCTGCCGAGGGACCAACAGCCAGCGCCCTGGAGAACTTCAACCAGAAGACTTCACACCACGCCCTGCCGAGGGACCAACAGCCAGCGCCCTAGAGAACTTCAACCGGAAGACTTCACACCACGCCCTGCCGAGGAACCAACAGCCAACACCCTGGAGAACTTCAACCGGAAGACTTCACACCACGCCCTGCTGAGGGACCAACAGCCAGCGCCCGGGAGAACTTGAACCGGAAGACTTCACACCGCGCCCTGGAGAACTTCAACCGGAAGACTTCTCACCGCGCTCTGCTGAGGGACCAACAGCTGACGTCATGGAGAACTTCAAAAAGGAAGACTTCACACCGCGCCCTGCCAAGGTACAAACAACCAGCGCCCAGGAGAATTTCAACCGGAAGACTTCACACTGCGCCCTGCCGATGGACAAAAAGCCAGCGCCCTCGAGAACTTCAACCGGAAGACTTCACAACGCGCCCTGCCGATAGACCAAAAGCCCACGCCCTGGAGAACTTCAACTGGAAGACTACACACCACGCCCTGCTGAGGAACCAACAGCCAGCGCCCTGGAGAACTTCAACCGGAAGACTTCACACCACGCCCTGCCGAGGGACCAACAGCCAGGGCCCTCGAGAACTTCAACCGGAAGATTTCACGCCACGCCCTGCCGAGAGACCAACAGCCAGCGCCCTGGAAAACTTCAACCGGAAGACTTCACACTACGCCCTGCCGAGGGACCAACAGCCAGCGCCCTGGAGAAGTTCAACCGGAAGACTTTACATCACGCCCTGCCGAGGGACCAGCAGCCAGCGCCCTGGAGAACTTCAACCAGAAGACTTCACACCACGCCCTGCCGAGGATCCAACAGCGAGCGCCCTGGAGAACTTCACCCGGAAGACTTCACACCACGCCCTGCCGAGGGACCAACAGCCAGCGCCATGGAGAACAACCGGAAGACTTCACACCACGCCCTGCCGAGGGACCAACAGCCAGCGCCCTGGAGAACTGCAACCGGAAGACTTCACACCCCGCCGAGGGACCAACAGCCTGCACCCTGGAGAACTTCAACCGGAAGACTTCACACCCCGCCCTGCCGAGGGACCAACAGCCTGCACCCTGGAGAACTTCAACCGGAAGACTTCACACCCCGCCCTGCCGAGGGACCAACTGCGAGCGCCCTGGAGAACTGCAACCGGAAGATTTCACACCGCGCCCTGTCGAGGGACCAACAGCCAGCACCCTGGAGAACTTCAACCAGAAGACTTCACACCACGCCCTGCCGAGGGACCAAGAGCCAGCGCCCTGGAGAACATCAACCGGAAGACTTCACACCGCGCTCTGCCGAGGGACCAACAGCCAGCGCCCTGGAGAACAACCGGAAGACTTCACACCACGCCCTGCCGAGGGACCAACAGCCAGCGCCCTGGAGAACTGTAACCGGAAGACTTCACACCGCGCCCCACCGAGGGACCAATAGCCAGCGTCCTGGAGAACTTCAACCGGAAGACTTCACACCGCGCCCTGCTGAGGGACCAAGAGCCAGCGCCCTGGAGAACATCAACCGGAAGACTTCACACCGCGCTCTGCCGAGGGACCAACAGCCAGCGCCCTGGAGAACTTCAACCGGAAGACTTCACACCGCGCCCTGGCGAGGGACCAACAGCCAGCGCCCTGGAGAACAACCGGAAGACTTCACACCACGCCCTGCCAAGGGACCAACAGCCAGCGCCCTGGAGAACTTCAACCGGAGGAAGACTTCACAGCACGCCCTGCTGAGGGACCAACAGCCTGCACCCTGGAGAACTTCAACCGGATGACTTCAGACCCCGCCCTGCCGAGGGACCAAAAGCCTGCACCCTGGAGAACTTCAACCGGAAGACTTCACACCCCGCCCTGCCGAGGGACCAACAGCCAGCGCCCTGGAGAACTTCAACAGGAAGACTTCGCAGCACGCCCTGCCGAGGGACCAACAGCCAGCGCCCTTGGAGAACTTCAACCGGAAGACTTCACACCACGCCCTGCCGAGGGACCAACAGCCAGCGCCCTGGAGAACTGCAACCGGAAGATTTCACACCGCGCCCTGCCGAGGGACCAACAGCCAGCGGCCCTGGAGAACTTCAACCGCAAGACTTCACACCGCGCCCTGTTGAGGGACCAACAGCCAGCGCCCTGGAGAACTTTAACCGGAAGACTTCACACCGCGCCCTGTCGAGGGACCAACAGCCAGCGCCCTGGAGAACTGGCACCTGAAGACTTCACACCCTGCTCTGCCGAGGGACCAAAGCCAGCGCCCTGGAGAACAACCGGAAGACTTCACACCACGCCCTGCCGAGGGACCAACAGCCAGCGCCCTGGAGAACTGCAACCGGAAGACTTCACACCACGCCCTGCCGAGGGACCAACAGCGAGCGCCCTGGAGAACTGCAACCGGAAGATTTCACACCGCGCCCTGTCGAGGGACCAACAGCCAGCGCCCTGGAGAACTTCAACCGGAAGAATTCACACCCCGCCCTGCCGAGGGACCAACAGCCAGCGCCCTGGAGAACTGCAACCGGAAGACTTCGCAGCACGCCCTGCCGAGGGACCAACAGCCAGCGCCCTGGAGAACTTCAATCGGAAGACTTCACACCACGCCATGCCGAGGGACCAACAGCCAGCGCCCTAAAGCAGTGTTCCCCAACCCCTCAGGGAACACCAACAGGTCATGTTTTGTGAAAATCCACAGAGGTAGTTAATGAGCTGTGCTGAGACACTTTTTACCTCACCTTAGCAGGTTTGTGGTTTTCTGCAAAACGTACTGTTGGTGGGCCTTGAGGACTGGGTTAGGGAGCTCTGCCCTAGAGAACTTCAACCGGAAGACTTTACACCACGCCCTGCCGAGGGACCAACAGCCAGCGCCCTGGAGAACTTCAACCGGAAGACTTTACACCACGCCCTGCCGAGGGACCAACAGCCAGCGCCCTGGAGAACTGCAACCGGAAGACTTCACACCCCGCCCTGCCGAGGGACCAACAGCCAGCGCCCTGGAGAACTTCAACCGGAAGACTTCACACCACGCCCTGCCGAGGGACCAATAGCCAGTGCCCTAAAGCAGTGTTCCCCTACCCTGTTCTTTAGGGAAACCCAACAGGTCATGTTTTGTGAAAATCCACAGAGGTAGTTAATGAGCTGTGCTCAGACACTAATTACCTCACCTTAGCAGGTTTGTGGTTTTCTGCAAAACGTACTGTTGGTGGGCCTTGAGGACTGGGTTAGGGGAGCTCTGCCCTAGAGAACTTCAACCGGAAGACTTTACACCACGCCCTGCCGAGGGACCAACAGCCAGCGCCCTGGAGAACTGCAACCGGTAGACTTCACACCCCGCCCTGCCGAGGGACCAACAGCCAGCGCCCTGGAGAACTTCAACCGGAAGACTTCGCAGCACGCCCTGCCGAGGGACCAACAGCCAGCGCCCTGGAGAACTGCAACCGGAAGACTTCACACCGCGCCCTGCCGAGGGACCAACAGCCAGCGCCCTGGAGAACTGCAACCGGAAGACTTCACACCCCGCCCTGCCGAGGGACCAACAGCCAGCGCCCTGGAGAACTTCAACCGGAAGACTTCACACCCCGCCCTGCCGAGGGACCAACAGCCAGCGCCCTGGAGAACTGCAACCGGAAGATTTCACACCACGCCCTGTCGAGAGACCAACAGCCAGCGCCCTGGAGAACAACCGGAAGACTTCACACCGCGCCCTGCCGAGGGACCAACAGCTAGCACCCTGGAGAACTTCAACCGGAAGACTTCACACCACGCCCTGCCGAGGAACCAACCGCCAGCGCCCTGGAGAACTTCAACCAGAAGACTTCACACCACGCCCTGCCGAAGGACCAACAGCCAGCGCCCTGGAGAACTTCAACCGGAAGACTTCACACCACGCCATGCCGAGGGACCAACAGCCAGCGCCCTAAAGCAGTGTTCCCCAACCCCTCAGGGAACACCAACAGGTCATGTTTTGTGAAAATCCACAGAGGTAGTTAATGATCTGTGCTGAGACACTTTTTACCTCACCTTAGCAGGTTTGTGGTTTTCTGCAAAACGTACTGTTGGTGGGCCTTGAGGACTGGGTTAGGGAGCTCTGCCCTAGAGAACTTCAACCGGAAGAATTTACACCACGCCCTGCCGAGGAACCAACCGCCAGCGCCCTGGAGAACTTCAACCAGAAGACTTCACACCACGCCCTGCCGAGGGACCAACAGCCAGCGCCCTGGAGAACTGCAACCGGAAGACTTCACACCACGCCCTGCCGAGGGACCAACAGCCAGCGCCCTGGAGAACTGCAACCGGAAGATTTCACTCCGCGCCCTGTCGAGGGACCAACAGCCAGCGCCCTGGAGAACTTCAACCGGAAGACTTCACACCACGCCCTGCCGAGGGACCAATAGCCAGTGCCCTAAAGCAGTGTTCCCCAACCCTGTCCTCAGGGAACACCAACAGGTCATGTTTTGTGAAAATCCACAGAGGTAGTTAATGAGCTGTGCTGAGACACTTTTTACCTCACCTTAGCAGGTTTGTGGTTTTCTGCAAAACGTACTGTTGGTGGGCCTTGAGGACTGGGTTAGGGAGCTCTGCCCTAGAGAACTTCAACCGGAAGACTTTACACCACGTCCTGCCGAGGGACCAACAGCCAGCGCCCTGGAGAACTTCAACCGGAAGACTTCACACCGCGCCCTGCTGAGGGACCAACAGCCGGCGCCCAGGAGAACTTCAACCGGAAGACTTCACACCGCGCCCTGCCGAGGGACCAACAGCCAGCGCCCTGGAGAACATCAACCGGATGACTTCACACCACGCCCTGCCGAGGGACCAATAGCCAGCGCCCTGGAGAACTTCAACCGGAAGACTTCGCAGCACGCCCTGCCGAGGGACCAACAGCCAGCGCCCTGGAGAACTGCAACCGGAAGACTTCACACCGCGCCCTGCCGAGGGACCAACAGCCAGCGCCCTGGAGAACTGCAACCGGAAGACTTCACACCCCGCCCTGCCGAGGGACCAACAGCCAGCGCCCTGGAGAACTTCAACCGGAAGACTTCACACCCCGCCCTGCCGAGGGACCAACAGCCAGCGCCCTGGAGAACTGCAACCGGAAGATTTCACACCACGCCCTGTCGAGAGACCAACAGCCAGCGCCCTGGAGAACAACCGGAAGACTTCACACCGCGCCCTGCCGAGGGACCAACAGCTAGCACCCTGGAGAACTTCAACCGGAAGACTTCACACCACGCCCTGCCGAGGAACCAACCGCCAGCGCCCTGGAGAACTTCAACCAGAAGACTTCACACCGCGCCCTGCTGAGGGACCAACAGCCAGCGCCCTGGAGAACATCAACCGGATGACTTCACACCACGCCCTGCCGAGGGACCAACAGCCAGCGCCCTGGAGAACTGCAACCGGAAGACTTCACACCACGCCCTGCTGAGGGACCAACAGCCTGCACCCTGGAGAACTTGAACCGGAAGACTTCACACCATGCCCTGCCGAGGGACCAACAGCCAGCGCCCTGGAGAACAACCGGAAGACTTGACACCACACCCTGCCGAGGGACCAACAGCCAGCGCCCTGGAGAACTGCAACCGGAAGACTTCACACCCCGCCCTGCCGAGGGACCAACAGCCAGCGCCCTGGAGAACTTCAACCGGAAGACTTCACACCCCGCCCTGCCGAGGGACCAACAGCCAGCGCCCTGGAGAACTGCAACCGGAAGATTTCACACCACGCCCTGTCGAGGGACCAACAGCCAGCGCCCTGGAGAACAACCGGAAGACTTCACACCGCGCCCTGCCGAGGGACCAACAGCTAGCACCCTGGAGAACTTCAACCGGAAGACTTCACACCACGCCCTGCCGAGGAACCAACCGCCAGCGCCCTGGAGAACTTCAACCGGAAGACTTCACACCGCGCCCTGCCGAGGGACCAAAAGCCAGCGCCCTGGAGAACATCAATCGGAAGACTTCACACCACGCCATGCCGAGGGACCAACAGCCAGCGCCCTAAAGCAGTGTTCCCCAACCCCTCAGGGAACACCAACAGGTCGTGTTTTGTGAAAATCCACAGAGGTAGTTAATGAGCTGTGCTGAGACACTTTTTACCTCACCTTAGCAGGTTTGTGGTTTTCTGCAAAACGTACTGTTGGTGGGTCTTGAGGTCTGGGTTAGGGAGCTCTGCCCTAGAGAACTTCAACCGGAAGAATTTACACCACGCCCTGCCGAGGGACCAACAGCCAGCGCCCTGGAGAACTTCAACCGGAAGACTTAACACCGCGCCCTGTCGAGGGACTAACAGCCTGCACCCTGGAGAACTTCAACCGGAAGACTTCACACCCCGCCCTGCCGAGGGACCAACAGCCAGCGCCCTGGAGAACTTCAACCGGAAGACTTCACACCATGCCCTGCCGAGGGAACAACAGCCGGGGCCCTGGAGAACATCAATCGGAAGACTTCACACCACGCCATGCCGAGGGACCAACAGCCAGCGCCCTAAAGCAGTGTTCCCCAACCCCTCAGGGAACACCAACAGGTCATGTTTTGTGAAAATCCACAGAGGTAGTTAATGAGCTGTGCTGAGACACTTTTTACCTCACCTTAGCAGGTTTGTGGTTTTCTGCAAAACGTACTGTTGGTGGGCCTTGAGGACTGGGTTAGGGAGCTCTGCCCTAGAGAACTTCAACCGGAAGACTTTACACCACGCCCTGCCGAGGGACCAACAGCCAGCGCCCTGGAGAACTTCAACCGGAAGACTTTACACCACGCCCTGCCGAGGGACCAACAGCCAGCGCCCTGGAGAACTGCAACCGGAAGACTTCACACCCCGCCCTGCCGAGGGACCAACAGCCAGCGCCCTGGAGAACTTCAACCGGAAGACTTCACACCACGCCCTGCCGAGGGACCAATAGCCAGTGCCCTAAAGCAGTGTTCCCCAACCCTGTTCTTTAGGGAAACCCAACAGGTCATGTTTTGTGAAAATCCACAGAGGTAGTTAATGAGCTGTGCTCAGACACTAATTACCTCACCTTAGCAGGTTTGTGGTTTTCTGCAAAACGTACTGTTGGTGGGCCTTGAGGACTGGGTTAGGGGAGCTCTGCCCTAGAGAACTTCAACCGGAAGACTTTACACCACGCCCTGCCGAGGGACCAACAGCCAGCGCCCTGGAGAACTGCAACCGGTAGACTTCACACCCCGCCCTGCCGAGGGACCAACAGCCAGCGCCCTGGAGAACTTCAACCGGAAGACTTCGCAGCACGCCCTGCCGAGGGACCAACAGCCAGCGCCCTGGAGAACTGCAACCGGAAGACTTCACACCGCGCCCTGCCGAGGGACCAACAGCCAGCGCCCTGGAGAACTGCAACCGGAAGACTTCACACCCCGCCCTGCCGAGGGACCAACAGCCAGCGCCCTGGAGAACTTCAACCGGAAGACTTCACACCCCGCCCTGCCGAGGGACCAACAGCCAGCGCCCTGGAGAACTGCAACCGGAAGATTTCACACCACGCCCTGTCGAGGGACCAACAGCCAGCGCCCTGGAGAACAACCGGAAGACTTCACACCGCGCCCTGCCGAGGGACCAACAGCTAGCACCCTGGAGAACTTCAACCGGAAGACTTCACACCACGCCCTGCCGAAGGACCAACAGCCAGCGCCCTGGAGAACTTCAACCGGAAGACTTAACACCACGCCCTGCAAGGGACCAACAGCCAGAGCCCTGGAGAACTGCAACCGGAAGATTTCACACCGCGCCCTGTCGAGGGACCAACAGACAGCGCCCTGGAGAACTTCAACCGGAAGACTTAACACCACGCCCTGCAAGGGACCAACAGCCAGCGCCCTAAAGCAGTGTTCCCCAACCCGGTCCTCAGGGAACACCAACAGGTCATGTTTTGTGAAAATCCACAGAGGTAGTTAATGAGCTGTGCTGAGACACTTTTTACCTCACCTTAGCAGGTTTGTGGTTTTCTGCAAAACGTACTGTTGGTGGGCCTTGAGGACTGGGTTAGGGAGCTCTGCCCTAGAGAACTTCAACCGGAAGACTTTACACCACGCCCTGCCGAGGGACCAACAGCCAGCGCCCTGGAGAACTGCAACCGGAAGATTTCACACCACGCCCTGTCGAGGGACGAACAGCCAGCGCCCTGGAGAACTTCAACCGGAAGACTTCACACCACGCCCTGCCGAGGGACCAACAGCCAGCGCCCTGGAGAACATCAACCGGAAGACTTCACACCGCGCCCTGCTGAGGGACCAACAGCCAGCGCCCTGGAGAACTTCAACCGGAAGACTTCACACCACGCCCTGCCGAGGGACCAACAGCCAGCGCCCTGGAGAACTGCAACCGGAAGACTTCACACCACGCCCTGCCGAGGGACCAACAGCCAGCGCCCTGGAGAACATCAACTGGAAGACTTCACACCACGCCCTGCCGAGGGACCAACAGCCAGCGCCCTGGAGAACTGCAACCGGAAGACTTCACACCGCGCCCTGCTGAGGGACCAACAGCCAGCGCCCTGGATAACTTCAACCGGAAGACTTCACACACCGCCCTGCCGAAGGACCAACAGCCAGCGCCCTGGAGAACTTCAACCGGAAGACATCACACCGCGCCCTGCTGAGGGACCAACAGCCAGCGCCCTGGAGAACTGCAACCGGAAGATTTCACACCACGCCCTGTCGAGGGACCAACAGCCAGCGCCCTGGAGAACTTCAATCGGAAGACTTCGCAGAACGCCCTGCCGAGGGACTAACAGCCAGCGCCCTGGAGAACTGCAACCGGAAGACTTCACACCGCGCCCTGCCGAGGGACCAACAGCCAGCGCCCTGGAGAACTTCAACCGGAAGACTTCACACTGTGCCCTGCTGAGGGACCAACAGCCGGCGCCCTGGAGAACTTCAACCGGAAGACTTCACACCGCGCCCTGCCGAGGGACCAACAGCCGGCGCCCTGGAGAACTTCAACCGGAAGACTTCACACCGCGACCTGTTGAGGGACCAACAGCCAGCGCCCTGGAGAACGTCAACCGGAAGACTTCACACCGCGCCCTGTCGAGGGACCAACAGCCAGCGCCCTGGAGAACTTCAATCGGAAGACTTCGCAGCACGCCCTGCCGAGGGACCAACAGCCAGCGCCCTGGAGAACTTCAACCGGAATACTTCACACCGCGCCCTGCTAAAGGAACCAACAGCCAGCGCCCTAGAGAACTGCAACCGGAAGATTTCACACCACGCCCTGTCGAGGGACCAACAGCCAGCGCCCTGGAGAACATCAACCGGAAGACTTCACACCGCGCCCTGCTGAGGGACCAACAGCCGGCGCCCTGGAGAACTTCAACCGGAAGACTTCACACCGCGCCCTGCCGAGGGACCAACAGCCAGCGCCCTGGAGAACTTCAACCGGAAGACTTCACACCGCGCCCTGTCGAGGGACCAACAGCCAGCGCCCTGGAGAACTTCATCCGGAAGATTTCACACCACGCCCTGTCGAGGGACCAACAGCCAGCGCCCTGGAGAACTTCAACCGGAAGACTTCACACCACGCCCTGCCGAGGGACCAACAGCCAGCGCCCTGGAGAACTTCAACCGGAAGACTTCACACCACGCCCTGCCGAGGGACCAACAGCCAGCGCCCTGGAGAACTTCAACCGGAAGACTTCGCAGCACGCCCTGCCGAGGGACCAACAGCCAGCGCCCTGGAGAACTGCAACCGGAAGATTTCACTCCGCGCCCTGTCGAGGGACCAACAGCCAGCGCCCTGGAGAACTTCAACCGGAAGACTTCACACCACGCCCTGCCGAGGGACCAATAGCCAGTGCCCTAAAGCAGTGTTCCCCAACCCTGTCCTCAGGGAACACCAACAGGTCATGTTTTGTGAAAATCCACAGAGGTAGTTAATGAGCTGTGCTGAGACACTTTTTACCTCACCTTAGCAGGTTTGTGGTTTTCTGCAAAACGTACTGTTGGTGGGCCTTGAGGACTGGGTTAGGGAGCTCTGCCCTAGAGAACTTCAACTGGAAGACTTTACACCACGTCCTGCCGAGGGACCAACAGCCAGCGCCCTGGAGAACTTCAACCGGAAGACTTCACACCGCGCCCTGCTGAGGGACCAACAGCCGGCGCCCAGGAGAACTTCAACCGGAAGACTTCACACCGCGCCCTGCCGAGGGACCAACAGCCAGCGCCCTGGAGAACATCAACCGGATGACTTCACACCACGCCCTGCCGAGGGACCAACAGCCAGCGCCCTGGAGAACTGCAACCGGAAGACTTCACACCACGCCCTGCTGAGGGACCAACAGCCTGCACCCTGGAGAACTTCAACCGGAAGACTTCACACCATGCCCTGCCGAGGGACCAACAGCCAGCGCCCTGGAGAACAACCGGAAGACTTGACACCACACCCTGCCGAGGGACCAACAGCCAGCGCCCTGGAGAACTTCAACCGGAAGACTTCACACCACGCCCTGCCGAGGGACCAATAGCCAGTGCCCTAAAGCAGTGTTCCCCAACCCTGTCCTCAGGGAACACCAACAGGTCATGTTTTGTGAAAATCCACAGAGGTAGTTAATGAGCTGTGCTGAGACACTTTTTACCTCACCTTAGCAGGTTTGTGGTTTTCTGCAAAACGTACTGTTGGTGGGCCTTGAGGACTGGGTTAGGGAGCTCTGCCCTAGAGAACTTCAACCGGAAGACTTTACACCACGTCCTGCCGAGGGACCAACAGCCAGCGCCCTGGAGAACTTCAACCGGAAGACTTCACACCGCGCCCTGCTGAGGGACCAACAGCCGGCGCCCAGGAGAACTTCAACCGGAAGACTTCACACCGCGCCCTGCCGAGGGACCAACAGCCAGCGCCCTGGAGAACATCAACCGGATGACTTCACACCACGCCCTGCCGAGGGACCAACAGCCAGCGCCCTGGAGAACTGCAACCGGTAGACTTCACACCCCGCCCTGCCGAGGGACCAACAGCCAGCGCCCTGGAGAACTTCAACCGGAAGACTTCGCAGCACGCCCTGCCGAGGGACCAACAGCCAGCGCCCTGGAGAACTGCAACCGGAAGACTTCACACCGCGCCCTGCCGAGGGACCAACAGCCAGCGCCCTGGAGAACTTCAACCGGAAGACTTCGCAGCACGCCCTGCCGAGGGACCAACAGCCAGCGCCCTGGAGAACTGCAACCGGAAGACTTCACACCGCGCCCTGCCGAGGGACCAACAGCCAGCGCCCTGGAGAACTGCAACCGGAAGACTTCACACCCCGCCCTGCCGAGGGACCAACAGCCAGCGCCCTGGAGAACTTCAACCGGAAGACTTCACACCCCGCCCTGCCGAGGGACCAACAGCCAGCGCCCTGGAGAACTGCAACCGGAAGATTTCACACCACGCCCTGTCGAGAGACCAACAGCCAGCGCCCTGGAGAACAACCGGAAGACTTCACACCGCGCCCTGCCGAGGGACCAACAGCTAGCACCCTGGAGAACTTCAACCGGAAGACTTCACACCACGCCCTGCCGAGGAACCAACCGCCAGCGCCCTGGAGAACTTCAACCAGAAGACTTCACACCACGCCCTGCCGAAGGACCAACAGCCAGCGCCCTGGAGAACAACAAATGTAAGACTTCACACCACGCCCTGCCGAGGGACCAATAGCCAGCGCCCTAGAGCAGTGTTCCTCAACCCTGTCCTCAGGGAACACCAACAGGTCATGTTTTGTGGAAATCCACAGAGGTAGTTAATCAGCTGTGCTGAGACACTAATTATCTCACCTGTGCATGTTTGTGGTTTTCTGCAAAACGTACTGTTGGTGGGCCTTGAGGACAGGGTTGGGAAACTTTGCCCTGGAGAACTTCAACTGGAAGACTTCACACTACGCCCTGCCGATGGACCAACAGCCAGCGCCCTAGAGAACTTCAACTGGAAGAATTCATACCACGCCCTGCCGGAGGAACCAACAGCCAGCGCCCTGGAGAAGTTCAACCGGAAGACTTCACACTACGCCCTGCCGAGGGACCAACAGCCAGCGCCCTGGAGAAGTTCAACCGGAAGACTTTACATCACGCCCTGCCGAGGGACCAACAGCCAGCGCCCTGGAGAACTTCAACCGGAAGACTTCACATCACGCCCTGCCGAGGGACCAACAGCCAGCGCCCTGGAGAACTTCAACCAGAAGACTTCACACCACGCCCTGCCGAGGGACCAACAGCCAGCGCCCTAGAGAACTTCAACCGGAAGACTTCACACCACGCCCTGCCGAGGAACCAACAGCCAACACCCTGGAGAACTTCAACCGGAAGACTTCACACCACGCCCTGCTGAGGGACCAACAGCCAGCGCCCGGGAGAACTTGAACCGGAAGACTTCACACCGCGCCCTGGAGAACTTCAACCGGAAGACTTCTCACCGCGCTCTGCTGAGGGACCAACAGCTGACGTCATGGAGAACTTCAAAAAGGAAGACTTCACACCGCGCCCTGCCAAGGTACAAACAACCAGCGCCCAGGAGAATTTCAACCGGAAGACTTCACACTGCGCCCTGCCGATGGACAAAAAGCCAGCGCCCTCGAGAACTTCAACCGGAAGACTTCACAACGCGCCCTGCCGATAGACCAAAAGCCCACGCCCTGGAGAACTTCAACTGGAAGACTACACACCACGCCCTGCTGAGGAACCAACAGCCAGCGCCCTGGAGAACTTCAACCGGAAGACTTCACACCACGCCCTGCCGAGGGACCAACAGCCAGGGCCCTCGAGAACTTCAACCGGAAGATTTCACGCCACGCCCTGCCGAGAGACCAACAGCCAGCGCCCTGGAAAACTTCAACCGGAAGACTTCACACTACGCCCTGCCGAGGGACCAACAGCCAGCGCCCTGGAGAAGTTCAACCGGAAGACTTTACATCACGCCCTGCCGAGGGACCAGCAGCCAGCGCCCTGGAGAACTTCAACCAGAAGACTTCACACCACGCCCTGCCGAGGATCCAACAGCGAGCGCCCTGGAGAACTTCACCCGGAAGACTTCACACCACGCCCTGCCGAGGGACCACCAGCCAGCGCCATGGAGAACTTCAACAGGAAGACTTCACACCACACCCTGCCGAGGAACCAACAGCAGGTGCCCTGGAGAACTTCACCCGGAAGACTTCACACCGCGCACTGCCGAGGGACCAACAGCCAACGCCCTGGAGAGCTTCAACCGGAAGACTTCAACCAACGTCCTGCCAAGGAACCAACAGCCAGCGCCCTGGAGAACTTCAAACGGAAGAAATCACAAACCGCCCTGCAGAGGGACCAGCATCCAGCGCCCTGGAGAACTTCAACCAGAAGACTTTACAACGCGCCCTGCCGAGGGACCAGCAGCCAGCGCCCTGGAGAACTTCAACCGGAAGACTTCAAAACGCGTTCTGCCAATAGACCAAAAGCCAGCGCCCTGGAGAACTTCAACCGGAAGACTTCACATCACGCCCTGCCGAGGGACCAACAGCCAGCGCCCTGGAGAACTTCAACTGAAAGACTTCACACTACGCCCTGCCGAAGGACCAACAGCCAGCGCCCTGGAGAACTTCAACCGGAAGACTTCACACCACGCCCTGCCGAGGGACCAACAGCAGGTGCCCTGGAGAACTTCACCCGGAAGACTTCACACCGCGCACTGCCGAGAGACCAACAGCCAACGCCCTGGAGAGCTTCAACTGGAAGACTTCAACCAACGACCTGCCAAGGAAGCAACAGCCAGCGCCCTGGAGAACTTCAAACGGAAGAAATCACAAAACGCCCAGCCGAGGGACCAACAGCCAGCGCCATGGAGAACAACCGGAAGACTTCACACCACGCCCTGCCGAGGGACCAACAGCCAGCGCCCTGGAGAACTGCAACCGGAAGACTTCACACCCCGCCGAGGGACCAACAGCCTGCACCCTGGAGAACTTCAACCGGAAGACTTCACACCCCGCCCTGCCGAGGGACCAACTGCGAGCGCCCTGGAGAACTGCAACCGGAAGATTTCACACCGCGCCCTGTCGAGGGACCAACAGCCAGCACCCTGGAGAACTTCAACCAGAAGACTTCACACCACGCCCTGCCGAGGGACCAAGAGCCAGCGCCCTGGAGAACATCAACCGGAAGACTTCACACCGCGCTCTGCCGAGGGACCAACAGCCAGCGCCCTGGAGAACAACCGGAAGACTTCACACCACGCCCTGCCGAGGGACCAACAGCCAGCGCCCTGGAGAACTGTAACCGGAAGACTTCACACCGCGCCCCACCGAGGGACCAATAGCCAGCGTCCTGGAGAACTTCAACCGGAAGACTTCACACCGCGCCCTGCTGAGGGACCAAGAGCCAGCGCCCTGGAGAACATCAACCGGAAGACTTCACACCGCGCTCTGCCGAGGGACCAACAGCCAGCGCCCTGGAGAACTTCAACCGGAAGACTTCACACCGCGCCCTGGCGAGGGACCAACAGCCAGCGCCCTGGAGAACAACCGGAAGACTTCACACCACGCCCTGCCAAGGGACCAACAGCCAGCGCCCTGGAGAACTTCAACCGGAGGAAGACTTCACAGCACGCCCTGCTGAGGGACCAACAGCCTGCACCCTGGAGAACTTCAACCGGATGACTTCAGACCCCGCCCTGCCGAGGGACCAAAAGCCTGCACCCTGGAGAACTTCAACCGGAAGACTTCACACCCCGCCCTGCCGAGGGACCAACAGCCAGCGCCCTGGAGAACTTCAACAGGAAGACTTCGCAGCACGCCCTGCCGAGGGACCAACAGCCAGCGCCCTTGGAGAACTTCAACCGGAAGACTTCACACCACGCCCTGCCGAGGGACCAACAGCCAGCGCCCTGGAGAACTGCAACCGGAAGATTTCACACCGCGCCCTGCCGAGGGACCAACAGCCAGCGGCCCTGGAGAACTTCAACCGCAAGACTTCACACCGCGCCCTGTTGAGGGACCAACAGCCAGCGCCCTGGAGAACTTTAACCGGAAGACTTCACACCGCGCCCTGTCGAGGGACCAACAGCCAGCGCCCTGGAGAACTGGCACCTGAAGACTTCACACCCTGCTCTGCCGAGGGACCAAAGCCAGCGCCCTGGAGAACAACCGGAAGACTTCACACCACGCCCTGCCGAGGGACCAACAGCCAGCGCCCTGGAGAACTGCAACCGGAAGACTTCACACCACGCCCTGCCGAGGGACCAACAGCGAGCGCCCTGGAGAACTGCAACCGGAAGATTTCACACCGCGCCCTGTCGAGGGACCAACAGCCAGCGCCCTGGAGAACTTCAACCGGAAGAATTCACACCCCGCCCTGCCGAGGGACCAACAGCCAGCGCCCTGGAGAACTGCAACCGGAAGACTTCGCAGCACGCCCTGCCGAGGGACCAACAGCCAGCGCCCTGGAGAACTTCAATCGGAAGACTTCACACCACGCCATGCCGAGGGACCAACAGCCAGCGCCCTAAAGCAGTGTTCCCCAACCCCTCAGGGAACACCAACAGGTCATGTTTTGTGAAAATCCACAGAGGTAGTTAATGAGCTGTGCTGAGACACTTTTTACCTCACCTTAGCAGGTTTGTGGTTTTCTGCAAAACGTACTGTTGGTGGGCCTTGAGGACTGGGTTAGGGAGCTCTGCCCTAGAGAACTTCAACCGGAAGACTTTACACCACGCCCTGCCGAGGGACCAACAGCCAGCGCCCTGGAGAACTTCAACCGGAAGACTTTACACCACGCCCTGCCGAGGGACCAACAGCCAGCGCCCTGGAGAACTGCAACCGGAAGACTTCACACCCCGCCCTGCCGAGGGACCAACAGCCAGCGCCCTGGAGAACTTCAACCGGAAGACTTCACACCACGCCCTGCCGAGGGACCAATAGCCAGTGCCCTAAAGCAGTGTTCCCCTACCCTGTTCTTTAGGGAAACCCAACAGGTCATGTTTTGTGAAAATCCACAGAGGTAGTTAATGAGCTGTGCTCAGACACTAATTACCTCACCTTAGCAGGTTTGTGGTTTTCTGCAAAACGTACTGTTGGTGGGCCTTGAGGACTGGGTTAGGGGAGCTCTGCCCTAGAGAACTTCAACCGGAAGACTTTACACCACGCCCTGCCGAGGGACCAACAGCCAGCGCCCTGGAGAACTGCAACCGGTAGACTTCACACCCCGCCCTGCCGAGGGACCAACAGCCAGCGCCCTGGAGAACTTCAACCGGAAGACTTCGCAGCACGCCCTGCCGAGGGACCAACAGCCAGCGCCCTGGAGAACTGCAACCGGAAGACTTCACACCGCGCCCTGCCGAGGGACCAACAGCCAGCGCCCTGGAGAACTTCAACCGGAAGACTTCGCAGCACGCCCTGCCGAGGGACCAACAGCCAGCGCCCTGGAGAACTGCAACCGGAAGACTTCACACCCCGCCCTGCCGAGGGACCAACAGCCAGCGCCCTGGAGAACTTCAACCGGAAGACTTCACACCCCGCCCTGCCGAGGGACCAACAGCCAGCGCCCTGGAGAACTGCAACCGGAAGATTTCACACCACGCCCTGTCGAGAGACCAACAGCCAGCGCCCTGGAGAACAACCGGAAGACTTCACACCGCGCCCTGCCGAGGGACCAACAGCTAGCACCCTGGAGAACTTCAACCGGAAGACTTCACACCACGCCCTGCCGAGGAACCAACCGCCAGCGCCCTGGAGAACTTCAACCAGAAGACTTCACACCACGCCCTGCCGAAGGACCAACAGCCAGCGCCCTGGAGAACTTCAACCGGAAGACTTCACACCACGCCATGCCGAGGGACCAACAGCCAGCGCCCTAAAGCAGTGTTCCCCAACCCCTCAGGGAACACCAACAGGTCATGTTTTGTGAAAATCCACAGAGGTAGTTAATGATCTGTGCTGAGACACTTTTTACCTCACCTTAGCAGGTTTGTGGTTTTCTGCAAAACGTACTGTTGGTGGGCCTTGAGGACTGGGTTAGGGAGCTCTGCCCTAGAGAACTTCAACCGGAAGAATTTACACCACGCCCTGCCGAGGGACCAACAGCCAGCGCCCTGGAGAACTTCAACCGGAAGACTTTACACCGCGCCCTGCCGAGGGACCAACAGCCAGCGCCCTGGAGAACTTCAACCGGAAGACTTCACACCACGCCCTGCCGAGGGACCAACAGCCAGCGCCCTGGAGAACTGCAACCGGAAGATTTCACTCCGCGCCCTGTCGAGGGACCAACAGCCAGCGCCCTGGAGAACTTCAACCGGAAGACTTCACACCACGCCCTGCCGAGGGACCAATAGCCAGTGCCCTAAAGCAGTGTTCCCCAACCCTGTCCTCAGGGAACACCAACAGGTCATGTTTTGTGAAAATCCACAGAGGTAGTTAATGAGCTGTGCTGAGACACTTTTTACCTCACCTTAGCAGGTTTGTGGTTTTCTGCAAAACGTACTGTTGGTGGGCCTTGAGGACTGGGTTAGGGAGCTCTGCCCTAGAGAACTTCAACCGGAAGACTTTACACCACGTCCTGCCGAGGGACCAACAGCCAGCGCCCTGGAGAACTTCAACCGGAAGACTTCACACCGCGCCCTGCTGAGGGACCAACAGCCGGCGCCCAGGAGAACTTCAACCGGAAGACTTCACACCGCGCCCTGCCGAGGGACCAACAGCCAGCGCCCTGGAGAACATCAACCGGATGACTTCACACCACGCCCTGCCGAGGGACCAATAGCCAGCGCCCTGGAGAACTTCAACCGGAAGACTTCGCAGCACGCCCTGCCGAGGGACCAACAGCCAGCGCCCTGGAGAACTGCAACCGGAAGACTTCACACCGCGCCCTGCCGAGGGACCAACAGCCAGCGCCCTGGAGAACTGCAACCGGAAGACTTCACACCCCGCCCTGCCGAGGGACCAACAGCCAGCGCCCTGGAGAACTTCAACCGGAAGACTTCACACCCCGCCCTGCCGAGGGACCAACAGCCAGCGCCCTGGAGAACTGCAACCGGAAGATTTCACACCACGCCCTGTCGAGAGACCAACAGCCAGCGCCCTGGAGAACAACCGGAAGACTTCACACCGCGCCCTGCCGAGGGACCAACAGCTAGCACCCTGGAGAACTTCAACCGGAAGACTTCACACCACGCCCTGCCGAGGAACCAACCGCCAGCGCCCTGGAGAACTTCAACCAGAAGACTTCACACCGCGCCCTGCTGAGGGACCAACAGCCAGCGCCCTGGAGAACATCAACCGGATGACTTCACACCACGCCCTGCCGAGGGACCAACAGCCAGCGCCCTGGAGAACTGCAACCGGAAGACTTCACACCACGCCCTGCTGAGGGACCAACAGCCTGCACCCTGGAGAACTTGAACCGGAAGACTTCACACCATGCCCTGCCGAGGGACCAACAGCCAGCGCCCTGGAGAACAACCGGAAGACTTGACACCACACCCTGCCGAGGGACCAACAGCCAGCGCCCTGGAGAACTGCAACCGGAAGACTTCACACCCCGCCCTGCCGAGGGACCAACAGCCAGCGCCCTGGAGAACTTCAACCGGAAGACTTCACACCCCGCCCTGCCGAGGGACCAACAGCCAGCGCCCTGGAGAACTGCAACCGGAAGATTTCACACCACGCCCTGTCGAGGGACCAACAGCCAGCGCCCTGGAGAACAACCGGAAGACTTCACACCGCGCCCTGCCGAGGGACCAACAGCTAGCACCCTGGAGAACTTCAACCGGAAGACTTCACACCACGCCCTGCCGAGGAACCAACCGCCAGCGCCCTGGAGAACTTCAACCGGAAGACTTCACACCGCGCCCTGCCGAGGGACCAAAAGCCAGCGCCCTGGAGAACATCAATCGGAAGACTTCACACCACGCCATGCCGAGGGACCAACAGCCAGCGCCCTAAAGCAGTGTTCCCCAACCCCTCAGGGAACACCAACAGGTCGTGTTTTGTGAAAATCCACAGAGGTAGTTAATGAGCTGTGCTGAGACACTTTTTACCTCACCTTAGCAGGTTTGTGGTTTTCTGCAAAACGTACTGTTGGTGGGTCTTGAGGTCTGGGTTAGGGAGCTCTGCCCTAGAGAACTTCAACCGGAAGAATTTACACCACGCCCTGCCGAGGGACCAACAGCCAGCGCCCTGGAGAACTTCAACCGGAAGACTTAACACCGCGCCCTGTCGAGGGACTAACAGCCTGCACCCTGGAGAACTTCAACCGGAAGACTTCACACCCCGCCCTGCCGAGGGACCAACAGCCAGCGCCCTGGAGAACTTCAACCGGAAGACTTCACACCATGCCCTGCCGAGGGAACAACAGCCGGGGCCCTGGAGAACATCAATCGGAAGACTTCACACCACGCCATGCCGAGGGACCAACAGCCAGCGCCCTAAAGCAGTGTTCCCCAACCCCTCAGGGAACACCAACAGGTCATGTTTTGTGAAAATCCACAGAGGTAGTTAATGAGCTGTGCTGAGACACTTTTTACCTCACCTTAGCAGGTTTGTGGTTTTCTGCAAAACGTACTGTTGGTGGGCCTTGAGGACTGGGTTAGGGAGCTCTGCCCTAGAGAACTTCAACCGGAAGACTTTACACCACGCCCTGCCGAGGGACCAACAGCCAGCGCCCTGGAGAACTTCAACCGGAAGACTTTACACCACGCCCTGCCGAGGGACCAACAGCCAGCGCCCTGGAGAACTGCAACCGGAAGACTTCACACCCCGCCCTGCCGAGGGACCAACAGCCAGCGCCCTGGAGAACTTCAACCGGAAGACTTCACACCACGCCCTGCCGAGGGACCAATAGCCAGTGCCCTAAAGCAGTGTTCCCCAACCCTGTTCTTTAGGGAAACCCAACAGGTCATGTTTTGTGAAAATCCACAGAGGTAGTTAATGAGCTGTGCTCAGACACTAATTACCTCACCTTAGCAGGTTTGTGGTTTTCTGCAAAACGTACTGTTGGTGGGCCTTGAGGACTGGGTTAGGGGAGCTCTGCCCTAGAGAACTTCAACCGGAAGACTTTACACCACGCCCTGCCGAGGGACCAACAGCCAGCGCCCTGGAGAACTGCAACCGGTAGACTTCACACCCCGCCCTGCCGAGGGACCAACAGCCAGCGCCCTGGAGAACTTCAACCGGAAGACTTCGCAGCACGCCCTGCCGAGGGACCAACAGCCAGCGCCCTGGAGAACTGCAACCGGAAGACTTCACACCGCGCCCTGCCGAGGGACCAACAGCCAGCGCCCTGGAGAACTGCAACCGGAAGACTTCACACCCCGCCCTGCCGAGGGACCAACAGCCAGCGCCCTGGAGAACTTCAACCGGAAGACTTCACACCCCGCCCTGCCGAGGGACCAACAGCCAGCGCCCTGGAGAACTGCAACCGGAAGATTTCACACCACGCCCTGTCGAGGGACCAACAGCCAGCGCCCTGGAGAACAACCGGAAGACTTCACACCGCGCCCTGCCGAGGGACCAACAGCTAGCACCCTGGAGAACTTCAACCGGAAGACTTCACACCACGCCCTGCCGAAGGACCAACAGCCAGCGCCCTGGAGAACTTCAACCGGAAGACTTAACACCACGCCCTGCAAGGGACCAACAGCCAGAGCCCTGGAGAACTGCAACCGGAAGATTTCACACCGCGCCCTGTCGAGGGACCAACAGACAGCGCCCTGGAGAACTTCAACCGGAAGACTTAACACCACGCCCTGCAAGGGACCAACAGCCAGCGCCCTAAAGCAGTGTTCCCCAACCCGGTCCTCAGGGAACACCAACAGGTCATGTTTTGTGAAAATCCACAGAGGTAGTTAATGAGCTGTGCTGAGACACTTTTTACCTCACCTTAGCAGGTTTGTGGTTTTCTGCAAAACGTACTGTTGGTGGGCCTTGAGGACTGGGTTAGGGAGCTCTGCCCTAGAGAACTTCAACCGGAAGACTTTACACCACGCCCTGCCGAGGGACCAACAGCCAGCGCCCTGGAGAACTGCAACCGGAAGATTTCACACCACGCCCTGTCGAGGGACGAACAGCCAGCGCCCTGGAGAACTTCAACCGGAAGACTTCACACCACGCCCTGCCGAGGGACCAACAGCCAGCGCCCTGGAGAACATCAACCGGAAGACTTCACACCGCGCCCTGCTGAGGGACCAACAGCCAGCGCCCTGGAGAACTTCAACCGGAAGACTTCACACCACGCCCTGCCGAGGGACCAACAGCCAGCGCCCTGGAGAACTGCAACCGGAAGACTTCACACCACGCCCTGCCGAGGGACCAACAGCCAGCGCCCTGGAGAACATCAACTGGAAGACTTCACACCACGCCCTGCCGAGGGACCAACAGCCAGCGCCCTGGAGAACTGCAACCGGAAGACTTCACACCGCGCCCTGCTGAGGGACCAACAGCCAGCGCCCTGGATAACTTCAACCGGAAGACTTCACACACCGCCCTGCCGAAGGACCAACAGCCAGCGCCCTGGAGAACTTCAACCGGAAGACATCACACCGCGCCCTGCTGAGGGACCAACAGCCAGCGCCCTGGAGAACTGCAACCGGAAGATTTCACACCACGCCCTGTCGAGGGACCAACAGCCAGCGCCCTGGAGAACTTCAATCGGAAGACTTCGCAGAACGCCCTGCCGAGGGACTAACAGCCAGCGCCCTGGAGAACTGCAACCGGAAGACTTCACACCGCGCCCTGCCGAGGGACCAACAGCCAGCGCCCTGGAGAACTTCAACCGGAAGACTTCACACTGTGCCCTGCTGAGGGACCAACAGCCGGCGCCCTGGAGAACTTCAACCGGAAGACTTCACACCGCGCCCTGCCGAGGGACCAACAGCCGGCGCCCTGGAGAACTTCAACCGGAAGACTTCACACCGCGACCTGTCGAGGGACCAACAGCCAGCGCCCTGGAGAACGTCAACCGGAAGACTTCACACCGCGCCCTGTCGAGGGACCAACAGCCAGCGCCCTGGAGAACTTCAATCGGAAGACTTCGCAGCACGCCCTGCCGAGGGACCAACAGCCAGCGCCCTGGAGAACTTCAACCGGAATACTTCACACCGCGCCCTGCTAAAGGAACCAACAGCCAGCGCCCTAGAGAACTGCAACCGGAAGATTTCACACCACGCCCTGTCGAGGGACCAACAGCCAGCGCCCTGGAGAACATCAACCGGAAGACTTCACACCGCGCCCTGCTGAGGGACCAACAGCCGGCGCCCTGGAGAACTTCAACCGGAAGACTTCACACCGCGCCCTGCCGAGGGACCAACAGCCAGCGCCCTGGAGAACTTCAACCGGAAGACTTCACACCGCGCCCTGTCGAGGGACCAACAGCCAGCGCCCTGGAGAACTTCATCCGGAAGATTTCACACCACGCCCTGTCGAGGGACCAACAGCCAGCGCCCTGGAGAACTTCAACCGGAAGACTTCACACCACGCCCTGCCGAGGGACCAACAGCCAGCGCCCTGGAGAACTTCAACCGGAAGACTTCACACCACGCCCTGCCGAGGGACCAACAGCCAGCGCCCTGGAGAACTTCAACCGGAAGACTTCGCAGCACGCCCTGCCGAGGGACCAACAGCCAGCGCCCTGGAGAACTGCAACCGGAAGATTTCACTCCGCGCCCTGTCGAGGGACCAACAGCCAGCGCCCTGGAGAACTTCAACCGGAAGACTTCACACCACGCCCTGCCGAGGGACCAATAGCCAGTGCCCTAAAGCAGTGTTCCCCAACCCTGTCCTCAGGGAACACCAACAGGTCATGTTTTGTGAAAATCCACAGAGGTAGTTAATGAGCTGTGCTGAGACACTTTTTACCTCACCTTAGCAGGTTTGTGGTTTTCTGCAAAACGTACTGTTGGTGGGCCTTGAGGACTGGGTTAGGGAGCTCTGCCCTAGAGAACTTCAACTGGAAGACTTTACACCACGTCCTGCCGAGGGACCAACAGCCAGCGCCCTGGAGAACTTCAACCGGAAGACTTCACACCGCGCCCTGCTGAGGGACCAACAGCCGGCGCCCAGGAGAACTTCAACCGGAAGACTTCACACCGCGCCCTGCCGAGGGACCAACAGCCAGCGCCCTGGAGAACATCAACCGGATGACTTCACACCACGCCCTGCCGAGGGACCAACAGCCAGCGCCCTGGAGAACTGCAACCGGAAGACTTCACACCACGCCCTGCTGAGGGACCAACAGCCTGCACCCTGGAGAACTTCAACCGGAAGACTTCACACCATGCCCTGCCGAGGGACCAACAGCCAGCGCCCTGGAGAACAACCGGAAGACTTGACACCACACCCTGCCGAGGGACCAACAGCCAGCGCCCTGGAGAACTTCAACCGGAAGACTTCACACCACGCCCTGCCGAGGGACCAATAGCCAGTGCCCTAAAGCAGTGTTCCCCAACCCTGTCCTCAGGGAACACCAACAGGTCATGTTTTGTGAAAATCCACAGAGGTAGTTAATGAGCTGTGCTGAGACACTTTTTACCTCACCTTAGCAGGTTTGTGGTTTTCTGCAAAACGTACTGTTGGTGGGCCTTGAGGACTGGGTTAGGGAGCTCTGCCCTAGAGAACTTCAACCGGAAGACTTTACACCACGTCCTGCCGAGGGACCAACAGCCAGCGCCCTGGAGAACTTCAACCGGAAGACTTCACACCGCGCCCTGCTGAGGGACCAACAGCCGGCGCCCAGGAGAACTTCAACCGGAAGACTTCACACCGCGCCCTGCCGAGGGACCAACAGCCAGCGCCCTGGAGAACATCAACCGGATGACTTCACACCACGCCCTGCCGAGGGACCAACAGCCAGCGCCCTGGAGAACTGCAACCGGAAGACTTCACACCACGCCCTGCTGAGGGACCAACAGCCTGCACCCTGGAGAACTTCAACCGGAAGACTTCACACCATGCCCTGCCGAGGGACCAACAGCCAGCGCCCTGGAGAACAACCGGAAGACTTGACACCACACCCTGCCGAGGGACCAACAGCCAGCGCCCTGGAGAACTGCAACCGGAAGACTTCACACCCCGCCCTGCCGAGGGACCAACAGCCAGCGCCCTGGAGAACTTCAACCGGAAGACTTCACACCCCGCCCTGCCGAGGGACCAACAGCCAGCGCCCTGGAGAACTGCAACCGGAAGATTTCACACCACGCCCTGTCGAGGGACCAACAGCCAGCGCCCTGGAGAACAACCGGAAGACTTCACACCGCGCCCTGCCGAGGGACCAACAGCTAGCACCCTGGAGAACTTCAACCGGAAGACTTCACACCACGCCCTGCCGAGGAACCAACCGCCAGCGCCCTGGAGAACTTCAACCGGTAGACTTCACACCGCGCCCTGCCGAGGGACCAAAAGCCAGCGCCCTGGAGAACATCAATCGGAAGACTTCACACCACGCCATGCCGAGGGACCAACAGCCAGCGCCCTAAAGCAGTGTTCCCCAACCCCTCAGGGAACACCAACAGGTCGTGTTTTGTGAAAATCCACAGAGGTAGTTAATGAGCTGTGCTGAGACACTTTTTACCTCACCTTAGCAGGTTTGTGGTTTTCTGCAAAACGTACTGTTGGTGGGCCTTGAGGACTGGGTTAGGGAGCTCTGCCCTAGAGAACTTCAACCGGAAGAATTTACACCACGCCCTGCCGAGGGACCAACAGCCAGCGCCCTGGAGAACTTCAACCGGAAGACTTAACACCGCGCCCTGTCGAGGGACTAACAGCCTGCACCCTGGAGAACTTCAACCGGAAGACTTCACACCCCGCCCTGCCGAGGGACCAACAGCCAGCGCCCTGGAGAACTTCAACCGGAAGACTTCACACCATGCCCTGCCGAGGGACCAACAGCCGGGGCCCTGGAGAACATCAATCGGAAGACTTCACACCACGCCATGCCGAGGGACCAACAGCCAGCGCCCTAAAGCAGTGTTCCCCAACCCCTCAGGGAACACCAACAGGTCATGTTTTGTGAAAATCCACAGAGGTAGTTAATGAGCTGTGCTGAGACACTTTTTACCTCACCTTAGCAGGTTTGTGGTTTTCTGCAAAACGTACTGTTGGTGGGCCTTGAGGACTGGGTTAGGGAGCTCTGCCCTAGAGAACTTCAACCGGAAGACTTTACACCACGCCCTGCCGAGGGACCAACAGCCAGCGCCCTGGAGAACTTCAACCGGAAGACTTTACACCACGCCCTGCCGAGGGACCAACAGCCAGCGCCCTGGAGAACTGCAACCGGAAGACTTCACACCCCGCCCTGCCGAGGGACCAACAGCCAGCGCCCTGGAGAACTTCAACCGGAAGACTTCACACCACGCCCTGCCGAGGGACCAATAGCCAGTGCCCTAAAGTAGTGTTCCCCAACCCTGTTCTTTAGGGAAACCCAACAGGTCATGTTTTGTGAAAATCCACAGAGGTAGTTAATGAGCTGTGCTCAGACACTAATTACCTCACCTTAGCAGGTTTGTGGTTTTCTGCAAAACGTACTGTTGGTGGGCCTTGAGGACTGGGTTAGGGGAGCTCTGCCCTAGAGAACTTCAACCGGAAGACTTTACACCACGCCCTGCCGAGGGACCAACAGCCAGCGCCCTGGAGAACTGCAACCGGTAGACTTCACACCCCGCCCTGCCGAGGGACCAACAGCCAGCGCCCTGGAGAACTGCAACCGGAAGACTTCACACCGCGCCCTGCCGAGGGACCAACAGCCAGCGCCCTGGAGAACTGCAACCGGAAGACTTCACACCCCGCCCTGCCGAGGGACCAACAGCCAGCGCCCTGGAGAACTTCAACCGGAAGACTTCACACCCCGCCCTGCCGAGGGACCAACAGCCAGCGCCCTGGAGAACTGCAACCGGAAGATTTCACACCACGCCCTGTCGAGGGACCAACAGCCAGCGCCCTGGAGAACAACCGGAAGACTTCACACCGCGCCCTGCCGAGGGACCAACAGCTAGCACCCTGGAGAACTTCAACCGGAAGACTTCACACCACGCCCTGCCGAAGGACCAACAGCCAGCGCCCTGGAGAACTTCAACCGGAAGACTTAACACCACGCCCTGCAAGGGACCAACAGCCAGAGCCCTGGAGAACTGCAACCGGAAGATTTCACACCGCGCCCTGTCGAGGGACCAACAGACAGCGCCCTGGAGAACTTCAACCGGAAGACTTCACACCACGCCCTGCCGAGGGACCAACAGCCAGCGCCCTGGAGAACATCAACCGGAAGACTTCACACCGCGCCCTGCTGAGGGACCAACAGCCAGCGCCCTGGAGAACTTCAACCGGAAGACTTCACACCACGCCCTGCAAGGGACCAACAGCCAGCGCCCTAAAGCAGTGTTCCCCAACCCGGTCCTCAGGGAACACCAACAGGTCATGTTTTGTGAAAATCCACAGAGGTAGTTAATGAGCTGTGCTGAGACACTTTTTACCTCACCTTAGCAGGTTTGTGGTTTTCTGCAAAACGTACTGTTGGTGGGCCTTGAGGACTGGGTTAGGGAGCTCTGCCCTAGAGAACTTCAACCGGAAGACTTTACACCACGCCCTGCCGAGGGACCAACAGCCAGCGCCCTGGAGAACTGCAACCGGAAGATTTCACACCACGCCCTGTCGAGGGACGAACAGCCAGCGCCCTGGAGAACTTCAACCGGAAGACTTCACACCACGCCCTGCCGAGGGACCAACAGCCAGCGCCCTGGAGAACATCAACCGGAAGACTTCACACCGCGCCCTGCTGAGGGACCAACAGCCAGCGCCCTGGAGAACTTCAACCGGAAGACTTCACACCACGCCCTGCCGAGGGACCAACAGCCAGCGCCCTGGAGAACTGCAACCGGAAGACTTCACACCACGCCCTGCCGAGGGACCAACAGCCAGCGCCCTGGAGAACATCAACTGGAAGACTTCACACCACGCCCTGCCGAGGGACCAACAGCCAGCGCCCTGGAGAACTGCAACCGGAAGACTTCACACCGCGCCCTGCTGAGGGACTAACAGCCAGCGCCCTGGATAACTTCAACCGGAAGACTTCACACCGCGCCCTGCCGAGGGACCAACAGCCAGCGCCCTGGAGAACTTCAACCGGAAGACTTCACACTGTGCCCTGCTGAGGGACCAACAGCCGGCGCCCTGGAGAACTTCAACCGGAAGACTTCACACCGCGCCCTGCCGAGGGACCAACAGCCGGCGCCCTGGAGAACTTCAACCGGAAGACTTCACACCGCGACCTGTTGAGGGACCAACAGCCAGCGCCCTGGAGAACGTCAACCGGAAGACTTCACACCGCGCCCTGTCGAGGGACCAACAGCCAGCGCCCTGGAGAACTTCAATCGGAAGACTTCGCAGCACGCCCTGCCGAGGGACCAACAGCCAGCGCCCTGGAGAACTTCAACCGGAATACTTCACACCGCGCCCTGCTAAAGGAACCAACAGCCAGCGCCCTAGAGAACTGCAACCGGAAGATTTCACACCACGCCCTGTCGAGGGACCAACAGCCAGCGCCCTGGAGAACATCAACCGGAAGACTTCACACCGCGCCCTGCTGAGGGACCAACAGCCGGCGCCCTGGAGAACTTCAACCGGAAGACTTCACACCGCGCCCTGCCGAGGGACCAACAGCCAGCGCCCTGGAGAACTTCAACCGGAAAACTTCACACCACGCCCTGCCGAGGGACTAACAGCCAGCGCCCTGGAGAACTTCATCCGGAAGATTTCACACCACGCCCTGTCGAGGGACCAACAGCCAGCGCCCTGGAGAACTTCAACCGGAAGACTTCACACCACGCCCTGCCGAGGGACCAACAGCCAGCGCCCTGGAGAACTTCAACCGGAAGACTTCACACCACGCCCTGCCGAGGGACCAACAGCCAGCGCCCTGGAGAACTTCAACCGGAAGACTTCGCAGCACGCCCTGCCGAGGGACTAACAGCCAGCGCCCTGGAGAACTGCAACCGGAAGACTTCACACCGCGCCCTGCCGAGGGACCAACAGCCAGCGCCCTGTAAAACATCAACCGGAAGACTTCACACCACGCCCTGCAAGGGACCAACAGCCAGCGAACTGGAGAACATCAACCAGAAGACTTCACACCACGCCCTGCCGAGGGACCAATAGCCAGTGCCCTAAAGCAGTGTTCCCCAACCCTGTCCTCAGGGAACACCAACAGGTCATGTGTTGTGAAAATCCACAGAGGTAGTTAATGAGCTGTGCTGACACTTTTTACCTCACCTTAGCAGGTTTGTGGTTTTCTGCAAAACGTACTGTTGGTGGGCCTTGAGGACTGGGTTAGGGAGCTCTGCCCTAGAGAACTTTAACCAGAAGACTTTACACCACGCCCTGCCGAGGGACCAACAGCCAGCGCCCTGGAGAACATCAACCGGATGACTTCACACCACACCCTGCCGAGGGACCAACAGCCGGCGCCCTGGAGAACTTCAACCGGAAGACTTCACACCGCGACCTGTCGAGGGACCAGCAGCCAGCGCCCTGGAGAACTTCAACCGGAAGACTTCACACCGCGACCTGTCGAGGGACCAACAGCCAGCGCCCTGGAGAACTTCAACCGGAAGACTTCACACCGCGACCTGTCGAGGGACCAACAGCCAGCGCCCTGGAGAACTTCAACCGGAAGACTTTGCAGCACGCCGTGCCGAGGGACCAACAGCCAGCGCACTGGAGAACTGCAACCGGAAGACTTCACACCACGCCCTGCCGAGGGACCAACAGCCAGCGCCCTGGAGAACTGCAACCGGAAGACTTCACACCGCGCCCTGCTGAGGGACCAACAGCCAGCGCCCTGGAGAACTTCAACCGGAAGACTTCACACCACGCCCTGCTGAGGGACCAACAGCCCGCACCCTGGTGAACTTCAACCGGAAGACTTCACACCCCGCCCTGCCGAGGGACCAACAGCCAGCGCCCTGGAGAACTTCAACCGGAAGACTTCACACCACGCCCTGCCGAGGGACCAACAGCCAGCGCCCTGGAGAACTTCAACCGGAAGACTTCACACCGCGACCTGTCGAGGGACCAACAGCCAGCGCCCTGGAGAACTTCAACCGGAAGACTTCACACCGCGACCTGTCGAGGGACCAACAGCCAGCGCCCTGGAGAACTTCAACCGGAAGACTTCGCAGCACGCCGTGCCGAGGGACCAACAGCCAGCACACTGGAGAACTGCAACCGGAAGACTTCACACCACGCCCTGCCGAGGGACCAACAGCCAGCGCCCTGGAGAACATCAACCGGATGACTTCACACCACGCCCTGCCGAGGGACCAACAGCCAGCGCCCTGGAGAACTTCAACCGGAAGACTTCACACCGCGCCCTGCTAAAGGAACCCACAGCCAGCGCCCTGGAGAACAACCGGAAGACTTCACACCACACCCTGCCGAGGGACTAAGCCTGCACCCTGGAGAACTTCAACCGGAAGAATTCACACCCCGCCCTGCCGAGGGACCAACAGCCAGCGCCCTGGAGAACTTCAACCGGAAGACTTCACACCATGCCCTGCCGAGGGACCAACAGCCAGCGCCCTGGAGAACTTCAACCGGAAGACTTCACACCATGCCCTGCCGAGGGACCAACAGCCAGCGCCCTGGAGAACATCAAAAGTTAGACTTCACACCACGCCATGCCGAGGGACCAACAGCCAGCGCCCTAAAGCAGTGTTCCCCAACCCCTCAGGGAACACCAACAGGTCATGTTTTGTGAAAATCCACAGAGGTAGTTAATGAGCTGTGCTGAGACACTTTTTACCTCACCTTAGCAGGTTTGTGGTTTTCTGCAAAACGTACTGTTGGTGGGCCTTGAGGACTGGGTTAGGGAGCTCTGCCCTAGAGAACTTCAACCGGAAGACTTTACACCACGCCCTGCCGAGGGACCAACAGCCAGCGCCCTGGAGAACTGCAACCGGAAGATTTCACACCACGCCCTGCCGAGGGACCAACAGCCAGCGCCCTGGAGAACTGCAACGGAAGACTTCACACCACGCCCTGCTGAGGGACCAACAGCCAGCGCCCTGGAGAACGTCAACTGGAAGACTTCACACCGCGCCCTGTCGAGGGACCAACAGCCAGCGCCCTAGAGAACTGCAACCGGAAGATTACACACCGCGCCCTGCTGAGGGGCCAAAGCCAGCGCCCTGGAGAACAACCGGAAGACTTCACACCGCGCCCTGCTAAAGGAACCCACAGCCAGCGCCCTGGAGAACTGCAACCGGAAGACTTCACACCACGCCCTGCCGAGGGACCAACAGCCAGCGCCCTAGAGAACTGCAACCGGAAGATTACACACCGCGCCCTGCTGAGGGGCCAAAGCCAGCGCCCTGGAGAACAACCGGAAGACTTCACACCGCGCCCTGCCGAGGGACCAACAGCCAGAACCCTGGAGAACTTCAACAGGAAGACTTCACACCACGCCCTGCCGAGGGACCAACAGCTAGCACCCTGGAGAACTTCAACCGGAAGACTTCACACCACGCCCTGCCGAGGGACCAACAGCCAGCGCCCTGGAGAACTTCAACCGGAAGACTTCACACCACGCCCTGCCGAGGGACCAACAGCCTGCACCCTGGAGAACTTCAACCGGAAGATTTCACACCACGCCCTGCCGAGGGACCAACAGCCAGCGCCCTGGAGAACTGCAACCGGAAGATTTCATACCGCGCCGTGCCGAGGGACCAACAGCCAGAGGCCCTGGAGAACTTAAACCGGAAGACTTCACACCGCGCCCTGCCGAGGGACCAACAGCCAGCGCCCTGAAGAACTTCAACCGGAAGACTTCACACCGCGCCCTGCTAAAGGAACCCACAGCCAGCGCCCTGGAGAACTGCAACCGGAAGATTTCCCACCACGCCCTGTCGAGGGACCAACAGCCAGCGCCCTGGAGAACTTCAACCGGAAGACTTCACACCACGCCCTGCCGAGGGACCAACAGCCAGCGCCCTGGAGAACATCAACCGGAAGACTTCACACCGCGCCCTGCTGAGGGACCAACAGCCGGCGCCCTGGAGAACTTCAACCGGAAGACTTCACACCGCGCCCTGCCGAGGGACCAACAGCCAGCACCCTGGAGAACTTCAACCGGAAGACTTCACACCGCGCCCTGTCGAGGGACCAACAGCCAGCGCCCTGGAGAACTTCATCCGGAAGACTCCGCAGCACGCCCTGCCGAGGGACCAACAGCCAGCGCCCTGGAGAACTGCAACCGGAAGACTTCACACCGCGCCCTGCTGAGGGACCAACAGCCAGCGCCCTGGAGAACTGTAACCGGAAGACTTCACACCGCGCCCCACCGAGGGACCAACAGCCAGCGTCCTGGAGAACTTCAACCGGAAGACTTCACACCGCGCCCTGCTGAGGGACCAACAGCCGCCGCCCTGGAGAACTTCAACCTGAAGACTTCACACCACGCCCTGCCGAAGGACCAACAGCCAGCGCCCTGAAGAACTGCAACCGGAAGATTAAACACCGCGCCCTGTCGAGGGACCAACAGCCAGCGCCCTGGAGAACTGCAACCGGAAGACTTCACACCCCGCCCTGCCGAGGGACCAACAGCCTGCACCCTGGAGAACTTCAACCGGAAGACTTCACACCCCGCCCTGCCGAGGGACCAACAGCGAGCGCCCTGGAGAACTGCAACCGGAAGATTTCACACCGCGCCCTGTCGAGGGACCAACAGCCAGCACCCTGGAGAACTTCAACCGGAAGACTTCACACCACGCCCTGCCGAGGGACCAAGAGCCAGCGCCCTGGAGAACATCAACCGGAAGACTTCACACCGCGCTCTGCCGAGGGACCAACAGCCAGCGCCCTGGAGAACTTCAACCGGAAGACTTCACACCGCGCCCTGCCGAGGGACCAACAGCCAGCGCCCTGGAGAACAACCGGAAGACTTCACACCACGCCCTGCCAAGGGACCAACAGCCAGCGCCCTGGAGAACTTCAACCGGAGGAAGACTTCACAGCACGCCCTGCTGAGGGACCAAAAGCCTGCACCCTGGAGAACTTCAACCGGAAGACTTCACACCACGCCCTGCCGAGGGACCAACAGCCAGCGCCCTAGAGAACTGCAACCGGAAGATTACACACCGCGCCCTGCTGAGGGGCCAAAGCCAGCGCCCTGGAGAACAACCGGAAGACTTCACACCGCGCCCTGCCGAGGGACCAACAGCCAGAACCCTGGAGAACTTCAACAGGAAGACTTCACACCACGCCCTGCCGAGGGACCAACAGCTAGCACCCTGGAGAACTTCAACCGGAAGACTTCACACCACGCCCTGCCGAGGGACCAACAGCCAGCGCCCTGGAGAACTTCAACCGGAAGACTTCACACCACGCCCTGCCGAGGGACCAACAGCCTGCACCCTGGAGAACTTCAACCGGAAGATTTCACACCACGCCCTGCCGAGGGACCAACAGCCAGCGCCCTGGAGAACTGCAACCGGAAGATTTCATACCGCGCCGTGCCGAGGGACCAACAGCCAGAGGCCCTGGAGAACTTAAACCGGAAGACTTCACACCGCGCCCTGTTGAGGGACCAACAGCCAGCGCCCTGGAGAACTTTAACCGGAAGAATTCACACCGCGCCCTGTCGAGGGACCAACAGCCAGCGCCCTGGAGAACTTCAACCGGAAGACTTCACACCGCGCCCTGCTAAAGGAACCCACAGCCAGCGCCCTGGAGAACAACCGGAAGACTTCACACCACACCCTGTCGAGGGACTAACAGCCTGCACCCTGGAGAACTTCAACCGGAAGAATTCACACCCCGCCCTGCCGAGGGACCAACAGCCGGCGCCCTGGAGAACGTCAACCGGAAGACTTCACACCGCGCCCTGTCGAGGGACCAACAGCCAGCGCCCTGGAGAACTTCAACAAGACTTCGCAGCACGCCCTGCCGAGGGACCAACAGCCAGCGCCCTGGAGAACTGCAACCGGAAGACTTCACACCGCGCCCTGCTGAGGGACCAACAGCCAGCGCCCTGGAGAACTTCAACCGTTAGACTTCACACCGCGCCCTGTCGAGGGACCAACAGCCAGCGCCCTGGAGAACTTCATCCGGAAGACTCCGCAGCACGCCCTGCCGAGGGACCAACAGCCAGCGCCCCGGAGAACTGCAACCGGAAGACTTCACACCGCGCCCTGCCGAGGGACCAACAGCCAGCGCCCTGGAGAACTTCAACCGGAAGACTTCACACCGCGCCCTGCCGAGGGACCAACAGCCAGCGCCCTGGAGAACTTCCATTGGAAGACTTCACACCGCGCCCTGTCGAGGGACCAACAGCCAGCGCCCTGGAGAACTTCAATAGGAAGACTTCGCAGCACGCCCTGCCGAGGGACTAACAGCCAGCGCCCCGGAGAACTGCAACCGGAAGCCTTCACACCGCGCCCTGCCGAGGGACCAACAGCCAGCGCCCTGGAGAACTTCAACCGGAAGACTTCACACCGCGCCCTGCCGAGGGACCAACAGCCAGCGCCCTGGAGAACATCAACCGGAAGACTTCACACCATGCCCTGCCGAGGGACCAACAGCCAGCGCCCTGGAGAACATCAACCGGAAGACTTCACACCACGCCATGCTGAGGGACTAACAGCCAGCGCCCTGGAGAACATCAACCGGAAGACTTCACACCACGCCCTGCCGAGGGACCAACAGCCAGTGCCCTGGAGAACATCAATCGGAAGACCTCACACCGCGCCCTGCCGAGGAACCAACCGCCAGCGCCCTGGAGAACTTCAACCGGAAGACTTCACACCGCGCCCTGCCGAGGGACCAACAGCCAGCGCCCTGGAGAACATCACCCGGCAGACTTCACACCACGCCCTGCCGAGGGACCAATAGCCAGTGCCCTAAAGCAGTGTTCCCCAACCCTGTCCTCAGGGAACACCAACAGGTCATGTTTTGTGAAAATCCACAGAGGTAGTTAATGAGCTGTGCTGAGACACTTTTTACCTCACCTTAGCAGGTTTGTGGTTTTCTGCAAAACGTACTGTTGGTGAGCCTTGAGGACTGGGTAAGGGAGCTCTGCCCTAGAGAACTTCAACCGGAAGACTTCGCAGCACGCCCTGCCGAGGGACTAACAGCCAGCGCCCTGGAGAACTGCAATCGGAAGACTTCACACCACGCCCTGCCGAGGGACCAAAAGCCTGCGCCCTGGAGAACTTCAACCGGCAGACTTCACACCGCGCCCTGCCGAGGGACCAACAGCCAGCGCCCTGGAGAACTTCAACCGGAAGACTTCACACCGCGCCCTGCTGAGGGACCAACAGCCGGCGCCCAGGAGAACTTCAACCGGAAGACTTCACACCGCGCCCTGCCGAGGGACCAACAGCCAGCGCCCTGGAGAACTTCAACCGGAAGACTTCACACCGCGACCTGCCGAGGGACCAACAGCCAGCGCCCTGGAGAACTTCAACCGGAAGACTTCACACCACGCCCTGCCGAAGGACCAACAGCCAGCGCCCTGGAGAACTTCAACCGGAAGACTTCACACCACGCCCTGCCGAGGGACCAACAGCCAGCGCCCTGTAAAACATCAACCGGAAGACTTCACACCACGCCCTGCAAGGGACCAACAGCCAGCGCCCTGGAGAACATCAACCGGAAGACTTCACACCACGCCCTGCCGAGGGACCAACAGCCAGCACCCTGGAGAACTTCAACCGGAAGACTTCACACCGCGCCCTGCTAAAGGAACCAACAGCCAGCGCCCTGGAGAACTGCAACCGGAAGATTTCACACCACGCCCTGTCGAGGGACCAACAGCCAGCGCCCTGGAGAACTTCAACCGGAAGACTTCACACTGCGCCCTGTCGAGGGACCAACAGCCAGCGCCCTGGAGAACTTCAACCGGAAGACTTCACACCACGCCCTGCTGAGGGACCAACAGCCCGCACCCTGGAGAACTTCAACCGGAAGTCTTCACACCACGCCCTGCCGAGGGACCACCAGCCAGCGCCCTGGAGAACATCAACTGGAAGACTTCACACCATGCCCTGCCGAGGGACCAATAGCCAGTGCCCTAAAGCAGTGTTCCCCAACCCTGTCCTCAGGGAACACCAACAGGTCATGTTTTGTGAAAATCCACAGAGGTAGTTAATGAGCTGTGCTGAGACACTTTTTACCTCACCTTAGCAGGTTTGTGGTTTTCTGCAAAACGTACTGTTGGTGGGCCTTGAGGACTGGGTTAGGGAGCTCTGCCCTAGAGAACTTCAATCGGAAGACTTCGCAGCACGCCCTGCCGAGGGACCAACAGCCAGCGCCCTGGAGAACTTCAATCGGAAGACTTCGCAGCACGCCCTGCCGAGGGACTAACAGCCAGCGCCCCGGAGAACTGCAACCGGAAGCCTTCACACCGCGCCCTGCCGAGGGACCAACAGCCAGCGCCCTGGAGAACTTCAACCGGAAGACTTCACACCGCGCCCTGCCGAGGGACCAACAGCCAGCGCCCTGGAGAACATCAACCGGAAGACTTCACACCATGCCCTGCCGAGGGACCAACAGCCAGCGCCCTGGAGAACATCAACCGGAAGACTTCACACCACGCCATGCTGAGGGACCAACAGCCAGCGCCCTGGAGAACATCAACCGGAAGACTTCACACCACGCCCTGCCGAGGGACCAACAGCCAGCGCCCTGGAGAACATCAACCGGAAGACTTCACACCGCGCCCTGCTGAGGGACCAACAGCCAGCGCCCTGGATAACTTCAACCGGAAGACTTCACACACCGCCCTGTCGAGGGACCAACAGCCAGCGCCCTGGAGAACTGCAACTGGAAGATTTCACACCACGCCCTGTCGAGGGACCAACAGCCAGCGCCCTGGAGAACTTACACCGGAAGACTTCACACCACGCCCTGCCGAGGGACCAACAGCCAGTGGCCTGGAGAACATCAATCGGAAGACCTCACACCGCGCCCTGCCGAGGAACCAACCGCCAGCGCCCTGGAGAACTTCAACCGGAAGACTTCACACCGCGCCCTGCCGAGGGACCAACAGCCAGCGCCCTGGAGAACATCACCCGGCAGACTTCACACCACGCCCTGCCGAGGGACCAATAGCCAGTGCCCTAAAGCAGTGTTCCCCAACCCTGTCCTCAGGGAACACCAACAGGTCATGTTTTGTGAAAATCCACAGAGGTAGTTAATGAGCTGTGCTGAGACACTTTTTACCTCACCTTAGCAGGTTTGTGGTTTTCTGCAAAACGTACTGTTGGTGGGCCTTGAGGACTGGGTTAGGGAGCTCTGCCCTAGAGAACTTCAACCGGAAGACTTTACACCACGCCCTGCTGAGGGACCAACAGCCAGCGCCCTGGAGAACTTCAACCGGAAGACTTCACACCGCGCCCTGCCGAGGGACCAACAGCCAGCGCCCTGGAGAACTTCAACCGGAAGACTTCAAACCGCGCCCTGCTGAGGGACCAACAGCCGGCGCCCAGGAGAACTTCAACCGGAAGACTTCACACCGCGCCCTGTCGAGGGACCAACAGCCAGCGCCCTGGAGAACGTCAACCGGAAGACTTCACACCACGCCCTGTCGAGGGACCAACAGCCAGCGCCCTGGAGAACTTCAACCGGAAGACTTCACACCACGCCCTGCCGAGGACCCAACCGCCAGCGCCCTGGAGAACTTCAACCGGAAGACTTCACACCACGCCCTGCCGAGGGACCAACAGCCAGCGCCCTGGAGAACATCAACCGGAAGACTTCACACCGCGCCCTGCCGAGGGACCAACAGCCTGCACCCTGGAGAACTTCAACAGGAAAACTTCACACCACGCCCTGCCGAGGGACCAACAGCCAGCGCCCTGGAGAACTGCAACCGGAAGACTTCACACCACGCCCTGCTGAGGGACCAACAGCCAGCGCCCTGGAGAACGTCAACTGGAAGACTTCACACCGCGCCCTGTCGAGGGACCAACAGCCAGCGCCCTGGAGAACTTCAACCGGAAGACTTCGCAGCACGCCCTGCCGAGGGACTAACAGCCAGCGCCCTGGAGAACTGCAACCGGAAGATTTCACACCACGCCCTGTCGAGGGACCAACAGCCAGCGCCCTGGAGAACTTTAACCGGAAGACTTCACACCACGCCCTGCCGAGGGACCAACAGCCAGCGCCCTGGAGAACATCAACCGGAAGACTTCACACCGCGCCCTGCCGAGGGACCAACAGCCTGCACCCTGGAGAACTTCAACCGGAAAACTTCACACCACGCCCTGCCGAGGGACCAACAGCCAGCGCCCTGGAGAACTTCAACCGGAAGACTTCACACCACGCCCTGCCGAGGGACCAACAGCCAGCGCCCTGGAGAACTTCAACCGGAAGACTTCACACCACGCCCTGCTGAGGGACCAACAGCCTGCACCCTGGAGAACTTCAACCGGAAGACTTCACACCACGCCCTGCCGAGGGACCAACAGCCAGCGCCCTGGAGAACTGCAACGGAAGACTTCACACCACGCCATGCTGAGGGACCAACAGCCAGCGCCCTGGAGAACGTCAACTGGAAGACTTCACACCGCGCCCTGTCGAGGGACCAACAGCCAGCGCCCTGGAGAACTTCAACCGGAAGACTTCGCAGCACGCCCTGCTGAGGGACCAACAGCCGGCGCCCTGGAGAACTTCAACCGGAAGGCTTCACACCACGCCCTGCTGAGGGACCAACAGCCTGCACCCTGGAGAACTTCAACCGGAAGACTTCACACCACGCCCTGCTGAGGGACCAACAGCCAGCGCCCTGGAGAACTGCAACCGGAAGATTTCACTCCACGCCCTGTCGAGGGACCAACAGCCAGCGCCCTGGAGAACTTCAACCGGAAGACTTCACACCGCGCCCTGCTGAGGGACCAACAACCTGCACCCTGGAGAACTTCAACCGGAAGACTTCACACCACGCCCTGCCGAGGGACCAATAGCCAGCGCCCTGGAGAACATCAACCGGAAGACTTCACACCGCACCCTGCTGAGGGACCAACAGCCTGCACCCTGGAGAACTTCAACCGGAAGACTTCACACCACGCCCTGCCGAGGGACCAACAGCCAGCGCCCTGGAGAACTTCAACCGGAAGACTTCACACCACGCCCTGCTGAGGGGCCAAAGCCAGCGCCCTGGAGAACAACCGGAAGACGTCACACCGCGCCCTGCCGAGGGACCAACAGCTAGCACCCTGGAGAACTTTAACCGGAAGACTTCACATCACGCCCTGCCGAGGAACCAACCGCCAGCGCCCTGGAGAACTTCAACCGGAAGACTTCACACCACGCCCTGCCGAAGGACCAACAGCCAGCGCCCTGGAGAACTTCAACCGGAAGACTTCACACCGCGCCCTGTCGAGGGACCAACAGCCAGCGCCCTGGAGAACTTCAACCGGAAGACTTCACACCACGCCCTGCCGAGGGACCAATAGCCAGTGCCCTAAAGCAGTGTTCCCCAACCCTATCCTCAGGGAACACCAACAGGTCATGTTTTGTGAAAATCCAGAGGTAGTTAATGAGCTGTGCTGAGACACTTTTTACCTCACCTTAGCAGGTTTGTGGTTTTCTGCAAAACGTACTGTTGGTGGGCCTTGAAGACTGGGTTAGGGAGCTCTGCCCTAGAGAACTTCAACCGGAAAACTTTACACCACGCCCTGCCGAGGGACCAACCGCCAGCGCCCTGGAGAACATCAACCGGAAGACTTCACACCGCGCCCTGCCGAGGGACCAACAGCCTGCACCCTGGAGAACTTCAACCGGAAAACTTCACACCACGCCCTGCCGAGGGACCAACAGCCAGCGCCCTGGAGAACTGCAACCGGAAGACTTCACACCGCGCCCTGTCGAGGGACCAACAGCCAGCGCCCTGGAGAACTTCAACCGGAAGACTTCGCAGCACGCCCTGCCGAGGGACTAACAGCCAGCGCCCTGGAGAACTGCAACCGGAAGACTTCACACCGCGCCCTGCCGAGGGACCAACAGCCAGCGCCCTGGAGAACTTCAACCGGAAGACTTCACACCGCGCCCTGCTGAGGGACCAACAGCCGGCGCCCTGGAGAACTTCAACCGGAAGGCTTCACACCACGCCCTGCTGAGGGACCAACAGCCTGCACCCTGGAGAACTTCAACCGGAAGACTTCACACCACGCCCTGCTGAGGGACCAACAGCCAGCGCCCTGGAGAACTGCAACCGGAAGATTTCACACCGCGCCCTGCTGAGGGACCAACAACCTGCACCCTGGAGAACTTCAACCGGAAGACTTCACACCACGCCCTGCCGAGGGACCAATAGCCAGCGCCCTGGAGAACTGCAACCGGAAGATTTCACACCGCGCCCTGTCGAGGGACCAACAGCCAGCGCCCTGGAGAACTTCAACCGGAAGACTTCACACCACGCCCTGCCGAGGGACCAACAGCTAGCACCCTGGAGAACTTCAACCGGAAGACTTCACACCGTGCCCTGCCGAGGGACCAACAGCCAGCGCCCTGGAGAACTTCAACCGGAAGACTCCACACCACGCCCTGCCGAGGGACCAACAGCCGGCGCCCTGGAGAACTTCAACCGGAAGACTTCACACCGCGACCTGTCGAGGGACCAACAGCCAGCGCCCTGGAGAACTTCAACCGGAAGACTTCGCAGCACGCCGTGCCGAGGGACCAACAGCAAGCGCCCTGGAGAACTGCAACCGGAAGACTTCACACCGCGCCCTGCCGAGGGACCAACAGCCAGCGCCCTGGAGAACATGAACCAGAAAGACTTCACACCACGCCCTGCCGAGGGACCAATAGCCAGCGCCCTGGAGAACATCAACCGGAAGACTTCACACCGCGCCCTGTCGAGGGACCAACAGCCAGCGCCCTGGAGAACTTCAACCGGAAGACTTCACACCACGCCCTGCTGAGGGGCCAAAGCCAGCGCCCTGGAGAACAACCGGAAGACTTCACACCGCGCCCTGCCGAGGGACCAACAGCTAGCACCCTGTAGAACTTCAACCGGAAGACTTCACACCACGCCCTGCCGAGGGACCAACAGCCAGCGCCCTGGAGAACTTCCATTGGAAGACTTCACACCGCGCCCTGTCGAGGGACCAACAGCCAGCGCCCTGGAGAACTTCAACCGGAAGACTTCGCAGCACGCCCTGCCGAGGGACTAACAGCCAGCGCCCTGGAGAACATCAACCGGAAGACTTCACACCACGCCCTGCCGAGGGACCAATAGCCAGTGCCCTAAAGCAGTGTTCCCCAACCCTGTCCTCAGGGAACACCAACAGGTCATGTTTTGTGAAAATCCACAGAGGTAGTTAATGAGCTGTGCTGAGACACTTTTTACCTCACCTTAGCAGGTTTGTGGTTTTCTGCAAAACGTACTGTTGGTGAGCCTTGAGGACTGGGTAAGGGAGCTCTGCCCTAGAGAACTTCAACAAGAAGACTTTACACCACGCCCTGCCGAGGGACCAACAGCCGGCGCCCAGGAGAACATCAACCGGAAGACTTCACACCGCGCCCTGCCGAGGGACCAACAGCCGGCGCCCTGGAGAACTTCAACCGGAAGACTTCACACCGCGACCTGTCGAGGGACCAACAGCCAGCGCCCTGGAGAACTTCAACCGGAAGACTTCACACCGCGACCCGTCGAGGGACCAACAGCCAGCGCCCTGGAGAACTTCAACCGGAAGACTTCACACCGCGCCCTGCCGAGGGACCAACAGCCAGCGCCCTGGAGAACTTCCATTGGAAGACTTCACACCGCGCCCTGTCGAGGGACCAACAGCCAGCGCCCTGGAGAACTTCAACCGGAAGACTTCGCAGCACGCCCTGCCGAGGGACCAACAGCCAGCGCCCTGGAGAACATCAACCGGAAGACTTCACACCACGCCCTGCCGAGGGACCAATAGCCAGTGCCCTAAAGCAGTGTTCCCCAACCCTGTCCTCAGGGAACACCAACAGGTCATGTTTTGTGAAAATCCACAGAGGTAGTTAATGAGCTGTGCTGAGACACTTTTTACCTCACCTTAGCAGGTTTGTGGTTTTCTGCAAAACGTACTGTTGGTGAGCCTTGAGGACTGGGTAAGGGAGCTCTGCCCTAGAGAACTTCAACCGGAAGACTTCGCAGCACGCCCTGCCGAGGGACTAACAGCCAGCGCCCTGGAGAACTGCAATCGGAAGACTTCACACCACGCCCTGCCGAGGGACCAAAAGCCTGCGCCCTGGAGAACTTCAACCGGCAGACTTCACACCGCGCCCTGCCGAGGGACCAACAGCCAGCGCCCTGGAGAACTTCAACCGGAAGACTTCACACCGCGCCCTGCTGAGGGACCAACAGCCGGCGCCCAGGAGAACTTCAACCGGAAGACTTCACACCGCGCCCTGCCGAGGGACCAACAGCCAGCGCCCTGGAGAACTTCAACCGGAAGACTTCACACCGCGACCTGTCGAGGGACCAACAGCCAGCGCCCTGGAGAACTTCAACCGGAAGACTTCACACCGCGCCCTGCCGAGGGACCAACAGCCAGCGCCCTGGAGAACTTCAACCGGAAGACTTCACACCACGCCCTGCCGAAGGACCAACAGCCAGCGCCCTGGAGAACTTCAACCGGAAGACTTCACACCACGCCCTGCCGAGGGACCAACAGCCAGCGCTCTGTAAAACATCAACCGGAAGACTTCACACCACGCCCTGCAAGGGACCAACAGCCAGCGCCCTGGAGAACATCAACCCGGAAGACTTCACACCACGCCCTGCCGAGGGACCAACAGCCAGCACCCTGGAGAACTTCAACCGGAAGACTTCACACCGCGCCCTGCTAAAGGAACCAACAGCCAGCGCCCTGGAGAACTGCAACCGGAAGATTTCACACCACGCCCTGTCGAGGGACCAACAGCCAGCGCCCTGGAGAACTTCAACCGGAAGACTTCACACCACGCCCTGCCGAAGGACCAACAGCCAGCGCCCTGGAGAACTTCAACCGGAAGACTTCACACCACGCCCTGCCGAGGGACCAACAGCCAGCGCCCTGTAAAACATCAACCGGAAGACTTCACACCACGCCCTGCAAGGGACCAACAGCCAGCGCCCTGGAGAACATCAACCGGAAGACTTCACACCACGCCCTGCCGAGGGACCAACAGCCAGCACCCTGGAGAACTTCAACCGGAAGACTTCACACCGCGCCCTGCTAAAGGAACCAACAGCCAGCGCCCTGGAGAACTGCAACCGGAAGATTTCACACCACGCCCTGTCGAGGGACCAACAGCCAGCGCCCTGGAGAACTTCAACCGGAAGACTTCACACTGCGCCCTGTCGAGGGACCAACAGCCAGCGCCCTGGAGAACTTCAACCGGAAGACTTCACACCACGCCCTGCTGAGGGACCAACAGCCCGCACCCTGGAGAACTTCAACCGGAAGTCTTCACACCACGCCCTGCCGAGGGACCACCAGCCAGCGCCCTGGAGAACATCAACCGGAAGACTTCACACCATGCCCTGCCGAGGGACCAATAGCCAGTGCCCTAAAGCAGTGTTCCCCAACCCTGTCCTCAGGGAACACCAACAGGTCATGTTTTGTGAAAATCCACAGAGGTAGTTAATGAGCTGTGCTGAGACACTTTTTACCTCACCTTAGCAGGTTTGTGGTTTTCTGCAAAACGTACTGTTGGTGGGCCTTGAGGACTGGGTTAGGGAGCTCTGCCCTAGAGAACTTCAATCGGAAGACTTCGCAGCACGCCCTGCCGAGGGACCAACAGCCAGCGCCCTGGAGAACTTCAATCGGAAGACTTCGCAGCACGCCCTGCCGAGGGACTAACAGCCAGCGCCCCGGAGAACTGCAACCGGAAGACTTCACACCGCGCCCTGCCGAGGGACCAACAGCCAGCGCCCTGGAGAACTTCAACCGGAAGACTTCACACCGCGCCCTGCCGAGGGACCAACAGCCAGCGCCCTGGAGAACTTCAACCGGAAGACTTCACACCGCGCCCTGCCGAGGGACTAACAGCCAGCGCCCTGGAGAACATCAACCGGAAGACTTCACACCATGCCCTGCCGAGGGACCAACAGCCAGCGCCCTGGAGAACATCAACCGGAAGACTTCACACCACGCCATGCTGAGGGACCAACAGCCAGCGCCCTGGAGAACATCAACCGGAAGACTTCACACCACGCCCTGCCGAGGGACCAACAGCCAGCGCCCTGGAGAACATCAACCGGAAGACTTCACACCGCGCCCTGCTGAGGGACCAACAGCCAGCGCCCTGGATAACTTCAACCGGAAGACTTCACACACCGCCCTGTCGAGGGACCAACAGCCAGCGCCCTGGAGAACTGCAACTGGAAGATTTCACACCACGCCCTGTCGAGGGACCAACAGCCAGCGCCCTGGAGAACTTACACCGGAAGACTTCACACCACGCCCTGCCGAGGGACCAACAGCCAGTGCCCTGGAGAACATCAATCGGAAGACCTCACACCGCGCCCTGCCGAGGAACCAACCGCCAGCGCCCTGGAGAACTTCAACCGGAAGACTTCACACCGCGCCCTGCCGAGGGACCAACAGCCAGCGCCCTGGAGAACATCACCCGGCAGACTTCACACCACGCCCTGCCGAGGGACCAATAGCCAGTGCCCTAAAGCAGTGTTCCCCAACCCTGTCCTCAGGGAACACCAACAGGTCATGTTTTGTGAAAATCCACAGAGGTAGTTAATGAGCTGTGCTGAGACACTTTTTACCTCACCTTAGCAGGTTTGTGGTTTTCTGCAAAACGTACTGTTGGTGGGCCTTGAGGACTGGGTTAGGGAGCTCTGCCCTAGAGAACTTCAACCGGAAGACTTTACACCACGCCCTGCTGAGGGACCAACAGCCAGCGCCCTGGAGAACTTCAACCGGAAGACTTCACACCGCGCCCTGCCGAGGGACCAACAGCCAGCGCCCTGGAGAACTTCAACCGGAAGACTTCAAACCGCGCCCTGCTGAGGGACCAACAGCCGGCGCCCAGGAGAACTTCAACCGGAAGACTTCACACCGCGCCCTGTCGAGGGACCAACAGCCAGCGCCCTGGAGAACGTCAACCGGAAGACTTCACACCACGCCCTGTCGAGGGACCAACAGCCAGCGCCCTGGAGAACTTCAACCGGAAGACTTCACACCACGCCCTGCCGAGGACCCAACCGCCAGCGCCCTGGAGAACTTCAACCGGAAGACTTCACACCACGCCCTGCCGAGGGACCAACAGCCAGCGCCCTGGAGAACATCAACCGGAAGACTTCACACCGCGCCCTGCCGAGGGACCAACAGCCTGCACCCTGGAGAACTTCAACAGGAAAACTTCACACCACGCCCTGCCGAGGGACCAACAGCCAGCGCCCTGGAGAACTGCAACCGGAAGACTTCACACCACGCCCTGCTGAGGGACCAACAGCCAGCGCCCTGGAGAACGTCAACTGGAAGACTTCACACCGCGCCCTGTCGAGGGACCAACAGCCAGCGCCCTGGAGAACTTCAACCGGAAGACTTCGCAGCACGCCCTGCCGAGGGACTAACAGCCAGCGCCCTGGAGAACTGCAACCGGAAGATTTCACACCACGCCCTGTCGAGGGACCAACAGCCAGCGCCCTGGAGAACTTTAACCGGAAGACTTCACACCACGCCCTGCCGAGGGACCAACAGCCAGCGCCCTGGAGAACATCAACCGGAAGACTTCACACCGCGCCCTGCCGAGGGACCAACAGCCTGCACCCTGGAGAACTTCAACCGGAAAACTTCACACCACGCCCTGCCGAGGGACCAACAGCCAGCGCCCTGGAGAACTTCAACCGGAAGACTTCACACCACGCCCTGCCGAGGGACCAACAGCCAGCGCCCTGGAGAACTTCAACCGGAAGACTTCACACCACGCCCTGCTGAGGGACCAACAGCCTGCACCCTGGAGAACTTCAACCGGAAGACTTCACACCACGCCCTGCCGAGGGACCAACAGCCAGCGCCCTGGAGAACTGCAACGGAAGACTTCACACCACGCCATGCTGAGGGACCAACAGCCAGCGCCCTGGAGAACGTCAACTGGAAGACTTCACACCGCGCCCTGTCGAGGGACCAACAGCCAGCGCCCTGGAGAACTTCAACCGGAAGACTTCGCAGCACGCCCTGCTGAGGGACCAACAGCCGGCGCCCTGGAGAACTTCAACCGGAAGGCTTCACACCACGCCCTGCTGAGGGACCAACAGCCTGCACCCTGGAGAACTTCAACCGGAAGACTTCACACCACGCCCTGCTGAGGGACCAACAGCCAGCGCCCTGGAGAACTGCAACCGGAAGATTTCACTCCACGCCCTGTCGAGGGACCAACAGCCAGCGCCCTGGAGAACTTCAACCGGAAGACTTCACACCGCGCCCTGCTGAGGGACCAACAACCTGCACCCTGGAGAACTTCAACCGGAAGACTTCACACCACGCCCTGCCGAGGGACCAATAGCCAGCGCCCTGGAGAACATCAACCGGAAGACTTCACACCGCACCCTGCTGAGGGACCAACAGCCTGCACCCTGGAGAACTTCAACCGGAAGACTTCACACCACGCCCTGCCGAGGGACCAACAGCCAGCGCCCTGGAGAACTTCAACCGGAAGACTTCACACCACGCCCTGCTGAGGGGCCAAAGCCAGCGCCCTGGAGAACAACCGGAAGACGTCACACCGCGCCCTGCCGAGGGACCAACAGCTAGCACCCTGGAGAACTTTAACCGGAAGACTTCACATCACGCCCTGCCGAGGAACCAACCGCCAGCGCCCTGGAGAACTTCAACCGGAAGACTTCACACCACGCCCTGCCGAAGGACCAACAGCCAGCGCCCTGGAGAACTTCAACCGGAAGACTTCACACCGCGCCCTGTCGAGGGACCAACAGCCAGCGCCCTGGAGAACTTCAACCGGAAGACTTCACACCACGCCCTGCCGAGGGACCAATAGCCAGTGCCCTAAAGCAGTGTTCCCCAACCCTATCCTCAGGGAACACCAACAGGTCATGTTTTGTGAAAATCCAGAGGTAGTTAATGAGCTGTGCTGAGACACTTTTTACCTCACCTTAGCAGGTTTGTGGTTTTCTGCAAAACGTACTGTTGGTGGGCCTTGAAGACTGGGTTAGGGAGCTCTGCCCTAGAGAACTTCAACCGGAAAACTTTACACCACGCCCTGCCGAGGGACCAACCGCCAGCGCCCTGGAGAACATCAACCGGAAGACTTCACACCGCGCCCTGCCGAGGGACCAACAGCCTGCACCCTGGAGAACTTCAACCGGAAAACTTCACACCACGCCCTGCCGAGGGACCAACAGCCAGCGCCCTGGAGAACTGCAACCGGAAGACTTCACACCGCGCCCTGTCGAGGGACCAACAGCCAGCGCCCTGGAGAACTTCAACCGGAAGACTTCGCAGCACGCCCTGCCGAGGGACTAACAGCCAGCGCCCTGGAGAACTGCAACCGGAAGACTTCACACCGCGCCCTGCCGAGGGACCAACAGCCAGCGCCCTGGAGAACTTCAACCGGAAGACTTCACACCGCGCCCTGCTGAGGGACCAACAGCCGGCGCCCTGGAGAACTTCAACCGGAAGGCTTCACACCACGCCCTGCTGAGGGACCAACAGCCTGCACCCTGGAGAACTTCAACCGGAAGACTTCACACCACGCCCTGCTGAGGGACCAACAGCCAGCGCCCTGGAGAACTGCAACCGGAAGATTTCACACCGCGCCCTGCTGAGGGACCAACAACCTGCACCCTGGAGAACTTCAACCGGAAGACTTCACACCACGCCCTGCCGAGGGACCAATAGCCAGCGCCCTGGAGAACTGCAACCGGAAGATTTCACACCGCGCCCTGTCGAGGGACCAACAGCCAGCGCCCTGGAGAACTTCAACCGGAAGACTTCACACCACGCCCTGCCGAGGGACCAACAGCTAGCACCCTGGAGAACTTCAACCGGAAGACTTCACACCGTGCCCTGCCGAGGGACCAACAGCCAGCGCCCTGGAGAACTTCAACCGGAAGACTCCACACCACGCCCTGCCGAGGGACCAACAGCCGGCGCCCTGGAGAACTTCAACCGGAAGACTTCACACCGCGACCTGTCGAGGGACCAACAGCCAGCGCCCTGGAGAACTTCAACCGGAAGACTTCGCAGCACGCCGTGCCGAGGGACCAACAGCAAGCGCCCTGGAGAACTGCAACCGGAAGACTTCACACCGCGCCCTGCCGAGGGACCAACAGCCAGCGCCCTGGAGAACATGAACCAGAAAGACTTCACACCACGCCCTGCCGAGGGACCAATAGCCAGCGCCCTGGAGAACATCAACCGGAAGACTTCACACCGCGCCCTGTCGAGGGACCAACAGCCAGCGCCCTGGAGAACTTCAACCGGAAGACTTCACACCACGCCCTGCTGAGGGGCCAAAGCCAGCGCCCTGGAGAACAACCGGAAGACTTCACACCGCGCCCTGCCGAGGGACCAACAGCTAGCACCCTGTAGAACTTCAACCGGAAGACTTCACACCACGCCCTGCCGAGGGACCAACAGCCAGCGCCCTGGAGAACTTCCATTGGAAGACTTCACACCGCGCCCTGTCGAGGGACCAACAGCCAGCGCCCTGGAGAACTTCAACCGGAAGACTTCGCAGCACGCCCTGCCGAGGGACTAACAGCCAGCGCCCTGGAGAACATCAACCGGAAGACTTCACACCACGCCCTGCCGAGGGACCAATAGCCAGTGCCCTAAAGCAGTGTTCCCCAACCCTGTCCTCAGGGAACACCAACAGGTCATGTTTTGTGAAAATCCACAGAGGTAGTTAATGAGCTGTGCTGAGACACTTTTTACCTCACCTTAGCAGGTTTGTGGTTTTCTGCAAAACGTACTGTTGGTGAGCCTTGAGGACTGGGTAAGGGAGCTCTGCCCTAGAGAACTTCAACAAGAAGACTTTACACCACGCCCTGCCGAGGGACCAACAGCCGGCGCCCAGGAGAACATCAACCGGAAGACTTCACACCGCGCCCTGCCGAGGGACCAACAGCCGGCGCCCTGGAGAACTTCAACCGGAAGACTTCACACCGCGACCTGTCGAGGGACCAACAGCCAGCGCCCTGGAGAACTTCAACCGGAAGACTTCACACCGCGACCCGTCGAGGGACCAACAGCCAGCGCCCTGGAGAACTTCAACCGGAAGACTTCACACCGCGCCCTGCCGAGGGACCAACAGCCAGCGCCCTGGAGAACTTCCATTGGAAGACTTCACACCGCGCCCTGTCGAGGGACCAACAGCCAGCGCCCTGGAGAACTTCAACCGGAAGACTTCGCAGCACGCCCTGCCGAGGGACCAACAGCCAGCGCCCTGGAGAACATCAACCGGAAGACTTCACACCACGCCCTGCCGAGGGACCAATAGCCAGTGCCCTAAAGCAGTGTTCCCCAACCCTGTCCTCAGGGAACACCAACAGGTCATGTTTTGTGAAAATCCACAGAGGTAGTTAATGAGCTGTGCTGAGACACTTTTTACCTCACCTTAGCAGGTTTGTGGTTTTCTGCAAAACGTACTGTTGGTGAGCCTTGAGGACTGGGTAAGGGAGCTCTGCCCTAGAGAACTTCAACCGGAAGACTTCGCAGCACGCCCTGCCGAGGGACTAACAGCCAGCGCCCTGGAGAACTGCAATCGGAAGACTTCACACCACGCCCTGCCGAGGGACCAAAAGCCTGCGCCCTGGAGAACTTCAACCGGCAGACTTCACACCGCGCCCTGCCGAGGGACCAACAGCCAGCGCCCTGGAGAACTTCAACCGGAAGACTTCACACCGCGCCCTGCTGAGGGACCAACAGCCGGCGCCCAGGAGAACTTCAACCGGAAGACTTCACACCGCGCCCTGCCGAGGGACCAACAGCCAGCGCCCTGGAGAACTTCAACCGGAAGACTTCACACCGCGACCTGTCGAGGGACCAACAGCCAGCGCCCTGGAGAACTTCAACCGGAAGACTTCACACCGCGCCCTGCCGAGGGACCAACAGCCAGCGCCCTGGAGAACTTCAACCGGAAGACTTCACACCACGCCCTGCCGAAGGACCAACAGCCAGCGCCCTGGAGAACTTCAACCGGAAGACTTCACACCACGCCCTGCCGAGGGACCAACAGCCAGCGCTCTGTAAAACATCAACCGGAAGACTTCACACCACGCCCTGCAAGGGACCAACAGCCAGCGCCCTGGAGAACATCAACCCGGAAGACTTCACACCACGCCCTGCCGAGGGACCAACAGCCAGCACCCTGGAGAACTTCAACCGGAAGACTTCACACCGCGCCCTGCTAAAGGAACCAACAGCCAGCGCCCTGGAGAACTGCAACCGGAAGATTTCACACCACGCCCTGTCGAGGGACCAACAGCCAGCGCCCTGGAGAACTTCAACCGGAAGACTTCACACCACGCCCTGCCGAAGGACCAACAGCCAGCGCCCTGGAGAACTTCAACCGGAAGACTTCACACCACGCCCTGCCGAGGGACCAACAGCCAGCGCCCTGTAAAACATCAACCGGAAGACTTCACACCACGCCCTGCAAGGGACCAACAGCCAGCGCCCTGGAGAACATCAACCGGAAGACTTCACACCACGCCCTGCCGAGGGACCAACAGCCAGCACCCTGGAGAACTTCAACCGGAAGACTTCACACCGCGCCCTGCTAAAGGAACCAACAGCCAGCGCCCTGGAGAACTGCAACCGGAAGATTTCACACCACGCCCTGTCGAGGGACCAACAGCCAGCGCCCTGGAGAACTTCAACCGGAAGACTTCACACTGCGCCCTGTCGAGGGACCAACAGCCAGCGCCCTGGAGAACTTCAACCGGAAGACTTCACACCACGCCCTGCTGAGGGACCAACAGCCCGCACCCTGGAGAACTTCAACCGGAAGTCTTCACACCACGCCCTGCCGAGGGACCACCAGCCAGCGCCCTGGAGAACATCAACCGGAAGACTTCACACCATGCCCTGCCGAGGGACCAATAGCCAGTGCCCTAAAGCAGTGTTCCCCAACCCTGTCCTCAGGGAACACCAACAGGTCATGTTTTGTGAAAATCCACAGAGGTAGTTAATGAGCTGTGCTGAGACACTTTTTACCTCACCTTAGCAGGTTTGTGGTTTTCTGCAAAACGTACTGTTGGTGGGCCTTGAGGACTGGGTTAGGGAGCTCTGCCCTAGAGAACTTCAATCGGAAGACTTCGCAGCACGCCCTGCCGAGGGACCAACAGCCAGCGCCCTGGAGAACTTCAATCGGAAGACTTCGCAGCACGCCCTGCCGAGGGACTAACAGCCAGCGCCCCGGAGAACTGCAACCGGAAGACTTCACACCGCGCCCTGCCGAGGGACCAACAGCCAGCGCCCTGGAGAACTTCAACCGGAAGACTTCGCAGCACGCCCTGCTGAGGGACCAACAGCCGGCGCCCTGGAGAACTTCAACCGGAAGGCTTCACACCACGCCCTGCTGAGGGACCAACAGCCTGCACCCTGGAGAACTTCAACCGGAAGACTTCACACCACGCCCTGCTGAGGGACCAACAGCCAGCGCCCTGGAGAACTGCAACCGGAAGATTTCACTCCACGCCCTGTCGAGGGACCAACAGCCAGCGCCCTGGAGAACTTCAACCGGAAGACTTCACACCGCGCCCTGCTGAGGGACCAACAACCTGCACCCTGGAGAACTTCAACCGGAAGACTTCACACCACGCCCTGCCGAGGGACCAATAGCCAGCGCCCTGGAGAACATCAACCGGAAGACTTCACACCGCACCCTGCTGAGGGACCAACAGCCTGCACCCTGGAGAACTTCAACCGGAAGACTTCACACCACGCCCTGCCGAGGGACCAACAGCCAGCGCCCTGGAGAACTTCAACCGGAAGACTTCACACCACGCCCTGCTGAGGGGCCAAAGCCAGCGCCCTGGAGAACAACCGGAAGACGTCACACCGCGCCCTGCCGAGGGACCAACAGCTAGCACCCTGGAGAACTTTAACCGGAAGACTTCACATCACGCCCTGCCGAGGAACCAACCGCCAGCGCCCTGGAGAACTTCAACCGGAAGACTTCACACCACGCCCTGCCGAAGGACCAACAGCCAGCGCCCTGGAGAACTTCAACCGGAAGACTTCACACCGCGCCCTGTCGAGGGACCAACAGCCAGCGCCCTGGAGAACTTCAACCGGAAGACTTCACACCACGCCCTGCCGAGGGACCAATAGCCAGTGCCCTAAAGCAGTGTTCCCCAACCCTATCCTCAGGGAACACCAACAGGTCATGTTTTGTGAAAATCCAGAGGTAGTTAATGAGCTGTGCTGAGACACTTTTTACCTCACCTTAGCAGGTTTGTGGTTTTCTGCAAAACGTACTGTTGGTGGGCCTTGAAGACTGGGTTAGGGAGCTCTGCCCTAGAGAACTTCAACCGGAAAACTTTACACCACGCCCTGCCGAGGGACCAACCGCCAGCGCCCTGGAGAACATCAACCGGAAGACTTCACACCGCGCCCTGCCGAGGGACCAACAGCCTGCACCCTGGAGAACTTCAACCGGAAAACTTCACACCACGCCCTGCCGAGGGACCAACAGCCAGCGCCCTGGAGAACTGCAACCGGAAGACTTCACACCGCGCCCTGTCGAGGGACCAACAGCCAGCGCCCTGGAGAACTTCAACCGGAAGACTTCGCAGCACGCCCTGCCGAGGGACTAACAGCCAGCGCCCTGGAGAACTGCAACCGGAAGACTTCACACCGCGCCCTGCCGAGGGACCAACAGCCAGCGCCCTGGAGAACTTCAACCGGAAGACTTCACACCGCGCCCTGCTGAGGGACCAACAGCCGGCGCCCTGGAGAACTTCAACCGGAAGGCTTCACACCACGCCCTGCTGAGGGACCAACAGCCTGCACCCTGGAGAACTTCAACCGGAAGACTTCACACCACGCCCTGCTGAGGGACCAACAGCCAGCGCCCTGGAGAACTGCAACCGGAAGATTTCACACCGCGCCCTGCTGAGGGACCAACAACCTGCACCCTGGAGAACTTCAACCGGAAGACTTCACACCACGCCCTGCCGAGGGACCAATAGCCAGCGCCCTGGAGAACTGCAACCGGAAGATTTCACACCGCGCCCTGTCGAGGGACCAACAGCCAGCGCCCTGGAGAACTTCAACCGGAAGACTTCACACCACGCCCTGCCGAGGGACCAACAGCTAGCACCCTGGAGAACTTCAACCGGAAGACTTCACACCGTGCCCTGCCGAGGGACCAACAGCCAGCGCCCTGGAGAACTTCAACCGGAAGACTCCACACCACGCCCTGCCGAGGGACCAACAGCCGGCGCCCTGGAGAACTTCAACCGGAAGACTTCACACCGCGACCTGTCGAGGGACCAACAGCCAGCGCCCTGGAGAACTTCAACCGGAAGACTTCGCAGCACGCCGTGCCGAGGGACCAACAGCAAGCGCCCTGGAGAACTGCAACCGGAAGACTTCACACCGCGCCCTGCCGAGGGACCAACAGCCAGCGCCCTGGAGAACATGAACCAGAAAGACTTCACACCACGCCCTGCCGAGGGACCAATAGCCAGCGCCCTGGAGAACATCAACCGGAAGACTTCACACCGCGCCCTGTCGAGGGACCAACAGCCAGCGCCCTGGAGAACTTCAACCGGAAGACTTCACACCACGCCCTGCTGAGGGGCCAAAGCCAGCGCCCTGGAGAACAACCGGAAGACTTCACACCGCGCCCTGCCGAGGGACCAACAGCTAGCACCCTGTAGAACTTCAACCGGAAGACTTCACACCACGCCCTGCCGAGGGACCAACAGCCAGCGCCCTGGAGAACTTCCATTGGAAGACTTCACACCGCGCCCTGTCGAGGGACCAACAGCCAGCGCCCTGGAGAACTTCAACCGGAAGACTTCGCAGCACGCCCTGCCGAGGGACTAACAGCCAGCGCCCTGGAGAACATCAACCGGAAGACTTCACACCACGCCCTGCCGAGGGACCAATAGCCAGTGCCCTAAAGCAGTGTTCCCCAACCCTGTCCTCAGGGAACACCAACAGGTCATGTTTTGTGAAAATCCACAGAGGTAGTTAATGAGCTGTGCTGAGACACTTTTTACCTCACCTTAGCAGGTTTGTGGTTTTCTGCAAAACGTACTGTTGGTGAGCCTTGAGGACTGGGTAAGGGAGCTCTGCCCTAGAGAACTTCAACAAGAAGACTTTACACCACGCCCTGCCGAGGGACCAACAGCCGGCGCCCAGGAGAACATCAACCGGAAGACTTCACACCGCGCCCTGCCGAGGGACCAACAGCCGGCGCCCTGGAGAACTTCAACCGGAAGACTTCACACCGCGACCTGTCGAGGGACCAACAGCCAGCGCCCTGGAGAACTTCAACCGGAAGACTTCACACCGCGACCCGTCGAGGGACCAACAGCCAGCGCCCTGGAGAACTTCAACCGGAAGACTTCACACCGCGCCCTGCCGAGGGACCAACAGCCAGCGCCCTGGAGAACTTCCATTGGAAGACTTCACACCGCGCCCTGTCGAGGGACCAACAGCCAGCGCCCTGGAGAACTTCAACCGGAAGACTTCGCAGCACGCCCTGCCGAGGGACCAACAGCCAGCGCCCTGGAGAACATCAACCGGAAGACTTCACACCACGCCCTGCCGAGGGACCAATAGCCAGTGCCCTAAAGCAGTGTTCCCCAACCCTGTCCTCAGGGAACACCAACAGGTCATGTTTTGTGAAAATCCACAGAGGTAGTTAATGAGCTGTGCTGAGACACTTTTTACCTCACCTTAGCAGGTTTGTGGTTTTCTGCAAAACGTACTGTTGGTGAGCCTTGAGGACTGGGTAAGGGAGCTCTGCCCTAGAGAACTTCAACCGGAAGACTTCGCAGCACGCCCTGCCGAGGGACTAACAGCCAGCGCCCTGGAGAACTGCAATCGGAAGACTTCACACCACGCCCTGCCGAGGGACCAAAAGCCTGCGCCCTGGAGAACTTCAACCGGCAGACTTCACACCGCGCCCTGCCGAGGGACCAACAGCCAGCGCCCTGGAGAACTTCAACCGGAAGACTTCACACCGCGCCCTGCTGAGGGACCAACAGCCGGCGCCCAGGAGAACTTCAACCGGAAGACTTCACACCGCGCCCTGCCGAGGGACCAACAGCCAGCGCCCTGGAGAACTTCAACCGGAAGACTTCACACCGCGACCTGTCGAGGGACCAACAGCCAGCGCCCTGGAGAACTTCAACCGGAAGACTTCACACCGCGCCCTGCCGAGGGACCAACAGCCAGCGCCCTGGAGAACTTCAACCGGAAGACTTCACACCACGCCCTGCCGAAGGACCAACAGCCAGCGCCCTGGAGAACTTCAACCGGAAGACTTCACACCACGCCCTGCCGAGGGACCAACAGCCAGCGCTCTGTAAAACATCAACCGGAAGACTTCACACCACGCCCTGCAAGGGACCAACAGCCAGCGCCCTGGAGAACATCAACCCGGAAGACTTCACACCACGCCCTGCCGAGGGACCAACAGCCAGCACCCTGGAGAACTTCAACCGGAAGACTTCACACCGCGCCCTGCTAAAGGAACCAACAGCCAGCGCCCTGGAGAACTGCAACCGGAAGATTTCACACCACGCCCTGTCGAGGGACCAACAGCCAGCGCCCTGGAGAACTTCAACCGGAAGACTTCACACCACGCCCTGCCGAAGGACCAACAGCCAGCGCCCTGGAGAACTTCAACCGGAAGACTTCACACCACGCCCTGCCGAGGGACCAACAGCCAGCGCCCTGTAAAACATCAACCGGAAGACTTCACACCACGCCCTGCAAGGGACCAACAGCCAGCGCCCTGGAGAACATCAACCGGAAGACTTCACACCACGCCCTGCCGAGGGACCAACAGCCAGCACCCTGGAGAACTTCAACCGGAAGACTTCACACCGCGCCCTGCTAAAGGAACCAACAGCCAGCGCCCTGGAGAACTGCAACCGGAAGATTTCACACCACGCCCTGTCGAGGGACCAACAGCCAGCGCCCTGGAGAACTTCAACCGGAAGACTTCACACTGCGCCCTGTCGAGGGACCAACAGCCAGCGCCCTGGAGAACTTCAACCGGAAGACTTCACACCACGCCCTGCTGAGGGACCAACAGCCCGCACCCTGGAGAACTTCAACCGGAAGTCTTCACACCACGCCCTGCCGAGGGACCACCAGCCAGCGCCCTGGAGAACATCAACCGGAAGACTTCACACCATGCCCTGCCGAGGGACCAATAGCCAGTGCCCTAAAGCAGTGTTCCCCAACCCTGTCCTCAGGGAACACCAACAGGTCATGTTTTGTGAAAATCCACAGAGGTAGTTAATGAGCTGTGCTGAGACACTTTTTACCTCACCTTAGCAGGTTTGTGGTTTTCTGCAAAACGTACTGTTGGTGGGCCTTGAGGACTGGGTTAGGGAGCTCTGCCCTAGAGAACTTCAATCGGAAGACTTCGCAGCACGCCCTGCCGAGGGACCAACAGCCAGCGCCCTGGAGAACTTCAATCGGAAGACTTCGCAGCACGCCCTGCCGAGGGACTAACAGCCAGCGCCCCGGAGAACTGCAACCGGAAGACTTCACACCGCGCCCTGCCGAGGGACCAACAGCCAGCGCCCTGGAGAACTTCAACCGGAAGACTTCACACCGCGCCCTGCCGAGGGACCAACAGCCAGCGCCCTGGAGAACTTCAACCGGAAGACTTCACACCGCGCCCTGCCGAGGGACTAACAGCCAGCGCCCTGGAGAACATCAACCGGAAGACTTCACACCATGCCCTGCCGAGGGACCAACAGCCAGCGCCCTGGAGAACATCAACCGGAAGACTTCACACCACGCCATGCTGAGGGACCAACAGCCAGCGCCCTGGAGAACATCAACCGGAAGACTTCACACCACGCCCTGCCGAGGGACCAACAGCCAGCGCCCTGGAGAACATCAACCGGAAGACTTCACACCGCGCCCTGCTGAGGGACCAACAGCCAGCGCCCTGGATAACTTCAACCGGAAGACTTCACACACCGCCCTGTCGAGGGACCAACAGCCAGCGCCCTGGAGAACTGCAACTGGAAGATTTCACACCACGCCCTGTCGAGGGACCAACAGCCAGCGCCCTGGAGAACTTACACCGGAAGACTTCACACCACGCCCTGCCGAGGGACCAACAGCCAGTGCCCTGGAGAACATCAATCGGAAGACCTCACACCGCGCCCTGCCGAGGAACCAACCGCCAGCGCCCTGGAGAACTTCAACCGGAAGACTTCACACCGCGCCCTGCCGAGGGACCAACAGCCAGCGCCCTGGAGAACATCACCCGGCAGACTTCACACCACGCCCTGCCGAGGGACCAATAGCCAGTGCCCTAAAGCAGTGTTCCCCAACCCTGTCCTCAGGGAACACCAACAGGTCATGTTTTGTGAAAATCCACAGAGGTAGTTAATGAGCTGTGCTGAGACACTTTTTACCTCACCTTAGCAGGTTTGTGGTTTTCTGCAAAACGTACTGTTGGTGGGCCTTGAGGACTGGGTTAGGGAGCTCTGCCCTAGAGAACTTCAACCGGAAGACTTTACACCACGCCCTGCTGAGGGACCAACAGCCAGCGCCCTGGAGAACATCAACCGGAAGACTTCACACCGCGCCCTGCTGAGGGACCAACAGCCAGCGCCCTGGATAACTTCAACCGGAAGACTTCACACACCGCCCTGTCGAGGAACCAACAGCCAGCGCCCTGGAGAACTTCAACCGGAAGACTTCACACCGCGCCCTGCCGAGGGACCAACAGCCAGCGCCCTGGAGAACTTCAACCGGAAGACTTCACACCGCGCCCTGCTGAGGGACCAACAGCCGGCGCCCAGGAGAACTTCAACCGGAAGACTTCACACCGCGCCCTGCCGAGGGACCAACAGCCGACGCCCTGGAGAACTTTAACCGGAAGACTTAACACCGCGACCTGTCGAGGGACCAACAGCCAGCGCCCTGGAGAACGTCAACCGGAAGACTTCACACCGCGCCCTGTCGAGGGACCAACAGCCAGCGCCCTGGAGAACTTCAACCGGAAGACTTCACACCACGCCCTGCCGAGGACCCAACCGCCAGCGCCCTGGAGAACTTCAACCGGAAGACTTCACACCACGCCCTGCCGAGGGACCAACAGCCAGCGCCCTGGAGAACATCAACCGGAAGACTTCACACCGCGCCCTGCCGAGGGACCAACAGCCTGCACCCTGGAGAACTTCAACCGGAAAACTTCACACCACGCCCTGCCGAGGGACCAACAGCCAGCGCCCTGGAGAACTGCAACCGGAAGACTTCACACCACGCCCTGCTGAGGGACCAACAGCCAGCGCCCTGGAGAACGTCAACTGGAAGACTTCACACCGCGCCCTGTCGAGGGACCAACAGCCAGCGCCCTGGAGAACTTCAACCGGAAGACTTCGCAGCACGCCCTGCCGAGGGACTAACAGCCAGCGCCCTGGAGAACTGCAACCGGAAGACTTCACACCGCGCCCTGCCGAGGGACCAACAGCCAGCGCCCTGGAGAACTTCAACCGGAAGACTTCACACCGCGCCCTGCTGAGGGACCAACAGCCGGCGCCCTGGAGAACTTCAACCGGAAGACTTCACACCACGCCCTGCTGAGGGACCAACAGCCAGCGCCCTGGAGAACTGCAACCGGAAGATTTCACTCCACGCCCTGTCGAGGGACCAACAGCCAGCGCCCTGGAGAACTTCAACCGGAAGACTTCACACCGCGCACTGCTGAGGGACGAACAACCTGCACCCTGGAGAACTTCAACCGGAAGACTTCACACCACGCCCTGCCGAGGGACCAATAGCCAGCGCCCTGGAGAACTGCAACCGGAAGATTTCACACCGCGCCCTGTCGAGGGACCAACAGCCAGCGCCCTGGAGAACTTCAACCGGAAGACTTCACACCACGCCCTGCCGAGGGACCAACAGCTAGCACCCTGGAGAACTTCAACCGGAAGACTTCGCAGCACGCCCTGCCGAGGGACTAACAGCCAGCGCCCTGGAGAACTGCAACCGGAAGACTTCACACCGCGCCCTGCCGAGGGACCAACAGCCAGCGCCCTGGAGAACTTCAACCGGAAGACTTCACACCGCGCCCTGCCGAGGGACCAACAGCCAGCACCCTGGAGAACTGCAACCAGAAGACCAACACCGCGCCCTGCCGAGGGACCAACAGCCAGCGCCCTGGAGAACTTACACCGGAAGACTTCACACCGCGCCCTGCCGAGGGACCAACAGCCAGCGCCCTGGAGAACTTCAACCGGAAGACTTCACACCACGCCCTGCTGAGGGGCCAAAGCCAGCGCCCTGGAGAACAACCGGAAGACTTCACACCGCGCCCTGCCGAGAGACCAAAAGCTAGCACCCTGAAGAACTTCAACCAGAAGACTTCACACCACGCCCTGCCGAGGAACCAACCGCCAGCGCCCTGGAGAACTTCAACCGGAAGACTTCACACCGCGCCCTGCCGAGGGACCAACAGCCAGCGCCCTGGAGAACTTCAACCGGAAGACTTCACACCACGCCCTGCCGAGGGACCAATAGCCAGTGCCCTAAAGCAGTGTTCCCCAACCCTATCCTCAGGGAACACCAACAGGTCATGTTTTGTGAAAATCCACAGAGGTAGTTAATGAGCTGTGCTGAGACACTTTTTACCTCACCTTAGCAGGTTTGTAGTTTTCTGCAAAACGTACTGTTGGTAGGCCTTGAGGACTGGGTTAGGGAGCTCTGCCCTAGAGAACTTCAACCGGAAGACTTTACACCACGCCCTGCCGAGGGACCAACAGCCAGCGCCCTGGAGAACTTACACCGGAAGACTTCACACCGCGCCCTGCTGAGGGACCAACAGCCGGCGCCCAGGAGAACTTCAACCGGAAGACTTCACACCGCGCCCTGCCGAGGGACCAACAGCCGGCGCCCTGGAGAACTTCAACCAGAAGACTTCACACCCCGCCCTGCCGAGGGACCAACAGCCAGCGCCCTGGAGAACTGCAACCGGAAGACTTCAACACCGCGCCCTGCCGAGGGACCAACAGCCAGCGCCCTGGAGAACTTCAACCGGAAGACATCACACCGCGCCCTGCCGAGGGACCAACAGCCAGAGCCCTGGAGAACTTCAACCGGAAGACTTCACACCACGCCCTGCTGAGGGGCCAAAGCCAGCGCCCTGGAGAACAACCGGAAGAAGTCACACCGCGCCCTGCCGAGGGACCAACAGCTAGCACCCTGGAGAACTTTAACCGGAAGACTTCACATCACGCCCTGCCGAGGAACCAACCGCCAGCGCCCTGGAGAACTTCAACCGGAAGACTTCACACCACGCCCTGCCGAAGGACCAACAGCCAGCGCCCTGGAGAACTTCAACCGGAAGACTTCACACCGCGCCCTGTCGAGGGACCAACAGCCAGCGCCCTGGAGAACTTCAACCGGAAGACTTCACACCACGCCCTGCCGAGGGACCAATAGCCAGTGCCCTAAAGCAGTGTTCCCCAACCCTATCCTCAGGGAACACCAACAGGTCATGTTTTGTGAAAATCCAGAGGTAGTTAATGAGCTGTGCTGAGACACTTTTTACCTCACCTTAGCAGGTTTGTGGTTTTCTGCAAAACGTACTGTTGGTGGGCCTTGAAGACTGGGTTAGGGAGCTCTGCCCTAGAGAACTTCAACCGGAAAACTTTACACCACGCCCTGCCGAGGGACCAACCGCCAGCGCCCTGGAGAACATCAACCGGAAGACTTCACACCGCGCCCTGCCGAGGGACCAACAGCCTGCACCCTGGAGAACTTCAACCGGAAAACTTCACACCACGCCCTGCCGAGGGACCAACAGCCAGCGCCCTGGAGAACTGCAACCGGAAGACTTCACACCGCGCCCTGTCGAGGGACCAACAGCCAGCGCCCTGGAGAACTTCAACCGGAAGACTTCGCAGCACGCCCTGCCGAGGGACTAACAGCCAGCGCCCTGGAGAACTGCAACTGGAAGACTTCACACCGCGCCCTGCCGAGGGCCCAACAGCCAGCGCCCTGGAGAACTTCAACCGGAAGACTTCACACCGCGCCCTGCCGAGGGCCCAACAGCCGGCGCCCTGGCGAACTTCAACCGGAAGGCTTCACACCACGCCCTGCTGAGGGACCAACAGCCTGCACCCTGGAGAACTTCAACCGGAAGACTTCACACCACGCCCTGCTGAGGGACCAACAGCCAGCGCCCTGGAGAACTGCAACCGGAAGATTTCACACCGCGCCCTGCTGAGGGACCAACAACCTGCACCCTGGAGAACTTCAACCGGAAGACTTCACACCACGCCCTGCCGAGGGACCAATAGCCAGCGCCCTGGAGAACTGCAACCGGAAGATTTCACACCGCGCCCTGTCGAGGGACCAACAGCCAGCGCCCTGGAGAACTTCAACCGGAAGACTTCACACCACGCCCTGCCGAGGGACCAACAGCCAGCGCCCTGGAGAACTTCAACCGGAAGACTTCACACCGCGCCCTGCCGAGGGACCAACAGCCAGCACCCTGGAGAACTGCAACCGGAAGACTTCGCAGCACGCCCTGCCGAGGGACTAACAGCCAGCGCCCTGGAGAACTGCAACCGGAAGACTTCACACCGCGCCCTGCCGAGGGACCAACAGCCAGCGCCCTGGAGAACTTCAACCGGAAGACTTCGCAGCACGCCCTGCCGAGGGACTAACAGCCAGCGCCCTGGAGAACTGCAACCGGAAGACTTCACACCGCGCCCTGCCGAGGGACCAACAGCCAGCGCCCTGGAGAACTTCAACCGGAAGACTTCGCAGCACGCCGTGCCGAGGGACCAACAGCCAGCGCCCTGGAGAACTGCAACCGGAAGACTTCACACCACGCCCTGCCGAGGGACCAACAGCTAGCACCCTGGAGAACTTCAACCGGAAGACTTCGCAGCACGCCCTGCCGAGGGACTAACAGCCAGCGCCCTGGAGAACTGCAACCGGAAGACTTCACACCGCGCCCTGCCGAGGGACCAACAGCCAGCGCCCTGGAGAACATCAACCGGAAGACTCCACACCACGCCCTGCCGAGGGACCAACAGCCGGCGCCCTGGAGAACTTCAACCGGAAGACTTCACACCGCGACCTGTCGAGGGACCAACAGCCAGCGCCCTGGAGAACTTCAACCGGAAGACTTCGCAGCACGCCGTGCCGAGGGACCAACAGCCAGCGCCCTGGAGAACTGCAACCGGAAGACTTCACACCGCGCCCTGCCGAGGGACCAACAGCCAGCGCCCTGGAGAACTTCAACCGGAAGACTTCACACCGCGCCCTGCCGAGGGACCAACAGCCAGCGCCCTGGAGAACATCAACCAGAAGACTTCACACCACGCCCTGCCGAGGGACCAATAGCCAGCGCCCTGGAGAACATCAACCGGAAGACTTCACACCGCGCCCTGTCGAGGGACCAACAGCCAGCGCCCTGGAGAACTTCAACCGGAAGACTTCACACCACGCCCTGCTGAGGGGCCAAAGCCAGCGCCCTGGAGAACAACCGGAAGACTTCACACCGCGCCCTGCCGAGGGACCAACAGCTAGCACCCTGTAGAACTTCAACCGGAAGACTTCACACCACGCCCTGCCGAGGGACCAACAGCCAGCGCCCTGGAGAACTTCCATTGGAAGACTTCACACCGCGCCCTGTCGAGGGACCAACAGCCAGCGCCCTGGAGAACTTCAACCGGAAGACTTCGCAGCACGCCCTGCCGAGGGACTAACAGCCAGCGCCCTGGAGAACATCAACCGGAAGACTTCACACCACGCCCTGCCGAGGGACCAATAGCCAGTGCCCTAAAGCAGTGTTCCCCAACCCTGTCCTCAGGGAACACCAACAGGTCATGTTTTGTGAAAATCCACAGAGGTAGTTAATGAGCTGTGCTGAGACACTTTTTACCTCACCTTAGCAGGTTTGTGGTTTTCTGCAAAACGTACTGTTGGTGGGCCTTGAGGACTGGGTTAGGGAGCTCTGCCCTAGAGAACTTCAACCGGAAGACTTTACACCACGCCCTGCTGAGGGACCAACAGCCAGCGCCCTGGAGAACTTCAACCGGAAGACTTCACACCGCGCCCTGCCGAGGGACCAACAGCCAGCGCCCTGGAGAACTTCAACCGGAAGACTTCACACCGCGCCCTGCTGAGGGACCAACAGCCGGCGCCCAGGAGAACTTCAACCGGAAGACTTCACACCGCGCCCTGCCGAGGGACCAACAGCCGACGCCCTGGAGAACTTTAACCGGAAGACTTAACACCGCGACCTGTCGAGGGACCAACAGCCAGCGCCCTGGAGAACGTCAACCGGAAGACTTCACACCGCGCCCTGTCGAGGGACCAACAGCCAGCGCCCTGGAGAACTTCAACCGGAAGACTTCACACTGCGCCCTGCCGAGGGACCAACAGCCAGCGCCCTGGAGAACTTCAACCGGAAGACTTCACACTGCGCCCTGCTAAAGGAACCAACAGCCAGCGCCCTAGAGAACTTACACCGGAAGACTTTACACCACGCCCTGCCGAGGGACCAACAGCCAGCGCCCTGGAGAACTTCAACCGGAAGACTTCACACCACGCCCTGCCGAGGGACCAACAGCCAGCGCCCTGGAGAACTTCAACCAGAAGACTTCACACTGCGCCCTGCTAAAGGAACCAACAGCCAGCGCCCTGGAGAACTGCAACCGGAAGATTTCACACCACGCCCTGTCGAGGGACCAACAGCCAGCGCCCTAGAGAACTTCAACCGGAAGACTTCACACTGTCGAGGGACCAACAGCCAGCGCCCTGGAGAACTTCAACCGGAAGACTTCACACCACGCCCTGCCGAGGGACCAACAGCCAGCGCCCTGGAGAACTGCAACCGGAAGATTTCACACCGCGCCCTGTCGAGGGACCAAAAGCCAGCGCCCTGGAGAACTTCAACCGGAAGACTTCACACCACGCCCTGCCGAGGGACCAACAGCCAGCGCCCTGTAAAACATCAACCGGAAGACTTCACACCACGCCCTGCAAGGGACCAACAGCCAGCGCCCTGGAGAACTTCAACCGGAAGACTTCACACCGCGCCCTGCCGAGGGACCAACAGCCAGCGCCCTGGAGAACTTCAACCGGAAGACTTCACACCGCGCCCTGTCGAGGGACCAACAGCCAGCGCCCTGGAGAACTTCAATCGGAAGACTTCGCAGCACGCCCTGCCGAGGGACCAACAGCCAGCGCCCTGGAGAACTTCATCTGGAAGACTCCGCAGCACGCCCTGCCGAGGGACCAACAGCCAGCGCCCTGGAGAACTGCAACCGGAAGACTTCACACCACGCCCTGCCGAGGGACCAACAGCCAGCGCCCTGGAGAACATCAACCGGAAGACTTCACACCGCGACCTGTCGAGGGACCAACAGCCAGCGCCCTGGAGAACTTCATCCGGAAGACTCCGCAGCACGCCCTGCCGAGGGACCAACAGCCAGCGCCCTGGAGAACTGCAACCGGAAGACTTCACACCGCGCCCTGCTGAGGGACCAACAGCCAGCGCCCTGGAGAACTGCAACCGGAAGACTTCACACCACGCCCTGCCGAGGGACCAACAGCCAGCGCCCTGGAGAACTGCAACCGGAAGACTTCACACCACGCCCTGCCGAGGGACCAACAGCCAGCGCCCTGGAGAAAGTCAACCGGAAGACCTCACACCACGCCCTGCCGAGGGACCAACAGCCAGCGCCCTGGAGAACATCAACCATTAGACCTCACACCGCGCCCTGCCGAGGGACCAACAACCTGCACCCTGGAGAACTTCAACCGGAAGACTTCACACCACGCCCTGTCGAGGAACCAACCGCCAGCGCCCTAGAGAACTTCAACCGGAAGACTTCACACCGCGCCCTGCCGAGGAACCAACCGCCAGCGCCCTAGAGAACTTCAACCGGAAGACTTCACACCACGCCCTGCCGAAGGACCAACAGCCAGCGCCCTGGAGAACTTCAACCGGAAGACTTCACACCACGCCCTGTCGAGGGACCAACAGCCAGCGCCCTGGAGAACATCACCCGGCAGACTTCACACCACGCCCTGCCGATGGACCGATAGCCAGTGCCCTAAAGCAGTGTTCCCCAACCCTGTCCTCAGGGAACACCAACAGGTCATGTTTTGTGAAAATCCACAGTGGTAGTTAATGAGCTGTGCTGAGACACTTTTTACCTCACCTTAGCAGGTTTGTGGTTTTCTGCAAAACGTACTGTTGGTGGGCCTTGAGGACTGGGTTAGGGAGCTCTGCCCTAGAGAACTTCAACCGGAAGACTTTACACCACGCCCTGCTGAGGGACCAACAGCCGGCGCCCAGGAGAACTTCAACCGGAAGACTTCACACCGCGCCCTGCCGAGGTACCAACAGCCGGCGCCCTGGAGAACTTCAACCGGAAGACTTCACACCGCGACCTGTCGAGTGACCAACAGCCAGCGCCCTGGAGAACGTCAACCGGAAGACTTCACACCGCGCCCTGCCGAGGGACCAACAGCCAGCACCCTGGAGAACTTCAATCGGAAGACTTCGCAGCACGCCCTGCCGAGGGACCAACAGCCAGCGCCCTGGAGAACTTCAACCGGAAGACTTCACACCGCGCCCTGCCGAGGGACCAACAGCCAGCGCCCTGGAGAACTTCAACCGGAAGACTTCACACCGCGCCCTGCTAAAGGAACCAACAGCCAGCGCCCTGGACAACTGCAACCGGAAGATTTCACACCACGCCTTGCCGAGGGACCAACAGCCAGCGCCCTGGAGAACATCAACCGGAAGACTTCACACCGCGCCCTGCTGAGGGACCAACAGCCGGCGCCCTGGAGAACTTCAACCGGAAGACTTCACACCGCGCCCTGCCGAGGGACCAACAGCCAGCGCAATGGAGAACTTCAACCGGAAGACTTCACACCGCGCCCTGTCGAGGGACTAACAGCCAGCGCCCTGGAGAACTTCAACCGGAAGACTTCACACCACGCCCTGCCGAGGGACCAACAGCCAGCGCCCTGTAAAACATCAACCGGAAGACTTCACACCACGCCCTGCAAGGGACCAACAGCCAGCGCCCTGGAGAACATCAACCGGAAGACTTCACACCACGCCCTGCCGAGGGACCAATAGCCAGTGCCCTAAAGCAGTGTTCCCCAACCCTGTCCTCAGGGAACACCAACAGGTCATGTTTTGTGAAAATCCACAGAGGTAGTTAATGAGCTGTGCTGAGACACTTTTTACCTCACCTTAGCAGGTTTGTGGATTTCTGTAAAACGTACTGTTGGTGGGCCTTGAGGACTGGGTTAGGGAGCTCTGCCCTAGAGAACTTCAACCGGAAGACTTTACACCACGCCCTGCCGAGGTACTAACAGCCAGCGCCCTGGAGAACTGCAACCGGAAGACTTCACACACCGCCCTGCCGAGGGACCAACAGCCTGCACCCTGGAGAACTTCAACCGGAAGACTTCACACCGCGCCCTGCCGAGGGACCAACAGCCAGCGCCCTGGAGAACATCAACCGGAAGACTTCACACCGCGCCCTGCTGAGGGACCAACAGCCGGCGCCCTGGAGAACATCAACCGGAAGACTTTACACCGCGCCCTGCTGAGGGACCAACAGCCGGCGCCCTGGAGAACTTCAACCGGAAGACTTCACACCGCGCCCTGCCGAGGGACCAACAGCCAGCGCAATGGAGAACTTCAACCGGAAGACTTCACACCGCGCCCTGTCGAGGGACTAACAGCCAGCGCCCTGGAGAACTTCAACCGGAAGACTTCACACCACGCCCTGCCGAGGGACCAACAGCCAGCGCCCTGTAAAACATCAACCGGAAGACTTCACACCACGCCCTGCAAGGGACCAACAGCCAGCGCCCTGGAGAACATCAACCGGAAGACTTCACACCACGCCCTGCCGAGGGACCAATAGCCAGTGCCCTAAAGCAGTGTTCCCCAACCCTGTCCTCAGGGAACACCAACAGGTCATGTTTTGTGAAAATCCACAGAGGTAGTTAATGAGCTGTGCTGAGACACTTTTTACCTCACCTTAGCAGGTTTGTGGATTTCTGTAAAACGTACTGTTGGTGGGCCTTGAGGACTGGGTTAGGGAGCTCTGCCCTAGAGAACTTCAACCGGAAGACTTTACACCACGCCCTGCCGAGGTACTAACAGCCAGCGCCCTGGAGAACTGCAACCGGAAGACTTCACACACCGCCCTGCCGAGGGACCAACAGCCTGCACCCTGGAGAACTTCAACCGGAAGACTTCACACCGCGCCCTGCTGAGGGACCAACAGCCAGCGCCCTGGAGAACTGCAACCGGAAGATTTCACACCACGCCCTGTCGAGGGACGAACAGCCAGCGCCCTGGAGAACTTCAACCGGAAGACTTCACACCACGCCCTGCCGAGGGACCAACAGCCAGCGCCCTGGAGAACTTCAACCGGAAGACTTCACACCACGCCCTGCCGAGGGACCAACAGCCAGCGCCCTGGAGAACTTCAACCGGAAGACTTCACACCACGCCCTGCCGAGGGACCAACAGCCAGCGCCCTGGAGAACTGCAACCGGAAGACTTCACACCACGCCCTGCCGAGGGACCAACAGCCAGCGCCCTGGAGAACTGCAACCGGAAGACTTCACACCACGCCCTGCCGAGGGACCAACAGCCAGCGCCCTGGAGAACTTCCATTGGAAGACTTCACACCGCGCCCTGTCGAGGGACCAACAGCCAGCGCCCTGGAGAACTTCAACCGGAAGACTTCGCAGCACGCCCTGCCGAGGGACCAACAGCCAGCGCCCTGGAGAACATCAACCGGAAGACTTCACACCACGCCCTGCCGAGGGACCAATAGCCAGTGCCCTAAAGCAGTGTTCCCCAACCCTGTCCTCAGGGAACACCAACAGGTCATGTTTTGTGAAAATCCACAGAGGTAGTTAATGAGCTGTGCTGAGACACTTTTTACCTCACCTTAGCAGGTTTGTGGTTTTCTGCAAAACGTACTGTTGGTGGGCCTTGAGGACTGGGTTAGGGAGCTCTGCCCTAGAGAACTTCAACCGGAAGACTTTACACCACGCCCTGCCGAGGGACCAACAGCCAGCGCCCTGGAGAACTTCAACCGGAAGACTTCACACCACGCCCTGTCGAGGGACCAACAGCCAGCGCCCTGGAGAACTTCAACCAGAAGACTTCACACCACGCCCTGCCGAGGGACCAACAGCCAGCACCCTGGAGAACATCAACCGGAAGACTTCACACCGCGCCCTGCCGAGGGACCAACAGCCAGCGCCCTGGAGAACTGCAACCGGAAGACTTCACACCGCGCCCTGTCGAGGGACCAACAGCCAGCGCCCTGGAGAACTTCAACCGGAAGACTTCGCAGCACGCCCTGCCGAGGGACTAACAGCCAGCGCCCTGGAGAACTGCAACTGGAAGACTTCACACCGCGCCCTGCCGAGGGCCCAACAGCCAGCGCCCTGGAGAACTTCAACCGGAAGACTTCACACCGCGCCCTGCCGAGGGCCCAACAGCCGGCGCCCTGGCGAACTTCAACCGGAAGGCTTCACACCACGCCCTGCTGAGGGACCAACAGCCTGCACCCTGGAGAACTTCAACCGGAAGACTTCACACCACGCCCTGCTGAGGGACCAACAGCCAGCGCCCTGGAGAACTGCAACCGGAAGATTTCACACCGCGCCCTGCTGAGGGACCAACAACCTGCACCCTGGAGAACTTCAACCGGAAGACTTCACACCACGCCCTGCCGAGGGACCAATAGCCAGCGCCCTGGAGAACTGCAACCGGAAGATTTCACACCGCGCCCTGTCGAGGGACCAACAGCCAGCGCCCTGGAGAACTTCAACCGGAAGACTTCACACCACGCCCTGCCGAGGGACCAACAGCCAGCGCCCTGGAGAACTTCAACCGGAAGACTTCACACCGCGCCCTGCCGAGGGACCAACAGCCAGCACCCTGGAGAACTGCAACCGGAAGACTTCGCAGCACGCCCTGCCGAGGGACTAACAGCCAGCGCCCTGGAGAACTGCAACCGGAAGACTTCACACCGCGCCCTGCCGAGGGACCAACAGCCAGCGCCCTGGAGAACTGCAACCGGAAGACTTCACACCGCGCCCTGCCGAGGGACCAACAGCCAGCGCCCTGGAGAACTTCAACCGGAAGACTTCGCAGCACGCCCTGCCGAGGGACTAACAGCCAGCGCCCTGGAGAACTGCAACCGGAAGACTTCACACCGCGCCCTGCCGAGGGACCAACAGCCAGCGCCCTGGAGAACTTCAACCGGAAGACTTCGCAGCACGCCGTGCCGAGGGACCAACAGCCAGCGCCCTGGAGAACTGCAACCGGAAGACTTCACACCACGCCCTGCCGAGGGACCAACAGCTAGCACCCTGGAGAACTTCAACCGGAAGACTTCGCAGCACGCCCTGCCGAGGGACTAACAGCCAGCGCCCTGGAGAACTGCAACCGGAAGACTTCACACCGCGCCCTGCCGAGGGACCAACAGCCAGCGCCCTGGAGAACATCAACCGGAAGACTCCACACCACGCCCTGCCGAGGGACCAACAGCCGGCGCCCTGGAGAACTTCAACCGGAAGACTTCACACCGCGACCTGTCGAGGGACCAACAGCCAGCGCCCTGGAGAACTTCAACCGGAAGACTTCGCAGCACGCCGTGCCGAGGGACCAACAGCCAGCGCCCTGGAGAACTGCAACCGGAAGACTTCACACCGCGCCCTGCCGAGGGACCAACAGCCAGCGCCCTGGAGAACTTCAACCGGAAGACTTCACACCGCGCCCTGCCGAGGGACCAACAGCCAGCGCCCTGGAGAACATCAACCAGAAGACTTCACACCACGCCCTGCCGAGGGACCAATAGCCAGCGCCCTGGAGAACATCAACCGGAAGACTTCACACCGCGCCCTGTCGAGGGACCAACAGCCAGCGCCCTGGAGAACTTCAACCGGAAGACTTCACACCACGCCCTGCTGAGGGGCCAAAGCCAGCGCCCTGGAGAACAACCGGAAGACTTCACACCGCGCCCTGCCGAGGGACCAACAGCTAGCACCCTGTAGAACTTCAACCGGAAGACTTCACACCACGCCCTGCCGAGGGACCAACAGCCAGCGCCCTGGAGAACTTCCATTGGAAGACTTCACACCGCGCCCTGTCGAGGGACCAACAGCCAGCGCCCTGGAGAACTTCAACCGGAAGACTTCGCAGCACGCCCTGCCGAGGGACTAACAGCCAGCGCCCTGGAGAACATCAACCGGAAGACTTCACACCACGCCCTGCCGAGGGACCAATAGCCAGTGCCCTAAAGCAGTGTTCCCCAACCCTGTCCTCAGGGAACACCAACAGGTCATGTTTTGTGAAAATCCACAGAGGTAGTTAATGAGCTGTGCTGAGACACTTTTTACCTCACCTTAGCAGGTTTGTGGTTTTCTGCAAAACGTACTGTTGGTGGGCCTTGAGGACTGGGTTAGGGAGCTCTGCCCTAGAGAACTTCAACCGGAAGACTTTACACCACGCCCTGCTGAGGGACCAACAGCCAGCGCCCTGGAGAACTTCAACCGGAAGACTTCACACCGCGCCCTGCCGAGGGACCAACAGCCAGCGCCCTGGAGAACTTCAACCGGAAGACTTCACACCGCGCCCTGCTGAGGGACCAACAGCCGGCGCCCAGGAGAACTTCAACCGGAAGACTTCACACCGCGCCCTGCCGAGGGACCAACAGCCGACGCCCTGGAGAACTTTAACCGGAAGACTTAACACCGCGACCTGTCGAGGGACCAACAGCCAGCGCCCTGGAGAACGTCAACCGGAAGACTTCACACCGCGCCCTGTCGAGGGACCAACAGCCAGCGCCCTGGAGAACTTCAACCGGAAGACTTCACACTGCGCCCTGCCGAGGGACCAACAGCCAGCGCCCTGGAGAACTTCAACCGGAAGACTTCACACTGCGCCCTGCTAAAGGAACCAACAGCCAGCGCCCTAGAGAACTTACACCGGAAGACTTTACACCACGCCCTGCCGAGGGACCAACAGCCAGCGCCCTGGAGAACTTCAACCGGAAGACTTCACACCACGCCCTGCCGAGGGACCAACAGCCAGCGCCCTGGAGAACTTCAACCAGAAGACTTCACACTGCGCCCTGCTAAAGGAACCAACAGCCAGCGCCCTGGAGAACTGCAACCGGAAGATTTCACACCACGCCCTGTCGAGGGACCAACAGCCAGCGCCCTAGAGAACTTCAACCGGAAGACTTCACACTGTCGAGGGACCAACAGCCAGCGCCCTGGAGAACTTCAACCGGAAGACTTCACACCACGCCCTGCCGAGGGACCAACAGCCAGCGCCCTGGAGAACTGCAACCGGAAGATTTCACACCGCGCCCTGTCGAGGGACCAAAAGCCAGCGCCCTGGAGAACTTCAACCGGAAGACTTCACACCACGCCCTGCCGAGGGACCAACAGCCAGCGCCCTGTAAAACATCAACCGGAAGACTTCACACCACGCCCTGCAAGGGACCAACAGCCAGCGCCCTGGAGAACTTCAACCGGAAGACTTCACACCGCGCCCTGCCGAGGGACCAACAGCCAGCGCCCTGGAGAACTTCAACCGGAAGACTTCACACCGCGCCCTGTCGAGGGACCAACAGCCAGCGCCCTGGAGAACTTCAATCGGAAGACTTCGCAGCACGCCCTGCCGAGGGACCAACAGCCAGCGCCCTGGAGAACTTCATCTGGAAGACTCCGCAGCACGCCCTGCCGAGGGACCAACAGCCAGCGCCCTGGAGAACTGCAACCGGAAGACTTCACACCACGCCCTGCCGAGGGACCAACAGCCAGCGCCCTGGAGAACATCAACCGGAAGACTTCACACCGCGACCTGTCGAGGGACCAACAGCCAGCGCCCTGGAGAACTGCAACCGGAAGACTTCACACCGCGCCCTGCTGAGGGACCAACAGCCAGCGCCCTGGAGAACTGCAACCGGAAGACTTCACACCACGCCCTGCCGAGGGACCAACAGCCAGCGCCCTGGAGAACTGCAACCGGAAGACTTCACACCACGCCCTGCCGAGGGACCAACAGCCAGCGCCCTGGAGAAAGTCAACCGGAAGACCTCACACCACGCCCTGCCGAGGGACCAACAGCCAGCGCCCTGGAGAACATCAACCATTAGACCTCACACCGCGCCCTGCCGAGGGACCAACAACCTGCACCCTGGAGAACTTCAACCGGAAGACTTCACACCACGCCCTGTCGAGGAACCAACCGCCAGCGCCCTAGAGAACTTCAACCGGAAGACTTCACACCGCGCCCTGCCGAGGAACCAACCGCCAGCGCCCTAGAGAACTTCAACCGGAAGACTTCACACCACGCCCTGCCGAAGGACCAACAGCCAGCGCCCTGGAGAACTTCAACCGGAAGACTTCACACCACGCCCTGTCGAGGGACCAACAGCCAGCGCCCTGGAGAACATCACCCGGCAGACTTCACACCACGCCCTGCCGATGGACCGATAGCCAGTGCCCTAAAGCAGTGTTCCCCAACCCTGTCCTCAGGGAACACCAACAGGTCATGTTTTGTGAAAATCCACAGTGGTAGTTAATGAGCTGTGCTGAGACACTTTTTACCTCACCTTAGCAGGTTTGTGGTTTTCTGCAAAACGTACTGTTGGTGGGCCTTGAGGACTGGGTTAGGGAGCTCTGCCCTAGAGAACTTCAACCGGAAGACTTTACACCACGCCCTGCTGAGGGACCAACAGCCGGCGCCCAGGAGAACTTCAACCGGAAGACTTCACACCGCGCCCTGCCGAGGTACCAACAGCCGGCGCCCTGGAGAACTTCAACCGGAAGACTTCACACCGCGACCTGTCGAGTGACCAACAGCCAGCGCCCTGGAGAACGTCAACCGGAAGACTTCACACCGCGCCCTGCCGAGGGACCAACAGCCAGCACCCTGGAGAACTTCAATCGGAAGACTTCGCAGCACGCCCTGCCGAGGGACCAACAGCCAGCGCCCTGGAGAACTTCAACCGGAAGACTTCACACCGCGCCCTGCCGAGGGACCAACAGCCAGCGCCCTGGAGAACTTCAACCGGAAGACTTCACACCGCGCCCTGCTAAAGGAACCAACAGCCAGCGCCCTGGACAACTGCAACCGGAAGATTTCACACCACGCCTTGCCGAGGGACCAACAGCCAGCGCCCTGGAGAACATCAACCGGAAGACTTCACACCGCGCCCTGCTGAGGGACCAACAGCCGGCGCCCTGGAGAACTTCAACCGGAAGACTTCACACCGCGCCCTGCCGAGGGACCAACAGCCAGCGCAATGGAGAACTTCAACCGGAAGACTTCACACCGCGCCCTGTCGAGGGACTAACAGCCAGCGCCCTGGAGAACTTCAACCGGAAGACTTCACACCACGCCCTGCCGAGGGACCAACAGCCAGCGCCCTGTAAAACATCAACCGGAAGACTTCACACCACGCCCTGCAAGGGACCAACAGCCAGCGCCCTGGAGAACATCAACCGGAAGACTTCACACCACGCCCTGCCGAGGGACCAATAGCCAGTGCCCTAAAGCAGTGTTCCCCAACCCTGTCCTCAGGGAACACCAACAGGTCATGTTTTGTGAAAATCCACAGAGGTAGTTAATGAGCTGTGCTGAGACACTTTTTACCTCACCTTAGCAGGTTTGTGGATTTCTGTAAAACGTACTGTTGGTGGGCCTTGAGGACTGGGTTAGGGAGCTCTGCCCTAGAGAACTTCAACCGGAAGACTTTACACCACGCCCTGCCGAGGTACTAACAGCCAGCGCCCTGGAGAACTGCAACCGGAAGACTTCACACACCGCCCTGCCGAGGGACCAACAGCCTGCACCCTGGAGAACTTCAACCGGAAGACTTCACACCGCGCCCTGCCGAGGGACCAACAGCCAGCGCCCTGGAGAACATCAACCGGAAGACTTCACACCGCGCCCTGCTGAGGGACCAACAGCCGGCGCCCTGGAGAACTTCAACCGGAAGACTTCACACCGCGCCCTGCCGAGGGACCAACAGCCAGCGCAATGGAGAACTTCAACCGGAAGACTTCACACCGCGCCCTGTCGAGGGACTAACAGCCAGCGCCCTGGAGAACTTCAACCGGAAGACTTCACACCACGCCCTGCCGAGGGACCAACAGCCAGCGCCCTGTAAAACATCAACCGGAAGACTTCACACCACGCCCTGCAAGGGACCAACAGCCAGCGCCCTGGAGAACATCAACCGGAAGACTTCACACCACGCCCTGCCGAGGGACCAATAGCCAGTGCCCTAAAGCAGTGTTCCCCAACCCTGTCCTCAGGGAACACCAACAGGTCATGTTTTGTGAAAATCCACAGAGGTAGTTAATGAGCTGTGCTGAGACACTTTTTACCTCACCTTAGCAGGTTTGTGGATTTCTGTAAAACGTACTGTTGGTGGGCCTTGAGGACTGGGTTAGGGAGCTCTGCCCTAGAGAACTTCAACCGGAAGACTTTACACCACGCCCTGCCGAGGTACTAACAGCCAGCGCCCTGGAGAACTGCAACCGGAAGACTTCACACACCGCCCTGCCGAGGGACCAACAGCCTGCACCCTGGAGAACTTCAACCGGAAGACTTCACACCGCGCCCTGCTGAGGGACCAACAGCCAGCGCCCTGGAGAACTGCAACCGGAAGATTTCACACCACGCCCTGTCGAGGGACGAACAGCCAGCGCCCTGGAGAACTTCAACCGGAAGACTTCACACCACGCCCTGCCGAGGGACCAACAGCCAGCGCCCTGGAGAACTTCAACCGGAAGACTTCACACCACGCCCTGCCGAGGGACCAACAGCCAGCGCCCTGGAGAACTTCAACCGGAAGACTTCACACCACGCCCTGCCGAGGGACCAACAGCCAGCGCCCTGGAGAACTGCAACCGGAAGACTTCACACCACGCCCTGCCGAGGGACCAACAGCCAGCGCCCTGGAGAACTGCAACCGGAAGACTTCACACCACGCCCTGCCGAGGGACCAACAGCCAGCGCCCTGGAGAACTTCCATTGGAAGACTTCACACCGCGCCCTGTCGAGGGACCAACAGCCAGCGCCCTGGAGAACTTCAACCGGAAGACTTCGCAGCACGCCCTGCCGAGGGACCAACAGCCAGCGCCCTGGAGAACATCAACCGGAAGACTTCACACCACGCCCTGCCGAGGGACCAATAGCCAGTGCCCTAAAGCAGTGTTCCCCAACCCAGTCCTCAGGGAACACCAACAGGTCATGTTTTGTGAAAATCCACAGAGGTAGTTAATGAGCTGTGCTGAGACACTTTTTACCTCACCTTAGCAGGTTTGTGGTTTTCTGCAAAACGTACTGTTGGTGGGCCTTGAGGACTGGGTTAGGGAGCTCTGCCCTAGAGAACTTCAACCGGAAGACTTTACACCACGCCCTGCCGAGGGACCAACAGCCAGCGCCCTGGAGAACTTCAACCGGAAGACTTCACACCACGCCCTGTCGAGGGACCAACAGCCAGCGCCCTGGAGAACTTCAACCAGAAGACTTCACACCACGCCCTGCCGAGGGACCAACAGCCAGCACCCTGGAGAACATCAACCGGAAGACTTCACACCGCGCCCTGCCGAGGGACCAACAGCCAGCGCCCTGGAGAACTGCAACCGGAAGACTTCACACCGCGCCCTGTCGAGGGACCAACAGCCAGCGCCCTGGAGAACTGCAACTGGAAGACTTCACACCGCGCCCTGCCGAGGGCCCAACAGCCAGCGCCCTGGAGAACTTCAACCGGAAGACTTCACACCGCGCCCTGCCGAGGGCCCAACAGCCGGCGCCCTGGCGAACTTCAACCGGAAGGCTTCACACCACGCCCTGCTGAGGGACCAACAGCCTGCACCCTGGAGAACTTCAACCGGAAGACTTCACACCACGCCCTGCTGAGGGACCAACAGCCAGCGCCCTGGAGAACTGCAACCGGAAGATTTCACACCGCGCCCTGCTGAGGGACCAACAACCTGCACCCTGGAGAACTTCAACCGGAAGACTTCACACCACGCCCTGCCGAGGGACCAATAGCCAGCGCCCTGGAGAACTGCAACCGGAAGATTTCACACCGCGCCCTGTCGAGGGACCAACAGCCAGCGCCCTGGAGAACTTCAACCGGAAGACTTCACACCACGCCCTGCCGAGGGACCAACAGCCAGCGCCCTGGAGAACTTCAACCGGAAGACTTCACACCGCGCCCTGCCGAGGGACCAACAGCCAGCACCCTGGAGAACTGCAACCGGAAGACTTCGCAGCACGCCCTGCCGAGGGACTAACAGCCAGCGCCCTGGAGAACTGCAACCGGAAGACTTCACACCGCGCCCTGCCGAGGGACCAACAGCCAGCGCCCTGGAGAACTGCAACCGGAAGACTTCACACCGCGCCCTGCCGAGGGACCAACAGCCAGCGCCCTGGAGAACTTCAACCGGAAGACTTCGCAGCACGCCCTGCCGAGGGACTAACAGCCAGCGCCCTGGAGAACTGCAACCGGAAGACTTCACACCGCGCCCTGCCGAGGGACCAACAGCCAGCGCCCTGGAGAACTTCAACCGGAAGACTTCGCAGCACGCCGTGCCGAGGGACCAACAGCCAGCGCCCTGGAGAACTGCAACCGGAAGACTTCACACCACGCCCTGCCGAGGGACCAACAGCTAGCACCCTGGAGAACTTCAACCGGAAGACTTCGCAGCACGCCCTGCCGAGGGACTAACAGCCAGCGCCCTGGAGAACTGCAACCGGAAGACTTCACACCGCGCCCTGCCGAGGGACCAACAGCCAGCGCCCTGGAGAACATCAACCGGAAGACTCCACACCACGCCCTGCCGAGGGACCAACAGCCGGCGCCCTGGAGAACTTCAACCGGAAGACTTCACACCGCGACCTGTCGAGGGACCAACAGCCAGCGCCCTGGAGAACTTCAACCGGAAGACTTCGCAGCACGCCGTGCCGAGGGACCAACAGCCAGCGCCCTGGAGAACTGCAACCGGAAGACTTCACACCGCGCCCTGCCGAGGGACCAACAGCCAGCGCCCTGGAGAACTTCAACCGGAAGACTTCACACCGCGCCCTGCCGAGGGACCAACAGCCAGCGCCCTGGAGAACATCAACCAGAAGACTTCACACCACGCCCTGCCGAGGGACCAATAGCCAGCGCCCTGGAGAACATCAACCGGAAGACTTCACACCGCGCCCTGTCGAGGGACCAACAGCCAGCGCCCTGGAGAACTTCAACCGGAAGACTTCACACCACGCCCTGCTGAGGGGCCAAAGCCAGCGCCCTGGAGAACAACCGGAAGACTTCACACCGCGCCCTGCCGAGGGACCAACAGCTAGCACCCTGTAGAACTTCAACCGGAAGACTTCACACCACGCCCTGCCGAGGGACCAACAGCCAGCGCCCTGGAGAACTTCCATTGGAAGACTTCACACCGCGCCCTGTCGAGGGACCAACAGCCAGCGCCCTGGAGAACTTCAACCGGAAGACTTCGCAGCACGCCCTGCCGAGGGACTAACAGCCAGCGCCCTGGAGAACATCAACCGGAAGACTTCACACCACGCCCTGCCGAGGGACCAATAGCCAGTGCCCTAAAGCAGTGTTCCCCAACCCTGTCCTCAGGGAACACCAACAGGTCATGTTTTGTGAAAATCCACAGAGGTAGTTAATGAGCTGTGCTGAGACACTTTTTACCTCACCTTAGCAGGTTTGTGGTTTTCTGCAAAACGTACTGTTGGTGGGCCTTGAGGACTGGGTTAGGGAGCTCTGCCCTAGAGAACTTCAACCGGAAGACTTTACACCACGCCCTGCTGAGGGACCAACAGCCAGCGCCCTGGAGAACTTCAACCGGAAGACTTCACACCGCGCCCTGCCGAGGGACCAACAGCCAGCGCCCTGGAGAACTTCAACCGGAAGACTTCACACCGCGCCCTGCTGAGGGACCAACAGCCGGCGCCCAGGAGAACTTCAACCGGAAGACTTCACACCGCGCCCTGCCGAGGGACCAACAGCCGACGCCCTGGAGAACTTTAACCGGAAGACTTAACACCGCGACCTGTCGAGGGACCAACAGCCAGCGCCCTGGAGAACGTCAACCGGAAGACTTCACACCGCGCCCTGTCGAGGGACCAACAGCCAGCGCCCTGGAGAACTTCAACCGGAAGACTTCACACTGCGCCCTGCCGAGGGACCAACAGCCAGCGCCCTGGAGAACTTCAACCGGAAGACTTCACACTGCGCCCTGCTAAAGGAACCAACAGCCAGCGCCCTAGAGAACTTACACCGGAAGACTTTACACCACGCCCTGCCGAGGGACCAACAGCCAGCGCCCTGGAGAACTTCAACCGGAAGACTTCACACCACGCCCTGCCGAGGGACCAACAGCCAGCGCCCTGGAGAACTTCAACCAGAAGACTTCACACTGCGCCCTGCTAAAGGAACCAACAGCCAGCGCCCTGGAGAACTGCAACCGGAAGATTTCACACCACGCCCTGTCGAGGGACCAACAGCCAGCGCCCTAGAGAACTTCAACCGGAAGACTTCACACTGTCGAGGGACCAACAGCCAGCGCCCTGGAGAACTTCAACCGGAAGACTTCACACCACGCCCTGCCGAGGGACCAACAGCCAGCGCCCTGGAGAACTGCAACCGGAAGATTTCACACCGCGCCCTGTCGAGGGACCAAAAGCCAGCGCCCTGGAGAACTTCAACCGGAAGACTTCACACCACGCCCTGCCGAGGGACCAACAGCCAGCGCCCTGTAAAACATCAACCGGAAGACTTCACACCACGCCCTGCAAGGGACCAACAGCCAGCGCCCTGGAGAACTTCAACCGGAAGACTTCACACCGCGCCCTGCCGAGGGACCAACAGCCAGCGCCCTGGAGAACTTCAACCGGAAGACTTCACACCGCGCCCTGTCGAGGGACCAACAGCCAGCGCCCTGGAGAACTTCAATCGGAAGACTTCGCAGCACGCCCTGCCGAGGGACCAACAGCCAGCGCCCTGGAGAACTTCATCTGGAAGACTCCGCAGCACGCCCTGCCGAGGGACCAACAGCCAGCGCCCTGGAGAACTGCAACCGGAAGACTTCACACCACGCCCTGCCGAGGGACCAACAGCCAGCGCCCTGGAGAACATCAACCGGAAGACTTCACACCGCGACCTGTCGAGGGACCAACAGCCAGCGCCCTGGAGAACTTCATCCGGAAGACTCCGCAGCACGCCCTGCCGAGGGACCAACAGCCAGCGCCCTGGAGAACTGCAACCGGAAGACTTCACACCGCGCCCTGCTGAGGGACCAACAGCCAGCGCCCTGGAGAACTGCAACCGGAAGACTTCACACCACGCCCTGCCGAGGGACCAACAGCCAGCGCCCTGGAGAACTGCAACCGGAAGACTTCACACCACGCCCTGCCGAGGGACCAACAGCCAGCGCCCTGGAGAAAGTCAACCGGAAGACCTCACACCACGCCCTGCCGAGGGACCAACAGCCAGCGCCCTGGAGAACATCAACCATTAGACCTCACACCGCGCCCTGCCGAGGGACCAACAACCTGCACCCTGGAGAACTTCAACCGGAAGACTTCACACCACGCCCTGTCGAGGAACCAACCGCCAGCGCCCTAGAGAACTTCAACCGGAAGACTTCACACCGCGCCCTGCCGAGGAACCAACCGCCAGCGCCCTAGAGAACTTCAACCGGAAGACTTCACACCACGCCCTGCCGAAGGACCAACAGCCAGCGCCCTGGAGAACTTCAACCGGAAGACTTCACACCACGCCCTGTCGAGGGACCAACAGCCAGCGCCCTGGAGAACATCACCCGGCAGACTTCACACCACGCCCTGCCGATGGACCGATAGCCAGTGCCCTAAAGCAGTGTTCCCCAACCCTGTCCTCAGGGAACACCAACAGGTCATGTTTTGTGAAAATCCACAGTGGTAGTTAATGAGCTGTGCTGAGACACTTTTTACCTCACCTTAGCAGGTTTGTGGTTTTCTGCAAAACGTACTGTTGGTGGGCCTTGAGGACTGGGTTAGGGAGCTCTGCCCTAGAGAACTTCAACCGGAAGACTTTACACCACGCCCTGCTGAGGGACCAACAGCCGGCGCCCAGGAGAACTTCAACCGGAAGACTTCACACCGCGCCCTGCCGAGGTACCAACAGCCGGCGCCCTGGAGAACTTCAACCGGAAGACTTCACACCGCGACCTGTCGAGTGACCAACAGCCAGCGCCCTGGAGAACGTCAACCGGAAGACTTCACACCGCGCCCTGCCGAGGGACCAACAGCCAGCACCCTGGAGAACTTCAATCGGAAGACTTCGCAGCACGCCCTGCCGAGGGACCAACAGCCAGCGCCCTGGAGAACTTCAACCGGAAGACTTCACACCGCGCCCTGCCGAGGGACCAACAGCCAGCGCCCTGGAGAACTTCAACCGGAAGACTTCACACCGCGCCCTGCTAAAGGAACCAACAGCCAGCGCCCTGGACAACTGCAACCGGAAGATTTCACACCACGCCTTGCCGAGGGACCAACAGCCAGCGCCCTGGAGAACATCAACCGGAAGACTTCACACCGCGCCCTGCTGAGGGACCAACAGCCGGCGCCCTGGAGAACTTCAACCGGAAGACTTCACACCGCGCCCTGCCGAGGGACCAACAGCCAGCGCAATGGAGAACTTCAACCGGAAGACTTCACACCGCGCCCTGTCGAGGGACTAACAGCCAGCGCCCTGGAGAACTTCAACCGGAAGACTTCACACCACGCCCTGCCGAGGGACCAACAGCCAGCGCCCTGTAAAACATCAACCGGAAGACTTCACACCACGCCCTGCAAGGGACCAACAGCCAGCGCCCTGGAGAACATCAACCGGAAGACTTCACACCACGCCCTGCCGAGGGACCAATAGCCAGTGCCCTAAAGCAGTGTTCCCCAACCCTGTCCTCAGGGAACACCAACAGGTCATGTTTTGTGAAAATCCACAGAGGTAGTTAATGAGCTGTGCTGAGACACTTTTTACCTCACCTTAGCAGGTTTGTGGATTTCTGTAAAACGTACTGTTGGTGGGCCTTGAGGACTGGGTTAGGGAGCTCTGCCCTAGAGAACTTCAACCGGAAGACTTTACACCACGCCCTGCCGAGGTACTAACAGCCAGCGCCCTGGAGAACTGCAACCGGAAGACTTCACACACCGCCCTGCCGAGGGACCAACAGCCTGCACCCTGGAGAACTTCAACCGGAAGACTTCACACCGCGCCCTGCTGAGGGACCAACAGCCAGCGCCCTGGAGAACTGCAACCGGAAGATTTCACACCACGCCCTGTCGAGGGACGAACAGCCAGCGCCCTGGAGAACTTCAACCGGAAGACTTCACACCACGCCCTGCCGAGGGACCAACAGCCAGCGCCCTGGAGAACTTCAACCGGAAGACTTCACACCACGCCCTGCCGAGGGACCAACAGCCAGCGCCCTGGAGAACTTCAACCGGAAGACTTCACACCACGCCCTGCCGAGGGACCAACAGCCAGCGCCCTGGAGAACTGCAACCGGAAGACTTCACACCACGCCCTGCCGAGGGACCAACAGCCAGCGCCCTGGAGAACTGCAACCGGAAGACTTCACACCACGCCCTGCCGAGGGACCAACAGCCAGCGCCCTGGAGAACTTCCATTGGAAGACTTCACACCGCGCCCTGTCGAGGGACCAACAGCCAGCGCCCTGGAGAACTTCAACCGGAAGACTTCGCAGCACGCCCTGCCGAGGGACCAACAGCCAGCGCCCTGGAGAACATCAACCGGAAGACTTCACACCACGCCCTGCCGAGGGACCAATAGCCAGTGCCCTAAAGCAGTGTTCCCCAACCCAGTCCTCAGGGAACACCAACAGGTCATGTTTTGTGAAAATCCACAGAGGTAGTTAATGAGCTGTGCTGAGACACTTTTTACCTCACCTTAGCAGGTTTGTGGTTTTCTGCAAAACGTACTGTTGGTGGGCCTTGAGGACTGGGTTAGGGAGCTCTGCCCTAGAGAACTTCAACCGGAAGACTTTACACCACGCCCTGCCGAGGGACCAACAGCCAGCGCCCTGGAGAACTTCAACCGGAAGACTTCACACCACGCCCTGTCGAGGGACCAACAGCCAGCGCCCTGGAGAACTTCAACCAGAAGACTTCACACCACGCCCTGCCGAGGGACCAACAGCCAGCACCCTGGAGAACATCAACCGGAAGACTTCACACCGCGCCCTGCCGAGGGACCAACAGCCAGCGCCCTGGAGAACTGCAACCGGAAGATATCACACCGCGCCCTGTCGAGGGACCAACAGCCAGCGCCCTGGAGAACTTCAACCGGAAGACTTCACACCACGCCCTGCCGAGGGACCAACAGCCAGCGCCCTGGAGAACATCAACCGGAAGACTTCACACCACGCCCTGCCGAGGGACCAACAGCCAGCGCCCTGGAGAACTGCAACCGGAAGACTTCACACCGCGCCCTGCTGAGGGACCAACAGCCAGCGCCCTGGAGAACTTCAACCGGAAGACGTCACACCCCGCCCTGCCGAGGGACCAACAGCCAGCACCCTGGAGAACTGCAACCGGAAGATTTCACACCACGCCCTGTCGAGGGACCAACAGCCAGCACCCTGGAGAACATCAACCGGAAGACTTCACACCGAGCCCTGCTGAGGGACCAACAGCCGGCGCCCTGGAGAACTTCAACCGGAAGACTTCACACCGCGCCCTGCCGAGGGACCAACAGCCTGCACCCTGGAGAACTTCAACCGGAAGACTTCACACCCCGCCCTGCCGAGGGACCAACAGCCAGCGCCCTGGAGAACTGCATCCGGAAGACTTCACACCACGCCCTGCCGAGGGACCAACAGCCAGCGCCCTGGAGAACTTCAACTGGAAGACTTCACACCACGCCCTGCCAAAGGACCAACAGCCAGCGCCCTGGAGAACTTCAACCGGAAGACTTCACACCGCGCCCTGCCGAGGGACCAACAGCCAGCGCCCTGGAGAACTTCAACCGGAAGACTTCACACCACGCCCTGCCGAGGGATCAAAAGCCTGCGCCCTGGAGAACTTCAACCGGAAGACTTCACACCGCGCCCTGCCGAGGGACCAACAGCTAGCGCCCTGGAGAACTTCAACCGCAAGACTTCACACCGCGACCTGTCGAGGGACCAACAGGCAGCGCCCTGGAGAACTGCAACCGGAAGACTTTACACCGCGCCCTGCCGAGGGACCAACAGCCAGCGCCCTGGAGAACTTCAACCGGAAGACTTCACACCGCGCCCTGCTGAGGGACCATCAGCCGGCGCCCAGGAGAACTTCAACCGGAAGACTTCACACCGCGCCCTGCCAAGGGACCAATAGCCAGCGCCCTAGAGCAGTGTTCCTAAACCCTGCCCTTAGGGCCCACCAACAGGTCATGTTTTGTGGAAATCCACAGAGGTAGTTAATCAGCTGTGCTTAGACACTAATTACATCACCTGTGCATGTTTGTGGTTTTCTGCAAACCGTACTGTTGGTGGGCCTTGAGGACTGGGTTGGGGAGCTCTGCCCTAGAGAACTTCAACCGGTAGACTTCACACCATGCCCTGCCGAGGGACAAACAGCCTGCGCCCAGGAGAAATTCAACCGGTAGACTTCACACCACGCCCTGCCGAGGGACCAATAGCCAACGCCCTGGAGAACTTGAACCGGAAGACTTCACACCACGCCCTGCCGAGGGACCAATAGCCAACGCCCTGGAGAACTTAAACCGGAACATTTCACATCACGCCCTGCCGAGGGACCAACAGCCTGCGCCCAGGAGAACTTCAACCGGTAGACTTCACACCACGCCCTGCCAAGGGACCAATAGCCAACGCCCTGGAGAACTTCAACCAGTAGACTTCACACCACGCCCTGCCGAGGGACCAGCAACCAGCTCCCGGGAGAACTTCAACCGGAAGACTTCTCACTGCGCCCTGCCGAGGGACCAACAGCTGGTGCCCTGGAGAACTTCAAAAGGAAGACTTCACACCATGCCCTGCCGCGGGACCTACAGCCAGTGCCCTGGAGAACTTCAACCGGAAGACCTCTCACCGCGCCCTGCCGAGGGACCAATAGCCAGCGCCCTAGAGCAGTGTTCCTCAACCCTGTCCTCAGGGCCCATCAACAGGTCATGCTTTGTGGAAATCCACAGACGTAGTTAATCAGCTGTGCTGAGACACTAATTACCTCACCTGTGCATGTTTGTGGTTTTCTGCACAACGTACTGTTGGTGGGCCTTGAGGACTGGGTTGGGGAGCTCTGCCCTAGAGAACTTCAACCGGAAGATTTCACACCACGCCCTGCCGAGGGACCAACAGCCAGCGCCCGGGAGAACTTCAACCGGAAGACTTCACACCATGCCCTGCCGCGGGACCTACAGCCAGCGCCCTGGAGAATTTCAACCGGTAGACTTCACACCACGCCCTGCCGAGGGACCAACAGCGCCCTGGAGAATTTCAACCGGTAGACTTCACACCGCTCCCTGCCGAGGGACGAATAGCCAGCGCCCTTGAGAACTTTAACCGGAAGACTTCACACCGCGCCCTGCCGAGGGACCAACAACCAGCGCCCGGGAGAACTTCAACCGGAAGACTTCTCACTGCGCCCTGCCGAGGGACCAACAGCTGATGCCCTGGAGAACTTCAACCGGAAGATTTCACACCACGCCCTGCCGAGGGACCAACAGCCTGCGCCCAGGAGAACTTCAACCGGTAGACTTCACACCACGCCCTGCCGAGGGACCAACAGCCGGCGCCCGGGAGAACTTCAACCGGAAGACTTCTCACCGCGCCCTGCCTAGGGACCAACAGCTGATGCCCTGGAGAACTTCAACCGGAAGATTTCACACCACGCCCTGCCGAGGGACCAACAGCCTGCGCCCAATAGAACTTCAACCGGAAGACTTCACACCGCGCCCTGCCGAGGGACTTGAACAAAAAGCGCCCAGGAGGGATTTAACAACAACCGGCGGCAAGCCGGGAAAACAACAGTGGTCCGAGACTTTAAACAGCGCCCTGGTCCGAGACTTCAAACAGCGCCCTGGTCCGAGACTTCAAACAGCGCCCTGGTCCGAGACTTCAAACAAACAGCGCCCTGGTCCGAGACTTCAAACAAACAGCGCCCTGGTCCGAGACTTCAAACAAACAGCGCCCTGGTCCGAGACTTCAAACAAACAGCGCCCTGGTCCGAGACTTCAAACAAACAGCGCCCTGGTCCGAGACTTCAAACAAACAGCGCCCTGGTCCGAGACTTCAAACAAACAGCGCCCTGGTCCGAGACTTCAAACAAACAGCGCCCTGGTCCGAGACTTCAAACAAACAGCGCCCTGGTCCGAGACTTCAAACAAACAGCGCCCTGGTCCGAGACTTCAAACAAACAGCGCCCTGGTCCGAGACTTCAAACAAACAGCGCCCTGGTCCGAGACTTCAAACAAACAGCGCCCTGGTCCGAGACTTCAAACAAACAGCGCCCTGGTCCGAGACTTCAAACAAACAGCGCCCTGGTCCGAGACTTCAAACAAACAGCGCCCTGGTCCGAGACTTCAAACAAACAGCGCCCTGGTCCGAGACTTCAACCCTTACAGCGCCCTGGTCCGAGACTTCAACCCTTACAGCGCCCTGGTCCGAGACTTCAACCCTTACAGCGCCCTGGTCCGAGACTTCAACCCTTACAGCGCCCTGGTCCGAGACTTCAACCCTTACAGCGCCCTGGTCCGAGACTTTCAACCAAACAGCGCCCTGGTCCGAGACTTCAAACCAACAGCGCCCTGGTCCGAGACTTCAAACCAACAGCGCCCTGGTCCGAGACTTCAAACCAACAGCGCCCTGGTCCGGGCCTTAAACAGCGCCCTGGTCCGAGACTTCAAACAGCGCCCTGGTCCGAGACTTCAAACAAACAGCGCCCTGGTCCGACACTACAAACAGCGCCCTGGTCCGAGACTTCAAAGAAACAAAGCCCTCGTCCGAGGCTTCAAACAAACAGCGCCCTGGTCCGAGGCTTCAAACAAACAGCGCCCTGGTGGTGTACTGCAAACCATGCCCTGAGTAACAACCAAAGTATACCCTAGTAGGGGACTTCAAACTGCATCCTTAGTTCCAAATTGTGCCCTGCCGGGGATATCAAACTGCACAGAGTACCAACCAACGTGCGCCCTGATGGGGACTTCAAACAGCACCCTGCTGTGGGACTGTACAGAAGCCATGCTGCAAGTAGCATTTTCAGTCTTCCTTGACTTTGCTCTAACTGGAAATCAGATTTCTAAGGAAACAAAGCAGATTGTAGGCCCACTTAATAAATATCAGGTCGTCCTGCTGTGGTTTTTAGTAACTGAAAAAAACCAGCAAAGATCACCTCCAATTTTACAGTAAAATAACCTTTTTGCATATCCAAACTATGTAGCTGCAACTAGATTCCACTACAATGAAGCCTTTAGTATTTCTTAACCCACCTGGCGATCTATTAAAAATCCCCAGGGGGCAGCGCAGCAGATTTTTTTAATTCTTTTTTTTTTATCATGTAGCGAGCCTAGGGCTTGCTACATGATAGCCGCTGTGCAGCGGCATCCCCCCACCCTCTTCTATCGCTTCCAGCAATCAAGCCCCGCCGGAAATGTCGTTCTGAACGTTTCCATTAGGGCTTCCCCATGGCGACGGGCAGGATGACGTCACCGACGTCGTGACGTCAAAGGGAGTCCCAATACACCCCTCAGCGCTGCCTGGCACTGATTAGCCAGGCAGCGCATGGGGTCAGGAGGGGGGGGTGTTCCTTTCCTATTGTTTATAGGGCATTCCTCAAGCCAAATACTTTGTTTTTGTTTTAATACTCTATTTCCCTATAAACTAAAGCTTCGCCCACAGTTTTTCAGAGAGCCTTGGCAGTAGCAAGGGAGCTTAGACTGGGCAGGAGGAGGGGGAGGTATTACTAGCCAGAGATTTCAGAAGCAGAGCGGAGGAGGGAGGATTAGGTTTTTTTCACAGAAGATGCAGATAAGCTGTAATGTTTACAAACAACATGGCTGATATTGTATCACAGGAAGAAATAGTCATATTCTATTGAAGCTGTTTGCAGCTAGATTTGCTGTGTAAACTATCTAAACTTTAGATAAGATATATAGACAAGTTACTTGGTATAGTAAGTTTTTCATTTCGGCTCCACTTTAAGTACTTTAGCACTGCATAATGCCGGTGGCGTCACAATCAGACATGGGTTGATTAGTATAAAATTTTTCAATCTGTTGGCCGTAATACTACATTAAAGAGGTCAAACTGAGCATTCATTGGCCAATCAATATTGCATGTGTGAACTGGGCTTTAAAGAGACTCTGAAGCGAGAATAAATCTCGCTTCAGAGCTCATAAATAGCAGGGGCACGTGTGCGCGGCTTAACGGAGGTCCCTTCACCCCCAAAGCGACCACTGCAACACTTGGTCGCAGATTTGGTCGTAATTTATTGCTTCCTGGAGGCAGGGCTAACGGCTGCAGCCCTGCCTCCAGTCGCATCTGTCAGCGGCGCATCGCCGCCTCTCCCCCGCCCCTCTCAGTGAAGGAAGACTGAGAGGGGCGGGGGAGAGGCGGAGATACGCGCTGACAGACGCGCGTGGGGCAGGGCTGCGGCGGTTAGCCCTGCCCCAACCAGGAAGCGCTCCCCGGGTGTATCAAGGGGGATTTGGGGGTGAAGGGACCCCCGTTAAGCCGCGCTATAGCGGCGTTTTAGCACGGGCACACGTGCCCCTGCTATTTATGAGGTCTGAAGCGAGATTTATTCTCGCTTCAGACTCTCTAACAGAATGAAAAAGTTATGTGATTTGTGTGCTTTTATATTTGAGAAACGTAGTAAAGTCCTAACTGAAATTCATAAATAAGGATGGGCTTCGGATGAATTCTGAATGGGTTTCATTCGGAATTCATGCAGATAATGCACCTGAGCGATTGATTGAGGGAGGGTACCCAGCTGCCGTCTTTTTTAATCCGTTCCACATCACTTGACTACCACTGCTTCCTCCTCCTGGGTTGAAGGAGGAAGCGTGGTAGTGACGTGACACGGCTTGGAGCAGAGCGTGGAATGCGCTGTGGGACGGATTAAAGCAGACGCTGCTGGTTAAGTTTAACCCTCCCTCACACACCAGCACAAGGGCATTAATTATCCGAAAGAAGTTCATTCGGAATTCATCCGGAGCTCACCCCTACATATACTAGTAGTTGCACTTCCAAAGAAAAATACCAATCAAATTCAGCTGCTCATTCCAAGAATTATGAAATATTTAACAGGCAGTGACTTTTCTGGTGCTTTGCCTAGAGCTCTTCATGTACTTACCTACAACAACGACTTAGCAGATGATGAAAAGGGATTTCTCTGATGTAAACACGCTTCTTGTGGAATGAGTCAATGCAGTATAACTGGATAAGGCCAGGTTGAGACAAATCTGTACAGTCCAGTCCTGTCAGTTTTGCATCAGTTTTACCTGGCTGGACCAGAAATGTACACCTTTTATGTTTAACACGCCCATAGATAACGGATACAAAATTGATCCAAAACTGACAGGACTGAACCAGAAATGTACAGATTTATGTGTGAAAACATCAAAAGAAATATACAAAACATGCCAACTGTCAAAAACTGACAAGACACTTGTGTGAACCAAGCCTAACACACCAAAACAGATTGCACACAAATTTTTGTTGAATAGGTTAGCAAACCTCAAACAGTCGCCATGGATTCCAGCAAGGTTTCTTGTTTGTGGCTTGTACTACTAGTGTGTTTCAATTCAGAGTAAAGTCGGCACCAGATGACCAAGCAGAGGGACTGATTGTGCCTCCGGATCACTAAAAGCATACAATTCAAGAATGTAGAAAGGAGACCATATAGGCAACAATCTACAGTTCCCAATCAATTACCTTTATTGCATCCTCAATCCAACTGACATTACATAGTATACAAATGCGTTTGTATTCTATGTAATGTCAGTTGGATTGAGGATCCAATAAAGGTGATCGACTAGGAACTGCAGATTGGTGCCCAGATTCTCTCCTTTCTACCCATCTTGAATTGTACTAGTGTGTGCAAGATCATTTCAGTGTGCATTGTTTAGAAGTCAATAAGTTCAGCCTCCATGCAAAGATAGTGCTGACTAGTTCATCACTGCTGTGCACTTACCTCTATGTGCTAAACTTCTTCCTTGATGCCTGTGATGTCAGTTTATACTGTCGCTGTTATACATCCAACAGTCCTAAGATTACATAGACTAACACTACGTAGCACTGATGCACTGTACGCCCATCTACTACTTCCTGACACTTTTGCCTCCACAACCCAAAGTCCAGTGAAGGCACAAATGTCAGGAAGATAGAGAGCAGTGGTTTGGCTAGAGGTGGCAAGTTAACCAATTCATGCCTGGAAATCTGTTCCTGTTCAACCTTTAAAGTACACCTTAATAGGGATATGGAGGCTGCCATATTTATTTCCTATTAAACAATACTAGTTGCCCAGCGTCCTGCTCATCTCTGGCTGCAGTAATGTCCGAATCCCACATCGGAAACAAACATAGCTAATCCAAACAGACTTCAGTCAAATTTCTGATCTGGATGCTTGTTTAGGGTCTATGGCTAAAAAGTATTTGAGGCATAATATCAGCAGGACAGCCAGGCAATGAGTATTGTAAAAGTAAATATGTCAGCTGCCATATCCCTCTCGCTCCTTAATGTTTAGTTATCTCATACTCATTTACATTTTAAGTCATACCTCCTCACAGGATAGAATGATCCCCTTAAATCATCTCTTTGAAATAATTCCATTACATATTTTATCGTTTAGACATGAGAATAAACCACACAACACAGAAATAACTTTATTTCACAATCAAATACAATTAGCATACACTGTTTCAAAATAATTGAAAGGTTGTTAAAAATAAATTGGCTATGCAAATAAATATATCTGGAAAATACCCAAAACCCATTACCTCTTTCAGATAGACCAAAGCAGCGTACACAACTTCAGTGTGACCCATAAAGATAGTGCTCAATCATATAGACTGCAGACAACGTGCTATACTCCCCAATAATGTACAATATTATACAGTATAGATATAAAACAGTACAACTTCACTTACAAATAGGCAGTTAAAATCTGCCAGAACCAACAGGTGTTAACCAAATAAGGACCAGGGGATTTTCCAATGATCGGTGCTGCGTCGGCTCTCCAGCCCGCAGCACCGATCAGGATTGAGCCAGGGCGACCAGACTCCCCCCCCCCCCCACCCCCCTTTTTTCCCCACTAAAGGGATGTCCTGCTGGTGGGTCTTATTGCCGCCGGCTATTTCTGCGTAGCGGGGGGCTCCTCAAAGCCCCCTCCGCAGCGATTTCCACCCTCTCTGCCCTCAACTCCCTCTCCCGCAGGCTATATCCGTCCTGCGCCGCCTAGGATACGCTTCAGCCTATCAGATGCCGGCGATCCCAGGCCAATCAGAGGCCAGGGATCGCCGATCTCCTTTACGGCGCGCCGTATGATGTAAACACGGGATTTCTTCCCCGCGTGTTTACATTTAGCCTGCGAGCCGTGATCGGCGGCTCGCAGACTGTTCACGGAGATACCCTCTGAACTGACAAGGAACGGCCGTTCGAACGAGCCGCCATTTCCATGGTAACACCACTACGACCTGCCGACATTAGGCGGTCGTTAAGTGGTTTAACTACATCTTCTCATGAGGGATTCACAGGATTTCTTTGTTTTCTAAAGCATTTCTTAACTGCCGACATAGAAAAGTGCCAGCCAGCCTCCATACAAATTTGCACACTATTTTGTCAGTTAGACTTAGCATCTGCCCTTCAGGAAATGCTCTTGAAAACAAAGAAAACCCAGAGAATACCCCATGAAGAGATGGACTAGTCTTAAAAAGTCTGTTTTGCCTGGTTAACTGTTTACCTTTTTTGCTGGAGTGGTCCTTTACGACTGAAAGAAGGGAATGTGGGTGCCGTCAGATCACAATGTCAACAGTGGCTATAGCAGCACCCAGTGTATAATCAGTATTGCCCACAGTGCAAGTCACTTTAAAGCACAGCCGAAGTAAGGGATATGGAGGCTGCTATTTATTTCCTTTCAAAACAATGCAAATTGCCTGGCTGTCCTATTCATCTGCCTGTAAGATCTGGTCCACGATGCCGCTATTGCCTTTGCCATTCTGATTCAAGTGAACGAGAATGACAGCAAATTGTGATGTGCAGCATTTTAAAACACACAGATGCAGCTTAAATGCAGCCAGTGTGGATCAGCCCTTACACTTTTAGCCACAACCCCTGATGACGGACGCAGATCAGGCTTTTTGACACCAGCCTGACCAGCTAAGCTATGTGCTTCTTTCAAGAGTACAATTCAGACACCACTGCAAGCCAAAGAGATGAGCAGTACTGCCAGGCAACTGATATGGTACAGAAGGAAATATGACTACCACTACATGCCTCTAACATGTTTCATTTAAAAGATACCAGAGCTGAATAAAAAGGCAAAAATAGGGAGCAGGCACGTATATGGAGTAAGTCCTGATGCCCGCTTTCCCTGGTTCTCCTCCGTCCCACTCCTTTCTTTTGCAAACGCTCCCTGCAGCCACTTCCTGTGCAAAGCACTGGCCCGGCAGCGAGCGTCCTTGAGCATGTGTCCTTGGCTGGAAGCACTCTGCACATGCACACGATGTCACAAGTACATCCTGCACAAGCACAGAGCACTCCTGGCCATGGATGCACAATCAAGGACGTGCGCAGACAGGCCAGCACAGTAAGGGCCAACCGACCAGGAAGTGGCTGCGGGAGGCATTTGCGGGGCTTCCTCCTTCCCCCATTAACACGTTTAAGTCCCACGACATCCTCCCACAGTTTGCCGTTCAGTGAACCCCGGTAACAGGCTCAATGACGGCAATCTGGATCTACTGCGCTTGCACAGGAGGTCTGCATGTGCGCAGTAGATCCAGCCTGGTGATGGAGCTCACCGCGGCTGAACAGCAGACCACGGGAGGACAGCGTGGGACTTTGACTTTTTATGGTTCAGTTAAAGAGACTGAAGCGAAAAAAAAAATATATGATTTGTATGTGTAGTACAGCTAAAAAATAAAACATTAAGATCAGATATATCAGTCTAATTGTTTCCAGTACAGGAAGATTTAAGAAACTCGTTATCTCTATGCAAAAAAGCCATTAAGCTCTGCGACTTTCAAAGTCGTGGAGAGGGCTGTTTTCTGACTTTTATTATCTCAACTGTTAGTTAATTTTTTACTTTTCCTCTGCCAGAGGAGAGGTCATTCGTTCACAGACTGCTCTTAAAGAATCATTTTGAATGCTGAGTGTTGTGTAATCTGCACATATTAGAGAATGATGCAATGTTAGAAAAAACACTATATACCTGAAAATAAAAATATGAGAATATTCTCTTTGCTGCTAATCTTCTAGTAATTATTTATAGTACACAACCAATTCATTATATCATATTTTTTTCGCTTCAGTGTCTCTTAAGTATCAGAGCTTTACATTACTGAGCTCTGAGTGTCTTGAAGGTGCCCATACATCTAGTGATGTATGGGCAGATAAACTAATGTTGCCCATACATGGTACAATAAAACGTTTGATTTTCTTATTTATTCAACCAACACGATCGAATGAAAGTAAAAAAAAATAATTTTTTGATCAAGAAAAACCATTATCTCATTTTCTTCAATAAAGATCCAATGAGACATGTTGGAAAAATCTTTATATTTGATCTAAAGCCCCATTTACAAGCTTAACAGCGGTCTTTTATGAAGCAGAATTGTTGAACAACTTTTGTTGTGAAACAAGTTGAAATAGCTAAAAAACCTTTTGCCATTGTTCAAAAAGCGGAAAAGACTGATAAGAAGTCAATCCAACTGTTGGATTGACTTCTTGTCAGTCTTATCAGCTTTTTGAATAGCAAGACTTCTTAGCCGTTTGAACTTGTTTCATAACTAAAGTTGTTCAACAATTGTGCCGCATAAAAGACCGCTCCCGAGCCTGTGTATGGGGCTTAACAGAATTTAACTAAATTACCAAATAAAAAAAATAAAATTGTACCATGTACAGCCACCAGATCGATCTCTGATCGGAGAGGGATCTGTCGGCTGCTTATACACCGCAGGCCGACATCTGATCAATTTCAGCAACAAACCTCTTGTGAATCTTACTTGTGATGTCACATCTGCTGTCGCAAATGTCGATGTCCCCAAGTGCATTATAATCTCACCTGTTCCAGCTGCCATGACACTTCATCTGCTCCTGGTCTCGTCTCCAGCGAGCTCCACAAGCAAGCATGACAATCTCATCCCAAAATGCGCCTTAAAGAAAAAGATGAGGGACTGTTAATATTTATATGTAAACACTGAAAAATACATAATTCTTTACTAGGCAAGCAAATGAGGGCTACTCCAATGAAGCACATGTATTACATATAAGAGGTAGATAATGAAATGCAGATATTGTAAACAATCGGAAAAATAGGTAGATACCACAAGTACAGATATTCCCAATGACAAGCAGAAAACACCAATAAAGGGCGACATATCAGTAATATACAGTTAGCAGTAGACAGATAATGGCATTCATATTAGTGCGAAGGGTGCGGTTTAACACCATGCAGCATCCCAACACACTGCATGCAGTGCGTTACTACAGAGCGTGTAAACAGTGACAGTGAAGCATACTTTTTGATTGCATGCATCACTGCAGGAAAAGCAACCTGCGGTGATTGCCCTGCACTGCTTTCCCATGACAATGCACTCCCGCTGCCACAGAGAAGGCAACACAACTCCCTAGACTAAAACTGAATACACACAGATAGGAACTGTCAAACACAATTTCAATGACAAGCAGATAAATAAAGGTACTTTCTAGTGAAAAGGTATAAAGTAATAGGTAGATTCTAGTGATAAGCTTCCTCAGGCCCCTGCAGTACTCGCACCCGGATCCAGTCACCGGTATGGCCGTGCGCTCCCTCTAGCGTTCTGCCATCATCATCTCCCCACGATGCCAGTTCTGTGAAAATATCATGTCGCTGTGTCATGGAGAAAAGACATCAGGGAGGTGAAGACGAAGGACACAGGAGAGAGCATGCCGGCTGGACAGAAGTGGTGAGTGTCCTGCACAGCGAGTACTCTGCATAGGCCCTTGGGGAGCACTATTACCTGGGAGGAGACCTGGGAGTCAGTCACTGGCTGTGGGACACACCGATATTACCAATAAGCTGGCAGTATAGGCACACCGGTATTACCAATGATAAGTTGGCAATAAATGCACACCGATACTACCAATGACAAGCTGGCAGTAAATGCACATCAATATTACCAATAAGCTTAAAGTAATGGAACACCAATATTACCAATAAGCTGGCAGTAAAGGCACACCAATACTACCAATGACAAGCTGGCAGTAAAGGCACACCAATATTACCAATGACAAGCTGGCAGTAAAGGCACACCAATACTACCAATGACAAGCTGGCAGTAAAGGCACACCAATATTACCAATGACATGCTTGCAGTAAAGCAACGCCAGTATTACCAATGACAAACTGCCAGTAAAGGAACACCAATATTACCAATATCAAGCTGGCAGTAAAGGCACACCAATATTACCATTGAGAAGCTGGCAGTAAAGACACAAATAATACCGATGACAAGCTGGCAGTAAAGACACAACAATATTACCAATGAGAAGCTGAGAGCAAAGGCACACCAATATTACCAATGATGAGCTGGCAGTAAAGGCACACCGATATTACCAATGACGAGCTGCCAGTAAATGCGCATCGATATTACTAATGACAAGCTGGCAGTAAAGGCACACTAATATCACCAACATTAAGCCGGCGCCCTGTAGAACTTCAACCAGAAGACTTAACACCACGCCCTGCCGACGGACCAACAGCCAGCGCCTTGGAGAATTTCAACCGGAAGAATTCAAACAAACAACAAACAGAACATTTATATCGTGCTTTGCTCCTGGCGGACTCAAGGCCCGAGCTGCAGCCACTAGGACGTGCTCTATAGGCAGTAGCAGTGTTAGGGAGACTTGCCCAAGGTCTCCTACACAATAGGTGCTGGCTTACTGAACAGGCAGAGCCGAGATTCGAACCCAGGTCTCCTTTGTCAGAGCCCTTAACCATTACACTATCCAGCCACTTCACACCACGCCCTGCCGAGGGACCAACAGCCGACGCCCTGGAGAACTTCAACCATAAGACTTCACACCACGCCCTGTCGAGGGACCAACAGCCAATGCCCTGGAGAACTTACACCGGAAGATTCACACCACACCCTGCCGAGGGACGAACAGCCAGCGCCCTGGAGAACTTACACCAGAAGATTTCACAACACGCCCTGCCGAGGGACCAACAGCCAGCGCCCTGGAGAACTTCAACCGGAAGACTTCACACCACGCCCTGCCGAAGTACCAACAGCCGGCGCCCTGGAGAACTTCAACCGGTAGACTTCACACCACGCCCTGCCGAGGGAACAACAGCCGGCGCCCTGGAGAACTTCAACCGGTAGACTTCACACCACGCCCTGCCGAGGGACCAACAGCCGGCGCCCTGGAGAACTTCAACCGGAAGACTTCACACCACGCCCTGCCGAGGGACCAACAGCCAGCGCCCTGGAGAACTTCAACCAGAAGACTTCACACCACGCCCTGCCGAAGTACCAACAGCCGGCTCCCTGGAGAAATTCAACCGAAGACTTCACACCACGCCCTGCCGAGGGACCAACAGCCAGCGCCCTGGAGAACTTCAACCAGAGAAATTCACAATGCGCCCTGCCGAGGGACTTCAACAAAAGGCACCCAGGAGGGATTTAGTAACAACTGGCGCCCAGGAGGGATTTAATAACAACCGGCGGCAAGCCAGGAAAACAACAGTGGTCAGAGACTTCAAACTAACAGCGCCCTGGCATTCCTCAAGCCAAATACTTTGTTTTTGTTTTAATACTCTATTTCCCTATAAACTAAAGTCTCGCCCACAGTTTTTCAGAGAGCCATGGCAGTAGCAAGGGAGCTCAGACTGGGTAGGAGGAGGGGGAGGTATTACTAGCCAGAGATTTCAGAGGCAGAGAGGAGGAGGGAGGATTAGGTTTTTTTTTTTTACAGAAGACGCAGATAAGCTGTAATGTTTACAAACATGGCTGATATTGTATCACAGGAAGAAATAGTCATATTCTATTGAAGCTGTTTGCAGCTAGATTTGCTGTGTAAACTATCTAAACTTTAGATATGGTATATAGACAAGTTACTTGGTAGTTAGTTTTTCATTTCGGATCCACTTTAAGTACTATAGCACTGCATAATGCCAGTGGCGTCACATTTACACATGGATTGAATAGTATAAAATAATTTTCAATCTGTTGGCCGTAATACTACATTAAAGAGGTCAAACTGAGCATTCATTGGCCAATCAAGATTGCATGTGTTAACTGGGCTTTAACAGAATGAAAAAGTTTTGTGATTTGTGTATTTTATATTTAAGGGCCTGTTTCCACTACACGCAGATTCTGCATGCAGAAAACTGACTCCAATGAATGTCTATGAGCCTGTTTCCACTGAACGTGATTTTTCTGATGCAGATTTCCCATAGGCATTTATTGGAGTCAGTTTTCTGCATGCAGAATCTGCGTGTAGTGGAAACGGGCCCTTAGTAGTAAGGTCCTAACTGAAATTCATATACACAAGGATGAGCTTTGGATGAATTCTGAATGGGTTTCATTCAGAATTCATGCAGATAATTAATGCACCTGAGTGAGTGGTTGAGGGAGGGTACCAAGCGGCCGTCTTTTTTAATCCGTTCCATGTCACATGACTACCACTGCTTCCTCCTCCTGGGTTGAAGGAGGAAGCGTGGTAGTGACGTGACACAGCTTGGAGCACAACGTGGAATGCGCTGTGGGACGGATTAAAGCAGACGCTGCCGGGTAAGTTTAACCCTCCCTCACACACCAGCACAGGTGCATTAATTATCCGAATGAAGCCCATTCGGAAATCATCCAGAGCTCATCCCTGCATATAGATATACTAGTAGTTGCACTTCCAAAGAAAAATAGCAATCAAATTCAGCTGCTCATTCCAAGAATTATGAAATATTTAACAGGCAGTGACTTTTCTGGTGCTTTGCCTAGAGCTCTTCATGTACTTACCTGCAACAACAACTTAGCAGCTGATGAAATGGGACTTCTCTGATGTAAACACGCTTCCTGTGGAATGAGTCAATGCAGTAAAACTGGATAAGGCGAGGTTGAGACACAAATCTGTACAGTCCAGTCAGTTTTGCATCAGTTTTACCTGGCTGGACCAGAAATGTACACCTTTTATGTTTAACACGCCCATAGATAACGGATACAAAATTGATCCAAAACTGACAGGACTGAACCAGAAATGTACAGATTTATGTGTGAAAACATCTAAAGAAATATACAAAACATGCCAACTGTCAAAAACTGACAAGACACTTATTGTGTGAACCAAGCCTAACACCAAAACAGATTGCACACAAATTTTTGTTGAATAGGTTAGCAAACCTCAAACTGTCGCCATGGATTTCAGCAAGGTTTCTTGTTTGTGGCTTGTACTACTAATGTGTTTTATTTTTTAATTATGTTTGCTGCTAATTTGTTGCAATTTTGCCGCTATTGCCTTTGCGATTTTGATTCAAGTGAACGAGAATGACTGCAGATTGAGACGTGCAGCGTTTTTTAACACACAAATGCAGCTTAAATGCAGCCAGTGTGGATCAGCCCTTACACTTTTAGCCATAACCCCTGATGACGGACGCAGATCAGGCTTTTTGACACCAGCCTGACCAGCTAAGCTATGTGCTTCTTTCAAGAGTACAATTCAGCCACCACTGCAAGCCAAAGAGATGAGCAGGGCTGCCAAGCAACTGATATGGTACAGAAGGAAATATGACTACCACTACATGCCTCTAACATCACATTTCATTCAAAAGATACCAGAGCTGAATGAAAAGGCAAAAATAGGGAGCAGGCACGTATATGGAGTAAGTCCTGATGTCCACCGCTTTCCCCGGTTCTCCTCCGTCCCACTCCTTTCTTTTGCTAATGCTCCCTGCAGCCACTTCCTGTGTAAAGCACTGGCCCGGCTGCGAGCGTCCTTTATGTGTCCTTGGCTGGAAGAACTCTGCACATGCACACGATGTCAAGTACATCCTGCACAAGCACAGAGCACTCCTGGCCATGGATGCACAATCAAGGACGTGCGCAGACAGGCCAGCACAGTAAGGGCCAACCGACCAGGAAGTAGCTGCGGGAGGCATTTGCGGGGCTTCCTCCTTCCCCATAAACACGTTTAAGTCCCACGACATCCTCCCACGGTTTGCCGTTCAGTGAGCCCCGGTGACAGGCTCAATGACGGCAATCTGGATCTACTGCGCTTGCACAGGAGGTCTGCGGGTGCGCAGTAGGTCCAGCCTGGTGATGGAGCTCACCGCGGCTGAACGGCAGACCGCGGGAGGACAGCGTGGGACTGACTTTTTATGGTGCAGTTAAGTATCAGAGCTTTACATTACTGAGCTCTGAGCGTCTTGAAGGTGCCCATACATCTAGTGATGTATGGGCAGATCAACTAATGTTGCCCATACATGGTACAACAAAAACGTTTGATTTTCTCATTTATTCAACCAAAACAATTGTACAAAAGTAAAAAAAAGCTTTTTGAACAATAGCAAGACTTTTTAGCCGTTTCAACTTGTTTCACAACAAAAGTTGTTTAACAATTGTGCCGCATAAAAGACCGCTCCCAAGCGTATGTATGGGGCTTAACAGAATTTAACAAAATTACCAAATAAAAAAAAATAAAAAACTGTTCCATATACGGCCACCAGATCGATCTCTGATCGGAGAGGGATCTGTCGGCTGCCTATACACCGCAGGCCGACATCTGATCAATTTCAGCAACAAATCTCTTGTGATTCTTACTTGTGATGTCACATCTGCAGTCTCAAATGTCGATGTCTCCAAGTGCATTATAATCTCACCTGTTCCAGCTGCCATGACACTTCATCTGCTCCTGGTCTCGTCTCCAGCGAGCTCCACAAGCAAGCATGACTGAATCTCATCCCAAAATGCGCCTTAAATAAAAAGATGAGGGACTGTTAATATTTATATGTAAACACTGAAAAATACATAATTCTTTACTAGGCAAGCAAATGAGGACTACTCCAATGAAGCACATGTATTACATATAAGAGGTATATAAAGAAATGCAGATATTGTAAACAATCGGAAAAATAGGTAGATACCACAAGAACAGATATTCCCAATGACAAGCAGAAAACACCAATAAAGGGCGACATATCAGTAATATACAGTTAGCAGTAGACAGATAAAGGCCATTGATATTAGTGTGGAGGGTACGGTTTAACACCATGCAGCATCCCAACACACTGCATTGCTACAGAGCATGTGTGTAAACAGTGACAGTGAAGCATACTTTTTTGATTGTATGCTTCACTGCAGGCAAAGCAACCTGCGGTGATTGCCCTGCACTGCTTTCCCATGACAATGCACTTCCGCTTTCACAGAGAAGGCAACACAACTCCCTAAACTAAAAGTAAATACAGATAGGAACTGTCAAACACACAATTTCAATGACAAGCAGATAAATGAAGGTACTTTCTAGTGAAAAGGCATAAAGTAATGGGTAGATTCTAGGGATAGGCTTCCTCAGGCCCCTGCAGTACTCGCACCCGGATCCAGTCACCGGTATGGCCGTGCGCGCCCTCTAGCGTTCTTCCATCGTCATCTCCCCCACAATGCCAGTTCTGTGAAAATAGCATGTCGCTGGGTCATGGAGAAAAGACATCAGGGAGGTGAAGACGAAGGACACAGGAGAGAGCATGCCGGCTGGACAGAAGTGGTGAGTGTCCTGCACAGCGAGTACTCTGCATGGGCCCCGGGGGAGAACTATTACCTGGGAGGAGACCTGGGAGTCCGTCACTGGCTGTGGGACCCCAGGCAATTACATAATGCAGTTCCCCATCTCCTTTCCAGTGAGATCTTCCATCCAGACTGAGATCATTTAGATCAATTTCAGAGCAAAATCTATCAAACTTACGATCGGGTGGGCATGTTAGGGCATCAAACTGGCATATTCAATTACAGTGAATGACTCTGCCAGGATAAATAGATTAGTGTATGGACACCTTAAGACAAGCAGTTGACTGACAAAAAACAATGACAGATAATTTTAAATAAAGGGAAATACCAATACACATCACAGCGCTATTTCCAATCACACGTGGGCAGCAAAGGAACGCAGATATTACCAGTGAAAAGCAGACAGCAAAGGCACACCGATATTACTAATAAGCTGGCAGTAAAGGCACTCCGATATTACCAATAAGCTGGCAGTAAAGGCACACCGATATTACCAATAAGCTGGCAGTAAAGGCACACCAATATTACCAATAAGCTGAAAGTAATGGCACACCAATATTACCAATAACATGCTGGCAGTAAAGGCACACCGATACTACCAATGACAAGCTGGCAGTAAAGGCGCACCAATATTACCAATGACAAGCTGGGAGCAAAGGCACACCAATATTACCAATGACAAGCTGGCAGTAAAGGCACACCAATATTACCAATAAGGTGGCAGTAAAGGCACACCGATACTACCAATGACATGCTGGCAGTAAAGGAACGCCAGTATCATCAATGACAAACTGCTAGTAAAGGAACACCAATATTACCAATAATAAGCTGGCAGTAAAGACACACCATTACCAATGACAAGCTGGCAGCAAAGGCAGACCTATATTACCAATTAGAAGCTAAGAGCAAAGGCACACCTATATTACCAATGACAAGCTAGCAGTAAAGGCACACAGATATTACCAATGACAAGCTAGCAGTAAAGGCACACCGATATTACCAATAATAAGCTGGCAGTAAAGGCACACTAATATTACCATTGAGAAGCTGGGAGTAAAGACAAACAAATATTACCGATGACAAGCTGGCAGTAAGGGCACAACAATATTACCAATAATAAGCTGGCAGTAAAGACACACCAATATTACCAATGAGAAGCTGAGAGCAAAGGCACACCTACAGTATATTACCAATGACAAGCTAGCAGTAAAGGCACACCTATATTACCAAAGATGAGCTGGCAGTAAAGGCACACCAATATTACCAATAATAAGCTGGCAGTAAAGGCACACCGATTTTACCAATAATAAGCTGGCAGTAAAGGCACACCGATTTTACCAATAATAAGCTGGCAGTAAAGGCACACCGATATTACCAATGATGAGCTGGCAGTAAAGGCACACCGATATTACCAATGATGAGCTGGCAGTAAAGACACACCGATATTACCAATAATGAGCTGGCAGTAAAGGCACACCGATATTACCAATAATAAGCTGGCAGTAAAGGAACTCCAATATTACCAATAATAAGCTGGCAGTAAAGGCACTCCAATATTACCAACATTAAGCCGGCGCCCTGGAGAACTTCAACCGGAAGCCTTCACACCACGCCCTGCCGAGGGACCAACAGCCAGCGCCCTGGAGAACTTCAACCGGAAGACTTCACACCACGCCCTGCCGAGGGACCAACAGCCGGCGCCCTGGAGAACTTCAACCGGAAGACTTCACACCACGCCCTGCCGAGGGACCAACAGCCAGCGCCCTGGAGAACTTCAACCGGAAGACTTCACACCACGCCCTGCCGAGGGACCAACAGCCAGCGCCCTGGAGAACTTCAACCGGAAGACTTCACACCACGCCCTGCCGAGGGACCAACAGCCAGCGCCCTGGAGAACTTCAACCGGAAGATTTCACACCACACCCTGCCGAGGGACCAACAGCCAGCGCCCTGGAGAACTTCAACCGGAAAACTTCACACCACGCCCTGCCGAGGGACCAACAGCCAGCGCCCTGGAGAACTTCAACCGGAAGACTTAACACAACGCCCTGCCGAGGGACCAACAGCCAGCGCCCTGGAGAACTTACACCGGTAGACTTCAAACCACGCCCTGCCGAGGGACCAACAGCCAGCGCCCTGGAGAACTTCAACCGGAAGACTTCACACCACGCCCTGCCGAGGGACCAACAGCCAGCGCCCTGGAGAACTTCCACCGGTAGACTTCACACCACGCCCTGCCGCGGGACCAACAGCCAGCGCCCTGGAGAACTTCAACCGGAAGATTTCACACCACACCCTGCCGAGGGACCAACAGCCAGCGCCCTGGAGAACTTCAACCGGAAGATTTCACACGACACCCTGCCGAGGGACCAACAGCCAGCGCCCTGGAGAACTTCAACCGGAAGACTTCACACCACGCCCTGCCGAAGTACCAACAGCCGGCGCCCTGGAGAACTTCAACCGGAAGACTCTACACAACGCTATGCCGAGGGACCAACAGCCAGCGCCCTGGAGAACTTCAACCGGAAGACTTCACACCACGCCCTGCCGAGGGACCAACAGCCAGCGCCCTGGAGAACTTCAACCGGAAGACTTCACACCACGCCCTGCCGAAGTACCAACAGCCGGCGCCCTGGAGAAATTCAACCGGAAGACTTCACACCACGCCCTGCCGAGGGACCAACAGCCAGCACCCTGGAGAACTTCAACCGGAAGACTTCACACCACGCCCTGCCGAGGGACCAACAGCCAGCGCCCTGGAGAACTTGCACCGGAAGACTTCACACCATGCCCTGCCAAGGGACCAACAGGTGGTGCCCAGGAGAACTTCAACCAGAGAAATTCACAATGCGCCCTGCCGAGGGACTTCAACAAAAGGCACCCAGGAGGGATTTAGTAACAACTGGCGCCCAGGAGGGATTTAACAACAACCGGCAGCAAGCCGGGAAACCAACAGTGGTCAGAGACTTCAAACAAACAGCGCCCTGGCATTCCTCAAGCCAAATACTTTGTTTTTGTTTTAATACTCCATTTCCCTATAAACTAAACAAGCCTCGCCCACAGTTTTTCAGAGAGCCTTGGCAGTAGCAAGGGAGCTCAGACTGGGTAGGAGGAGGGGGAGGTATTACTAGCCAGAGATTTCAGAGGCAGAGCGGAGGAGGGAGGATTAGTTTTTTTTACAGAAGATGCAGATAAGCTGTAATGTTTACAAACAACATGGCTGATATTGTATCACAGGAAGAAATAGTCATATTCTATTGAAGCTGTTTGCAGCTAGATTTGCTGTGTAAACTATCTAAACTTTAGATATGGTATATAGACAAGTTACTTGGTAGTTAGTTTTTCATTTCGGATCCGCTTTAAGTACTTTAGCACTGCATAATGCCAGTGGCGTCACATTCACACATGGGTTTATTAGTATAAAATAATTTTCAATCTGTTGGCCGTAATACTACATTAAAGAGGTCAAACTGAGCATTCATTGGCCAATCAAGATTGCATGTGTGAACTGGGCTTTAACAGAATGAAAAAGTTTTGTGATTTGTGTGTTTTATATTTAAGGGCCTGTTTCCACTACACGCAGATTCTGCATGCAGAAAACTTGACTCCAATGAATGTCTATGGGCCTGTTTCCACTGAGAGTGATTTTTCTGATGCAGATTTCCCATAGGCATTCATTGGAGTCAGTTTTCTGCATGCAGAATCTGCGTGTAGTGGAAACAGGCCCTTAGTAGTAAGGTCCTAACTGAAATTCATTGACACAAGGATGAGCTTCGGATGAATTCTGAATAATTTCATTCGGAATTCATGCAGATAATTAATGCACCTGAGCGAGTGGTTGAGGGAGGGTACCAAGCGGCCGTCTTTAATCCGTTCCACGTCACATGACTACCACTGCTTCCTCCTCCTGGGTTGAAGGAGGAAGCGTGGTAGTGACGTGACACGGCTTGGAGCACAACGTGGAATGCGCTGTGGGACGGATTAAAGCAGACGCTGCTGGGTAAGTTTAACCCTCCCTCACACACCAGCACAGGTGCATTAATTATCCGAATGAAGCCCATTCGGAAATCATCCAGAGCTCATCCCTGCATATACGTATACTAGTAGTTGCACTTCCAAAGAAAAATAGCAATCAAATTCAGCTGCTCATTCCAAGAATTATGAAATATTTAACAGGCAGTGACTTTTCTGGTGCTTTGCCTAGAGCTCTTCATGTACTTACCTGCAACAACAACTTAGCAGCTGATGAAATGGGATTTCTCTGATGTAAACGCACTTCCTGTGGAATGAGTCAATGCAGTAAAACTGGATAAGGCCAGGTTGAGACAAATCTGTACAGTCCAGTCCTGTCAGTTGTGCATCAGTTTTACCTGGCTGGACCAGAAATGTACACCTTTTATGTTTAACACGCCCATAGATAACGGATACAAAATTGATCCAAAACTGACAGGACTGAACCAGAAATGTACAGATTTATGTGTGAAAACATCTAAAGAAATATACAAAACAGGCCAACTGTCAAAAACTGACAAGACACTTATTGTGTGAACCAAGCCTAACACCAAAACAGATTGCACACAAATTTTTGTTGAATAGGTTAGCAAACCTCAAACTGTCGCCATGGATTCCAGCAAGCTTTCTTGATTGTGGCTTGTACTACTAATGTGTTTTAATTCAGAGTAAAGACGGCACCAGATGACCAAGCAGAGGGACTGATTGTGCCTCTGGATCACTAAAAGCATACAATTCAAGAATGTAGAGAGGAGACAATATGGGCACCAATCTACAGTTCCCACTAAATCACCTTTATTGCATCCTCAATCCAACTGACATTACATAGTATACAAATGCATTCGTATTCTATGTAATGTCAGTTGGATTGAGGATCCAATAAAGGTGATCGACTAGAAACTGCAGATTGGTGCCCAGATTCTCTCCTTTCTACCCATCTTGAATTGTACTAGTGTGTGCAAGATCATTTCAGTGTGCATTGTTTAGAAGTCAATAAATGTCAGCCTCCATGCAAAGATAGTGCTGACTAGTTCATCACTGCTGTGCACTTACCTCTATCTGCCAAACTTCTTCCTTGATGCCTGTGATGTCAGTTTATACTGCCGCTGTTATACATCCAACAGTCCTAAGATTTCATAGACTAACTACGTAGCACTGATGCACTGTACGCCCATCTACTACTTCCTGACACTTTTGCCTCCACAACCCAAAGTCCAGTGAAGGCACAAATGTCAGGAAGATAGAGAGCAGTGGTTTGGCTAGAGGTGGCAAGTTAACCAATTCATGCCTGGAGATCTGTTCCCATTCAACCTTTAAAGTACCCCTTAACAGGGATATGGAGGCTGCCATATTTATTTTCTATTAAACAATACTAGTTGCCCAGCGCCCTGCTCATCTCTGGCTGCAGTAATGTCTGAATCCCACATCGGAAACAAACATATAGCTAATCCAAAAAGACTTCAGTCAAATTTCTGATCTGGATGCTTGTTTAGGGTCTATGGCTAAAAAGTATTTGAGGCAGAATATCAGCAGGAAAGCCAGGCATTGTGTATTGTTTAAAAGTAAATATGTCAGCTGCCATATCCCTCTCACTCCTTAATGTTTAGTTATCTTATACTCACTCACATTTGAAGTCATACCTCCTCACAGGATAGAATGATCCCCTTAAATCATCTCTTTGAAATAATTCCATTACATATTTTATCGTTTAGACATGAGAATAAACCACACAACACAGAAATAACTTTATTACACAATCAAATACAATTAGCATACAATGTTTCAAAGTAATTGAAAGGTTAAAAATAAATTGGCTATGCAAATAAAAAAATATATCTGGAAAATACCCAAAACCCATTACCTCTTTCAGATAGACCAAAGCAGCGTACACAACTTCAGTGTGACCCATAAAGATAGTGCTTATTCATATAGACTGCAGACAACGTGCTATACTCCCCAATAATGTACAATATTATACAGTATAGTTATAAAACAGTACAACTTCACTTACAAATAGGCAGTTAAAGTCTGCCAGAACCAACAGGTTTTAAACTACATCTTCTCATGAGGGATTGTCAGGATTTTCTTTCTTTTCTAAAGCATTTCTTAACTGCCGACATAGAAAAGTGCCAGCCAGCCTCCATACATATTTTCACACTATTTTATCAGTTAGACTTAGCAACTGCCCTTCAGGAAATGCTCTTCAAAACAAAGAACACCCAGAGAATACCCCATGAAGAGATGGACTAGTGATAAAAAGTCTGTTTTGCCTGGTAACTGTTTACTTTTTTTGCTGGAGTGGTCCTTTAAGACTGAAAGAAGGGAATGTGGGTGCCGTTATAGACCACAATGATAACTGTTGCTATAGCAGCACCCAGTGTATAATCAGTATTGCCCACAGTGCTAGTCACTTTAAAGCACACATGAAGTAAGGGATATGGAGGCTGCCATTTATTTCCTTTCAAAACAATGCAAATTGCCTGGCTGTCCTATTCATCTGCCTGTAAGATCTGGTCCACAATGAAATTTGCTGCTAATTTGTTGCAATTTTGCCGCTATTGCCTTCGAAATTCTGATTCAAGTGAACGAGAATGACAAACTTGTGACGTGCAGCGTTTTTAAACATACAAATGCAGCTTAAATGCAGCCAGTGTGGATCAGCCCTTACACTTTTAGCCATAACCCCTGATGGATGCAGATCAGGCTTTTTGACACCAGCTTGACCAGCTAAGCTATGTGCTTCTTTCAAGAGTACAATTCAGACACCACTGCAAGCCAAAGATCAGCAGCACTGCCAGGCAACTGATATGGTACAAAAGGAAATATGGCTACCACTACATGCCTCTAACATCACGTTTCATTTAAAAGATACCAGAGCTGAATGAAAAGTAAAAATAGGGAGCAGGCATGTATATGGAGTAAGTCCTGATGCCCACCGATTTCCCCGGTTCTCCTCAGTCCTACTCCTTTCTTTTGCTAATGCTCCCTGTAGCCACTTCCTGTGTAAAGCACTGGCCCGGCTGCGAGCGTCCTTGAGCATGTGTCCTTGGCTGGAAGCACTCTGCACATGCACATGATGTCACAAGTACATCCTGCACAAGCACAGAGCACTCCTGGCCATGGATGCACAATCAAGGACGTGCGCAGACAGGCCAGCACAGTAAGGGCCAACCGACCAGGAAGTGGCTGCGGGAGGCATTTTCAGGGCTTCCTCCTTCCCCATAAACATGTTTAAGTCCCATGAAATCCTCCCACAGTTTGCTGTTCAGTGAGCCCCGGTAACAGGCTCAATGACGGCAATCTGGATCTACTGCGCTTGCACAGGAGGTCTGCGTGTGCGCAGTAGGTCCAGCCTGGTGATGGAGCTCACCGCGGCTGAACGGCAGACCGCGGGAGGACAGCGTGGGACTTTGACTTTTTATGGTGCAGTTAAGTATCAGAGCTTTACATTACTGAGCTCTGAGCGTCTTGAAGGTGCCCATACATCTAGTGATGTATGGGCAGATCAACTAATGTTGCCCATACATGGTACAATAAAAACATTTGATTTTCTTATTTATTCAACAAAAACGATCGAATGAAAGTAAAAAAATATTTTTTGACCAAGAAAAACTATTATCCAATTTTTTTCAATAAAAATCTGATCAGACATGTTGGAAAAATCTTTATATTTGATCTAAAGCCCCATACACAAGCTTAACAGCAGTCTTTTATGCAGCACAATTGTTAAACAACTTTTGTTGTGAAACAAGTTGAAATAGCTAAAAAAAAAACCTTTTGCCATTGTTCAAAAAGCGGATAAGACTGATAAGAAGTCAATCCAACTGTTGGATTGACTTCTTGTCAGTCTTATCAGCTTTTTGAACAATAGCAAGACTTTAGCTGTTTTAACTTGTTTCACAACAAAAGTTGTTCAACAATTGTGCTGCATATAAGACCACTCTCGAGCATGTTTATAGGGCTTAACAGAATTTAACAAAATTACCAAATAAAAAAAATAAAAAATTGTACCATGTACAGCCACCAGATCGCTCTCTGATCGGAGAGGGATCTGTCGGCTGCCTATACACCGCAGGCCGACATCTGATCAATTTCAGCAACAAATCTCTTGTGAATCTGTCTTGTGATGTCACATCTGCAGTCTCAAATGTCGATGTCTCCAAGTGCATTATAATCTCACCTGTTCCAGCTGCCATGACACTTCATCTGCTCCTGGTCTCGTCTCCAGCGAGCTCCACAAGCAAGCATGACTGAATCTCATCCCAAAATGCGCCTTAAATAAAAAGATGAGGGACTGTTAATATTTATATGTAAACACTGAAAAATACATAATTCTTTACTAGGCAAGCAAATGAGTGCTACTCCAATGAAGCACATGTATTACATATAAGAGGTAGATAAAGAAATGCAGATATTGTAAACAATCGGAAAAATAGGTAGATACCACAAGCACAGATATTCCCAATGACAAGCAGAAAACACCAATAAAGGGCAAAATATCAGTAACATACAGTTAGCCGTAGACAGATAATGGCATTTATATTAGTGTGGAGGGTGCGGTATAACACCATGCAGCATATCAACACACTGCATGCAGTGCGTTACTACAGAGCATGTGTGTAAACAGTGGCAGTGAAGCATACTTTTTTGATTGTGTGCTTCACTGCAGGCAAAGCAACCTGCGGTGATTGCACTGCTTTCCCATGACAATGCACTCCCGCTGTCACAGAGAAGGCAACACAACTCCCTAGACTAAAACTGTGTTTGACAGTTCCTATCTGTGTGTATTCAATTTCAATGACAAGCAGATAAATGAAGGTTCTTTCTAGTGAAAAGGCATAAAGTAATGGGTAGATTCTAGGGATAGGCTTCCTCAGGCCCCTGCAGTACTCACACCCGGATCCAGTCACCGGTATGGCCGTGCGCTCCCTCTAGCGTTCTTCCATCGTCATCTCCCCCACAATGCCAGTTCTGTGAAAATAGCATGACGCTGGGTCATGGAGAAAAGACATCAGGGAGGTTAAGACGAAGGACACAGGAGAGAGCATGCCAGCTGGACAGAAGTGGTGAGTGTCCTGCACAGCGAGTACTCTGCATGGGCCCCGGGGGAGCACTATTACCTGGGAGGAGACCTGGGAGTCATTCACTGGCTGTGGGACCCCAGGCAATTACATATTGCAGTTCCCCATCTCTTTACGAGTGAGAGCTTCCATCCAGACAGATCATTTAGATCAATTTCAGGGCGAAATCTATCAAACTTACGATCGGGTGGGCATGTTAGGGCATCAAACTCTGGCAGATTCAATTACAGTGAATGACTCTGCCAGGGTAAATAGATTAGTGTATGGACACCTTAAGACAAGCAGTTAACTGACAAAAACCAATGACAGATACTTTTAAATAAAGGGAAATACCAATACACATCACAGCGCTATTACCAATCACACGTGGGCAGAAAAGGAACACAGATATTACCAGTGGAAAGCAGACAGCAAAGGCACACCGATATTACTAATAAGCTGGCAGCAAAGGCACACCGATATTACTAATAAGCTGGCAGTAAAGGCACTCCAATATAACCAGTACTAAGCTGCCAATAAAGGCACACCAATATTACAGATGACTAGCTGGCAGTAAAGGCGCACCAATATTATCAATGTCAAGCTGGCAATAAAGGCACACCAATATTACCAATAATAAGCTGGCAGTAAAGGCGCACCAATATTACTAATGAGAAGCTAGCAGTAAAGGCACACCAATATTACCGATGACAAGCTGGCAGTAGAGGCACACCAATATTACTAATGACAAGCTGGCAGTAAAGGCACTCCAATATTACTAATGACAAGCAAGCAGTAAAGGCACTCCAATATTATCAATGACAAGTTGGCAGTAAAGGCACTCCAATATTATCAATGACAAGTTGGCAGTAAAGGCACTCCAATATTATCAATGACAAGCTGGCAATAAAGGCACACCAATATTACTCACGAGAAGCTAGCAGTAAAGGCACACCAATATTGCCGATGACAAGCTGGCAGTAAAGGCACACCAATATTACTAATGACAAGCTGGCAGTAAAGGCACACCAATATTACTAATGACAAGCTGGCAGTAAAGGCGCACCAATATTATGAATGACAAGCTGACAGTAAAGGCACACCAATATTACCAATAATAAGCTGGCAGTAAAGGCACTACAATATTACCAATGGCAAGCTGGCAGTAAAGGCACACCAATTTTACTAATGAGAAGCTAGCAGTAAATGCAGACCAATATTATCAATGACAAGCTGGCAGTAAAGGCGCACCAATACTGTATTACTAATGACAAGCTGGCAGTAAAGGCACACCAATATTACCAATGACCAATTTAAAGAGACACTGAAGCGAAAAAAAAGTGATATAATGAATTGGCTGTGTAGTACAGAGACATGAGTCTTAAGCAGGCCACACACTGGCCCAATTTGCGCCCGTTTCGACAGCAGATTCAATCACTGGGATCGAATCTGCTGCCAATCGTTCACGCTACACGCCGAATTTCGATCCATTTCGTCCGATCCCGTCGATCGTGCCGTGCAGAAAATAACCGTCGATCGCCCGCGGGTAAAGAGCGCATCGCTAGCGGCGTTCGAGTGCCCGACGACTGACGCAATAGAGCCCGCATACATTACCTGCTCCGCCGGCGCGACTTCAGTCTCCCGGTCACCGCTGCTCTGTCTGCGCTCTGGTCTCCGGCCCCGGCATGCCTCACTTCTCGCCCGGCAGGAAGTTTAAACAGTAGAGCGCCCTCTATCTGTTGGTCGAATCTGATGGCAAATCGACCAGTGTATGGCCACCTTAATATTTGTTTCCAGTACAGGAAGAGTTAAGAAACTTCAGTTATCTATGCAAATAGCCATTGAGCTCTGCAAAGTGGCAGAGAGCTCTAACATCTAATTAGGTTATCTCAGCTGTATTGCATTTTTCTTCTGCAGAGAACAGTTCAGGACAGGTCAAAAGTTCACTGCCTGTTCTGCAAAACTTTTAAAATGCTGAGTAATGTGTAAACTGCACATATTAGAGAATGATGCAATGTTATATTAAAAAAAAAAAAGCTGTATAAGTGAAAGTAAAAACGAGAATATTTTTTGCTACCGATGTTCTAGTAATTACCCCTACTGCACAACCAATTCATGATTTTTTTTCTGCTTCAGTGTCTTCACGGGGACGGCAGTGGGGGTCCATCAGTCATCACGATAACGACATTACAGCCCCGCAACCGATTGAGCATTAGGTAACAATATTTTCTAGCATGTCTGATCTAGCCTTTTGACTGATTTCGGCTTGAAATAGAATTAAACATTGATTAGGTGTATACAGAACAGAACATTTATATCTGTTCTGTATACACCTGATCAATGTTTAATTCTCTTTCAGGCTGAAATCAGTCTAAAGGCTAGATCAGACATCGTAGAATACATTGCTGCACTTATTTCACTCCGATTTTAAAAAAAAAATATTATCGGAAAGTCAATCGACCCACAAAATCGCCTGATATATGACCACCTTAACATGCCCGTCAGCATGAGGGTATTCTAATGAGCGCGAGTTAATATTAACGAGCGCATGCTACTCGCAGTCCTGTCAGCATAGTGTGCACTCTTTAGTTACAGCCAACCCTTGTAAATGCTGTGTGACAGTGACTTAGGCGGACCGCAGTACTTCACTAGCACGGCCGCTACTATGTTAAAGTAGTTGTGGCCACTCTAGTTAAGAATTGTGGTCACACTATGTCACTATTGCGCTGCATTTACAAGGATCAGCAGCCATTAAAGAGCGCATGCTACGCTGCCAGGACCGCACATAGCGTACGCTTCTTAACATTAACTCATGCTCAATTTTAAAGCGGAACTGAAAGAGAAAAACTTTGTTTCACTTACCTGGGGCCTCTTTCAGCCTCTTGCAGCCTTCCTGTCCCGCGCTGGTCCTCCACGATCCTCCTTCCCCCGTAACTAGTTTATGTACAGCTAATGCAGCAACTGCACCTGCGCGCCCCAGGCCACGCGCATTTCTTTGCATCCCCCCTACTATTTGCAGATGGGAACGCGATCAAAGATACATGTGGCTAGGGGTGCGTGCGCAGACGCAGTTGCCGTCGACTTATAAGTAGACAGTACGACAGTAAAAAAAAACTAGCTGGCGGCGGGAGAACGGAGGATCGTGGAGGGCCAACATGGGACAGGAAGGCTGCAAGGGGCTGGCACAAGCCCCAGGTAAGTAAATTTCAGTTCCGGTTTAACTCACGCTGACTGGCACCTTACATTTCCTGAATCAAGGCCAATGCCAGAAGGCAGATGGTGACATTGACGGCAGCAATAGGCAGGTATTAGCAGGCAAAGCAAATATTAAGGATTGGCCAAAATAAGTGACATGCCAAAACTACCACATAAAAAGCAAAAACCTAGAGTAATTATCAATGTGGTGTTAATCTTACACAAATCTTATGGCTCATCCAATTAACCATATCTCAAACTCCTACAGATAAGGAGTGTTTTCTGGTACATACCTATATAGAAAGATAGATATCATTTTAAAGCTCTCTTTCTCCTCTTTCTGGCGACACATAAATCGTCGCCCTACGCCTTTTAGTTTTCTCTATTTTCGCGATTGAAATCGCGGCCGCGGCAATTTCAATCGCGAAAATAGCGAAAACTAAAAGGCGTAGGGAGTTTGTTTATATATCATTGGAAAGGAGAAAGAGAGCTTTAAAATGATATGCATCTTTCCATAGTTTCGGAGTCCCTTTAAAGGAGAACTGTAGTGAGAGGTATATGGAGGTATATGGAGGCTGCCATATTGATTTCCTTTTAAGCAATACCACTTACTTGGCAGCCCTGCTGAGCTATCTGCCTGCAGAATCACATCACAAACTAGCATGCAGCTAATCTTGTCAGATCTGACAAAATGTCAAACACCTGATCTGCTGCATGCTTGTTCAGGGTCTAGGGCAAACAGTATTAGAGGCAGATCAGCAGGATAGCCAGGCAAATAGTATTGCTTAAAAGGAAATCAATATGGCAGCCTCTATATAACTCTCACTACAGTTCTCCTTTAACCTTCCTGGCGGTAAGCCCGAGCTGAGCTCGAGCTATGCCATGCAGGAAGATATCTCAGCCCCTGGTGGGGCGATTTTCGCCATTTAAAGTGCTGTGCGCGCAGCTAGCACTTTGCTAGCCGCGCGCACAGCTTGATCGCACGCAGCGGCAAAAGAGGCCCCCCCGCCAGAGCCCTGCGCTGCCCGGACCAATGAGTTCCGGGCAGCGCTATGGGCTGGATCGGAGGCGTCTGACGTCAGGACGTCGGCTGACGTCCATGACGTCATTCCGATCGTCGCCATGGCGACAGGAGAAGCCAAACAGGGGAGCGCGTTACATACGCGTTCCCCTGTTTGCTATTGATGCCGGCAACGATCGCACTAGAACGACACATGCGCCCTCGAGTGGTGTTTCATGTAGCTACCACTCTGGTAGCTTTACATGAAACGAAAAAAAAAAAGTAAAAAAAAAAGATTTTTGCCTATTTGGCAAAAAAAAATTAGCCGCCAGGGAGGTTAATATGATGCAAGGGTCAGCCCAGACAGGGAAGTCCTATTCAAGCCTTGGCTGTCAAATGGTACATGTACACCTGGGGGAAACCAGCCAATATTTCCAATGGCAGGCAGACAGCAATGACCTGCCAACATTACCAGTGACAGCAATTTTAAGCAAGAAGCAGACACCAACAATCTACAGATATTTCCAGTGGCAAGACAACAGCAATGATAAACAGACCTTTCCAATAGCATGCAGACCAAAGCAACAACATGCAGAAAGTACCAGTGATGACTACTGTTTACAAAAAATACTATCAACAAATGGCAATAGAATTCAGATGTTACCAAATACAAGCATATATCAGCAACAGCCAGCTCATCAAGGTACAAGAGCAGCGTAGCTATGATGCCATTACTGTAAAATGTCCCTGTCATTCTGCCAGCAAATGCTCAAAGCCTTGTACACTTTCAATTGCGATTGGCCAATATTACCGCCGCTATACTAAATGAAAGTGGTAGAATTTTCCAATCAAAATTGGATGTGTGTATGCACCCTTAGCCCTGGTTCACAATGCAAGAGCTTTTTAAGCTCTTTTTATAGAATGCCATAGCTCAAGCGAGAACACGCACATAGCATTACATTAGGAAGAACTTTTAAACTCTGTGAACCAGGCCTTAGTGTTACTACTCACTCTGCCATTAAGTGAACCTTAACCGTTAAGAAAAAAAGTTTCACTTACCTAGGGCATCAACTATCCTCTCTGCAGCCTTCCTGTGCCCGGGTAGTAACTCACAGATCCTAAGGTGCCCCACCGCAAGCTAGTTTCATTTTCACCACTGCGTGTGCATGGCCCTTGCTCTGCACATCCTCGATCGCGCTCAAGGATGCACGCGGCAAGGGCCTGTGCAGGTGCAGTGGCCATGGACTGATAGGGTCGGTGAAAACAGAACTAGCTGGCAGCCGGGGACCAGAGGATCCATGAATGACTACGCTGTCACTGGAAGGCTGCAGGGGGCTGGTTGAAGCCCAGGTAAGTGAAACTTTTTTTTAAGGTTCCCTTTAGCTCTGACCTGACACAGATCAAAGTGTGGTAGGTCACAACTGATTGAGCAAGTAGCATCAATGAAGCTGTGGCTGGCAGTCAAAATAATTTACACAGTAATAACTTCACAGTTGCAAGATGGCTGATAAGTAGCACACCTAACACGCTAGCAAACCCAATCCATGAGGGCATGCAGAGTGGACTGCACATGTGCAACACTATAACTGGAGGCAGTTGGAGCTGTGAACGGGGGCTACAGCATGGATGGGTGGCTGGGCACAATACGGGCCAAGTATCTGGTAACAAGTATAAGCAGGTACGCAGATGGTAGTTTGGTGGAAATGACCCTGCAGGAAGCCTGAGGGAAATTACCGTAATCAGTTCTCCAATGACAGCACCCTGTACAACTTTTAGGGTTGGAATAGGTAGCAATAATGACTACACAAACTATTCAGCCAAATTACTCGTATCAGATTGTAGAGGGTGCCGTGAATGCAGAACTATTCCCTATAATGTTTCTCACTGGGCCACCTCAACCATACTAGCACTGCAATGCATAACCTATCTTTTCTTACCTCCAGTACACCTAAAGATGCTGCAACTACACATTTACTCAAAAGGGTACCAGGATTTTTTTTTGTTTTAGTGAAAAAGTGGTCAAAACAGATTTTATTATATTATTTATAATGCGAGACAGTCTAAATAGCAAGCATTAGATAGTATTAATTATCAATGTTACTCATATTCTAATAACGAGGAATAATATATTTTCATAGCTACAATCAATTATTATCAAGGTACCTAGTTATAAGAAACCGTTACATTTCCGACACAAAAATACTATCCAATATGAAAATCTGGGTACTTGATCATACTATCTAGTTAATATGCAAAAGGGTGCCAGTTTCTTAGTCACTTTGACACTAGTATACTTTAGGTACAGTAGCATGAAACCTCAGAAATAAGTTCTCCAATCGCAGCACCCTTACAGCACAAAGCATGATTGGCCAAATAAGTGTGGCTGTAGTTTACTACAACCTACTGGAAGCGTAGCAGTTTAAGAAATTGCCGTCCATATAATCACATTAGCTGAATTTTCATATGAGGTTTCCTGCTGGGTCCCCTAAAATAGACCAGAATCGTCATTTTTAACAGGAAGCAGGGAAAATTTTCCACTGATTAATTCATCACCTACAGCTGAATTCTAAAGCCTCAGTGCCACCTTCGTTCATATTGTGCAGTTTCCCCCAGCTGTATCAATACTATTTTATGAATAGAGAGTTAGAGACAGAGCGCCCAGAGAGCTGCTGTAGCACCAGCTGAATTTACAGACAGAGCCCTTCCATGCACTGCTCGATGATGGGAGGAGCAAATGGCCTGAAAGGTAACAATCCACCCCCTCTGAACACAACACACACTACTACTACTTCCCTCTTGTCATCCCACGTGCAGCAAGGGAGTTTATTACACACAGCGTGCCGATGGAGAGGATCAGGCTTCTAGAAGGGTAGCACAGCTCCACTGCAAAGTTTCTAGCGGTTACATGCATCCTTCTCAATAGCCTCTGACCAATAGAAGCCTGCGGGGGAGCTGAGCACGCAGCCCGAGGCACAGCAGAAGCTAGAAAAATAAACAAGTACTTCTGTACGAACGCATCTCACCGTTATCACACTATGCTCATCCGACAGCAATAATTCATTAAACCCGAAGGCGCGCCAAAACCAAACTTTTTATACGCCCACCCGGTCCGTTTGGCGCCTTTTTTTCACATAATCATGTGACTGAACGGGCAAACATTAGAAATATTTAAAATAACTTTTTGAGCTGATAACTAAATCCAGCTCTGTTCAGAAACTGAGTTTTGATAAATAAATTGTGAAAAAAAATAAATGTAAAAAAAAAAGTCGGCTCGACCTTTACTTCATGCCCCGCCCACGGAGCCTGAGCCAATCCCTGGCTTACTCTCAGTGACCCAGCAGTATGGGCAGGCACTAAAAAAGGCGCCAAATGACCGGGTGGGCGTATAAATAGTTTGGTTTTTGGCGTGCTTTGAGTTTAATTATAGTTGCTGTCGGGCGAGCGTGGTGCGATTTCGGTGAGATGCGTTTGCTGCAAAATTTACCGTGTGGTTTATTGTTCTAGCTTCTGCTGTGCCTCGGGCTGCGTGCTCAGCTCCCCTGCAGGCTTCTATTGGTCAGAGGCTAATGAGAAGGATGCATGTAACCGCTAGAAGCTTGCAGTGGAGCTGTGTTACCCTCCTAGAAGCCTGATTCTCTCCATCGGCACGCTGTGTGTAATAAACCCCCTTGCTGCACGTGGGATGACCAGAGGGTAGTAGTGTGTTCAGAGGAAGTAGATAGTTTGCAGTGAAAGGAGCTGCTCGTTTTAGGCCATTCGCTCCTCCCATCATGGAGCAGTACATGGAAGGACACTGGGCAGGGGGGGTCTGTCTATTCATAAGACAGTATTGATACTGCTGGGGGAAGCTGCATATTTAATGTAAGGTGGCACTGAGGCAGGGGTCACACTTACCGGCTTTCGTACGCTTTTTCTGCACAGAAAAACTGACTTCAACTGAGAACTCATGTTAATCAATGAGCTAGGTCACACTTTAATGCAGATTTCGCAAGCAGAAAAAAAACTGACATCTTGCGCAATTTGTCAGTTTTCTCTATAAATTACATTAGCTGTTGTAAGGTAGAGGTCACATTTGTCTTTCAGTTTTCTGAAAAGTGTAGAAAATGAAAGACAAGTGTGACCCCTGCCTGAGGCTTTAGAATTCAGTTGTTGGTAATAATCAAATTGATTGACCGGGAAATTGCAACGTGTACCCAGCATTACAGTGCATTTACTTAAGTGTGATGAAGGAACTGAGCACAATCATTGGAAAATTTTAAAAAATAAAGTGAACTGAAGTGTTGTTGGATAATGCTGGGTACACATGTGATTTCCTGTTTGATCCATTTAGATTGATTCAATTATTTCTGACATGTTTGATACAGCCCTCGATTTTGCATATTTAACATGCAAAATTTATGGCTGCATCGATTGAAACCTGATTGAACATGTCGGAAATAATCAAATCGATTGAGCGGGAAATCGCAACGTGTACCCAGCATTAGTGTGCATTTACTTATGCTTCCTAGCCCTTCCTATTTGTATCTGGTGCCTCCATGTTGCTTCTACAAGAGATGCAGTACTGCAGCTGGAAGTAGCCACGGTAATAGCATATGTACCTGGCAACCGCAATACATGTTACTGGGAGATGAAGTCCATTAATGTGACTATAGCTCCCTGCTGGGACGTGTATGCACATTAATGGCTTACAACCTTTGGCATGTATTGCAGCCGCTGGGGACATGCAATATCACCATAATTGTTAAACACTAATTTATCTGTGGCACAGGTAGAAGCAAGATGGAAGCCTGCATGGACATGAGGCTTCCACATCCCAGTGCCCACCACATATAAGTAAATTCTTGCTGTCCCCCAAAACATTTATAATCATCGCTAACTGGGAGTTTTGTTTTCCCTCCTAACCTAGGAGCACCCAGGTTTTTAGTTTACTTTAAGCATCAATTTCATGGCTGGCTGAACTGACTACTCGTCAGGCAGTTCAGCCCCCTGGCAACAAGCGCCTTTTGGCTGCAGTTAAAGGGGCACTACAGTAAAAAAAAATGTAAAATTTTAAATGTGTAAACCTATACAAATAAGTACATTTTTCCAGAGTCAAATGAGCCATAAATTGCTTTTTTTCCCCAATAATGCTGCCACTTAAAGTAGGCAGTAGAAATCTGACAGAAGTGACAGGTTTTAGACTAGTCCATCTCTTCAAAGGGGATTCTCAGTAAGGCTTTTATTCTTTATAAAGATATTTCCGAAAAAGGATTTAAACAATGTTTCTGGCCAGCTTCCCTGCTCCCTACACAGCTTTTGGCAGTTCGACAGAGCAACTGCCATTCACTAAGTGCTTTTGAAAATAAATGTATATCCCTGAGAATCCCCCATAAAGAGATGGACTAGTCCAAAACTTGTCACTTCTGTCAGATTTCTGCTATCTACTGTAAGTGACAGCAACATAGCAGAAAAGTAATTTATGGCTTATTTTACTCTGGAAAATTGTACTCATTTGTATATGTTTGCACATATTTTAAATTTTACAGTTTTTTGATGTAGTGCCCCTTTAAATTCAGCAGGATAGCAGTGTTTAGCAACACTGTTTGTCACAACTTACATGTGGTGGCCTTATCTGGCGGTACTGAATAGGGATGATCAGTGAGATGCAAATATTTGAGTTTAGGGCAATGTATGGTCATTTTATGCAAATATATGCAGCTTGAAATTGGACCAATCAATTTAAACCTGGGTTTAAATTGCTTTCTGTTTTAAAACTACATATTGTTGAATAAAATCTGCATAAATTTGAATAACTTGGGAATATTTGCATCTCATTGATTATGCCTAGTCCTAAACCATGTTTGCAGAATATATCTGATGCTGTTAAGCCTGGTACACACGTACAATTTGTTTTGCCGATTGTTGGCCCATCTTAGCACTTCCATGTAGTATCCAAGCTCACCTTCACAATCTGTTCATAGTGTTCAGAATCTGCTGGCCCTCATACTACATGGAGTTGATAAAATTGCCCATTCGTTGGCCAAACAAAATTGGATGTGTACCAGGCTTTAGATTCCTGTAGGAAGTCAGTCACCCAGAACTGTCTTTTTGTGAAGCAATTGCTTTCACTGTATCTTCCTGTAGTAAGTTTTCCCTGCTTCCTGTTAAAAATGACGGTTCTAGTCTATTTTAGGGGACCCAGCAGGAAACCTCATATGAAAATGCAGCTAATGTGATTAGATGGACGGCAGTCTCTTAAACTGATAGGTTTCCAGTAGGTTGTAGTGAACTACAACCACGCTTATTTGGCCAATCACTCTTTGTGCTGTAAGGGTGCTGCGTTTGGAGAAATTATTCCTATGAGGTTTCATGCTACTGTACCTAAAGTAGACTAGTGTCAAAATGACTAAGAAACTGGCACCCTTTTGCATATTAACTAGATAGTATGATGTTCAAATACCCAGATTTTCATATTGGATAGTTTTTTTGTCGGAAATGTAACTGTTTGTTATAACTAGGTACCTTGATGATGATTGATTGTAGCTATGAAAAGATAATAATCCTCATTATTATGGTGGCCATACATGGTACAATTTTTTCATACAATCTTACCATTTCTATGTAATATAAGGGAACTGCCTAAATTATCCTTTCAGCATATTCACTTAATTTACCTTTATACTACATAGAAATGGTAAGATTGTATGAAAAAATTGTACCATGTATGGCCACCATTAGAATGATTAACATTGATAATTAATACTATTTAATGCTTGCTATTTAGATAGACTGTCTCATTATATGTATATGAATGCTTATCTGAGGAGAATAAAATCTGTTTTGACCACTTTTTCACCAAAACCAAAAAAAAATCCTGGTACCCTTTTGAGTAAATTTGTAGTTGCAGCATCTTTAGGTGTACCTGAGGTAAGAAAAGATGGGTTATGCATTGCATTGCTAGTATGGTTGAGGTGGCCCAGTGAGAAACTTTATAGGGAATAGTTCTGCATTCACGGCACCCTCTACAATCTGATACGCGTTATTTGGCTGAATAGTGTGTGTAGTCATTATTGCTACCTACTCTAACCCTAAAAGTTGTACAGGGTGCTGTCATTGGAGAATTGATGAATTTCCCTTAGGCTTTCTGCAGGGTCATTTCCACCAAACTACCATCTGTGTACCTGCTTATACTTGTTACCAGATACTTGGCCCGTATTGTGCCCAGCCACCCCTCCGTGCTGTAGCCCCCGTTCACAGCTCCAACTGCCTCCAGTTTAAGTGGTGCACATGTGCAGTCAACTCTGCATGCCCTCATGGATTGGGTTTGCTAGCGTGTTAGGTGGGCTATTTATCAGCCATCTTGCAACTGTGAAGTTATTACTGTGTAAATTATTTTGACTGCCAGCCACAGCTTCACTGATACTACTTGCTCAATCAGTTGTGACCTACCACAGGTTGATCTGTGTGTCAGGTCAGAGCTAAAGGGAAAAGTTTCACTTACCTGGGCTTCAACCAGCCCCCGGCAGCCTTCCAGTCACAGCATAGTCATTCATGGATCCTCTGGTCCCCCGCCGCCAGCTAGTTTTTTCACCGACTGAATCAGTCCATGGCCACTGCACCTGCGCAAGCCCTTGTCGTGTGCTTCCTTGAGCGCGATCGAATGTGCAGAGCAAGGGCCCTGCACACAGTGGTGAAAATGAAACTAGCTCGCGGTGGGGCACCGTAAGATCTGTGAGTTACTACGCGGGCACAGGAAGGCTGCATAGGGATAGTTGACGCCCTAGGTAAGTGAAACTTTTTTCTTAACGATTAAGGTTCACTTAATGGCAGAGTGAGTAGTAACACTAAGGCCTGGTTCAGTTTAAAAGTTCTTCCTAATGTAATGCTATGTGCATGTTCTCGCTTGAGCTATGGCATTCTATAAAAAGAGCTTAAAAAGCTCTTGCATTGTGAACCAGGGCTAAGGGTGCATACACACATCCAATTTTGATTGGACAATTCTACCACTTTCATTTAGTACAAGACTTTGCCTACAAGTCTGTATATATAGCATTCAAAATCTGCCCTTCATACTATATAGCGGAGGTAATATTGGCCAATCGCAATTGGATGTGTGTACAAGGCTTTGAGCATTTGCTGGCAGAATGACAGGGACATTTTACAGTAATGGCATCATAGCTACGCTGCTCTTGTACCTTGATGAGCTGGCTGTTGCTGATATATGCTTGTATTTAGTAACATCTGAATTCTATTGCCATTTGTTGATAGTATTTTTTGTAAACAGTAGTCATCACTGGTACTTTCTGCATGTTGTTGCTTAGTACGTCTCATTGGTCTGCATGCTATTGGAAAGGTCTGTTTATCATTGTTGTTGTCTTGCCACTGGAAATATCTGTAGATTGTTGGTGTCTGCTTCTTGCTTAAAATTGCTGTCACTGGTAATGTCTGCAGGTCATTGCTGTCTGCCTGCCATTGGAAATATTGGCTGGTTTCTCCCAGGTGTACATGTACCATTTGACAGCCAAGGCTTGAATAGGACTTCCCTGTCTGAGCTGAGTCTTGCAGCTTATTAAAGGAGAACTGTAGTGAGAGATATATAGAGGCTGCCATATTGATTTCCTGGTACTTATCCGTTAGCCGGGCGCATCCTCTAGGTGGCGATAATTACTATTCCCCCTCCAGGCTGCCATGGATAGTAGGGAAAGATGCAACTCTGATGGAGTTCTATCGCCACCTAGAGGATGCGCCCGGCTAACGGAAAGGAACCAATTTCCTTTTAAGCAATACTATTTGCCTGGCTAGCCTGCTGATCATTTGCCTCTAATACTGTTTGCCATAGACCCTGAACAAGCATGCAGCAGATCAGGTGTTTCTGACATTTTGTCAGATTTGACAAGATTAGCTGCATGCTTGTTTCTGGTGTGATTCTGCAGGCAGATATCTCAGCAAGGCTGCCAGGTAACTGGTATTGCTTAAAAGGAAATCAATATGGCAGCCTCCATATACCTCTAACTACAGTTCTCCTTTAATGTGGAGAATGCTTCAGCTTGTGGAGTTTCCAACAAACAGGAGTATTTAGTCTATAGTCTGAAGCATTGTTCCACAAACCTGTCCTCGTGACACCCCAAAGGTTTAAGTTTTGCAGGCAACCTCACCTCTGCATAGGTGGCGTAATTAGTGTCTCTGCTTCATGGAATACACCTAGCTGAGACACTAATTGTGCCACCTGTGCATAGGCTGCCTGCAAGACATGCACTTTTGGGGAGTCACAAGGACAGACTTGAGAAACCCTGGTCACTCTGAAGTATGAATTCTGAATTGGTTATGGCATATGGCTGTATAAGTGTAGGCTGGCCAATAGAGTTGGACCTAAGGGCTCGTTCACTTTGTGTTCCGATCATGTTCGCGTTGGGTGCTTTTGATGCTTTTTTTTTCTGATTCCCAGTGATTTTTGTGCGTTGGGTGGTTTTGCTAAGCGGTTTTTAAACAGACGCAAGTCAGGAAGTGAACTTTGATCTGGAAAAGAATAAATACAATGTATTAAACGCAATCGTTTCACAGTGATTTTGTGAGTGTTCTGCATAATTCCCTATACCTTCCATTGAGGTGGAATCGCCTTAAAAATGACACATGCAGTGCTTTGCTGAGCGAATTGGAAACCGCTCAGATGTGAACTCTCTCATAGAGAATCATTGCAAAAGCGTATAAAGGCAATTTTGAAAATCGCCTAAGCTTAAAAAATTGCAAAAGGGCCTCTAATGTGAATAAGCCCTCAAGGTGCTCAGGTTTTTGAGATTTCATGCATAATACATGATGTACTGTATAAGAAAGAATAAGAATTTTTATTTTGAGTGATGTGAACAGTAATCTATTATGGGTATGTACCTGAAAACACTCCTTATCTGTAGGAGTTTGAGATATGGTTGATTGGATAAGCCATAAGATTTGTGTAAGATTACCACATTGATAATTACGGTACTCTAGGTTTTTGCTTTTTATGTGGTAGTTTTGGCATGCCACTTATTTTGGCCAATCCTTAATATTTGCTTTGCCTGCTAATACCTGCCTATTACTGCCATCAATGTCACCATCTGCCTTCTGGCATTGGCCTTGATTCAGGAAATGTAAGGTGCCAGTCAGCGTAAGTTAAAGCGGAACTGAAATTAAGTGTTTTACTTACCTGGGGCTTGTGCCAGCCCCTTGCAGCCTTCCTGTCCCATGTTGGCCCTCCACGATCCTCCGTTCTCCCGCCGCCAGCTAGTTTTTTTCACTGTTGTACCGTCTATAAGTTGACGGCAACTGCGTCTGCGCGCCCATAGCCACATGTATCTTTGTTCGCGTTCCCATCTGCAAATAGTAGGGGGGACGCAAAGAAATACGGGTGGCCTGGGGCGCGCAGGTGCAGTTGCTGCGTCAGCCGTACCAAAACTAGTTACGGGGGAATGGAGGATCGTGGAGGACCAGCGCGTGACAGGAAGGCTGCAAGGGGCTGACAGAGTCCCCAGGTAAGTGAAACACTGTTTATCTTTCAGTTCCGCTTTAATATTGAGCATGAGTTAATGTTAACAAGCGTACGCTATGTGCGGTCCTGGCAGCGTAGCATGCGCTCTTTAATTGCTGCCGATCCTTGTAAATGCAGCGCAATAGTGACAGTGTGACCACAATTCTTAACTAGAGTGGCCACAACTACTTAAACATAGTAGTGGCCGCGCTAGTGAAGTACTGCGGTCATCCTATATAATTGTCTCGCAGCATTTACAAGGGTTGGCTGTAACTAAAGAGCGCGAGCTATGCTGCCAGGACTGCGAGTGGCATGTGCTCTTTAACATTATCTCGCTCTCATTAAAATACCCTCATGCTGACAGGCATGTTAAGAGGTGGTCATATATCAGGCGATTTTGTGGGTCGATTGACTTTCCGATTCAATATTTTTTTTTTAAATCGGAGGGAAATCAGTGCCGCAATGGGCTCTATTCTGAAAGACCAAACTTTTCCGCAAAATTTTACCGCTATATTTCCGCCAGCGGTAAACTCTGCATTTTTTCAGCATTCTCTAACATTTTCCGCATGTTTGCCGCATGCGGAAAAAAAGATGCGGAAACAGCCATTAGGCCTCTTGCACACTGCACGCGATTCAGATTCCGCTTTTTAATCAGTTTTTACATCCGATTCAGATTCCGATTTGCCGTGTGCAAAGTGATTAAAAAGCGGAATCTGAATCGCTTGCAGTGTGCAAGAGGCCTTATTCATGCGGGAATCATGCGGTAAAAACGTCGCATGAAAAAGTGTCTAGAAAAAAAAGGTTAAACTCCAGCAAGCACAGCCCTTAAGCCTCCAGACTTGATTAAAGTCAATGGGATGCGGAATATATCACCTACTACTTGTAGGTGATAAAAAAATCGGTAATGAACGACGAAATGATGCGCCTGAACATTTTTGAGAATTGATCTTTTTATTGCGGAAAATACCGACTTTTGCGGAAATTTTTCCGCATGAATCCAGCACTTTTACCACACTTTTTCCGCATGCAGAAAAAACATGCGGAACATTTTGAGAATTTCAATGTGGCAGTGTTTTGGTCGGTAACTTCCCGCATGCACTTTACCGCATGCGGGAAGTCTTTGAGAATAGAGCCCATTGTATTCTAGCATGTCTGATCTAGCCTTTTGACTGATTTCAGCCTGAAATGGAATTAAACATTGATCAGGTGTATACAGAACAGATATAAATGTTCTGTTCTGTATACACCTAATCAATGTTTAATTCTATTTCAGGCTGAAATCAGTCAAAAGGCTTGTTCAGACATGCTAGAAAATATTGTTACCTAATGCTCAATCAGTTGCAGGGCTGTAATGTCGTTCGTTATCGTGATGACTGATGGACCCCCACTGCCGTCCCCTTAAAGAGACATTGAAGCGGAAAAAAATCATGACTTGGTTGTGCAGTAGGGGTAATTGCTAAAACATCGGTCGCATTAAATATTCTCGTTTTTATTTTCACTTATACAGCTTTTTTTTTTTTATAACATTGCATCATTCTCTAATATGTACAGTTTACACGTTACTCAGCATTCTAAAAGTTTTCACAGAACAGGCAGTGAACTTTTGACCTGTCCTGAACTGTTCTCTGCAGAAGAAAAACACAATACAGCTGAGATAACCTAATCAGAAGTCAGAGCTCTCTGCCACTTTGCAGAGCTTTTTGCATAGATAACTAGTTTCTTAACTCTTCCTGTACTGGAAACCAATATTAGACTCATGTCTCTGTACTACATAACCAATTTATTATATCACAATTTTTTTTCGCTACAGTGTCTCTTTAAATGAAGTTTCGTTCCCCCCAATGCCTGTCATTGGTAATATCGATGTGCCTTTACTACCAGCTTATTATTGGTAATATTGGTGTGCCTTTATTGCCAGCTTATTATTGGTAATATTGGTGTGCCTTTATTGCCAGCTTATTATTGGTAATATTGGTGCGCCTTTACTGCCAGCTTGTCATTAGTAATATTGGTGTGCCTTTACTGCCAGCTTGTCATTGGTAATATTGGTGTGCCTTTACTGCCAGCTTGGCATTGGTAATATTGGTGTGCCTTTACTGCCAGCTTATTGGTAATATTGGTGCGCCTTTACTGCCAGCTTGTCATTGGTAATATTGGTGCGCCTTTACTGCCAGCTTGTCATTGGTAATATCGGTGCGCCTTTACTGCCTGCTTGTCATTGGTAATATTGGTGTGCCTTTACTGCCAGCTTGTCATTGGTAATATTGGTGCGCCTTTACTGCCAGCTTATTGTTAGTAATATTGGTGCGCCTTTACTGCCAGCTTGTCATTGGTAATATTGGTGTGCCTTTACTGCCAGCTTGTCATTGGTAATATTGGTGTGCCTTTACTGCCAGCTTGTCATTAATATTGGTGTGCCTTTACTGCCAGCTTGTCATTAGTAATATTGGTGTGCCTTTACTGCCAGCTTGTCATTAGTAATATTGGTGCGCCTTTACTGCCAGCTTGTCATTAGTAATATTGGTGTGCCTTTACTGCCAGCTTGTCATTGGTAATATTGGTGTGCCTTTACTGCCAGCTTGTCATTAGTAATTTCGGTGCGCCTTTACTGCCAGCTTGTCATTAGTAATTTTGGTGCGCCTTTACTGCCAGCTTGTCATTGGTGGTAATGGTGTGCCTTTGTCATATGGTGTACATTTACTGCCAGCTTAATGTTGGTATTATTAGTGTGCCTTTACTTTCAGCTTGTCATTAGTAATATCGGTGCGCATTTACTGGCAGCTCGTCATTGAAAATATCGGTGTGCCTTTACTGCCAGCTTATTATTGGTAATATCGGTGTGCCTTTACTGCCAGCTTATTATTGGTAATATCGGTGTGCCTTTATTGCCAGTTTGTCATTGGTAAGATCGGTGTGCCTTTACTGCCAGTTTGTCCGTGTGCCTTTATTGCCAGTTTGTCATTGGTAAGATCGGTGTGCCTTTACTGCCAGTTTGTCATTGGTAATATCGGTGTGCCTTTACTGCCAGCTTGTCATTGGTAATATAGGTGTGCCCTTACTGCTAGCTTGTCATCGGTAATATTTGTGTGTCTTTACTGCCAGCTTCTCAATGGTAATATTGGTGTGCCTTTACTGCCAGCTTATTATTGGTAATATTGGTGTTCCTTTACTGCCAGTTTGTCATTGGTAATATTGGTGTGTCTTTACTGTCAGCTTGTCATTGGTAATATTGGTGTGCCTTTACTGCCAGCTTGCCATTGGTAATGGTGCTCCTTTACTGCCAGCTTGTCATTGGTAATATTTGTGCGCTTTTACTGCCAGCTTGTCATTGGTAATATCGGTGTGCCTTTACTGCCAGCTTGTCATTGGTAATATTGGTGTGCCTTTACTGCCAGCTTGTCATTGGTAGTATCGGTGTGCCTTTACTGCCAGCTTGTCATTGGTAGTATCGGTGTGCCTTTACTGCCAGCTTGTCATTGGTAGTATCGGTGTGCCTTTACTGCCAGCTTGTCATTGGTAGTATCGGTGTGCCTTTACTGCCAGCTTGTCATTGGTAGTATCGGTGTGCCTTTACCGCCAGCTTATTGGTAATATCGGTGTGCCTTTACCGCCAGCTTATTGGTAATATCGGTGTGCCTTTACCGCCAGCTTATTGGTAATATCGGTGTGCCTTTACTGCCAGCTTATTAGTAATATCGGTGTGCCTTTGCTGCCTCCTTTTCACTGGTGATATCTGCGTTCCTTTGCTGCCCATGTGTGATTGGTAATAGCGATGTGATGTGTATTGGTATTTCCTTTTATTTAAAAGTATCGGTCATTGGTTTTTGTCAGTCAACTGCTTGTCTTAAGGTGCTCATACACTAATCTATTTACCCTGGCAGAGTCAATCACTGTAATTGAATCTGCCAGAGTTTGATGCCCTAACATGCCCACCCGATCGTAAGTTTGATAGATTTAGCCCTGAAATTGATCTAAATGATCTCAGTCTGGACAGAAGATCTCTCGTAGAGATGGGGAACTGCAATATGTAATTGCCTGGGGTCCCACAGCTAGTGACGGACTCCCAGGTCTCCTCCCAGGTAATAGTGCTCCCCCGGGGCCCATGCAGAGTAGTCGCTGTGCAGGACACTCACCACTTCTGTCCAGCCGGCATGCTCTCTCCTGTGTCCTTCGTCTTCACCTCCCTGATGTCTTTTCTCCATGACCCAGCGCCATGCTATTTTCACAGAACTGGCATCGTGGGGAGATGACGATGGAAGAACGCTAGGGGGAGCGCACAGCCATACCGGTGACTGGATCCGGATGCGAGTACTGCAGGGGCCTGAGGAAGCCAATCACTAGAATCTACCCATTACTTTATTCCTTTTCACTAGAAAGTACCTTCATTTATCTGCTTGTCATTGAAATTGTGTGTTTGACAGTTCCTATCTGTGTGTATTCAGTTTTAGTCAAAGTTTTTGTGTTGCCTTCTCTGTGACAGCGGGAGTGCATTGTCATGGGAAAGCAGTGCTGGGCAATCACCGCAGGTTGCTTTGCCTGCAGTGAAGCATACAATCAAGAAAAGTATGCTTCACTGTCACTGTTTACACACATGCTCTGTAGAAACACACTGCATGCAATGTGTTGGGATGCTGCATGGTGTTATACCGCACCCTCCGCACTAATATGAATGCCATTATCTGTCTACTGCTAACTGTATGTTACTGATATTTTGTCCTTTATTGGCGTTTTCTGCTTGTCATTGGGAATATCTGTACTTGTGGTATCTACCTATTTTTCCGATTGTTTACAATATCTGCATTTCATTATCTACCTTTTATATGTAATACATGTGCTTCATTGGAGTAGCCCTCATTTGCTTGCCTAGTAAAGAATTATGTATTTTTCAGTGTTTACATATAAATATTAACAGTCCCTCATCTTTTTATTTAAGGCGCATTTTGGGATGAGATTGTCATGCTTGCTTGTGGAGCTCGCTGGAGACGAGACCAGGAGCAGATGAAGTGTCATGGCAGCTGGAACAGGTGAGATTATAATGCACTTGGGGACATCGACATTTGAGACTGCAGATGTGACCTCACAAGTAAGAATCACAAAAGATTTGTTGCTGAAATTGATCAGATGTCGGCCTGCGGTGTATAGGCAGTCGACCGATCGCTCTCCGATCAGAGATCGATCTGGTGGCCGTACATGGTACAATTTTTTTTGGGGGGGTAATTGTGTTAAATTCTGTTAAGCCCCATACACACGCTCGAAAGCGGTCTTTTATGCAGCACAATTGTTAAACAACTTTTGTTGTGAAACAAGTTGAAACAACTAAAAAGTCTTGCTATTGTTAAAAAAAGCTGATAAAACTGACAAGAAGTCAATCCAGCTGTTGGATTGACTTCTTATCAGTCTTATCAGCCTTTTGAACAATGGCAAAAGTTTTTTTTTTTTAGCTGTTTGAACTTGTTTCACAACAAAAGTTGTTTAACAATTGTGCTGCATAAAAGACCGCTGTTAAGCTTGTGTATGGGGCTTTAGATCAAATATAAAGATTTCCCAGAACGTCATTGGACAGCACCCCTGGTGAGACTTGTCTCCCTCCCAATCGTGGACAGGAACTGCAAAAGAAAAGATTTGCATAACAAATTGGCAGCCATACATAAGCCACTATCTTACCACCAGTAACTCAGTTCAGTTTCCTGTCCCGGACGGGAATGCAGAGGAGAGGTCTCCAGGATGCTATCCATGACAGATGGTCGGGGGCAACGTCTTTCAGGGCTCCAGGCATGCTGTACAGTGGACAGTCGGAGCCCTGCAGCGTGGAGGAGGCTTCTCCGTATGAGGCAGCAGAGATATAGCGCAGGCGCGCTTTCAGACCAAGATACTTCCGGGTCAACCCGGAAGTTGTCACGCACGGCGTCCGGCGTGACTCTGATCGGGCGGCAGGGGCCGCGGAGGTGATTGCGAATCAGCATCAGCTGATTCGCTGAGGTAATTAGCGAATAGCGCGGCAGGGGCTGCGGAAATACGAGGTAATTATGCATATCTATTAAGCGGCAGGTGCCGCGACGGGGGACTATGCAAATTAATCATGCTAATGGGCTAGTCAGCTGAGCCCTATTGTTCATGTGATTCTGGATTTAATCCTTTTCCCTGTCTCACTCTGGTGGTTTATGTGAGCATGGAGGACGCTTCTGGGTCAGCTCCTGCGCAGTCTGCCAGGCCAGCCCAAGATACCTCTCTGGCAAGTACAATGGAAATATAGATATGCAGTGTGTATATATATATATATATATATATGTGTGTACTAGAGAGGGTGCTAATGGTTGGCTTATTATTATGTTTTTTAGCCTGAAAAACATGAAAAGCCTGAAAAACATGATAAAACTGACAAGGGTCAGCATGCATCAAGTGGATCTAGCAAATCTGCGAAGAAATGTGCCATTTGCTCCACTCGCTTGTCATCCTCATCCTCTAAAAAGTTGTGCCAGGATTGCACAAATAAACTGGTTAAAGATGAATCCCCTGTCATATTTAAAGATCTGATGGGTTGGATGCGGGCGGAAATGTCTTCAGCAATCAAAGAAATTAAGGATTCTGCTATTTCTTCTCAAGCTGTAGCCCCCAACCCTGCTGATGTTCCTGGCCCTAGCAGTGACGCTGCTGTTATACCTATCAATACTGGGTCTTCTCCTACTCCGGCGGCACGTATTCCTGTGCAGGCTAGGAGAAGTAGGGAGAGTGATATAGAGGGCTCGGAACTCTCTGAGGGGGAAATATCTGCATTAGAAGAGATATCTGAGGGTGAAGAAATAGAAAAAGCTGAGAAATCACAGAAATTTGCTTTTTCCCCAGATTTAATGAAAGATCTCCTAACCTCCATGCATGAAACAATGGGTATTAGATCAGAGCAAAAACCCCTGACACCCCTGGATCAGATGTATGAAAGTTTGGCGGACCCCCAATCTAGATTCATTCCGGTCCATTCTACTCTTAAATCTATGATTAAGAAAGAATGGGAAAATCCTGAGAAAAGGGCCTTTTGGCCCAAATCTTTATCTAAGCGCTACCCTTTTGCCCCGGATGATCAGGCTTGTTGGGGTCCTCCGCCAAAGCTGGATCCTTCCTTTTCCAGGGTGTCAAGAAAATCAGACCTGTTGTTTGAAGATTTTGGTAACCTAAAAGATCCAATAGACAAAAAAATGGATAATGTTTTGCGTAGGGCTTGGGAGTCGGCTTCATTAACTTTCAAACCGGCTGTGGCATCAACAGCAGTTAGTCGTTCTCTGAAAACTTGGCTATCAGACCTGCAATTTAAGATTGCTAATGGCGTTTCTAGGGAAGAAATTCTGAATGACTTCCCAAAAATTACGAATGCCTCAAATTACATAGTTGATGCGGCAGATGATACAGTAAAGTTGGCAGCCCGAACCACGGCGCTAGTCAACTCGGCTAGAAGGGGAGTATGGGTTAAGACCTGGAATGGGGATACTTCCTCAAAATCTAAGCTTTGTGGTATCCCCTGTGAAGGTAATCTGCTGTTCGGTTCAAAGCTGGACGATACACTAGATCGTACGGCGGATAATAAGAAGAATTTCCCAAGGAAGCGCCCTTTTCAAAATAAGCGGCCATTTCGGGCCCCCGCCAAAAATGAAGCGGATAACAAATCTTCCAGGGGTAGAAGATGGGCCCCTTATAGACAACAAAGACCCCCCAATACCTCTACTAATACCAAAAAGACAAACAAGCAATGACGCCATCATTCCAGTGGGGGGGAGAGTCACCAACTATTTCGAAAAATGGCAACAACTCTTCAGCAATCAGTGGTTACTGAATATAATATTAGAAGGTTACAAAATAGAGTTCGAGCAGCCTCCCCCTCAAAATTTTGTCCTAACCCCTTGTCCAAAAGACCCATCTTTAAGAATAGCCCTTCAATCAGAAATAAGGTCACTTCTTCAGAAAAGGGTAATTCGCCGGGTTCCAGCATGCCAAAAAGAACAGGGATTCTACTCTCCAGTCTTCCTGGTGAGGAAACCTCAGGGAACCTATCGATTTATTCTAAATCTAAAGAAACTAAATCTGAGGGTCAAATACAGAAAGTTCAGGATGGACAATATCCGATCTGTAGTTCATCTCTTACAGAAAGACGACTTCTTGGCATCTCTAGACCTGAAGGATGCATATCTTCATCTGCCAATCCATTTGTCCTGCCAACAATACCTAAGGTTCGCCGTGTGGATGGAAGGAGAGGTGAGACATTTTCAGTTTAATGCCTTACCTTTCGGATTATCTTCAGCTCCATGGCTATTCACCAAGGTTATGTCTGAGGTACTAGCCCTTCTCAGGTTAAAACAGATTAATATTGTCGGTTACCTTGATGATTTTTTATTATGGGGGTCTTCTGAGAAATCCGTTTTTGATCAGATAACTACAACTTTGAGCTTCTTCCAGGATTTGGGTTGGTTGATTAATTGGGAAAAGTCTGCCCTAGTTCCTTTCCAATCCTTAGAGTTTTTGGGTTTCATTATTTCTACTAGAAATGAAAAATTGTTGTTACCTGATAGGAAGATCAGTGCTATTATTGACAATGTTCTCTCGTTTCAGAAATTGAGAAGCATATCGCTAAGAAAGGCCATGGCACTTCTAGGTCTTCTAACTTCTTCCTTTCCGGCAATCCAGTGGGGGCAGTTCCATGCAAGATTCTTACAGATGTGGATACTAAAATCTTGGAACAGGTCTATGACGTCACTGGACAAGAAAATCGTCATTCCACAGAGTATAAAGGCTTCTCTGCTTTGGTGGAAACAGCTGGATCATCTATCTCCAGGTCGTCTGTGGAGTTTTCCTCATCAGAATACAATTACAACCGACGCCAGTTTATGGGGTTGGGGAGCCCACTTCAATTCTCAACCGGCCCAGGGAGCCTGGAGTATGACGATCAGTTCACAGTCATCAAACAACAGAGAACTGCAAGCAGTGTGGCAAGCTTTACTACATTTCGGGCCCCAAATCAAGAAGTCTCATGTGAGGATAAGGACAGACAATCAGAGTGTGGTGGCTTTCCTAAACAGACAAGGGGGTACGAGGAGTCAATCCTTATGGGAAAAGACGAAGAGGATCCTATTTTGGTCAGAAAGGAATCTCTCATCCTTAACAGCGACACACTTAAAAGGAACCTCAAACCAACTGGCAGACTACCTCAGCAGGAAGAGGTTGGATGCGAACGAATGGTCATTAGATCAGGAAATATTCCAGCAGGTGACGTTACAATGGGGCTGCCCAAAAATAGACTTGTTTGCAAGGAAAGTGAATACGAAATGCCAACAATTTTGTGCCCTGTTTCCAGAAGATCTACCATGGAAAGTAGATGCCTTCTCGATCAATTGGGGGGAAGTAATGATGTATGCATTTCCTCCAGTTCCGTTGCTAGCACGAGTGATAAAGAAGATTATACAGGACAAGGCTCGAGTAATCTTAATAGCTCCACTGTGGCCAAAAAAACCATGGTTCACGTCACTGAGGGCACTAGCAGTAACAGATCCGATAATATTTCCTCCTCTGCCACACTTGCTATCTCAGGGTCCAGTATGGCATCCGAACTTACACATGCTTCACCTTTCAGCTTGGAACCTGAATGGGGCATCCTGAAGTCCAAAGGGTTTTCAGATGAACTATCAGAAACTTTGATACAGAGTAGAAAAAAAGTGACTCGAGAAATATACCAGAAAGCCTGGAGAATATTTAACGATTGGTGTAGGGAAAGATCCTTTAACAATTCATCTCTCAAATCCGTATTGGAATTTCTTCAGTGTGGTTATAAGAAAGGTCTTAGTATCAGCACCCTGAAAGTACAGGTATCTGCTCTTAGTGTGTTTTTAGAAAAACGACTGGCAGAAGAAAATCTAATTGTACGTTTTTTTCAGGCTTTAAAGAGACTTAAGCCAGCAATTAAAACAAAAGTACCTGCTTGGGATTTAAACATTGTTTTACAGGGTTTGTGTGAGGCTCCGTTTGAGCCATTAGCGCAAATTTCGGAAAAATTTCTTACCTTAAAGACCATTTTCCTGCTGGCAATTACTTCAGCCAGGAGAATTGGTGAATTGCAATCACTATCCATTAGAGAGCCTTATTGCACCATTTCAGAGGATAGAATAACATTACGTCCTGATGCAGCCTTTCTACCCAAGGTAGTTTCCTCTTTTCACAGAAATCAGGAGATCTTCCTACCCTCCTTTTGCGAGAATCCTAGTAATGAAAAGGAAAGGAGACTCCATTCCCTTGACGTAAGGAGATGTCTTATACACTACATGGAAAGAACAAGTTCCTGGAGGAAAACTGAGGCAATGTTCACCCTTTTTGCTGGAAAACAAAGAGGCAACAAAGCTTCCAAAGCAACGCTGGCACGATGGATAAAACAGGCTATCACATCAGCATATCAGGTTCAAGGAAAGCATTTAATCTCTCCAATCAGAGCTCATTCTACAAGAGCAATATCAACCTCCTGGGCAGAGAGGGCAGGGGCATCTATAGAACAGATATGCAGAGCTGCTACCTGGTCAAGTCAGAACACTTTTGTGAAACATTATCGCCTAAACATCTCGGCTGCAGCAGACTTATCATTTGGAAGGAAGGTGCTGCAGGCAGTGGTCCCTCCCTAGATCCTATATCTTGTACATCGTCTCACCAGGGGTGCTGTCCAATGACGTTCTGGGAAAGACAACTTTACTTACGGTAACGTCTTTTCCAGTAGTCAGAAGGACAGCACCCCTGCAACCTGCCCTTCTTTTGGGTGGAATAATAATTATGTAAGTGAGCATCTATGCGGTCCGTGTCATCTATTATATTAACTGAGTTACTGGTGGTAAGATAGTGGCTTATGTATGGCTGCCAATTTGTTATGCAAATCTTTTCTTTTGCAGTTCCTGTCCACGATTGGGAGGGAGACAAGTCTCACCAGGGGTGCTGTCCTTCTGACTACTGGAAAAGACGTTACCGTAAGTAAAGTTGTCTTTTTCCAACATGTCTGATTGGATTTTTATTGAAAAAAATGGGATAATAGTTTTTCTTGATCAAAAAATATTTTTTACTTTCATTCGGTTGTTTTGAATAAATAAAAAAATCAAATGTTTTTATTGTACCATGAATGGGCAACATTAGTTGATCTGCCCATACATCACTAGATGTGTGAGCACCTTCAAGACACTCAGAGCTCAGTAATGTAAAGCTCTGATACTTAACTGCACCATAAAAAGTCAGTCCCACGCTGTCCTCCCGTGGTCTGCCGTTCAGCCGCGGTGAGCTCCATCACCAGGCTGGATCTACTGCGCACACGCAGACCTCCTGTGCAAGCGCAGTAGATCCAGATTGCCGTCATTTAGCCTGTTACCGGGGCTCACTGAACGGCAAACCGTGAAAGGATGTCGTGGGACTTAAACGTGTTAATGGGGAAGGAGGAAGCCCCGCAAGTGCCTCCCGCAGCCACTTCCTGGTCGGTTGGCCCTTACTGTGCTGGCCTGTCTGCGCACGTCCTTGATTGTGCATCCATGGCCAGGAGTGCTCTGTGCTTGTGCAGGATGTACTTGTGACATCGTGTGCATGTGCAGAGTGCTTCCAGCCAAGGACACATGCTCAAGGACGCTCGCTGCCGGGCCAGTGCTTTGCACAGGAAGTGGCTGCAGGGAGAGTTTGCAAAAGAAAGGAGTGGGACGGAGGAGAACCGGGGAAAGCGGGCATCAGGACTTACTCCATATACGTGCCTGCTCCCTATTTTTGCCTTTTTATTCAGCTCTGGTATCTTTTAAATGAAACATGTTAGAGGCATGTAGTGGTAGTCATATTTCCTTCTGTACCATATCAGTTGCCTGACGGCACACACATTCCCTTCTTTCAGTCTTAAAGGACCACTCCAGCAAAAAAAGTAAACAGTTAACCAGGCAAAACAGACTTTTTATCACTAGTCCATCTCTTCATGGGGTATTCTCTGGGGTTTTTTTTGTTTTAGAGCATTTCCTGAAGGGCAGTTGCTAAGTCTAACTGACAAAATAGTGTGAAAATTTGTATGGAGGCTGGCTGGCACTTTTCTATGTCGGCAGTTAAGAAATGCTTTAGAAAACAAAGAAAACCTGAGAATACCTCATGAGAAGATGTAGTTTAAAACCTGTTAGTTCTGGCAGATTTTAACTGCCTAATTTTAAGTGAAGTTGTACTGTTTTATAACTATACTGTATAATATTGTACATTATTGGGGAGTATAGCACGTTGTCTGCAGTCTATGATTGAGCACTATCTTTATGGGTCACACTGAAGTTGTGTACGCTGCTTTGGTCTATCTGACAGAGGTAAAGGGTTTTGGGTATTTTCCAGATATATTTATTTGCATAGCCAATTTATTTTTAACAACCTTTCAATTACTTTGAAACAGTGTATGCTAATTGTATTTGATTGTGAAATAAAGTTATTTCTGTGTTGTGTGGTTTATTCTCTTGTCTAAACGATAAAATATGTAATGGAATTATTTCAGAGATGATTTAAGGGGATCATTTTATCCTGTGAGGAGGTATGACTTCAAATGTGAGTGAGTATGAGATAACTAAACATTAACCAGTTCACCCCCAAGGGTTTTTATCCTAACGGACCAGAGCAATTTTCAGTTGTCAGCGCTCCTCCCTTTTATTCCCTAATAACTTTATTACTACTTATCACAAGAAAATGATCTATACCTCGTTTTTTTCGCCACCAATTAGGCTTTCTGTGGATAGTACATTTTGCTAAGAATTTTTTTTATTCTAAATGCATTTTAATGAGAAAAACAGAAAAAAAAGAAAAAAAAATCATTATTTCTAAGTGTTCAGCCATTATAGTTTTAAAATTAAAAATTCTCCTGTGGATAAAACAAACACGTTTTATTTGCCCAGTGGTCCCGATAATTAAACCATTTAAATTATGTCCCTATCACAATGTATGGCGACAGTATATTATTTTGAAATATAAGTGGTTATTTTTCTGTTTGTTCTGGCCATAATTACAAGGCCCTATGTAATAAATTAAAATTAATTTTCCCAATAAAATATAGAATAAAAAAAGCTGAGTCCCTGAGGCAACTATTTTTTTTTTTTAAGCTGATTTTTTTTTACAAGTGTTTTTTTTGGGGGGGAGGGTTGGAAGTGTAATTTTATTTATGATGTGTATATACTTGAAAATGTATGTATTTTGTAGGTGTAATATACTTTTTGGCCACAAGATGGCGCTAGTGAACACTCGGACGTGTTCACTTTTTTTTTTTTTTTTTACACTTTATTAAACTGTTACATTTCCTGTCTATGTGAATGGACGTAGCCGCTGTTCGCGGTCACGTCCATTCACTCCAGGCACTGCGATTGGGTAGAGGACCGTTCGGTCTTCTTCCCCAATCACCCAGCACCGGATCCCGACGGTAATGGCGGCGGTAGCGGCGCGCACGCGGCGGTAGCGGCGCGCACGCGGCGGTAGCAGCGGCGGGAATGTGCGACGTACTAAAACGTCATGTTGCCGTTAATAGCGGTAAGCATGACGTTTTAATACGATAGGATGTCCGTAAATGGTTAAGGAGCGAGAGGGATATGGCAGCTGACATATTTACTTTTAAACAATACACATTGCCTGGCTGTCCTGCTGATATTCTGCCTCAAATACTTTTTAGCCATAGACCCTAAACAAGCATCCAGATCAGAAATTTGACCGAAGTCTGTTTGGATTAGCTGTATGTTTGTTTCCGATGTAGGATTCAGACATTACTGCAGCCAGAGATGAGCAGGACGCTGGGCAACTAGTATTGTTTAATTGGAAATAAATATGGCAGCCTCCATATCCCTGTTAAGGGGTACTTTAAAGGTTGAATGGGAACAGATTTCCAGGCATGAATTGGTTAACTTGCCACCTCTAGCCAAACCACTGCTCTCTATCTTCCTGACATTTGTGCCTTCACTGGACTTTGGGTTGTGGAGGCAAAAGTGTCAGGAAGAAGTAGATGGGCGTACAGTGCATCAGTGCTACATAGTGTTAGTCTATGTAATCTTAGGACTGTTGGATGTATAACAGCGGCAGTATAAACTGACATCACAGGCATCAAGGAAGAAGTTTGGCAGATAGAGGTAAGTGCACAGCAGTGATGAACTAGTCAGCACTATCTTTGCAAGGAGGCTGACATTTATTGACTTCTAAACAATGCACACTGAAATGATCTTGCACACACTAGTACAATTCAAGATGGGTAGAAAGGAGAGAATCTGGGCACCAATCTGCAGTTCCTAGTCGATCACCTTTATTGGATCCTCAATCCAACTGACATTACATAGAATACAAATGCATTTGTATACTATGTAATGTCAGTTGGATTAAGGATGCAATAAAGGTGATTGATTGGGAACTGTAGATTGGTGCCCATATTGTCTCCTTTCTACATTCTTGAATTGTATGCTTTTAGTGATCCGGAGGCACAATCAGTCCCTCTGCTTGGTCATCTGGTGTCGACTTTACTCTGAATTAAAACACATTAGTAGTACAAGCCACAAACAAGAAAGCTTGCTGGAATCCATGGCGACAGTTTGAGGTTTGCTAACCTATTCAACAAAATGTGTGCAATCTGTTTTGGTGTTAGGCTTGGTTCACACAATAAGTGTCTTGTCAGTTTTTGACAGTTATCATGTTTTGTATATTTCTTTAGATGTTTTCACACATAAATCTGTACATTTCTGGTTCAGTCCTGTCAGTTTTGGATCAATTTTGTATCCGTTATCTATGGGCGTGTTAAACATAAAAGGTGTACATTTCTGGTCCAGCCAGGTAAAACTGATGCACAACTGACAGGACTGGACTGTACAGATTTGTGTCTCAACCTGGCCTTATCCAGTTTTACTGCATTGACTCATTCCACAGGAAGCGTGTTTACATCAGAGAAATCCCATTTCATCAGCTGCTAAGTTGTTGTTGCAGGTAAGTACATGAAGAGCTCTAGGCAAAGCACCAGAAAAGTCACTGCCTGTTAAATATTTCATAATTCTTGGAATGAGCAGCTGAATTTGATTGGTATTTTTCTTTGCAAGTGCAACTAATAGTATACGTATATGCAGGGATGAGCTCTGGATGATTTCCGAATGGGCTTCATTCGGATAATTAATGCACCTGTGCTGGTGTGTGGAGGAGGGTGAAACTTACCCAGCAGCGTCTGCTTTAATCCGCCCCACAGCGCATTCCACGTTGTGCTGCAAGCCGTGTCACGTCACTACCACGCTTCCTCCTTACACCCAGGAGGAGGAAGCAGTGGTAGTCGTGTGACGTGGAACGGATTAAGACGGCTGCTGGGTACCCTCCCTCAACCACTCACTCAGGTGCATTAATTATCTGCATGAATTCGGAAGGAAACCCATTCAGAATTCATCCGACGCTCATCCTTGTGTATATGAATTTCAGTTAGGACCTTAAATTTCTCAAATATAAAAGCACACATCACATAACTGGGCGGTCTGGACGAGCTCAGCTCGTCCAGTACCGCTGGAGCCTGCCGCTCAGGCCCTGCTGGGCCGATTTGGCTCAAATAAAAAGCAGCACACGCAGCCGGCACTTTGCCAGCTGCGTGTGCTACCTGATCGCCGCTGCAGCGCGGCGATCTGCCGCATGCAGCGGCGAAAGAGGGTCCCCCCAGCCGCCTGAGCCCAGCGTAGCCGTAACAAAAAGTTCCGGCCAGCGCTAAGGGCTGGATCGGAGGTGGCGGACGTCGGCTGACGTCACTCCACTCGTCGCCATGGCGACGAGGTAACCGAAACACGGAAGGCCGCTCATTGCCAGGGAGGTTAAAGCCCAGTTCACACATGCAATCTTGATTGGCCAATGAATTCTCAGTTTGATCTCTTTAATGTAGTATTACGGCCAACAGATTGAAAATGATTTTATACTAATCAACCCATGTGTGAATGTGACGCCACTGGCATTATGCAGTGCTAAAGTACTTAAAGCGGATCCGAAATGAAAAACGAACTATACCAAGTAACTTGTCTATATATCTTGTCTATATATCTTATCTAAAGTTTAGATAGTTTACACAGCAAATCTAGCTGCAAACAGCTTCAATAGAATATGACTATTTCTTCCTGTGATACAATATCAGCCATGTTTGTAAACATTACAGCTTATCTGCATCTTATGTGAAAAAAACCCAATCCTCCCTCCTCCGCTCTGCCTCTGAAATCTCTGGCTAGTTATACCTCCCCCTCCCCCTGCCCAGTTTGAGCTCCCTTGCTACTGCCAAGGCTCTCTGAAAAACTGTGGGCGAGGCTTCTTTAGTTTATAGGGAAATAGAGTATTAAAACAACAAAGTATTTGGCTTGAGGAATGCCCTATAAACAATAGGAACGGAACACAATTATGCAATGAGTAAAAGTTAATCTCGGATCCACTTTAAGGAATACTAAAAGCTTCATTGTAGTGGAATCTAGTTGCAGCTACATACTTTAGATATGCAAAAAAGTTATTTTACTGTAAAATTGGAGGTGATCTTTGCTGATTTTTTTCAGTTACTAAAAACCTCAGCTGGACAAGACATATTAACCCATTCGCGTTCCGTCGTTTCACTTGAGCAATGTTAACCTCCTATTGATTAGCCTATAACTTTATCACTACTTATCACAATGAACTGATCTATATCTTGTTTTTTCCGCCACCAATTAGGCTTTCTTTGGGGGGTACATTTTGCTAAGAGCCACTGTACTGTAAATGCATTTTAACAGGAAGAATAAGAAAAAAAACGGAAAAAAAATATTTTTCAGTTTTCAGCCATTATAGTTTTAAAATAATACATGCCTCTATAATTAAAACTCACGTATTGTATTTGCCCATATGTCCCGGTTATTACACCGTTAAAATTATGTCCCTATCACAATGTATGGCGACAATATTTTATTTGGAAATAAAGGTGCTTTTTTTCCGTTTTGCATCTATCACTATTTACAAGTTTAAAATAAAAAAATATAGAAATATTTCATCTTTACATTGATATTTAAAAAGTTTAGACCCTTAGGTAAATATTTACATGTTTTTTTTATTATGTTTTTTTTTAATATTAAACATTTTATTTTTTTTTATTTTTTTTGGGAGGGTGGGATGTAAACAATTGTTTTATAATGTAAATGTGTCTTGAGTTATTTTTTTTACTTTTAGCTGTAGTTTTACTTTTTGGCCACAAGATGGCGGCCATGAGTTTTTTGCATGACGTCACTCTAAGCGTAACATAGGCTTAGAGAGGCGCATGGGGGAGGCAACAGTCAGAAAAAGCACAGCTTCCAAGAGAAGCTGTCGCTTTTTCAGCGAGGGAGAGGAATCCGAGATCGGGCACCATAGCCCGATTAACTGATTGCCTGGCTAACGAACCACGGGCCGTGAGCGCACGTGCACGCGGGAGTGCACATGGTTCCTGGACGTAGTTTCTACGTCCAGGAACTAAAATAGGTTAAGTTGACCTACAATCTGCTTTTTCCATAGAAATATGATTTCCAGTTGGAGCAAAGTCAAGGAAGACTGAAAATGCCAGTTGCAGCATGGCTTCTGTACAGTCCCACAGCAGGGTGCTGTTTGAGGTCCCTATCAGGGCACACTTTGGTTGGTACGCTGTGCAGTTAGATATCCCCGGCAGGGCACAATTTGGTACTAAGGATGCAGTTTGAAGTCCCCTACTAGGGTATACTTAGGTTGTTACTCAGGGCATGGTTTGCAGTACACCACCAGGGCGCTGTTTGTTTGAAGTCTTGGACCAAGGCGCTGTTTGTTTTTAAGTCTCGGACCAAGGCGCTGTTTGAAGTCTCGGACAACTGTTGTTTTCCCGGCTTGCCGCCGGTTATTAAATCCCTCCTGGGCGCCGGTTGTTACTAAATCACTCCTGGGCTCCTTTTGTTGAAGTCCCTCGGCAGGGCGCATTGTGAATTTCTCCGGTTGAAGTTCTCCTGGGCACCAGCTGTTGGTCCCTCGGCAGGGCGTGGTGTGAAGTCTTCCGGTTGAAGTTCTCTAGGGCGCCGGCTGTTGGTCCCTCGGCAGGGCGTGGTGTGAAGTCTTCCCGTTGAAATTCTCCAGGGCGCTGGCTTAGTCCCACGGCAGGGCGTGGTGTGAAGTCTTCTGGTTGAAGTTCTCCAGGGCTCTGGCTGTTGGTCCCTCATCAGGGTGTGGTGAAGTCTTCCGGTGGAAGTTCTCAAGGGAGCTGGCTGTTGGTCCCTTGGCAGGTGGTCCCTCGGCAGGGCGTGGTGTGAAGTCTTCCGGTGGAAGTTCTCCAGGGCGCTGGCTGTTGGTCCCTCGGCAGGGCGTGGTGTGAAGTCTTCCGGTTGAAGTTCTCCAGGGCGCCTGCTGTTGGCCCTTTGGCAGGGCGTGGTGTGAAGTCTTCCGGTTGAAGTTCTCCAGGGCGCTGGCTGTTGGTCCCTCAGCAGGGTGTGGTGTGAAGTCTTCCGGTGGAAGTTCTCAAGGGCGCTGGCTGTTGGTCCCTCGGCAGGGCGTGGTGTGAAGTCTTCCGGTTGAAGTTCTCAAGGACGCCGGCTGTTGGTCCCTCGGCAGGGCGTGGTGTAAAAGTCTTCCGGTTGAAGTTCTCCAGGGCGCTGGCTGTTGGTCCCTCAGCAGGGTGTGGTGTGAAGTCTTCCGGTTGAAGTTCTCCAGGGCGCTGGCTGTTGGTCCCTCAGCAGGGTGTGGTGAGAAGTCTTCCGGTGGAAGTTCTCAAGGGCGCTGGCTGTTGGTCCCTCGGCAGGGCGTGGTGTGAAGTCTTCCGGTTGAAGTTCTCCAGGGCGCTGGCTGTTGGTCCCTCGGCAGGGCGTGGTGTGAAGTCTTCCGGTTGAAGTTCTCCAGGGCGCTGGCTGTTGGTCCTTCGGCAGGGCGTGGTGTGAAGTCTTCCGGTTGAAGTTCTCCAGGGCGCCGGCTGTTGGTCCCTCGGCAGGGCGTGGTGTGAAGTCTTCCGGTTGAAGTTCTCCAGGGCGCCGGCTGTTGGTCCCTCGGCAGGGCGTGGTGTGAAGTCTTCCGGTTGAAGTTCTCAAGGGCGCTGGCTGTTGGTCCCTCGGCAGGGCGTGGTGTGAAGTCTACCGGTGGAAGTTCTCAAGGACGCCGGCTGTTGGTCCCTCGGCAGGGCGTGGTGTGAAGTCTTCCGGTTGAAGTTCTCCGGGGCGCTGGCTGTTGGTCCCTCGGCAGGGCGTGGTGTGAAGTCTTCCGGTTGAAGTTCTCCAGGGTGCCGGCTTAACCACCCTGGCGTTCTATTGAGATCGCCAGGGCGGCTGCGGGAGGGTTTTTTTTTTAATTAAAACAAAACTATTTCATGCAGCTAACTGAAAGGTGGCTGCATGAAAGCCCACTAGAGGGCGCTCCGGAGGCGTTCTTCCGATCGCCTCCGGCAAGCATAAGTAACAAGGAAGGCTGCAATGAGCAGCCTTCCTTGTTTGGCTTTCCTCGTCGCCATGGCGACGAGCGGAGTGACGTCATGGACGTCAGCCGACGTCAGCCGCCTCCGATCCAGCCCTTAGCGCTGGCCGGAACTATTTGTTCCGGCTGCGCAGGGCTCGGGTGGCTGGGGGGACCCTCTTTCGCCGCTGCTCGCGGCGGATCGCCGCAGAGCGGCGGCGATCAGGCAGCACACGCGGCTGGCAAATTGCGGGCTGCGTGTGATGCTTTTTATTTTATCAAAATCGGCCCAGCAGGGCCTGAGCGGCACCCTCTGGCGGTAATGGACGAGCTGAGCTCGTCCATACCGCTAAGGTGGTTAATGTTGGTAATATTAGTGTGCTTTTACTGCCAGCTTGTCATTAGTAATATCGATGCGCATTTACTGGCAGCTCGCCATTGGTAATATTGGTGTGCCTTTCCTGCCAGCTTATTATTGGTAATATTGGAGTGCCTTTACTGCCAGCTTATTATTGGTAATATCGGTGTGCCTTCACTGCCAGCTCATCATTGGTAATATCGGTGTGCCTTTACTGCTAGCTTGTCATTGGTAATATCGGTGTGCCTTTACTGCCAGTGTGTCATTGGTAATATAGGTGTGCCTTTGCTCTCAGCTTCTCATTGGTAATATAGGTGTGCCTTTGCTGCCAGCTTGTCATTGGTAATATTGGTGTGTCTTTACTGCCAGCTTCTCAATGGTAATATTGGTGTGCCTTTACTGCCAGCTTGTCATTGGTAATATTGGTGTGCTTTTGCTGCCAGCTTGTGATTGGTAATATCGGTGCGCCTTTACTGCCAGCTTGTCATTAGTAGTATCTGTATACCTTTACTGCCAGCTTGTCATTGGTAGTATTGGTGTGCCTTTACTGCCAGCTTGTCATTAGTAGTATCGGTGTGCCTTTACTGCCAGCTTGTCATTGGTAGTATTGGTGTGCCTTTACTGCCAGCTTGTCATTAATAGTATTGGTGTGCCTTTACTGCCAGCTTGTCATTGGTAGTATTGGTGTGCCTTTACTGCCAGCTTGTCATTGGTAGTAATGGTGTGCCTTTATTGCCTGCTTATTGGTAATATCGGTTTGCCTTTGCTGTCTGCTTTCCACTGGTAATATCTGTGTTCCTTTGCTGCCCACGTGTGATTGGTAATAGCGCTGTGATGTGTATTGGTATTTCCCTTTATTTAAAAGTATCTGTCATTGGTTTTTGTCAGTTAACTGCTTGTCTTAAGGTGTCCATACACTAATTTATTTACCCTGGCAGAGTCAATCACTGTAATTGAATCTGCCAGAGTTTGATGCTCTAACATGCCCACCCGATCGTAAGTTTGATAGATTTCGCTCTGAAATTGATCTAAATGATCTGTCTGGATGGAAGATCTCACTCGAAAAGAGATGGGGAACTGCAATATGTAATTGCCTGGGGTCCCACAGCCAGTGAATGACTCCCAGGTCTCCTCCCAGGTAATAGTGCTCCCCCGGGGCCCATGCAGAGTACTCGCTGTGCAGGACACTCACCACTTCTGTCCAGCTGGCATGCTCTCTCCTGTGTCCTTCGTCTTAACCTCCCTGATGTCTTTTCTCCATGACCCAGCGCCATGCTATTTTCACAGAACTGGCATCGTGGGGAGATGACGATGGAAAAACGCTAGAGGGAGCGCACAGCCATACCGGTGACTGGATCCGGATGCGAGTACTGCAGGGGCCTGAGGAAGCCTATCACTAGAATCTACCCATTACTTTATGCCTTTTCACTAGAAAGTACCTTCATTTATCTGCTTGTCATTGAAATTGTGTTTGACAGTTCCTATCGGTGTATTCACTTTTAGTCTAGGGAGTTGCGTTGCCTTCTCTGTGACAGCAGGAGTGCATTGTCATGGGAAAGCAGTGCTGGGCAATCACCGCAGGTTGCTTTGCATGTAGTTAAGCATACAATCAAAAAAGTATGCTTCACTGTCACTGTTTACACACATGCTCTGTAGCAATGCACTGCATGCAATGTATTGGGATGCTGCATGGTGTTATACCGCACCCTCCACTAATATGAATGCCATTCTGTCTACTGCTAACTGTATATTACTGATATTTTGCCCTTTATTGGTGTTTTCTGCTTGTCATTGGGAATATCTGTACTTGTGGTATCTACCTATTTTTCCGATCGTTTACAATATCTGCATTTCATTATCTACCTCTTATATGTAATACATGTGCTTCATTGGAGTAGCCCTCATTTGCTTGCCTAGTAAAGAATTATGTATTTTTCAGTGTTTACATATAAATATCAACAGTCCCTCATCTTTTTCTTTAAGGCGCATTTTGGGATGAGATTCAGTCATGCTTGCTTGTGGAGCTTGCTGGAGACGAGACCAGGAGCAGATGAAGTGTCATGGCAGCTGGAACAGGTGAGATTATAATGCACTTGGAGACATCGACATTTGAAACAGCAGCTGTGACATCACAAGTAAGATTCACAAGAGATTTGTTGCTGAAATTGATCAGATGTCGGCCTGCGGTGTATAGGCAGCCGACAGATCTCTCCGATCAGAGATCGATCTGGTGGCCGTACATGGTACAATTTTTATTTTTTTTGGGTAATTTGTATTTGGTAATTTTGTTAAATTCTGTTAAGCCCCATACACACGCTCGAGAGCGGTCTTTTATGCAGCACAATTGTTGAACAACTTTTGTTGTGAAGCAAGTTGAAACAGCTAAAGTCTTGCTATTGTTCAAAAAAGATAAGACTTCTTATCAGTCTTATAAGCTTTTTGAACAATGGTAAAAGGCTTATTTTTTTTTAGCTTTTTCAACTTGTTTCACAACAAAAAATGTAAAAAAATTGTGCTGCATAAAAGACCGCTGTTAAGCTTGTGTATGGGGCTTTAGATCAAATATAAAGATTTTTCCAACATGTCTGATCGGATTTTTATTGAAAAAAATGGGATAATAGTTTTTCTTAATCAAAATTTTTTTTACTTTCATTCGATTGTTTTGGTTGAATAAATAAGATCAAATGTTTTTATTGTAGCATGTATGGGCAACATTAGTTGATCTGCCCATACATCACTAGATGTATGGGCACCTTCAAGACGCTCAGAGCTCAGTAATGTAAAGCTCTGATACTTAACTGTACCATAAAAAGTCAGAGTCCCACGCTGTCCTCCCGCGGTCTGCCGTTCAGCCGCGGTGAGCTCCATCACCAGGCTGGATCTACTGCACACATGCAGACCTCCTGTGCAAGCGCAGTAGATCCAGATTGCCGTCATTGAGCCTGTTACCGGGGCTCACTGAACAGCAAACTGTGGGAGGATTTCATGGGACTTAAACATGTTTATGGGGAAGGAGGAAGCCCTGAAAATGCCTCCCGCAGCCACTTCCTGGTCGGTTGGCCCTTACTGTGCTGGCCTGTCTGCGCACGTCCTTGATTGTGCATCCATGGCCAGGAGTGCTCTGTGCTTGTGCAGGATGTACTTGTGACATCATGTGCATGTGCAGAGTGCTTCCAGCCAAGGACACATGATAAAGGACGCTCGCAGCCGGGCCAGTGCTTTACACAGGAAGTGGCTGCTGGGAGCATTTGCAAAAGAAAGGAGTGGGATGGAGAACCGGGGAAAGCGGTGGGCATCAGGACTTACTCCATATACATGCCTGCTCCCTATTTTTACCTTTTCATTCAGCTCTGGTATCTTTAAAATGAAACGTGCTGTTAGAGGCATGTAGTGGTAGTCATATTTCCTTCTGTACCATATCAGTTGCCTGGCAGTTCTGCTCATCTCTTTGGCTTGCAGTGGTGTCTGAATTGTACTCTTGAAAGAAGCACATAGCTTAGCTGGTCAAGCTGGTGTCAAAAAGCCTGATCTGCATCCATCAGGGGTTATGGCTAAAAGTGTAAGGGCTGATCCACACAGGCTGCATTTAAGCTGCATTTGTGTGTTTAAAAATGTTGCATGTCAATATTTGCAGTCATTCTCGTTCACTTGAATCAGAATTTCGAAGGCAATAGCGGCAAAATTGCAACAAATTAGCAGCGAATTTCATTGTGGACCAGATCTTACAGGCAGATGAATAGGACTGCCAGGCAATTTGCATTGTTTTGAAAGGAAATAAATGGCAGCCTCCATATCCCTTACTTCAGGTGTGCTTTAAAGTGACTTGCACTGTGGGCAATACTGATTATACACTGGGTGCTGCTATAGCAACAGTTAACATTGTGGTCTATGACGGCACTCACATTCCCTTCTTTCAGTCTTAAAGGACCACTCCAGCAAAAAAAGTAAGCAGTTAACCAGGCAAAACAGACTTTTTAGGACTAGTCCATCTCTTCATGGTGTATTCTCTGGGTTTTCTTTGTTTTCAAGAGCATTTACTGAAGGGCAGTTGCTAAGTCTAACTGACAAAATAGTGTGCAAATATGTATGGAGGCTGGCACTTTTCTATGTCGGCAGTTAAGAAATGCTTTAGAAAACAAAGAAATCCTGAGAATCCCTCATGAGAAGATGTAGTTTAACCACTTAACGACCGCCCAACGTCGGCAGGTCGAAGTGGTGTTACCATGGGTTCCTTGTCAGCTCACGGAGGGTGTGTCCGTGAAGTCTGCGAGCCGCTGATCACGGCTCGCAGGCTAAAAGTAAACACGCGGGGGGGGGGGGGGGTAAATCCCGTGTTTACATCATACGGCGCGCCGTAAAGGAGATCGGCGATCCCCGGCCGGGGATTGGCTGGGGATCGCCGGCATCTGATAGGCTGAAGCCTATCCTAGGCGGCGCAGGACAGATATCCGTCCTGCGCAGCCCATAGCCTGCGGGAGAGGGAGGTAAGGGCAGAGAGGGCGGAAATCGCTGCGGAGGGGGGCTTTGAGGAGCACCTTCCCCCGCTACGCAGAAATAGCCGGCGGCAATAAGACCCCCCAGCAGGACATCCCCTTAGTGGGGAAAAGAGGGGGGGGGGGGGTTGGAGTCTGGTCGCCATGGCTCAATCCTGATCGGTGCTGCGGGCTGGAGAGCCCACGCAGCACTAATCATTGGAAAATCTCCTGGTCCTTATTTGGTTAAAACCTGTTGGTTCTGGCAGATTTTAACTGCCTATTTTTAAGTGAAGTTGTACTGTTTTATATCTATACTGTATAATATTGTACATTATTGGGGAGTATAGCACGTTGTCTGCAGTCTATATGAATAAGCACTATCTTTATGGGTCACACTGAAGTTGTGTACGCTGCTTTGGTCTATCTGAAAGAGGTAATGGGTTTTGGGTATTTTCCAGATATATTTATTTGCATAGCCAATTTAACAACCTTTCAATTATTTTGAAACATTGTATGCTAATTGTATTTGATTGTGAAATAAAGTTATTTCTGTGTTGTGTGGTTTATTCTCATGTCTAAACGATAAAATATGTAATGGAATTATTTCAGAGATGATTTAAGGGGATCATTCTATCCTGTGAGGGGGTATGACTTAAAATGTGAGTGAGTATGAGATAACTAAACATTAAGGAGTGAGGGATATGGCAGCTGACATATTTATTTTTAAACAATACACATTGCCTGGCTGTCCTGCTGATATTCTTCCTCAAATACTTTTTAGCCATAGACCCTTATCAAGCATCCAGATCACAAATTTGACTGAAGTCTGTTTGGATTAGCTATATGTTTGTTTTCGATGTGGGATTCAGACATTACTGCAGCCAGAGATGAGCAGGACGCTGGGCAACTAGTATTGTTTAATAGGAAATAAATATGGCAGCCTCCATATCCCTGTTAAGGGGTACTTTAAAGGTTGAACGGGAACAGATTTCCAGGCATGAATTGGTTAACTTGCCACCTCTAGCCAAACCACTGCTCTCTATCTTCCTGACATTTGTGCCTTCACTGGACTTTGGGTTGTGGAGGCAAAAGTGTCAGGAAGAAGTAGATGGGCGTACAGTGCATCAATGCTACGTAGTTTTAGTCTATGAAATCTTAGGACTGTTGGATGTATAACAGCGGCAGTATAAACTGACATCACAGGCATCAAGGAAGAAGTTTGGCAGATAGAGGTAAGTGCACAGCAGTGATGAACTAGTCAGCACTATCTTTGCAAGGAGGCTGACATTGACTTCTAAACAATGCACACTGAAATGATCTTGCACACACTAGTACAATTCAAGTTGGGTAGAAAGGAGAGAATCTGGGCACCAATCTGCAGTTCCTAGTCGATCACCTTTATTGGATCCTCAATCCAGCTGACATTACATAGAATACAAATGCATTTGTATACTATGTAATGTCAGTTGGATTAAGGATGCAATAAAGGTGATTGATTGGGAACTGTAGATTGTTGCCTATATGGTCTCCTTTCTACATTCTTGAATTGTATGCTTTTAGTGATCCGGAGGCACAATCAGTCCCTCTGCTTGGTCATCTGGTGCCGACTTTACTCTGAATTAAAACACATTAGTAGTACAAGCCACAAACAAGAAACCTTGCTGGAATCCATGGCGACTGTTTGAGGTTTGCTAACCTATTAAACAAAAATTTGTGTGCAATCTGTTTTGGTGTGTTAGGCTTGGTTCACACATAAAGTTTTTGACAGTTGGCATGTTTTGTATATTTCTTTTGATGTTTTCACACAAATCTGTACATTTCTGGTTCAGTCCTGTCAGTTTTGGATCAATTTTGTATCTGTATCTATGGGCGTGTTAAACATAAAAGGTGTACATTTCTGGTCCAGCCAGGTAAAACTGATGCAAAACTGAAAGGACTGGGCTGTACAGATTTGTGTCTCAACCTCGCCTTATCCAGTTTTACTGCATTGACTCATTCCACAGGAAGCGTGTTTACTTCAGAGAAATCCCATTTCATCAGCTGCTTAATTATTGTTGCAGGTAAGTACATGAAGAGCTCTAGGCAAAGCACCAGAAAAGTCACTGCCTGTTAAATATTTCATAATTCTTGGAATGAGCAGCTGAATTTGATTGGTATTTTTCTTTGGAAGTGCAACTACTAGTATACTTATATGCAGGGATGAGGTCCAGATGAATTCCGAATGGGCTTCATTCGGATAATTAATGCACCTGTGCTGGTGTGTGAGGGTTAAACTTACCCAGCAGCGTCTGCTTTAATCCGCCCCACAGCGCATTCCACGTTGTGCTGCAAGCCGTGTCACATCACTACCACGCTTCCTCCTTCAACCCAGGAGGAGGAAGCAGTGGTAGTCATGTGACATGGAACGGATTAAAGGCGGCCGCTGGGTACCCTCCCTCATCCACTCGCTCAGGTGCATTATCTGCATGAATTCCGAATGAAACCCATTCAGAATTCATCTGAAGCTCATCCTTGTGTATATGAATTTCAGTTAGGACCTTACTACGTTTCTCAAATATAAAAGCACACAAATCACATAACTTTTTCATTTTGTTAAAGCCCAGTTCACACATGCAATCTTGATTGGCCTATGAATGCTCAGTTTGACCTTTAATGTAGTATTACGGCCAACAGATTGAAAATTATTTTATACTAATCAACCCATGTGTAAATGTGACGCCACCCGCATTATGCAGTGCTAAAGTACTTAAAGCGGTTCTGAAATGAAAAACTAACTATACCAAGTAACTTGTCTATATATCTTATCTAAAGATTAGATAGTTTACACAGCAAATCTAGCTTCAAACAGCTTCAATAGAATATGACTATTTCTTCCTTTGATACAATATCAGCCATGTTTGTGAACATTACAGCTTATCTGCATCTTCTGAAAAAAAAAAGCTAATCCTCCCTCCTCCGCTCTGCCTCTGAAATCTCTGGCTAGTAATACCTCCCCCTTCTCCTGCCCAGTCTGACCTCCCTTGCTGCTGCCAAGGCTCTCTGAAAAACTGTGGGCGAGGTTTGTTTAGTTTATAGGGAAATAGAGTATTAAAACAAAAACAAAGCATTTGGCTTGAGGAATGCCCTATAAACAATAGGAAAGGAACACAATTATGCAATGAGTAGAAGTTAATCTCAGATCCACTTTAAGGAATACTAAAGGCTTCATTGTAGTGGAATCTAGTTGCAGCTACATACTTTGGATATGCAAAAAAAATTATTGTAAATTTGGAGGTGATCTTTGCTGCTTTTTTTCAGTTACTAAAAACCACAGCTGGACAAGACATATTAAGTGGACCTACAATCTGCTTTGTTTCCATAGAAATATAATTTCCAGTTGGAGCAAAGTCAAGGAAGACTGAAAATGCCAGCTGCAACATGGCTTCTGTACAGTCGCTCAGCAGGGTGCTGTTTGAGGTCCCCATCAGAGCGCACTTTGGCTGGTACGCTGTGCAGTTTGATATCCCCGGCAGGGCACAATTCGGTACTAATCATGCAGTTTGAAGTCCCCTACTAGGGTATACTTTAGTTGTTACTCAGGGCATGGTTTGCAGTACACCACCAGGGCGCTGTTTGTTTGAAGTCTCGGACCAGGGCGCTATTTGTTTGAAGTCTCGGACCAGCGCGCTATTTGAAGTCTTGGACCAGGGCGCTGTTCGTTTGAGGTCTCGGACCAGGGCGCTGTTTGTTTGAAGTCTCCGACAACTGTTGTTTTCCCGGCTTGCCGCCGGTTGTTAATAAATTCCTTTTGGCACCGGTTGTTACTAAATCCCTCCTGGGCGCCTTTTGTTGAAGTCCCTCGGCAGGGCGCATTCTGAATTTCTCCGGTTGAAGTTCTGGGCACCAGCTGTTGGTCCCTCGGCAGGGCGCGGTGTGAAGTCTTCCTGTTGCAGTTCTCCAGGGCGCTGGCTGTTGGTCCCTCGGCAGGGCGCGGTGTGAAGTCTTCCGGTTAAAGTTCTCCAGGGCGCTGGTTGTTGGTCCCTCGGCAGGGCGTGGCGTGAAGTCTTCTGGTTGAAGTTCTCTAGGGCAGAGCTCCCTAACCCAGTCCTCAAGGCTCACCAACAGGACATTTTGCAGAAAACCACAAACATGCTAAGGTGAGTTAATTAGTGTCTCAGCACAGCTGATTAACTACCTCTGTGGATTTTCACAAAACATGACCTGTTGGTGGGCCCTGAGGACAGGGTTGGGGAACACTGCTCTAGGGCGCTGGCTATTGGTCCCTCGGCAGGGCGCGGTGTGAAGTCTTCCGGTTCTCCAGGGCGCTGGCTGTTGGTCCCTCGGCAGGGCGCGGTGTGAAGTCTTCCGGTTGTTCTCCAGGGCGCTGGCTGTTGGTCCCTCGGCAGGGCGCGGTGTGAAGTCTTCCGGTTGAAGTTCTCCAGGGCGCTGGCTGTTGGTCCCTCGGCAGGGCGCGGTGTGAAGTCTTCCGGTTGAAGCTCCCCAGGGCGCTGGCTGTTGGTCCCTCGGCAGGGCGTGGTGTGAAGTCTTCCAGTTGAAGTTCTCCAGGGCGCTGGCTGTTGGTCCCTCGGCAGGGCGCGGTGTAAAGTCTTCCTGTTGCAGTTCTCCAGGGCGCTGGCTGTTGGTCCCTCGGCAGGGCGTGGCGTGAAGTCTTCTGGTTGTTCTCCAGGGCGCTGGCTGTTGGTCCCTCGGCAGGGCGTGGTGTGAAGTCTTCCGGTTGAAGTTCTCCAGGGCGCTGGCTGTTGGTCCCTCGGCAGGGCGCGGTGTGAAGTCTTCCGGTTGCAGTTCTCCAGGGCGCTGGCTGTTGGTCCCTCGGCAGGGCGCGGTGTGAAGTCTTCCGGTTGCAGTTCTCCAGGGCGCTGGCTGTTGGTCCCTCGGCAGGGCGTGGTGTGAAGTCTTCCGGTTGAAGTTCTCAAGGGCGCTGGCTGTTGGTCCCTCAGCAGGGCCCGGTGTGAAGTCTTCCGGTTGCAGTTCCCCAGGGCGCTGGCTGTTGGTCCCTCGGCAGGGCGTGGTTAAGTCTTCCGGTTGAAGTTATCTATAGCAGAGCTCCCTAACCCAGTCCTCAAGGCCCACCAACAGTACGTTTTGCAGAAAACCACAAACATGCTAAGGTGAGGTAATAAGTGTCTCAGCACAGCTGATTACCTCTGTGGATTTCCACAAAACATGACCTGTTGGTGTTCCCTGAGGACATGGTTCGGGAACACTGCTCTAGGGCGCTGGCTGTTGGTCCCTCGGCAGGGCGCAGTGTCAAGTCTTCCGGTTGAAGTTCTCCAGGGCGGTGGCTGTTAGTCCCTCGGCAGGGCGTGGTGTGAAGTCTTCCGGTTGAAGTTCTCCAGGGCGCTGGCTGTTGGTCCCTTGGCAGGGCGCGGTGTGAAGTCTTCCGGTTGAAGTTCTCCAGGGCGCTGGCTGTTAGTCCCTCGGCAGGGCGCGATGTGAAGTCTTCCGGTTGAAGTTCTCCAGGGCGCTAGCTGTTAGTCCCTCGGCAGGGCGTGGTGTGAAGTCTTCCGGTTGAAATTCTCCAGGGCGCTGGCTGTTGGTCCCTTGGCAAGGCGCGATGTGAAGTCTTCCGGTTGAAGTTCTCCAGGGCGCTGGCTGTTGGTCCCTCGGCAGGGCGCGGTGTGAAGTCTTCCGGTTCAAATTCTCCAGGGCGCTGGCTGTTGGTCCCTTGGCAGGGCGCGATGTGAATTCTTCCGGTTGAAGTTCTCAAGGGCGCTGGCTGTTGCTCCCTCGGCAGGGCGCGGTGTGAAGTCTTCCGGTTGAAGTTCTCCAGGGCGCTGGCTGTTGGTCCCTCGGCAGGGCGCGGTGTGAAGTCTTCCGGTTGCAGTTCTCCAGGGCGCTGGCTGTTGGTCCCTCGGCAGGGCGCGATGTGAAGTCTTCCGGTTGAAGTTCTCCAGGGCGCTGGCTGTTGGTCCCTCGGCAGGGCGCGGTGTGAAGTCTTCCGGTTGCAGTTCTCCAAGGCGCTGGCTGTTGGTCCCTCGGCAGGGCGCGGTGAAGTCTTCCGGTTGCAGTTCTCCAGGGCGCTGGCTGTTGGTCCCTCGGCAGGGCGCGGTGTGAAGTCTTCCGGTTGCAGTTCTCCAAGGCGCTGGCTGTTGGTCCCTCGGCAGGGCGCGGTGAAGTCTTCCGGTTGCAGTTCTCCAGGGCGCTGGCTGTTGGTCCCTCGGCAGGGCGCGGTTTGAAGTCTTCCGGTTGTTCTCCAGGGCGCTGGCTGTTGGTCCCTCGGCAGGGCGCGGTGAAGTCTTCCGGTTGCAGTTCTCCAGGGCGCTGGCTGTTGGTCCCTCGGCCGGGCGCGGTGTGAAGTCTTCCGGTTGCAGTTCTCCAAGGCGCTGGCTGTTGGTCCCTCGGCAGGGCGCGGTGAAGTCTTCCGGTTGCAGTTCTCCAGGCGCTGGCTGTTGGTCCCTCGGCAGGGCGCGGTGTGAAGTCTTCCGGTTGCAGTTCTCCAGAGCGCTGGCTGTTGGTCTCTCGGCAGGGCGCGGTGTGAAGTCTTCCGGTTGCAGTTCTCCAGGGCGCTGGCTGTTGGTCCCTCGGCAGGGCGTGGTGTGAAGTCTTCCGGTTGTTCTCCAGGGCGCTGGCTGTTGGTACCTCGGCAGGGCGCGGTGTGAAGTCTTCCGGTTGAAGTTCTCCAGGACGCTGGCTGTTGGTCCCTTGGCAGGGCGCGGTGTGAAGTCTTCCGGTTGAAGTTCTCCAGGGCGCTGGCTGTTGGTCCCTCGGCAGGGCGTGCTGCGAAGTCTTCCGGTTGAAGTTCTCTAGGGCGCCGGCTGTTGGTCCCTCGGCAGGGCGCGTTGTGAAGTCTTCCGGTTGAAGTTCTCCAGGGCGCTGGCTGTTGGTCCCTCGGCAGGGCGCGGTGTGAAGTCTTCCGGTTGAAGTTCTCCAGGGCGCTGGCTGTTGGTCCCTCGGCAGTGCGCGGTGTGAAGTCTTCCGGTTGCAGTTCTCCAAGGCGCTGGCTGTTGGTCCCTCGGCAGGGCGCGGTGAAGTCTTCCGGTTGCAGTTTTCCAGGCGCTGGCTGTTGGTCCCTTGGCAAGGCGCGATGTGAAGTCTTCCGGTTGAAGTTCTCCAGGGCGCTGGCTGTTGGTCCCTCGGCAGGGCGCGGTGTGAAGTCTTCCGGTTGAAGTTCTCCAGGGCGCTGGCTGTTGGTCCCTTGGCAGGGCGCGGTGTGAAGTTTTCTGGTTGAAGTTCTCCAGGGCGCTGGCTGTTGGTCCCTCGGCAGGGCGTGCTGCGAAGTCTTCCGGTTGAAATTCTCCAGGGCGCTGGCTGTTGGTCCCTCGGCAGGGCGCGGTTTGAAGTCTTCCGGTTGTTCTCCAGGGCGCTGGCTGTTGGTCCCTCGGCAGGGCGCGGTGTGAAGTCTTCCGGTTGCAGTTCTCCAGGGCGCTGGATGTTGGTCCCTCAACAGGGCGCGGTGTGAAGTCTTCCGGTGGCAGTTCTCCAGGTCGCTGGCTGTTGGTTCCTCGGCAGGGTGTGGTGTGAAGTCTCCCGGTTGAAGTTCTCTAGAACGCCGGCTGTTGGTCCCTCGGCAGGGCGTGGTGTGAAGTCTTCCGGTTGAAGTTCTCCAGGGCGCTGGCTGTTGGTCCCTCGGCAGGGCGCGGTGTGAAGTCTTCCAGTTGTTCTCCAGGGCGCCGGCTGTTGGTCCCTCGGCAGGGCGTGCTGCGAAGTCTTCCGGTTGAAGTTCTCTAGGGCGCCGGCTGTTGGTCCCTCGGCAGAGCGCGGTGTCAAATCTTCCGGTTGCAGTTCTCCAGGGCGCTGGCTGTTGGTCCCTTGGCAGGGCGCGATGTGAAGTCTTCCGGTTGAAGTTCTCCAGGGCGCTAGCTGTTGGTCCCTCGGCAGGGCATGCTGCGAAGTCTTCCGGTTGAAATTCTCCAGGGCGCTGGCTGTTGGTCCCTCGGCAGGGTGCGGTGTGAAGTCTTCCGGTTGCAGTTCTCCAGGGCGCTGGCTGTTGGTCCCTCGGCAGGGCGCGATGTGAAGTCTTCCGGTTGAAGTTCTCCAGGGCGCTAGCTGTTGGTCCCTCGGCAGGGCATGCTGCGAAGTCTTCCGGTTGAAATTCTTCAGGGCGCTGGCTGTTGGTCCCTTGGCAAGGCGCGATGTGAAGTCTTCCGGTTGAAGTTCTCCAGGGCGCTGGCTGTTGGTCCCTCGGCAGGGCGCGGTGTGAAGTCTTCCGGTTGAAGTTCTCCAGGGCGCTGGCTGTTGGTCCCTTGGCAGGGCGCGATGTGAAGTCTTCCGGTTGAAGTTCTCCAGGGCGCTGGCTGTTGGTCTCTCGGCAGGGCGCGGTGTGAAGTCTTCCGGTTGAAGTTCTCCAGGGCGCTGGCTGTTGGTCCCTCGGCAGGGCGCGGTTTGAAGTCTTCCGGTTGTTCTCCAGTGTGCTGGCTGTTGGTCCCTCGGCAGGGCGCGGTGTGAAGTCTTCCGGTTGTTCTCCAGGGCGCTGGCTGTTGGTCCCTCGGCAGGGCGCGGTGTGAAGTCTTCCGGTTGCAGTTCTCCAAGGCGCTGGCTGTTGGTCCCTCGGCAGGGCGCGGTGAAGTCTTCCGGTTGCAGTTCTCCAGGCGCTGGCTGTTGGTCCCTCGGCAGGGCGTGGTGTGAAGTCTTCCGGTTGTTCTCCAGGGCGCTGGCTGTTGGTCCCTCGGCAGGGCGCGGTGTGAAGTCTTCCGGTTGAAGTTCTCCAGGGCGCTGGCTGTTGGTCCCTTGGCAGGGCGCGGTGTGAAGTCTTCCGGTTGAAGTTCTCCAGGGCGCTGGCTGTTGGTCCCTCGGCAGGGCGCGTTGTGAAGTCTTCCGGTTGTTCTCCAGGGCGCCGGCTGTTGGTCCCTCGGCAGGGCGTGCTGCGAAGTCTTCCGGTTGAAGTTCTCTAGGGCGCCGGCTGTTGGTCCCTCGGCAGGGCGCGTTGTGAAGTCTTCCGGTTGAAGTTCTCCAGGGCGCTGGCTGTTGGTCCCTCGGCAGGACGCGGTGTGAAGTCTTCCGGTTGAAGTTCTCCAGGGCGCTGGCTGTTGGTCCCTCGGCAGGGTGCGGTGTGAAGTCTTCCGGTTGAAGTTCTCCAGGGCGCTGGCTTTTGGTCCCTCGGCAGGGCGCGGTGTGAAGTCTTCCGGTTGCAGTTCTCCAAGGCGCTGGCTGTTGGTCCCTCGGCAGGGCGCGGTGAAGTCTTCCGGTTGCAGTTCTCCAGGCGCTGGCTGTTGGTCCCTCGGCAGGGCGCTGTGTGAAGTCTTCCGGTTGCAGTTCTCCAGAGCGCTGGCTGTTGGTCCCTCGGCAGGGCACGGTGTGAAGTCTTCCGGTTGCAGTTCTCCAGGGCGCTGGCTGTTGGTCCCTCGGCAGGGCGTGGTGTGAAGTCTTCCGGTTGAAGTTCTCCAGGGCGCTGGCTTTTGGTCCCTCGGCAGGGCGCGGTGTGAAGTCTTCCGGTTGAAGTTCTCCAGGGCGCTGGCTGTTGGTCCCTCGGCAGGGCAGGGCGTGGTGTGAAGTCTTCCGGTTGAAGTTCTCCAGGGCGCTGGCTGTTGGTCCCTTGGCAGGGCGCGGTGTGAAGTCTTCCGGTTGAAGTTCTCCAGGGCGCTGGCTGTTGGTCCCTCGGCAGGGCGCGGTGTGAAGTCTTCCGGTTGTTCTCCAGGGCGCTGGCTGTTGGTCCCTCGGCAGGGCGTGGTGTGAAGTCTTCCGGTTGTTCACCTGGGCGCTGGCTGTTGGTCCCTCGGCAGGGCGCGGTGTGAAGTCTTCCGGTTGCAGTTCTCCAGGGCGCTGGCTGTTGGTCCCTCGGCAGGGCGCGGTGTGAAGTCTTCCGGTTGCAGTTCTCCAAGGCGCTGGCTGTTGGTCCCTCGGCAGGGCGCGGTGAAGTCTTCCGGTTGCAGTTTTCCAGGCGCTGGCTGTTGGTCCCTCGGCAGGGCGCGGTGTGAAGTCTTGCGGTTGAAATTCTCCAGGGCGCTGGCTGTTGGTCCCTCGGCAGGGCGCGGTGTGAAGTCTTCCGGTTGAAGTTCTCCAGGGCGCTGGCTGTTGGTCCCTCGGCAGGGCGCGGTGAAGTCTTCCGGTTGCAGTTCTCCAGGGCGCTGGCTGTTGGTCCCTCGGCAGGGCGCGGTTTGAAGTCTTCCGGTTGTTCTCCAGGGCGCTGGCTGTTGGTCCCTCGGCAGGGCGCGGTGTGAAGTCTTCCGGTTGCAGTTCTCCAAGGCGCTGGCTGTTGGTCCCTCGGCAGGGCGCGGTGAAGTCTTCCGGTTGCAGTTTTCCAGGCGCTGGCTGTTGGTCCCTCGGCAGGGCGCGGTGTGAAGTCTTCCGGTTGCAGTTCTCCAGGCGCTGGCTGTTGGTCCCTCGGCAGGGCGCGGTGTGAAGTCTTCCGGTTGCAGTTCTCCAGGCACTGGCTGTTGGTCCCTCGGCAGGGCGCGGTGTGAAGTCTTCCGGTTGCAGTTCTCCAGGGCGCTGGCTGTTGGTCCCTCGGCAGGGCGTGGTGTGAAGTCTTCCGGTTGTTCTCCAGGGCGCTGGCTGTTGGTACCTCGGCAGGGCGCGGTGTGAAGTCTTCCGGTTGAAGTTCTCCAGGGCGCTGGCTGTTGGTCTCTTGGCAGGGCGCGGTGTGAAGTCTTCCGGTTGAAGTTCTCCAGGGCGCTGGCTGTTGGTCCCTTGGCAGGGCGCGGTGTGAAGTCTTCCGGTTGAAGTTCTCTAGGGCGCCGGCTGTTGGTCCCTCGGCAGGGCGCGTTGTGAAGTCTTCCGGTTGAAGTTCTCCAGGGCGCCGGCTGTTGGTCCCTCGGCAGGGCGCGGTGTGAAGTCTTCCGGTTGAAGTTCTCCAGGGCGCTGGCTGTTGGTCCCTCGGCAGTGCGCGGTGTGAAGTCTTCCGGTTGCAGTTCTCCAAGGCGCTGGCTGTTGGTCCCTCGGCAGGGCGCGGTGAAGTCTTCCGGTTGCAGTTTTCCAGGCGCTGGCTGTTGGTCCCTCGGCAGGGCGCGGTGTGAAGTCTTCCGGTTGAAGTTCTCCAGGGCGCTGGCTGTTGGTCCCTCGGCAGGGCGCGGTGTGAAGTCTTCCGGTTGAAGTTCTCCAGGGCGCTGGCTGTTGGTCCCTTGGCAGGGCGCGGTGTGAAGTTTTCTGGTTGAAGTTCTCCAGGGCGCTGGCTGTTGGTCCCTCGGCAGGGCGTGCTGCGAAGTCTTCCGGTTGAAGTTCTCTAGGGCGCTGGCTGTTGGTCCCTTGGCAGGGCGCGGTGTGAAGTCTTCCGGTTGAAGTTCTCCAGGGCGCTGGCTGTTGGTCCCTCGGCAGGGCGCGGTGTGAAGTCTTCCGGTTGTTCTCCAGGGCGCTGGCTATTGGTCCCTCGGCAGGGCGCGGTGTGAAGTCTTCCGGTTGCAGTTCTCCAGGGCGCTGGCTGTTGGTCCCTCGGCAGGGCGCGGTGTGAAGTCTTCCGGTGTAAGTTCTCCAGGGCGCTGGCTGTTGGTCCCTCGGCAGGGCGCGGTGTGAAGTCTACCGGTTGAAGTTCTCCAGGGCGCTGGCTGTTGGTCCCTCGGCAGGGCGCGGTGTGAAGTCTACCGGTTGAAGTTCTCCAGGGCGCTGGCTGTTGGTCCCTCGGCAGGGCGCGGTGTGAAGTCTTCCGGTTGAAGTTCTCCAGGGTGCTGGCTGTTGGCCCCTTGGCAGGGCGCGGTGTAAAGTCTTCCGGTTGTTCTCCAGGGCGCTGGCTGTTGGTCCCTCGGCAGGGCGCGGTGTGAAGTCTTCCGGTTGCAGTTCTCCAAGGCGCTGGCTGTTGGTCCCTCGGCAGGACGCGGTGTGAAGTCTTCCGGTTGAAATTCTCCAGGGCGCTGGCTGTTGGTCCCTCGGCAGGGCGCGGTGTGAAGTCTTCCGGTTGAAGTTCTCCAGGGCGCTGGCTGTTGGTCCCTCGGCAGGGCGCGGTTTGAAGTCTTCCGGTTGTTCTCCAGGGCGCTGGCTGTTGGTCCCTCGGCAGGGCGCGGTGTGAAGTCTTCCGGTTGAAGTTCTCCAGTGTGCTGGCTGTTGGTCCCTCGGCAGGGCGCGGTGTGAAGTCTTCCGGTTGTTCTCCAGGGCGCTGGCTGTTGGTCCCTCGGCAGGGCGCGGTGTGAAGTCTTCCGGTTGCAGTTCTCCAAGGCGCTGGCTGTTGGTCCCTCGGCAGGGCGCGGTGAAGTCTTCCGGTTGCAGTTCTCCAGGCGCTGGCTGTTGGTACCTCGGCAGGGCGCGGTGTGAAGTCTTCCGGTTGCAGTTCTCCAGAGCGCTGGCTGTTGGTCTCTCGGCAGGGCGCGGTGTGAAGTCTTCCGGTTGCAGTTCTCCAGGGCGCTGGCTGTTGGTCCCTCGGCAGGGCGTGGTGTGAAGCCTTCCGGTTGTTCTCCAGGGCGCTGGCTGTTGGTACCTCGGCAGGGCGCGGTGTGAAGTCTTCCGGTTGAAGTTCTCCAGGGCGCTGGCTGTTGGTCCCTTGGCAGGACGCGGTGTGAAGTCTTCCGGTTGAAGTTCTCCAGGGCGCTGGCTGTTGGTCCCTCGGCAGGGCGCGGTGTGAAGTTTTCCGGTTGAAGTTCTCCAGGGCGCTGGCTGTTGGTTCCTCGGCAGGGCGCGGTGTGAAGTCTTACGGTTGTTCTCCAGGGCGCTGGCTGTTGGTCCCTCGGCAGGGCGTGCTGCGAAGTCTTCCGGTTAAAGTTCTCCAGGGCGCTGGCTGTTGGTCCCTTGGCAGGGCGCGGTGTGAAGTCTTCCGGTTGAAGTTCTCCAGGGCGCTGGCTGTTGGTCCCTCGGCAGGGCGCGGTGTGAAGTCTTCCGGTTGAAGTTCTCCAGGGCGCTGGCTGTTGGTCCCTTGGCAGGGCGCGATGTGAAGTCTTCCGGTTGAAGTTCTCCAGGGCGCTGGCTGTTGGTCCCTCGGCAGGGCGCGGTGTGAAGTCTTCCGGTTGAAGTTCTCCAGGGCGCTGGCTGTTGGTCCCTCGGCAGGGCGCGGTGTGAAGTCTTCCGGTTGAAGTTCTCCAGGGCGCTGGCTGTTGGTCCCTCGGCAGGGCGCGGTTTGAAGTCTTCCGGTTGTTCTCCAGGGTGCTGGCTGTTGGTCCCTCGGCAGGGCGCGGTGTGAAGTCTTCCGGTTGAAGTTCTCCAGGGCGCTGGCTTTTGGTCCCTCAACAGGGCGCGGTGTGAAGTCTTCCGGTTGAAGTTCTCCAGGGCGCTGGCTGCTGGTCCCTCGGCAGGGCGCGGTGTGAAGTCTTCCGGTTGAAGTTCTCCAGTGTGCTGGCTGTTGGTCCCTCGGCAGGGCGTGGTGTGAAGTCTTCCGGTTGTTCTTCAGGGCGCTGGCTGTTGGTCCCTCAGCAGGGCGCGGTGTGAAGTCTTCCGGTTGCAGTTCTCCAGGGCGCTGGCTGTTGGTCCCTCAACAGGGCGCGGTGTGAAGTCTTCCGGTTGCAGTTCTCCAGGGCGCTGGCTGTTGGTCCCTCGGCAGGGCGTGGTGTGAAGTCTTCCGGTTGAAGTTCTCCAGGGCGCTGGCTGTTGGTCCCTCGGCAGGGCGTGGTGTGAAGTCTTCCGGTTGAAGTTCTCCAGGGCGCTGGCTGTTGGTCCCTCGGCAGGGCGCGGTGTGAAGTCTTCCGGTTGCAGTTCTCCAGGGCGCTGGCTGTTGGTCCCTCGGCAGGGCATGCTGCGAAGTCTTCCGGTTGAAGTTCTCTAGGGCGCTGGCTGTTGGTCCCTTGGCAGGGCGCGGTGTGAAGTCTTCCGGTTGAAGTTCTCCAGGGCGCTGGCTGTTGGTCCCTCGGCAGGGCGCGGTGTGAAGTCTTCCGGTTGAAGTTCTCCAGGGCGCTGGCTGTTGGTCCCTTGGCAGGGCGCGGTGTGAAGTCTTCCAGTTGAAGTTCTCCAGGGCGCTGGCTGTTGGTCCCTTGGCAGGGCGCGGTGTGAAGTCTACCGGTTGAAGTTCTCCAGGGCGCTGGCTGTTGGTCCCTCGGCAGGGCGCGGTGTGAAGTCTTCCGGTTGAAGTTCTCCAGGGCGCTGGCTGTTGGTCCCTCGGCAGGGCGCGGTGTGAAATCTTCCGGTTGAAGTTCTCCAGGGCGCTGGCTGTTGGTCCCTCGGCAGGGCGCGTTGTGAAGTCTTCCGGTTGTTCTCCAGGGCGCCGGCTGTTGGTCCCTCGGCAGGGCGTGCTGCGAAGTCTTCCGGTTGAAGTTCTCCAGGGCGCTGGCTGTTGGTCCCTCAGCAGGGCGAGGTGTGAAGTCTTCCGGTTGAAGTTCTCCAGGGCGCTGGCTGTTGGTCCCTCGGCAGGGCGCGGTGTGAAGTCTTCCGGTTGATCTCCAGGGCGCCGGCTGTTGGTTCCTCGGCAGGGCGTGCTGCGAAGTCTTCCGGTTGAAGTTCTCCAGGGCGCTGGCTGTTGGTCCCTCAGCAGGGCGAGGTGTGAAGTCTTCCGGTTGAAGTTCTCCAGGGCGCTGGCTGTTGGTCCCTTGGCAGGGCGCGGTGTGAAGTTTTCTGGTTGAAGTTCTCCAGGGCGCTGGCTGTTGGTCCCTCGGCAGGGCGTGCTGCGAAGTCTTCCGGTTGAAGTTCTCTAGGGCGCTGGCTGTTGGTCCCTTGGCAGGGCGCGGTGTGAAGTCTTCCGGTTGTTCTCCAGGGCGCTGGCTATTGGTCCCTCGGCAGGGCGCGGTGTGAAGTCTTCCGGTTGCAGTTCTCCAGGGCGCTGGCTGTTGGTCCCTCGGCAGGGCGCGGTGTGAAGTCTTCCGGTGTAAGTTCTCCAGGGCGCTGGCTGTTGGTCCCTCGGCAGGGCGCGGTGTGAAGTCTACCGGTTGAAGTTCTCCAGGGCGCTGGCTGTTGGTCCCTCGGCAGGGCGCGGTGTGAAGTCTTCCGGTTGAAGTTCTCCAGGGTGCTGGCTGTTGGCCCCTTGGCAGGGCGCGGTGTAAAGTCTTCCGGTTGTTCTCCAGGGCGCTGGCTGTTGGTCCCTCGGCAGGGCGCGGTGTGAAGTCTTCCGGTTGCAGTTCTCCAAGGCGCTGGCTGTTGGTCCCTCGGCAGGACGCGGTGTGAAGTCTTCCGGTTGAAATTCTCCAGGGCGCTGGCTGTTGGTCCCTCGGCAGGGCGCGGTGTGAAGTCTTCCGGTTGAAGTTCTCCAGGGCGCCTTCTGTTGGTCCCTCGGCAGGGCGCGGTTTGAAGTCTTCCGGTTGTTCTCCAGGGCGCTGGCTGTTGGTCCCTCGGCAGGGCGCGGTGTGAAGTCTTCCGGTTTAAGTTCTCCAGGGCGCTGGCTGTTGGTCCCTCGGCAGGGCGCGGTGTGAAGTCTTCCGGTTGTTCTCCAGGGCGCTGGCTGTTGGTCCCTCGGCAGGGCGCGGTGTGAAGTCTTCCGGTTGCAGTTCTCCAAGGCGCTGGCTGTTGGTCCCTCGGCAGGGCGCGGTGAAGTCTTCCGGTTGCAGTTCTCCAGGCGCTGGCTGTTGGTACCTCGGCAGGGCGCGGTGTGAAGTCTTCCGGTTGCAGTTCTCCAGAGCGCTGGCTGTTGGTCTCTCGGCAGGGCGCGGTGTGAAGTCTTCCGGTTGCAGTTCTCCAGGGCGCTGGCTGTTGGTCCCTCGGCAGGGCGTGGTGTGAAGCCTTCCGGTTGTTCTCCAGGGCGCTGGCTGTTGGTACCTCGGCAGGGCGCGGTGTGAAGTCTTCCGGTTGAAGTTCTCCAGTGTGCTGGCTGTTGGTCCCTCGGCAGGGCGTGGTGTGAAGTCTTCCGGTTGCAGTTCTCCAGGGCGCTGGCTGTTGGTCCCTCAACAGGGCGCGGTGTGAAGTCTTCCGGTTGCAGTTCTCCAGGGCGCTGGCTGTTGGTCCCTCGGCAGGGCGCGGTGTGAAGTCTTCCGGTTGCAGTTCTCCAGGGCGCTGGCTGTTGGTCCCTCGGCAGGGCGTGGTGTGAAGTCTTCCGGTTGAAGTTCTCCAGGGCGCTTGCTTTTGGTCCCTCGGCAGGGCGCGGTGTGAAGTCTTCCGGTTGAAGTTCTCCAGGGCGCTGGCTGTTGGTCCCTCGGCAGGGCGCGGTGTGAAGTCTTCCGGTTGAAGTTCTCCAGGGCGCTGGCTGTTGGTCCCTCGGCAGGGCGCGGTGTGAAGTCTTCCGGTTGCAGTTCTCCAGGGCGCTGGCTGTTGGTCCCTCGGCAGGGCATGCTGCGAAGTCTTCCGGTTGAAGTTCTCTAGGGCGCTGGCTGTTGGTCCCTTGGCAGGGCGCGGTGTGAAGTCTTCCGGTTGAAGTTCTCCAGGGCGCTGGCTGTTGGTCCCTTGGCAGGGCGCGGTGTGAAGTCTTCCGGTTGAAGTTCTCCAGGGCGCTGGCTGTTGGTCCCTCGGCAGGGCGCGGTGTGAAGTCTTCCGGTTGAAGTTCTCCAGGGCGCTGGCTGTTGGTCCCTCGGCAGGGCGCGGTGTGAAATCTTCCGGTTGAAGTTCTCCAGGGCGCTGGCTGTTGGTCCCTCGGCAGGGCGCGTTGTGAAGTCTTCCGGTTGTTCTCCAGGGCGCCGGCTGTTGGTCCCTCGGCAGGGCGTGCTGCGAAGTCTTCCGGTTGAAGTTCTCCAGGGCGCTGGCTGTTGGTCCCTCAGCAGGGCGAGGTGTGAAGTCTTCCGGTTGAAGTTCTCCAGGGCGCTGGCTGTTGGTCCCTCGGCAGGGCGCGGTGTGAAGTCTTCCGGTTGATCTCCAGGGCGCCGGCTGTTGGTTCCTCGGCAGGGCGTGCTGCGAAGTCTTCCGGTTGAAGTACTCCAGGGCGCTGGATGTTGGTCCCTCAACAGGGCGCGGTGTGAAGTCTTCCGGTGGCAGTTCTCCAGGTCGCTGGCTGTTGGTTCCTCGGCAGGGTGTGGGTTGAAGTTCTCTAGAACGCCGGCTGTTGGTCCCTCGGCAGGGCGCGGTGTGAAGTCTTCCGGTTGCAGTTCTCCAGGGCGCTGGCTGTTGGTCCCTCGGCAGGGCGCGGTGTGAAGTCTTCCGGTTGCAGTTCTCCAAGGCGCTGGCTGTTGGTCCCTCGGCAGGGCGCGGTGAAGTCTTCCGGTTGCAGTTTTCCAGGCGCTGGCTGTTGGTCCCTCGGCAGGGCGCGGTGTGAAGTCTTCCGGTTGAAGTTCTCCAAGGCGCTGGCTGTTGGTCCCTCGGCAGGGCGTGGTGTGAAGTCTTCCGGTTGCAGTTCTCTAGGGCGCTGGCTGTTGGTCCCTCGGCAGGGCGCGGTGTGAAGTCTTCCGGTTGAAGTTCTCCAGGGCGCTGGCTGTTGGTCCCTCGGCAGGGCGCGGTGTGAAGTCTTCCGGTTGAAGTTCTCCAGGGCGCTGGCTGTTGGTCCCTCGGCAGGGCGCGGTGTGAAGTCTTCCGGTTGAAGTTCTCCAGGGCGCTGGCTGTTGGTTCCTCGGCAGGGCGCGGTGTGAAGTCTTACGGTTGTTCTCCAGGGCGCTGGCTGTTGGTCCCTCGGCAGGGCGTGCTGCGAAGTCTTCCGGTTAAAGTTCTCTAGAGCGCCGGCTGTTGGTCCCTCGGCAGGGCGTGGTGTGAAGTCTTCCGGTTGAAGTTCTCCAGGGCGCTGGCTGTTGGTCCCTCGGCAGGGCGCGGTGTGAAGTCTTCCGGTTGAAGTTCTCCAGGGCGCTGGCTGTTGGTCCCTTGGCAGGGCGCGATGTGAAGTCTTCCGGTTGAAGTTCTCCAGGGCGCTGGCTGTTGGTCCCTCGGCAGGGCGCGGTGTGAAGTCTTCCGGTTGAAGTTCTCCAGGGCGCTGGCTGTTGGTCCCTCGGCAGGGCGCGGTTTGAAGTCTTCCGGTTGTTCTCCAGGGTGCTGGCTGTTGGTCCCTCGGCAGGGCGCGGTGTGAAGTCTTCCGGTTGAAGTTCTCCAGGGCGCTGGCTGTTGGTCCCTCAACAGGGCGCGGTGTGAAGTCTTCCGGTTGAAGTTCTCCAGGGCGCTGGCTGCTGGTCCCTCGGCAGGGCGCGGTGTGAAGTCTTCCGGTTGAAGTTCTCCAGTGTGCTGGCTGTTGGTCCCTCGGCAGGGCGCGGTGTGAAGTCTTCCGGTTGAAGTTCTCCAGGGCGCTGGCTGTTGGTCCCTCGGCAGGGCGCGGTGTGAAGTCTTCCGGTTGAAGTTCTCCAGGGCGCTGGCTGTTGGTCCCTCGGCAGGGCGCGGTGTGAAGTCTTCCAGTTGTTCTCCAGGGCGCCGGCTGTTGGTCCCTCGGCAGGGCGTGCTGCGAAGTCTTCCGGTTGAAGTTCTCTAGGGCGCCGGCTGTTGGTCCCTCGGCAGGGCGCGGTGTGAAGTCTTCCGGTTGAAGTTCTCTAGGGCGCTGGCTGTTGGTCCCTCGGCAGGGCGCGGTGTGAAGTCTTCCGGTTGATCTCCAGGGCGCCGGCTGTTGGTTCCTCGGCAGGGCGTGCTGCGAAGTCTTCCGGTTGAAGTTCTCCAGGGCGCTGGCTGCTGGTCCCTCGGCAGGGCGCGGTGTGAAGTCTTCCGGTGGCAGTTCTCCAGGTCGCTGGCTGTTGGTTCCTCGGCAGGGTGTGGTGTGAAGTCTCCCGGTTGAAGTTCTCTAGAACGCCGGCTGTTGGTCCCTCGGCAGGGCGTGGTGTGAAGTCTTCCGGTTGAAGTTCTCCAGGGCGCTGGCTGTTGGTCCCTCGGCAGGGCGCGGTGTGAAGTCTTCCAGTTGTTCTCCAGGGCGCCGGCTGTTGGTCCCTCGGCAGGGCGTGCTGCGAAGTCTTCCGGTTGAAGTTCTCTAGGGCGCCGGCTGTTGGTCCCTCGGCAGGGCGCGGTGTGAAATCTTCCGGTTGAAGTTCTCCAGGGCGCTAGCTGTTGGTCCCTCGGCAGGGCGCGGTGTGAAATCTTCCGGTTGAAGTTCTCCAGGGCGCTAGCTGTTGGTCCCTCGGCAGGGCATGCTGCGAAGTCTTCCGGTTGAAATTCTCCAGGGCGCTGGCTGTTGGTCCCTTGGCAAGGCGCGATGTGAAGTCTTCCGGTTGAAGTTCTCCAGGGCGCTGGCTGTTGGTCCCTCGGCAGGGCGCGGTGTGAAGTCTTCCGGTTGAAGTTCTCCAGGGCGCTGGCTGTTGGTCCCTCGGCAGGGCGCGGTGTGAAGTCTTCCGGTTGAAGTTCTCCAGGGCGCTGGCTGTTGGTCCCTTGGCAGGGCGCGATGTGAAGTCTTCCGGTTGAAGTTCTCCAGGGCGCTGGCTGTTGGTCCCTCGGCAGGGCGCGGTGTGAAGTCTTCCGGTTGAAGTTCTCCAGGGCGCTGGCTGTTGGTTCCTCGGCAGGGCGCGGTTTGAAGTCTTCCGGTTGTTCTCCAGTGTGCTGGCTGTTGGTCCCTCGGCAGGGCGCGGTGTGAAGTCTTCCGGTTGTTCTCCAGGGCGCTGGCTGTTGGTCCCTCGGCAGGGCGCGGTGTGAAGTCTTCCGGTTGCAGTTCTCCAAGGCGCTGGCTGTTGGTCCCTCGGCAGGGCGCGGTGAAGTCTTCCGGTTGCAGTTCTCCAAGGCGCTGGCTGTTGGTCCCTCGGCAGGGCGCGGTGAAGTCTTCCGGTTGCAGTTCTCCAGGCGCTGGCTGTTGGTCCCTCGGCAGGGCGCGGTGTGAAGTCTTCCGGTTGCAGTTCTCCAGGGCGCTGGCTGTTGGTCCCTCGGCAGGGCGTGGTGTGAAGTCTTCCGGTTGTTCTCCAGGGCGCTGGCTGTTGGTCCCTCGGCAGGGCGCGGTGTGAAGTCTTCCGGTTGAAGTTCTCCAGGGCGCTGGCTGTTGGTCCCTCGGCAGGGCGTGGTGTGAAGTCTACCGGTTGAAGTTCTCCAGGGCGCTGGCTGTTGGTCCCTTGGCAGGGCGCGGTGTGAAGTCTTCCGGTTGAAGTTCTCCAGGGCGCTGGCTGTTGGTCCCTCGGCAGGGCGTGGTGTGAAGTCTTCCGGTTGAAGTTCTCCAGGGCGCTGGCTGTTGGTCCCTTGGCAGGGCGCGGTGTGAAGTCTTCCGGTTGAAGTTCTCCAGGGCGCTGGCTGTTGGTCTCTCGGCAGGGCGCGGTGTGAAGTCTTCCGGTTGAAGTTCTCCAGGGCGCTGGCTGTTGGTCCCTCGGCAGGGCGCGGTGTGAAATCTTCCGGTTGAAGTTCTCCAGGGCGCTGGCTGTTGGTCCCTCGGCAGGGCGCGTTGTGAAGTCTTCCGGTTGTTCTCCAGGGCGCCGGCTGTTGGTCCCTCGGCAGGGCGTGCTGCGAAGTCTTCCGGTTGAAGTTCTCTAGGGCGCCGGCTGTTGGTCCCTCGGCAGGGCGCGTTGTGAAGTCTTCCGGTTGAAGTTCTCCAGGGCGCTGGCTGTTGGTCCCTCGGCAGGGCGCGGTGTGAAGTCTTCCGGTTGAAGTTCTCCAGGGCGCTGGCTGTTGGTCCCTCGGCAGGGTGCGGTGTGAAGTCTTCCGGTTGAAGTTCTCCAGGGCGCTGGCTTTTGGTCCCTCGGCAGGGCGCGGTGTGAAGTCTTCCGGTTGCAGTTCTCCAAGGCGCTGGCTGTTGGTCCCTCGGCAGGGCGCGGTGCAGTCTTCCGGTTGCAGTTCTCCAGGCGCTGGCTGTTGGTCCCTCGGCAGGGCGCTGTGTGAAGTCTTCCGGTTGCAGTTCTCCAGAGCGCTGGCTGTTGGTCCCTCGGCAGGGCACGGTGTGAAGTCTTCCGGTTGCAGTTCTCCAGGGCGCTGGCTGTTGGTCCCTCGGCAGGGCGTGGTGGTAAGTCTTCCGGTTGAAGTTCTCCAGGGCGCTGGCTTTTGGTCCCTCGGCAGGGCGCGGTGTGAAGTCTTCCGGTTGAAGTTCTCCAGGGCGCTGGCTGTTGGTCCCTCGGCAGGGCGTGGTGTGAAGTCTTCCGGTTGAAGTTCTCCAGGGCGCTGGCTGTTGGTCCCTTGGCAGGGCGCGGTGTGAAGTCTTCCGGTTGAAGTTTTCCAGGGCGCTGGCTGTTGGTCCCTCGGCAGGGCGCGGTGTGAAGTCTTCCGGTTGTTCTCCAGGGCGCTGGCTGTTGGTCCCTCGGCAGGGCGTGGTGTGAAGTCTTCCGGTTGTTCTCCTGGGCGCTGGCTGTTGGTCCCTCGGCAGGGCGCGGTGTGAAGTCTTCCGGTTGCAGTTCTCCAGGGCGCTGGCTGTTGGTCCCTCGGCAGGGCGCGGTGTGAAGTCTTCCGGTTGCAGTTCTCCAAGGCGCTGGCTGTTGGTCCCTCGGCAGGGCGCGGTGAAGTCTTCCGGTTGCAGTTTTCCAGGCGCTGGCTGTTGGTCCCTCGGCAGGGCGCGGTGTGAAGTCTTCCGGTTGAAGTTCTCCAAGGCGCTGGCTGTTGGTCCCTCGGCAGGGCGCGGTGTGAAGTCTTCCGGTTGAAGTTCTCCAGGGCGCTGGCTGTTGGTCCCTCGGCAGGGCGCGGTGTGAAGTCTTCCGGTTGAAGTTCTCCAGGGCGCTGGCTGTTGGTCCCTCGGCAGGGCGCGGTGTGAAGTCTTCCGGTTGAAGTTCTCCAGGGCGCTGGCTGTTGGTCCCTCGGCAGGGCGCGGTGTGAAGTCTTCCGGTTGAAGTTCTCCAGGGCGCTGGCTGTTGGTCCCTCGGCAGGGCGTGGTGTGAAGTCTTCCGGTTGCAGTTCTCTAGGGCGCTGGCTGTTGGTCCCTCGGCAGGGCGCGGTGTGAAGTCTTCCGGTTGAAGTTCTCCAGGGCGCTGGCTGTTGGTCCCTCGGCAGGGCGCGGTGTGAAGTCTTCCGGTTGAAGTTCTCCAGGGCGCTGGCTGTTGGTCCCTCGGCAGGGCGCGGTGTGAAGTCTTCCGGTTGAAGTTCTCCAGGGCGCTGGCTGTTGGTCCTTCGGCAGGGCGCGGTGTGAAGTCTACCGGTTAAAGTTCTCCAGGGCGCTGGCTGTTGGTCCCTCGGCAGGGCGCGGTGTGAAGTCTTCCGGTTGAAGTTCTCCAGGGCGCTGGCTGTTGGTCCCTCGGCAGGGCGCGATGTGAAGTCTTCCGGTTGAAGTTCTCCAGGGTGCTGGCTGTTGGCCCCTTGGCAGGGCGCGGTGTGAAGTCTTCCGGTTGTTCTCCAGGGCGCTGGCTGTTGGTCCCTCGGCAGGGCGCGGTGAAGTCTTCCGGTTGCAGTTCTCCAGGCGCTGGCTGTTGGTCCCTCGGCAGGGCGTGCTACGAAGTCTTCCGGTTGAAGTTCTCTAGGGCGCCGGCTGTTGGTCCCTCGGCAGGGCGCGGTGTGAAGTCTTCCGGTTGCAGTTCTCCAGGGCGCTGGCTGTTGGTCCCTCGGCAGGGCGCGGTGTGAAGTCTTCCGGTTGAAGTTCTCCAGGGCGCTGGCTGTTGGTCCCTTGGCAGGGCGCGGTGTGAAGTCTTCCGGTTGAAGTTCTCCAGGGCGCTGGCTGTTGGTCCCTCGGCAGGGCGCGGTGTTAAGTCTTCCGGTTGTTCTCCAGGGCGCTGGCTGTTGGTCCCTCGGCAGGGCGTGCTGCGAAGTCTTCCGGTTTAAGTTCTCTAGGGCGCCGGCTGTTGGTCCCTCGGCAGGGCGCGGTGTGAAGTCTTCCGGTTGAAGTTCTCCAGGGCGCTGGCTGTTGGTCCCTCGGCAGGGCGCGGTGTGAAGTCTTCCGGTTGAAGTTCTCCAAGGCGCTGGCTGTTGGTCCCTCGGCAGGGCGTGCTGCGAAGTCTTCCGGTTGAAGTTCTCCAGGGCGCTGGCTTTTGGTCCCTCGGCAGGGCGCGGTGTGAAGTCTTCCGGTTGAAGTTCTCCAGGGCGCTGGCTGTTGGTCCCTCGGCAGGGCGTGGTGTGAAGTCTTCCGGTTGAAGTTCTCCAGGATGCTGGCTGTTGGTCCCTCGGCAGGGCGCGGTGTGAAGTCTTCCGGTTACAGTTCTCCAGGGCGCTGGCTGTTGGTCCCTCGGCAGGGCGCGGTGTGAAGTCTTCCGCTTGTTCTCCAGGGCGCTGGCTGTTGGTCCCTCGGCAGGGCGTGGTGTGAAGTCTTCCGGTTGAAGTTCTCCAGGACGCTGGCTGTTGGTCCCTTGGCAGGGCGCGGTGTGAAGTCTTCCGGTTGAAGTTCTCCAGGGCGCTGGCTGTTGGTCCCTTGGCAGGGCGCGGTGTGAAGTCTTCCGGTTGAAGTTCTCCAGGGCGCTGGCTGTTGGTCCCTCGGCAGGGCGCGGTGTGAAGTCTTCCGGTTGAAGCTCTCCAGGGCGCTGGCTGTTGGTCCCTCGGCAGGGCGCGGTGTGAAGTCTTTCGGTTGAAGTTCTCCAGGGCGCTGGCTGTTGGTCCCTCGGCAGGGCGCGGTGTGAAGTCTTCCGGTTGAAGTTCTCCAGGGCGCTGGCTGTTGGTCCCTTGGCAGGGCGCGGTGTGAAGTCTTCCGGTTGCAGTTCTCCAGGGCGCTGGCTGTTGGTCCCTCGGCAGGGCGCGGTGTGAAGTCTTCCAGTTGTTCTCCAGGGCGCTGGCTGTTGGTCCCTCGGCAGGGCGCGGTGTGAAGTCTTCCGGTTGAAGTTCTCCAGGGCGCTGGCTGTTGTTCCCTTGGCAGGGCGCGGTGTGAAGTCTTCCGGTTGAAGTTCTCCAGGGCGCTGGCTGTTGGTCCCTCGGCAGGGCGCGTTGTGAAGTCTTCCGGTTGTTCTCCAGGGCGCCGGCTGTTGGTCCCTCGGCAGGGCGCGGTGTGAAGTCTTCCGGTTGCAGTTCTCCAGGGCGCTGGCTGTTGGTCCCTCGGCAGGGCGCGGTGTGAAGTCTTACGGTTGTTCTCCAGGGCGCTGGCTGTTGGTCCCTCGGCAGGGCGCGGTGTGAAGTCTTACGGTTGTTCTCCAGGGCGCTGGCTGTTGGTCCCTCGGCAGGGCGTGCTGCGAAGTCTTCCGGTTAAAGTTCTCTAGAGCGCCGGCTGTTGGTCCCTCGGCAGGGCGCGGTGTGAAGTCTTCCGGTTGAAGTTCTCCAGGACGCTGGCTGTTGGTCCCTTGGCAGGGCGCGGTGTGAAGTCTTCCGGTTGAAGTTCTCCAGGGCGCTGGCTGTTGGTCCCTCGGCAGGGCGTGCTGCGAAGTCTTCCGGTTGAAGTTCTCCAGGGCGCTGGCTTTTGGTCCCTCGGCAGGGCGCGGTGTGAAGTCTTCGGTTGAAGTTCTCCAGGATGCTGGCTGTTGGTCCCTCGGCAGGGCGCGGTGTGAAGTCTTCCGGTTACAGTTCTCCAGGGCGCTGGCTGTTGGTCCCTCGGCAGGGCGCGGTGTGAAGTCTTCCGCTTGTTCTCCAGGGCGCTGGCTGTTGGTCCCTCGGCAGGGCGTGGTGTGAAGTCTTCCGGTTGAAGTTCTCCAGGACGCTGGCTGTTGGTCCCTTGGCAGGGCGCGGTGTGAAGTCTTCCGGTTGAAGTTCTCCAGGGCGCTGGCTGTTGGTCCCTCGGCAGGGCGCGGTGTGAAGTCTTCCGGTTGAAGTTCTCCAGGGCGCTGGCTGTTGGTCCCTTGGCTGGGCGCGGTGTGAAGTCTTCCGGTTGAAGTTCTCCAGGGCGCTGGCTGTTAGTCCCTCGGCAGGGCGCGGTGTGAAGTCTTCCAGTTGTTCTCCAGGGCGCCGGCTGTTGGTCCCTTGGCAGGGCGTGCTGCGAAGTCTTCCGGTTGAAGTTCTCCAGGGCGCTGGCTGTTGGTCCCTCGGCAGGGCGCGGTGTGAAGTCTTCCGGTTGAAGTTCTCCAGGGCGCTGGCTGTTGGTCCCTTGGCAGGGCGCGGTGTGAAGTCTTCCGGTTGAAGTTCTCCAGGGCGCTGGCTGTTGGTCCCTCGGCAGGGCGCGGTGTGAAGTCTTCCAGTTGTTCTCCAGGGCGCCGGCTGTTGGTCCCTCGGCAGGGCGTGCTGCGAAGTCTTCCGGTTTAAGTTCTCTAGGGCGCCGGCTGTTGGTCCCTCGGCAGGGCGTGCTGCGAAGTCTTCCGGTTGCAGTTCTCCAGGGCGCTGGCTGTTGGGCCCTCGGCAGGGCGTGGTGTGAAGTCTTCCGGTTGAAGTTCTCCAGGGCGCTGGCTGTTGGTCCCTTGGCAGGGCGCGGTGTGAAGTCTTCCGGTTGAAGTTCTCCAGGGCGCTGGCTGTTGGTCCCTCGGCAGGGCGTGGTGTGAAGTCTTCCGGTTGAAGTTCTCCAGGGCGCTGGCTGTTGGTCCCTCGGCAGGGCGCGGTGTGAAGTCTTTCGGTTGAAGTTCTCCAGGGCGCTGGCTGTTGGTCCCTCGGCAGGGCGCGGTGTGAAGTCTTCCGGTTGAAGTTCTCCAGGGCGCTGGCTGTTGGTCCCTTGGCAGGGCGCGGTGTGAAGTCTTCCGGTTGCAGTTCTCCAGGGCGCTGGCTGTTGGTCCCTCGGCAGGGCGCGGTGTGAAGTCTTCCAGTTGTTCTCCAGGGCGCTGGCTGTTGGTCCCTCGGCAGGGCGCGGTGTGAAGGCTTCCGGTTGAAGTTCTCCAGGGCGCTGGCTGTTGTTCCCTTGGCAGGGCGCGGTGTGAAGTCTTCCGGTTGAAGTTCTCCAGGGCGCTGGCTGTTGGTCCCTCGGCAGGGCGCGTTGTGAAGTCTTCCGGTTGTTCTCCAGGGCGCCGGCTGTTGGTCCCTCGGCAGGGCGCGGTGTGAAGTCTTCCGGTTGCAGTTCTCCAGGGCGCTGGCTGTTGGTCCCTCGGGACGGCGCGGTGTGAAGTTTTCCGGTTGAAGTTCTCCAGGGCGCTGGCTGTTGGTCCCTTGGCAGGGCGCGGTGTGAAGTCTTACGGTTGTTCTCCAGGGCGCTGGCTGTTGGTCCCTCGGCAGGGCGTGCTGCGAAGTCTTCCGGTTAAAGTTCTCTAGAGCGCCGGCTGTTGGTCCCTCGGCAGGGCGTGGTGTGAAGTCTTCCGGTTGAAGTTCTCCAGGGCGCTGGCTGTTTGTCCCTCGGCAGGGCATGCTGCGAAGTCTTCCGGTTGAAGTTCTCTAGGGCGCTGGCTGTTGGTCCCTTGGCAGGGCGCGGTGTGAAGTCTTCCGGTTGAAGTTCTCCAGGGCGCTGGCTATTGGTCCCTCGGCAGGGCGCGGTGTGAAGTCTTCCGGTTGCAGTTCTCCAGGGCGCTGGCTGTTGGTCCCACGGCAGGGCGCTGTGTGAAGTCTTCCGGTTGAAGTTCTCCAGGGCGCTGGCTGTTGGTCCCTTGGCAAGGCGCGATGTGAAGTCTTCCGGTTGAAGTTCTCCAGGGCGCTGGCTGTTGGTCCCTCGGCAGGGCGCGGTGTGAAGTCTTCCGGTTGAAGTTCTCCAGGGCGCTGGCTGTTGGTCCCTTGGCAGGGCGCGATGTGAAGTCTTCCGGTTGAAGTTCTCCAGGGCGCTGGCTGTTGGTCCCTCGGCAGGGCGCGGTGTGAAGTCTTCCGGTTGTTCTCCAGGGCGCTGGCTGTTGGTCCCTCGGCAGGGCGTGCTACGAAGTCTTCCGGTTGAAGTTCTCTAGGGCGCCGGCTGTTGGTCCCTCGGCAGGGCGCGGTGTGAAGTCTTCCGGTTGCAGTTCTCCAGGGCGCTGGCTGTTGGTCCCTCGGCAGGGCGCGGTGTGAAGTCTTCCGGTTGAAGTTCTCCAGGGCGCTGGCTGTTGGTCCCTTGGCAGGGCGCGGTGTGAAGTCTTCCGGTTGAAGTTCTCCAGGGCGCTGGCTGTTGGTCCCTCGGCAGGGCGCGGTGTGAAATCTTCCGGTTGAAGTTCTCCAGGGCGCTGGCTGTTGGTCCCTCGGCAGGGCGCGTTGTGAAGTCTTCCGGTTGTTCTCCAGGGCGCCGGCTGTTGGTCCCTCGGCAGGGCGTGCTACGAAGTCTTCCGGTTGAAGTTCTCTAGGGCGCCGGCTGTTGGTCCCTCGGCAGGGCGCGTTGTGAAGTCTTCCGGTTGAAGTTCTCCAGGGCGCTGGCTGTTGGTCCCTCGGCAGGGCGCGGTGTGAAGTCTTCCGGTTGAAGTTCTCCAGGGCGCTGGCTGTTGGTCCCTCGGCAGGGTGCGGTGTGAAGTCTTCCGGTTGAAGTTCTCCAGGGCGCTGGCTTTTGGTCCCTCGGCAGGGCGCGGTGTGAAGTCTTCCGGTTGCAGTTCTCCAAGGCGCTGGCTGTTGGTCCCTCGGCAGGGCGCGGTGAAGTCTTCCGGTTGCAGTTCTCCAGGCGCTGGCTGTTGGTCCCTCGGCAGGGCGCTGTGTGAAGTCTTCCGGTTGCAGTTCTCCAGAGCGCTGGCTGTTGGTCCCTCGGCAGGGCACGGTGTGAAGTCTTCCGGTTGCAGTTCTCCAGGGCGCTGGCTGTTGGTCCCTCGGCAGGGCGTGGTGGTAAGTCTTCCGGTTGAAGTTCTCCAGGGCGCTGGCTTTTGGTCCCTCGGCAGGGCGCGGTGTGAAGTCTTCCGGTTGAAGTTTTCCAGGGCGCTGGCTGTTGGTCCCTCGGCAGGGCGTGGTGTGAAGTCTTCCGGTTGAAGTTCTCCAGGGCGCTGGCTGTTGGTCCCTTGGCAGGGCGCGGTGTGAAGTCTTCCGGTTGAAGTTTTCCAGGGCGCTGGCTGTTGGTCCCTCGGCAGGGCGCGGTGTGAAGTCTTCCGGTTGTTCTCCAGGGCGCTGGCTGTTGGTCCCTCGGCAGGGCGTGGTGTGAAGTCTTCCGGTTGTTCTCCTGGGCGCTGGCTGTTGGTCCCTCGGCAGGGCGCGGTGTGAAGTCTTCCGGTTGCAGTTCTCCAGGGCGCTGTCTGTTGGTCCCTCGGCAGGGCGCGGTGTGAAGTCTTCCGGTTGCAGTTCTCCAAGGCGCTGGCTGTTGGTCCCTCGGCAGGGCGCGGTGAAGTCTTCCGGTTGCAGTTTTCCAGGCGCTGGCTGTTGGTCCCTCGGCAGGGCGCGGTGTGAAGTCTTCCGGTTGAAGTTCTCCAAGGCGCTGGCTGTTGGTCCCTCGGCAGGGCGTGGTGTGAAGTCTTCCGGTTGCAGTTCTCTAGGGCGCTGGCTGTTGGTCCCTCGGCAGGGCGCGGTGTGAAGTCTTCCGGTTGAAGTTCTCCAGGGCGCTGGCTGTTGGTCCCTCGGCAGGGCGCGGTGTGAAGTCTTCCGGTTGAAGTTCTCCAGGGCGCTGGCTGTTGGTCCCTCGGCAGGGCGCGGTGTGAAGTCTTCCGGTTGAAGTTCTCCAGGGCGCTGGCTGTTGGTCCCTCGGCAGGGCGTGGTGTGAAGTCTTCCGGTTGCAGTTCTCTAGGGCGCTGGCTGTTGGTCCCTCGGCAGGGCGCGGTGTGAAGTCTTCCGGTTGAAGTTCTCCAGGGCGCTGGCTGTTGGTCCTTCGGCAGGGCGCGGTGTGAAGTCTACCGGTTAAAGTTCTCCAGGGCGCTGGCTGTTGGTCCCTCGGCAGGGCGCGGTGTGAAGTCTTCCGGTTGAAGTTCTCCAGGGTGCTGGCTGTTGGCCCCTTGGCAGGGCGCGGTGTGAAGTCTTCCGGTTGTTCTCCAGGGCGCTGGCTGTTGGTCCCTCGGCAGGGCGCGGTGAAGTCTTCCGGTTGCAGTTCTCCAGGCGCTGGCTGTTGGTCCCTCGGCAGGGCGTGCTACGAAGTCTTCCGGTTGAAGTTCTCTAGGGCGCCGGCTGTTGGTCCCTCGGCAGGGCGCGGTGTGAAGTCTTCCGGTTGCAGTTCTCCAGGGCGCTGGCTGTTGGTCCCTCGGCAGGGCGCGGTGTGAAGTCTTCCGGTTGAAGTTCTCCAGGGCGCTGGCTGTTGGTACCTTGGCAGGGCGCGGTGTGAAGTCTTCCGGTTGTTCTCCAGGGCGCTGCCTGTTGGTCCCTCGGCAGGGCGTGCTGCGAAGTCTTCCGGTTTAAGTTCTCTAGGGCGCCGGCTGTTGGTCCCTCGGCAGGGCGCGGTGTGAAGTCTTCCGGTTGAAGTTCTCCAGGGCGCTGGCTGTTGGTCCCTCGGCAGGGCGCGGTGTGAAGTCTTCCGGTTGAAGTTCTCCAAGGCGCTGGCTGTTGGTCCCTCGGCAGGGCGTGCTGCGAAGTCTTCCGGTTGAAGTTCTCCAGGGCGCTGGCTTTTGGTCCCTCGGCAGGGCGCGGTGTGAAGTCTTCCGGTTGAAGTTCTCCAGGGCGCTGGCTGTTGGTCCCTCGGCAGGGCGTGGTGTGAAGTCTTCCGGTTGAAGTTCTCCAGGATGCTGGCTGTTGGTCCCTCGGCAGGGCGCGGTGTGAAGTCTTCCGGTTACAGTTCTCCAGGGCGCTGGCTGTTGGTCCCTCGGCAGGGCGCGGTGTGAAGTCTTCCGCTTGTTCTCCAGGGCGCTGGCTGTTGGTCCCTCGGCAGGGCGTGGTGTGAAGTCTTCCGGTTGAAGTTCTCCAGGACGCTGGCTGTTGGTCCCTTGGCAGGGCGCGGTGTGAAGTCTTCCGGTTGCAGTTCTCCAGGGCGCTGGCTGTTGGTCCCTCGGCAGGGCTCGGTGTGAAGTCTTCCTGTTGAAGTTCTCCAGGGCGCTGGCTGTTGGTCCCTTGGCAGGGCGCGGTGTGAAGTCTTCCAGTTGAAGTTCTCCAGGGCGCTGGCTGTTGGTCCCTCGGCAGGGCGCGGTGTGAAGTCTTCCGGTTGAAGTTCTCCAGGGCGCTGGCTGTTGGTCCCTTGGCTGGGCGCGGTGTGAAGTCTTCCGGTTGAAGTTCTCCAGGGCGCTGGCTGTTAGTCCCTCGGCAGGGCGCGGTGTGAAGTCTTCCAGTTGTTCTCCAGGGCGCCGGCTGTTGGTCCCTTGGCAGGGCGTGCTGCGAAGTCTTCCGGTTGAAGTTCTCCAGGGCGCTGGCTGTTGGTCCCTCGGCAGGGCGCGGTGTGAAGTCTTCCGGTTGAAGTTCTCCAGGGCGCTGGCTGTTGGTCCCTTGGCAGGGCGCGGTGTGAAGTCTTCCGGTTGAAGTTCTCCAGGGCGCTGGCTGTCGGTCCCTCGGCAGGGCGCGGTGTGAAGTCTTCCAGTTGTTCTCCAGGGTGCCGGCTGTTGGTCCCTCGGCAGGGCGTGCTGCGAAGTCTTCCGGTTGCAGTTCTCCAGGGCGCTGGCTGTTGGGCCCTCGGCAGGGCGTGGTGTGAAGTCTTCCGGTTGAAGTTCTCCAGGGCGCTGGCTGTTGGTCCCTTGGCAGGGCGCGGTGTGAAGTCTTCCGGTTGAAGTTCTCCAGGGCGCTGGCTGTTGGTCCCTCGGCAGGGCATGGTGTGAAGTCTTCCGGTTGAAGTTCTCCAGGGCGCTGGCTGTTGGTCCCTCGGCAGGGCGCGGTGTGAAGTCTTTCGGTTGAAGTTCTCCAGGGCGCTGGCTGTTGGTCCCTCGGCAGGGCGCGGTGTGAAGTCTTCCGGTTGAAGTTCTCCAGGGCGCTGGCTGTTGGTCCCTTGGCAGGGCGCGGTGTGAAGTCTTCCGGTTGCAGTTCTCCAGGGCGCTGGCTGTTGGTCCCTCGGCAGGGCGCGGTGTGAAGTCTTCCAGTTGTTCTCCAGGGCGCTGGCTGTTGGTCCCTCGGCAGGGCGCGGTGTGAAGTCTTCCGGTTGAAGTTCTCCAGGGCGCTGGCTGTTGTTCCCTTGGCAGGGCGCGGTGTGAAGTCTTCCGGTTGAAGTTCTCCAGGGCGCTGGCTGTTGGTCCCTCGGCAGGGCGCGTTGTGAAGTCTTCCGGTTGTTCTCCAGGGCGCCGGCTGTTGGTCCCTCGGCAGGGCGCGGTGTGAAGTCTTCCGGTTGCAGTTCTCCAGGGCGCTGGCTGTTGGTCCCTCGGCAGGGCGCGGTGTGAAGTCTTACGGTTGTTCTCCAGGGCGCTGGCTGTTGGTCCCTCGGCAGGGCGTGCTGCGAAGTCTTCCGGTTAAAGTTCTCTAGAGCGCCGGCTGTTGGTCCCTCGGCAGGGCGCGGTGTGAAGTCTTCCGGTTGAAGTTCTCCAGGACGCTGGCTGTTGGTCCCTTGGCAGGGCGCGGTGTGAAGTCTTCCGGTTGAAGTTCTCCAGGGCGCTGGCTGTTGGTCCCTCGGCAGGGCGTGCTGCGAAGTCTTCCGGTTGAAGTTCTCCAGGGCGCTGGCTTTTGGTCCCTCGGCAGGGCGCGGTGTGAAGTCTTCGGTTGAAGTTCTCCAGGATGCTGGCTGTTGGTCCCTCGGCAGGGCGCGGTGTGAAGTCTTCCGGTTACAGTTCTCCAGGGCGCTGGCTGTTGGTCCCTCGGCAGGGCGCGGTGTGAAGTCTTCCGCTTGTTCTCCAGGGCGCTGGCTGTTGGTCCCTCGGCAGGGCGTGGTGTGAAGTCTTCCGGTTGAAGTTCTCCAGGACGCTGGCTGTTGGTCCCTTGGCAGGGCGCGGTGTGAAGTCTTCCGGTTGCAGTTCTCCAGGGCGCTGGCTGTTGGTCCCTCGGCAGGGCTCGGTGTGAAGTCTTCCAGTTGAAGTTCTCCAGGGCGCTGGCTGTTGGTCCCTCGGCAGGGCGCGGTGTGAAGTCTTCCGGTTGAAGTTCTCCAGGGCGCTGGCTGTTGGTCCCTTGGCTGGGCGCGGTGTGAAGTCTTCCGGTTGAAGTTCTCCAGGGCGCTGGCTGTTAGTCCCTCGGCAGGGCGCGGTGTGAAGTCTTCCAGTTGTTCTCCAGGGCGCCGGCTGTTGGTCCCTTGGCAGGGCGTGCTGCGAAGTCTTCCGGTTGAAGTTCTCCAGGGCGCTGGCTGTTGGTCCCTCGGCAGGGCGCGGTGTGAAGTCTTCCGGTTGAAGTTCTCCAGGGCGCTGGCTGTTGGTCCCTTGGCAGGGCGCGGTGTGAAGTCTTCCGGTTGAAGTTCTCCAGGGCGCTGGCTGTTGGTCCCTCGGCAGGGCGCGGTGTGAAGTCTTCCAGTTGTTCTCCAGGGCGCCGGCTGTTGGTCCCTCGGCAGGGCGTGCTGCGAAGTCTTCCGGTTTAAGTTCTCTAGGGCGCCGGCTGTTGGTCCCTCGGCAGGGCGTGCTGCGAAGTCTTCCGGTTGCAGTTCTCCAGGGCGCTGGCTGTTGGGCCCTCGGCAGGGCGTGGTGTGAAGTCTTCCGGTTGAAGTTCTCCAGGGCGCTGGCTGTTGGTCCCTTGGCAGGGCGCGGTGTGAAGTCTTCCGGTTGAAGTTCTCCAGGGCGCTGGCTGTTGGTCCCTCGGCAGGGCGTGGTGTGAAGTCTTCCGGTTGAAGTTCTCCAGGGCGCTGGCTGTTGGTCCCTCGGCAGGGCGCGGTGTGAAGTCTTTCGGTTGAAGTTCTCCAGGGCGCTGGCTGTTGGTCCCTCGGCAGGGCGCGGTGTGAAGTCTTCCGGTTGAAGTTCTCCAGGGCGCTGGCTGTTGGTCCCTTGGCAGGGCGCGGTGTGAAGTCTTCCGGTTGCAGTTCTCCAGGGCGCTGGCTGTTGGTCCCTCGGCAGGGCGCGGTGTGAAGTCTTCCAGTTGTTCTCCAGGGCGCTGGCTGTTGGTCCCTCGGCAGGGCGCGGTGTGAAGGCTTCCGGTTGAAGTTCTCCAGGGCGCTGGCTGTTGTTCCCTTGGCAGGGCGCGGTGTGAAGTCTTCCGGTTGAAGTTCTCCAGGGCGCTGGCTGTTGGTCCCTCGGCAGGGCGCGTTGTGAAGTCTTCCGGTTGTTCTCCAGGGCGCCGGCTGTTGGTCCCTCGGCAGGGCGCGGTGTGAAGTCTTCCGGTTGCAGTTCTCCAGGGCGCTGGCTGTTGGTCCCTCGGGACGGCGCGGTGTGAAGTTTTCCGGTTGAAGTTCTCCAGGGCGCTGGCTGTTGGTCCCTTGGCAGGGCGCGGTGTGAAGTCTTACGGTTGTTCTCCAGGGCGCTGGCTGTTGGTCCCTCGGCAGGGCGTGCTGCGAAGTCTTCCGGTTAAAGTTCTCTAGAGCGCCGGCTGTTGGTCCCTCGGCAGGGCGTGGTGTGAAGTCTTCCGGTTGAAGTTCTCCAGGGCGCTGGCTGTTTGTCCCTCGGCAGGGCATGCTGCGAAGTCTTCCGGTTGAAGTTCTCTAGGGCGCTGGCTGTTGGTCCCTTGGCAGGGCGCGGTGTGAAGTCTTCCGGTTGAAGTTCTCCAGGGCGCTGGCTATTGGTCCCTCGGCAGGGCGCGGTGTGAAGTCTTCCGGTTGCAGTTCTCCAGGGCGCTGGCTGTTGGTCCCACGGCAGGGCGCTGTGTGAAGTCTTCCGGTTGAAGTTCTCCAGGGCGCTGGCTGTTGGTCCCTTGGCAAGGCGCGATGTGAAGTCTTCCGGTTGAAGTTCTCCAGGGCGCTGGCTGTTGGTCCCTCGGCAGGGCGCGGTGTGAAGTCTTCCGGTTGAAGTTCTCCAGGGCGCTGGCTGTTGGTCCCTTGGCAGGGCGCGATGTGAAGTCTTCCGGTTGAAGTTCTCCAGGGCGCTGGCTGTTGGTCCCTCGGCAGGGCGCGGTGTGAAGTCTTCCGGTTGTTCTCCAGGGCGCTGGCTGTTGGTCCCTCGGCAGGGCGTGCTACGAAGTCTTCCGGTTGAAGTTCTCTAGGGCGCCGGCTGTTGGTCCCTCGGCAGGGCGCGGTGTGAAGTCTTCCGGTTGCAGTTCTCCAGGGCGCTGGCTGTTGGTCCCTCGGCAGGGCGCGGTGTGAAGTCTTCCGGTTGAAGTTCTCCAGGGCGCTGGCTGTTGGTCCCTTGGCAGGGCGCGGTGTGAAGTCTTCCGGTTGAAGTTCTCCAGGGCGCTGGCTGTTGGTCCCTCGGCAGGGCGCGGTGTGAAATCTTCCGGTTGAAGTTCTCCAGGGCGCTGGCTGTTGGTCCCTCGGCAGGGCGCGTTGTGAAGTCTTCCGGTTGTTCTCCAGGGCGCCGGCTGTTGGTCCCTCGGCAGGGCGTGCTACGAAGTCTTCCGGTTGAAGTTCTCTAGGGCGCCGGCTGTTGGTCCCTCGGCAGGGCGCGTTGTGAAGTCTTCCGGTTGAAGTTCTCCAGGGCGCTGGCTGTTGGTCCCTCGGCAGGGCGCGGTGTGAAGTCTTCCGGTTGAAGTTCTCCAGGGCGCTGGCTGTTGGTCCCTCGGCAGGGTGCGGTGTGAAGTCTTCCGGTTGAAGTTCTCCAGGGCGCTGGCTTTTGGTCCCTCGGCAGGGCGCGGTGTGAAGTCTTCCGGTTGCAGTTCTCCAAGGCGCTGGCTGTTGGTCCCTCGGCAGGGCGCGGTGAAGTCTTCCGGTTGCAGTTCTCCAGGCGCTGGCTGTTGGTCCCTCGGCAGGGCGCTGTGTGAAGTCTTCCGGTTGCAGTTCTCCAGAGCGCTGGCTGTTGGTCCCTCGGCAGGGCACGGTGTGAAGTCTTCCGGTTGCAGTTCTCCAGGGCGCTGGCTGTTGGTCCCTCGGCAGGGCGTGGTGGTAAGTCTTCCGGTTGAAGTTCTCCAGGGCGCTGGCTTTTGGTCCCTCGGCAGGGCGCGGTGTGAAGTCTTCCGGTTGAAGTTTTCCAGGGCGCTGGCTGTTGGTCCCTCGGCAGGGCGTGGTGTGAAGTCTTCCGGTTGAAGTTCTCCAGGGCGCTGGCTGTTGGTCCCTTGGCAGGGCGCGGTGTGAAGTCTTCCGGTTGAAGTTTTCCAGGGCGCTGGCTGTTGGTCCCTCGGCAGGGCGCGGTGTGAAGTCTTCCGGTTGTTCTCCAGGGCGCTGGCTGTTGGTCCCTCGGCAGGGCGTGGTGTGAAGTCTTCCGGTTGTTCTCCTGGGCGCTGGCTGTTGGTCCCTCGGCAGGGCGCGGTGTGAAGTCTTCCGGTTGCAGTTCTCCAGGGCGCTGTCTGTTGGTCCCTCGGCAGGGCGCGGTGTGAAGTCTTCCGGTTGCAGTTCTCCAAGGCGCTGGCTGTTGGTCCCTCGGCAGGGCGCGGTGAAGTCTTCCGGTTGCAGTTTTCCAGGCGCTGGCTGTTGGTCCCTCGGCAGGGCGCGGTGTGAAGTCTTCCGGTTGAAGTTCTCCAAGGCGCTGGCTGTTGGTCCCTCGGCAGGGCGTGGTGTGAAGTCTTCCGGTTGCAGTTCTCTAGGGCGCTGGCTGTTGGTCCCTCGGCAGGGCGCGGTGTGAAGTCTTCCGGTTGAAGTTCTCCAGGGCGCTGGCTGTTGGTCCCTCGGCAGGGCGCGGTGTGAAGTCTTCCGGTTGAAGTTCTCCAGGGCGCTGGCTGTTGGTCCCTCGGCAGGGCGCGGTGTGAAGTCTTCCGGTTGAAGTTCTCCAGGGCGCTGGCTGTTGGTCCCTCGGCAGGGCGTGGTGTGAAGTCTTCCGGTTGCAGTTCTCTAGGGCGCTGGCTGTTGGTCCCTCGGCAGGGCGCGGTGTGAAGTCTTCCGGTTGAAGTTCTCCAGGGCGCTGGCTGTTGGTCCTTCGGCAGGGCGCGGTGTGAAGTCTACCGGTTAAAGTTCTCCAGGGCGCTGGCTGTTGGTCCCTCGGCAGGGCGCGGTGTGAAGTCTTCCGGTTGAAGTTCTCCAGGGTGCTGGCTGTTGGCCCCTTGGCAGGGCGCGGTGTGAAGTCTTCCGGTTGTTCTCCAGGGCGCTGGCTGTTGGTCCCTCGGCAGGGCGCGGTGAAGTCTTCCGGTTGCAGTTCTCCAGGCGCTGGCTGTTGGTCCCTCGGCAGGGCGTGCTACGAAGTCTTCCGGTTGAAGTTCTCTAGGGCGCCGGCTGTTGGTCCCTCGGCAGGGCGCGGTGTGAAGTCTTCCGGTTGCAGTTCTCCAGGGCGCTGGCTGTTGGTCCCTCGGCAGGGCGCGGTGTGAAGTCTTCCGGTTGAAGTTCTCCAGGGCGCTGGCTGTTGGTACCTTGGCAGGGCGCGGTGTGAAGTCTTCCGGTTGTTCTCCAGGGCGCTGCCTGTTGGTCCCTCGGCAGGGCGTGCTGCGAAGTCTTCCGGTTTAAGTTCTCTAGGGCGCCGGCTGTTGGTCCCTCGGCAGGGCGCGGTGTGAAGTCTTCCGGTTGAAGTTCTCCAGGGCGCTGGCTGTTGGTCCCTCGGCAGGGCGCGGTGTGAAGTCTTCCGGTTGAAGTTCTCCAAGGCGCTGGCTGTTGGTCCCTCGGCAGGGCGTGCTGCGAAGTCTTCCGGTTGAAGTTCTCCAGGGCGCTGGCTTTTGGTCCCTCGGCAGGGCGCGGTGTGAAGTCTTCCGGTTGAAGTTCTCCAGGGCGCTGGCTGTTGGTCCCTCGGCAGGGCGTGGTGTGAAGTCTTCCGGTTGAAGTTCTCCAGGATGCTGGCTGTTGGTCCCTCGGCAGGGCGCGGTGTGAAGTCTTCCGGTTACAGTTCTCCAGGGCGCTGGCTGTTGGTCCCTCGGCAGGGCGCGGTGTGAAGTCTTCCGCTTGTTCTCCAGGGCGCTGGCTGTTGGTCCCTCGGCAGGGCGTGGTGTGAAGTCTTCCGGTTGAAGTTCTCCAGGACGCTGGCTGTTGGTCCCTTGGCAGGGCGCGGTGTGAAGTCTTCCGGTTGCAGTTCTCCAGGGCGCTGGCTGTTGGTCCCTCGGCAGGGCTCGGTGTGAAGTCTTCCTGTTGAAGTTCTCCAGGGCGCTGGCTGTTGGTCCCTTGGCAGGGCGCGGTGTGAAGTCTTCCAGTTGAAGTTCTCCAGGGCGCTGGCTGTTGGTCCCTCGGCAGGGCGCGGTGTGAAGTCTTCCGGTTGAAGTTCTCCAGGGCGCTGGCTGTTGGTCCCTTGGCTGGGCGCGGTGTGAAGTCTTCCGGTTGAAGTTCTCCAGGGCGCTGGCTGTTAGTCCCTCGGCAGGGCGCGGTGTGAAGTCTTCCAGTTGTTCTCCAGGGCGCCGGCTGTTGGTCCCTTGGCAGGGCGTGCTGCGAAGTCTTCCGGTTGAAGTTCTCCAGGGCGCTGGCTGTTGGTCCCTCGGCAGGGCGCGGTGTGAAGTCTTCCGGTTGAAGTTCTCCAGGGCGCTGGCTGTTTGTCCCTTGGCAGGGCGCGGTGTGAAGTCTTCCGGTTGAAGTTCTCCAGGGCGCTGGCTGTCGGTCCCTCGGCAGGGCGCGGTGTGAAGTCTTCCAGTTGTTCTCCAGGGTGCCGGCTGTTGGTCCCTCGGCAGGGCGTGCTGCGAAGTCTTCCGGTTGCAGTTCTCCAGGGCGCTGGCTGTTGGGCCCTCGGCAGGGCGTGGTGTGAAGTCTTCCGGTTGAAGTTCTCCAGGGCGCTGGCTGTTGGTCCCTTGGCAGGGCGCGGTGTGAAGTCTTCCGGTTGAAGTTCTCCAGGGCGCTGGCTGTTGGTCCCTCGGCAGGGCATGGTGTGAAGTCTTCCGGTTGAAGTTCTCCAGGGCGCTGGCTGTTGGTCCCTCGGCAGGGCGCGGTGTGAAGTCTTTCGGTTGAAGTTCTCCAGGGCGCTGGCTGTTGGTCCCTCGGCAGGGCGCGGTGTGAAGTCTTCCGGTTGAAGTTCTCCAGGGCGCTGGCTGTTGGTCCCTTGGCAGGGCGCGGTGTGAAGTCTTCCGGTTGCAGTTCTCCAGGGCGCTGGCTGTTGGTCCCTCGGCAGGGCGCGGTGTGAAGTCTTCCAGTTGTTCTCCAGGGCGCTGGCTGTTGGTCCCTCGGCAGGGCGCGGTGTGAAGTCTTCCGGTTGAAGTTCTCCAGGGCGCTGGCTGTTGTTCCCTTGGCAGGGCGCGGTGTGAAGTCTTCCGGTTGAAGTTCTCCAGGGCGCTGGCTGTTGGTCCCTCGGCAGGGCGCGTTGTGAAGTCTTCCGGTTGTTCTCCAGGGCGCCGGCTGTTGGTCCCTCGGCAGGGCGCGGTGTGAAGTCTTCCGGTTGCAGTTCTCCAGGGCGCTGGCTGTTGGTCCCTCGGCAGGGCGCGGTGTGAAGTCTTACGGTTGTTCTCCAGGGCGCTGGCTGTTGGTCCCTCGGCAGGGCGTGCTGCGAAGTCTTCCGGTTAAAGTTCTCTAGAGCGCCGGCTGTTGGTCCCTCGGCAGGGCGTGGTGTGAAGTCTTCCGGTTGAAGTTCTCCAGGGCGCTGGCTGTTGGTCCCTCGGCAGGGCGCGGTGTGAAGTCTTCCGGTTGCAGTTCTCCAAGGCGCTGGCTGTTGGTCCCTCGGCAGGGCGCGGTGAAGTCTTCCGGTTGCAGTTTTCCAGGCGCTGGCTGTTGGTCCCTCGGCAGGGCGCGGTGTGAAGTCTTCCGGTTGAAGTTCTCCAGGGCGCTGGCTGTTGGTCCCTCGGCAGGGCGTGGTGTGAAGTCTTCCGGTTGAAGTTCTCCAAGGCGCTGGCTGTTGGTCCCTCGGCAGGGCGTGCTGCGAAGTCTTCCGGTTGAAGTTCTCCAGGGCGCTGGCTTTTGGTCCCTCGGCAGGGCGCGGTGTGAAGTCTTCCGGTTGAAGTTCTCCAGGGCGCTGGCTGTTGGTCCCTCGGCAGGGCGTGGTGTGAAGTCTTCCGGTTGCAGTTCTCTAGGGCGCTGGCTGTTGGTCCCTCGGCAGGGCGCGGTGTGAAGTCTTCCGGTTGAAGTTCTCCAGGGCGCTGGCTGTTGGTCCTTCGGCAGGGCGCGGTGTGAAGTCTACCGGTTAAAGTTCTCCAGGGCGCTGGCTGTTGGTCCCTCGGCAGGGCGCGGTGTGAAGTCTTCCGGTTGAAGTTCTCCAGGGTGCTGGCTGTTGGCCCCTTGGCAGGGCGCGGTGTGAAGTCTTCCGGTTGTTCTCCAGGGCGCTGGCTGTTGGTCCCTCGGCAGGGCGCGGTGAAGTCTTCCGGTTGCAGTTCTCCAGGCGCTGGCTGTTGGTCCCTCGGCAGGGCGTGCTACGAAGTCTTCCGGTTGAAGTTCTCTAGGGCGCCGGCTGTTGGTCCCTCGGCAGGGCGCGGTGTGAAGTCTTCCGGTTGCAGTTCTCCAGGGCGCTGGCTGTTGGTCCCTCGGCAGGGCGCGGTGTGAAGTCTTCCGGTTGAAGTTCTCCAGGGCGCTGGCTGTTGGTACCTTGGCAGGGCGCGGTGTGAAGTCTTCCGGTTGTTCTCCAGGGCGCTGGCTGTTGGTCCCTCGGCAGGGCGTGCTGCGAAGTCTTCCGGTTTAAGTTCTCTAGGGCGCCGGCTGTTGGTCCCTCGGCAGGGCGCGGTGTGAAGTCTTCCGGTTGAAGTTCTCCAGGGCGCTGGCTGTTGGTCCCTCGGCAGGGCGCGGTGTGAAGTCTTCCGGTTGAAGTTCTCCAAGGCGCTGGCTGTTGGTCCCTCGGCAGGGCGTGCTGCGAAGTCTTCCGGTTGAAGTTCTCCAGGGCGCTGGCTTTTGGTCCCTCGGCAGGGCGCGGTGTGAAGTCTTCCGGTTGAAGTTCTCCAGGGCGCTGGCTGTTGGTCCCTCGGCAGGGCGTGGTGTGAAGTCTTCCGGTTGAAGTTCTCCAGGATGCTGGCTGTTGGTCCCTCGGCAGGGCGCGGTGTGAAGTCTTCCGGTTACAGTTCTCCAGGGCGCTGGCTGTTGGTCCCTCGGCAGGGCGCGGTGTGAAGTCTTCCGCTTGTTCTCCAGGGCGCTGGCTGTTGGTCCCTCGGCAGGGCGTGGTGTGAAGTCTTCCGGTTGAAGTTCTCCAGGACGCTGGCTGTTGGTCCCTTGGCAGGGCGCGGTGTGAAGTCTTCCGGTTGCAGTTCTCCAGGGCGCTGGCTGTTGGTCCCTCGGCAGGGCTCGGTGTGAAGTCTTCCTGTTGAAGTTCTCCAGGGCGCTGGCTGTTGGTCCCTTGGCAGGGCGCGGTGTGAAGTCTTCCAGTTGAAGTTCTCCAGGGCGCTGGCTGTTGGTCCCTCGGCAGGGCGCGGTGTGAAGTCTTCCGGTTGAAGTTCTCCAGGGCGCTGGCTGTTGGTCCCTTGGCTGGGCGCGGTGTGAAGTCTTCCGGTTGAAGTTCTCCAGGGCGCTGGCTGTTAGTCCCTCGGCAGGGCGCGGTGTGAAGTCTTCCAGTTGTTCTCCAGGGCGCCGGCTGTTGGTCCCTTGGCAGGGCGTGCTGCGAAGTCTTCCGGTTGAAGTTCTCCAGGGCGCTGGCTGTTGGTCCCTCGGCAGGGCGCGGTGTGAAGTCTTCCGGTTGAAGTTCTCCAGGGCGCTGGCTGTTGGTCCCTTGGCAGGGCGCGGTGTGAAGTCTTCCGGTTGAAGTTCTCCAGGGCGCTGGCTGTCGGTCCCTCGGCAGGGCGCGGTGTGAAGTCTTCCAGTTGTTCTCCAGGGTGCCGGCTGTTGGTCCCTCGGCAGGGCGTGCTGCGAAGTCTTCCGGTTGCAGTTCTCCAGGGCGCTGGCTGTTGGGCCCTCGGCAGGGCGTGGTGTGAAGTCTTCCGGTTGAAGTTCTCCAGGGCGCTGGCTGTTGGTCCCTTGGCAGGGCGCGGTGTGAAGTCTTCCGGTTGAAGTTCTCCAGGGCGCTGGCTGTTGGTCCCTCGGCAGGGCATGGTGTGAAGTCTTCCGGTTGAAGTTCTCCAGGGCGCTGGCTGTTGGTCCCTCGGCAGGGCGCGGTGTGAAGTCTTTCGGTTGAAGTTCTCCAGGGCGCTGGCTGTTGGTCCCTCGGCAGGGCGCGGTGTGAAGTCTTCCGGTTGAAGTTCTCCAGGGCGCTGGCTGTTGGTCCCTTGGCAGGGCGCGGTGTGAAGTCTTCCGGTTGCAGTTCTCCAGGGCGCTGGCTGTTGGTCCCTCGGCAGGGCGCGGTGTGAAGTCTTCCAGTTGTTCTCCAGGGCGCTGGCTGTTGGTCCCTCGGCAGGGCGCGGTGTGAAGTCTTCCGGTTGAAGTTCTCCAGGGCGCTGGCTGTTGTTCCCTTGGCAGGGCGCGGTGTGAAGTCTTCCGGTTGAAGTTCTCCAGGGCGCTGGCTGTTGGTCCCTCGGCAGGGCGCGTTGTGAAGTCTTCCGGTTGTTCTCCAGGGCGCCGGCTGTTGGTCCCTCGGCAGGGCGCGGTGTGAAGTCTTCCGGTTGCAGTTCTCCAGGGCGCTGGCTGTTGGTCCCTCGGCAGGGCGCGGTGTGAAGTCTTACGGTTGTTCTCCAGGGCGCTGGCTGTTGGTCCCTCGGCAGGGCGTGCTGCGAAGTCTTCCGGTTAAAGTTCTCTAGAGCGCCGGCTGTTGGTCCCTCGGCAGGGCGTGGTGTGAAGTCTTCCGGTTGAAGTTCTCCAGGGCGCTGGCTGTTGGTCCCTCGGCAGGGCGCGGTGTGAAGTCTTCCGGTTGCAGTTCTCCAAGGCGCTGGCTGTTGGTCCCTCGGCAGGGCGCGGTGAAGTCTTCCGGTTGCAGTTTTCCAGGCGCTGGCTGTTGGTCCCTCGGCAGGGCGCGGTGTGAAGTCTTCCGGTTGAAGTTCTCCAGGGCGCTGGCTGTTGGTCCCTCGGCAGGGCGTGGTGTGAAGTCTTCCGGTTGAAGTTCTCCAAGGCGCTGGCTGTTGGTCCCTCGGCAGGGCGTGCTGCGAAGTCTTCCGGTTGAAGTTCTCCAGGGCGCTGGCTTTTGGTCCCTCGGCAGGGCGCGGTGTGAAGTCTTCCGGTTGAAGTTCTCCAGGGCGCTGGCTGTTGGTCCCTCGGCAGGGCGTGGTGTGAAGTCTTCCGGTTGAAGTTCTCCAGGATGCTGGCTGTTGGTCCCTCGGCAGGGCGCGGTGTGAAGTCTTCCGCTTGTTCTCCAGGGCGCTGGCTGTTGGTCCCTCGGCAGGGCGTGGTGTGAAGTCTTCCGGTTACAGTTCTCCAGGGCGCTGGCTGTTGGTCCCTCGGCAGGGCGCGGTGTGAAGTCTTCCGCTTGTTCTCCAGGGCGCTGGCTGTTGGTCCCTCGGCAGGGCGTGGTGTGAAGTCTTCCGGTTGAAGTTCTCCAGGACGCTGGCTGTTGGTCCCTTGGCAGGGCGCGGTGTGAAGTCTTCCGGTTGCAGTTCTCCAGGGCGCTGGCTGTTGGTCCCTCGGCAGGGCTCGGTGTGAAGTCTTCCAGTTGAAGTTCTCCAGGGCGCTGGCTGTTGGTCCCTTGGCTGGGCGCGGTGTGAAGTCTTCCGGTTGAAGTTCTCCAGGGCGCTGGCTGTTAGTCCCTCGGCAGGGCGCGGTGTGAACTCTTCCAGTTGTTCTCCAGGGCGCCGGCTGTTGGTCCCTTGGCAGGGCGTGCTGCGAAGTCTTCCGGTTGAAGTTCTCCAGGGCGCTGGCTGTTGGTCCCTTGGCAGGGCGCGGTGTGAAGTCTTCCGGTTGAAGTTCTCCAGGGCGCTGGCTGTTGGTCCCTCGGCAGGGCGCGGTGTGAAGTCTTCCAGTTGTTCTCCAGGGCGCCGGCTGTTGGTCCCTCGGCAGGGCGTGCTGCGAAGTCTTCCGGTTTAAGTTCTCTAGGGCGCCGGCTGTTGGTCCCTCGGCAGGGCGTGCTGCGAAGTCTTCCGGTTGCAGTTCTCCAGGGCACTGGCTGTTGGGCCCTCGGCAGGGCGTGGTGTGAAGTCTTCCGGTTGAAGTTCTCCAGGGCGCTGGCTGTTGGTCCCTCGGCAGGGCGTGGTGTGAAGTCTTCCGGTTGAAGTTCTCCAGGGCGCTGGCTGTTGGTCCCTCGGCAGGGCGCGGTGTGAAGTCTTTCGGTTGAAGTTCTCCAGGGCGCTGGCTGTTGGTCCCTCGGCAGGGCGCGGTGTGAAGTCTTCCGGTTGAAGTTCTCCAGGGCGCTGGCTGTTGGTCCCTTGGCAGGGCGCGGTGTGAAGTCTTCCGGTTGAAGTTCTCCAGGGCGCTGGCTGTTGGTCCCTCGGCAGGGCGTGGTGTGAAGTCTTCCGGTTGCAGTTCTCTAGGGCGCTGGCTGTTGGTCCCTCGGCAGGGCGCGGTGTGAAGTCTTCCGGTTGAAGTTCTCCAGGGCGCTGGCTGTTGGTCCCTCGGCAGGGCGCGGTGTGAAGTCTTCCGGTTGAAGTTCTCCAGGGCGCTGGCTGTTGGTCCCTCGGCAGGGCGCGGTGTGAAGTCTTCCGGTTGAAGTTCTCCAGGGCGCTGGCTGTTGGTCCTTCGGCAGGGCGCGGTGTGAAGTCTACCGGTTAAAGTTCTCCAGGGCGCTGGCTGTTGGTCCCTCGGCAGGGCGCGGTGTGAAGTCTTCCGGTTGAAGTTCTCCAGGGCGCTGGCTGTTGGTCCCTCGGCAGGGCGCGATGTGAAGTCTTCCGGTTGAAGTTCTCCAGGGTGCTGGCTGTTGGCCCCTTGGCAGGGCGCGGTGTGAAGTCTTCCGGTTGTTCTCCAGGGCGCTGGCTGTTGGTCCCTCGGCAGGGCGCGGTGAAGTCTTCCGGTTGCAGTTCTCCAGGCGCTGGCTGTTGGTCCCTCGGCAGGGCGTGCTACGAAGTCTTCCGGTTGAAGTTCTCTAGGGCGCCGGCTGTTGGTCCCTCGGCAGGGCGCGGTGTGAAGTCTTCCGGTTGAAGTTCTCCAGGGCGCTGGCTGTTGGTCCCTTGGCAGGGCGCGGTGTGAAGTCTTCCGGTTGTTCTCCAGGGCGCTGGCTGTTGGTCCCTCGGCAGGGCGTGCTGCGAAGTCTTCCGGTTTAAGTTCTCTAGGGCGCCGGCTGTTGGTCCCTCGGCAGGGCGCGGTGTGAAGTCTTCCGGTTGAAGTTCTCCAGGGCGCTGGCTGTTGGTCCCTCGGCAGGGCGCGGTGTGAAGTCTTCCGGTTGAAGTTCTCCAAGGCGCTGGCTGTTGGTCCCTCGGCAGGGCGTGCTGCGAAGTCTTCCGGTTGAAGTTCTCCAGGGCGCTGGCTTTTGGTCCCTCGGCAGGGCGCGGTGTGAAGTCTTCCGGTTGAAGTTCTCCAGGATGCTGGCTGTTGGTCCCTCGGCAGGGCGCGGTGTGAAGTCTTCCGGTTACAGTTCTCCAGGGCGCTGGCTGTTGGTCCCTCGGCAGGGCGCGGTGTGAAGTCTTCCGCTTGTTCTCCAGGGCGCTGGCTGTTGGTCCCTCGGCAGGGCGTGGTGTGAAGTCTTCCGGTTGAAGTTCTCCAGGACGCTGGCTGTTGGTCCCTTGGCAGGGCGCGGTGTGAAGTCTTCCGGTTGCAGTTCTCCAGGGCGCTGGCTGTTGGTCCCTCGGCAGGGCTCGGTGTGAAGTCTTCCAGTTGAAGTTCTCCAGGGCGCTGGCTGTTGGTCCCTCGGCAGGGCGCGGTGTGAAGTCTTCCGGTTGAAGTTCTCCAGGGCGCTGGCTGTTGGTCCCTTGGCTGGGCGCGGTGTGAAGTCTTCCGGTTGAAGTTCTCCAGGGCGCTGGCTGTTAGTCCCTCGGCAGGGCGCGGTGTGAAGTCTTCCAGTTGTTCTCCAGGGCGCCGGCTGTTGGTCCCTTGGCAGGGCGTGCTGCGAAGTCTTCCGGTTGAAGTTCTCCAGGGCGCTGGCTGTTGGTCCCTCGGCAGGGCGCGGTGTGAAGTCTTCCGGTTGAAGTTCTCCAGGGCGCTGGCTGTTGGTCCCTTGGCAGGGCGCGGTGTGAAGTCTTCCGGTTGCAGTTCTCCAGGGCGCTGGCTGTTGGTCCCTCGGCAGGGCGCGGTGTGAAGTCTTCCAGTTGTTCTCCAGGGCGCTGGCTGTTGGTCCCTCGGCAGGGCGCGGTGTGAAGTCTTCCGGTTGAAGTTCTCCAGGGCGCTGGCTGTTGTTCCCTTGGCAGGGCGCGGTGTGAAGTCTTCCGGTTGAAGTTCTCCAGGGCGCTGGCTGTTGGTCCCTCGGCAGGGCGCGTTGTGAAGTCTTCCGGTTGTTCTCCAGGGCGCCGGCTGTTGGTCCCTCGGCAGGGCGCGGTGTGAAGTCTTCCGGTTGCAGTTCTCCAGGGCGCTGGCTGTTGGTCCCTCGGGACGGCGCGGTGTGAAGTTTTCCGGTTGAAGTTCTCCAGGGCGCTGGCTGTTGGTCCCTTGGCAGGGCGCGGTGTGAAGTCTTACGGTTGTTCTCCAGGGCGCTGGCTGTTGGTCCCTCGGCAGGGCGTGCTGCGAAGTCTTCCGGTTAAAGTTCTCTAGAGCGCCGGCTGTTGGTCCCTCGGCAGGGCGTGGTGTGAAGTCTTCCGGTTGAAGTTCTCCAGGGCGCTGGCTGTTTGTCCCTCGGCAGGGCATGCTGCGAAGTCTTCCGGTTGAAGTTCTCTAGGGCGCTGGCTGTTGGTCCCTTGGCAGGGCGCGGTGTGAAGTCTTCCGGTTGAAGTTCTCCAGGGCGCTAGCTGTTGGTCCCTCGGCAGGGCATGCTGCGAAGTCTTCCGGTTGAAGTTCTCCAGGGCGCTGGCTATTGGTCCCTCGGCAGGGCGCGGTGTGAAGTCTTCCGGTTGCAGTTCTCCAGGGCGCTGGCTGTTGGTCCCACGGCAGGGCGCTGTGTGAAGTCTTCCGGTTGAAGTTCTCCAGGGCGCTGGCTGTTGGTCCCTTGGCAAGGCGCGATGTGAAGTCTTCCGGTTGAAGTTCTCCAGGGCGCTGGCTGTTGGTCCCTCGGCAGGGCGCGGTGTGAAGTCTTCCGGTTGAAGTTCTCCAGGGCGCTGGCTGTTGGTCCCTTGGCAGGGCGCGATGTGAAGTCTTCCGGTTGAAGTTCTCCAGGGCGCTGGCTGTTGGTCCCTCGGCAGGGCGCGGTGTGAAGTCTTCCGGTTGTTCTCCAGGGCGCTGGCTGTTGGTCCCTCGGCAGGGCGCGGTGAAGTCTTCCGGTTGCAGTTCTCCAGGCGCTGGCTGTTGGTCCCTCGGCAGGGCGTGCTACGAAGTCTTCCGGTTGAAGTTCTCTAGGGCGCCGGCTGTTGGTCCCTCGGCAGGGCGCGGTGTGAAGTCTTCCGGTTGCAGTTCTCCAGGGCGCTGGCTGTTGGTCCCTCGGCAGGGCGCGGTGTGAAGTCTTCCGGTTGAAGTTCTCCAGGGCGCTGGCTGTTGGTCCCTTGGCAGGGCGCGGTGTGAAGTCTTCCGGTTGAAGTTCTCCAGGGCGCTGGCTGTTGGTCCCTCGGCAGGGCGCGGTGTGAAGTCTTCCGGTTGTTCTCCAGGGCGCTGGCTGTTGGTCCCTCGGCAGGGCGTGCTGCGAAGTCTTCCGGTTTAAGTTCTCTAGGGCGCCGGCTGTTGGTCCCTCGGCAGGGCGCGGTGTGAAGTCTTCCGGTTGAAGTTCTCCAGGGCGCTGGCTGTTGGTCCCTCGGCAGGGCGCGGTGTGAAGTCTTCCGGTTGAAGTTCTCCAAGGCGCTGGCTGTTGGTCCCTCGGCAGGGCGTGCTGCGAAGTCTTCCGGTTGAAGTTCTCCAGGGCGCTGGCTTTTGGTCCCTCGGCAGGGCGCGGTGTGAAGTCTTCCGGTTGAAGTTCTCCAGGGCGCTGGCTGTTGGTCCCTCGGCAGGGCGTGGTGTGAAGTCTTCCGGTTGAAGTTCTCCAGGATGCTGGCTGTTGGTCCCTCGGCAGGGCGCGGTGTGAAGTCTTCCGGTTACAGTTCTCCAGGGCGCTGGCTGTTGGTCCCTCGGCAGGGCGTGGTGTGAAGTCTTCCGGTTGAAGTTCTCCAGGACGCTGGCTGTTGGTCCCTTGGCAGGGCGCGGTGTGAAGTCTTCCGGTTGCAGTTCTCCAGGGCGCTGGCTGTTGGTCCCTCGGCAGGGCTCGGTGTGAAGTCTTCCTGTTGAAGTTCTCCAGGGCGCTGGCTGTTGGTCCCTTGGCAGGGCGCGGTGTGAAGTCTTCCAGTTGAAGTTCTCCAGGGCGCTGGCTGTTGGTCCCTCGGCAGGGCGCGGTGTGAAGTCTTCCGGTTGAAGTTCTCCAGGGCGCTGGCTGTTGGTCCCTTGGCTGGGCGCGGTGTGAAGTCTTCCGGTTGAAGTTCTCCAGGGCGCTGGCTGTTAGTCCCTCGGCAGGGCGCGGTGTGAAGTCTTCCAGTTGTTCTCCAGGGCGCCGGCTGTTGGTCCCTTGGCAGGGCGTGCTGCGAAGTCTTCCGGTTGAAGTTCTCCAGGGCGCTGGCTGTTGGTCCCTCGGCAGGGCGCGGTGTGAAGTCTTCCAGTTGAAGTTCTCCAGGGCGCTGGCTGTTGGTCCCTTGGCAGGGCGCGGTGTGAAGTCTTCCGGTTGAAGTTCTCCAGGGCGCTGGCTGTTGGTCCCTCGGCAGGGCGCGGTGTGAAGTCTTCCAGTTGTTTTCCAGGGCGCCGGCTGTGGGTCCCTCGGCAGGGCGTGCTGCGAAGTCTTCCGGTTTAAGTTCTCTAGGGCGCCGGCTGTTGGTCCCTCGGCAGGGCGTGCTGCGAAGTCTTCCGGTTGCAGTTCTCCAGGGCGCTGGCTGTTGGGCCCTCGGCAGGGCGTGGTGTGAAGTCTTCCGGTTGAAGTTCTCCAGGGCGCTGGCTGTTGGTCCCTTGGCAGGGCGCGGTGTGAAGTCTTCCGGTTGAAGTTCTCCAGGGCGCTGGCTGTTGGTCCCTCGGCAGGGCGTGGTGTGAAGTCTTCCGGTTGAAGTTCTCCAGGGCGCTGGCTGTTGGTCCCTCGGCAGGGCGCGGTGTGAAGTCTTTCGGTTGAAGTTCTCCAGGGCGCGGTGTGAAGTCTTCCGGTTGAAGTTCTCCAGGGCGCTGGCTGTTGGTCCCTTGGCAGGGCGCGGTGTGAAGTCTTCCGGTTGCAGTTCTCCAGGGCGCTGGCTGTTGGTCCCTCGGCAGGGCGCGGTGTGAAGTCTTCCAGTTGTTCTCCAGGGCGCTGGCTGTTGGTCCCTCGGCAGGGCGCGGTGTGAAGTCTTCCGGTTGAAGTTCTCCAGGGCGCTGGCTGTTGTTCCCTTGGCAGGGCGCGGTGTGAAGTCTTCCGGTTGAAGTTCTCCAGGGTGCTGGCTGTTGGTCCCTCGGCAGGGCGCGTTGTGAAGTCTTCCGGTTGTTCTCCAGGGCGCCGGCTGTTGGTCCCTCGGCAGGGCGCGGTGTGAAGTCTTCCGGTTGCAGTTCTCCAGGGCGCTGGCTGTTGGTCCCTCGGCAGAGCGCGGTGTGAAGTTTTCCGGTTGAAGTTCTCCAGGGCGCTGGCTGTTGGTTCCTCGGCAGGGCGCGGTGTGAAGTCTTACGGTTGTTCTCCAGGGCGCTGGCTGTTGGTCCCTCGGCAGGGCGTGCTGCGAAGTCTTCCGGTTAAAGTTCTCTAGAGCGCCGGCTGTTGGTCCCTCGGCAGGGCGTGGTGTGAAGTCTTCCGGTTGAAGTTCTCCAGGGCGCTGGCTGTTGGTCCCTCGGCAGGGCATGCTGCGAAGTCTTCCGGTTGAAGTTCTCTAGGGCGCTGGCTGTTGGTCCCTTGGCAGGGCGCGGTTTGAAGTCTTCCGGTTGAAGTTCTCCAGGGCGCTAGCTGTTGGTCCCTCGGCAGGGCATGCTGCGAAGTCTTCCGGTTGAAGTTCTCCAGGGCGCTGGCTATTGGTCCCTCGGCAGGGCGCGGTGTGAAGTCTTCCGGTTGCAGTTCTCCAGGGCGCTGGCTGTTGGTCCCACGGCAGGGCGCTGTGTGAAGTCTTCCGGTTGAAGTTCTCCAGGGCGCTGGCTGTTGGTCCCTTGGCAAGGCGCGATGTGAAGTCTTCCGGTTGAAGTTCTCCAGGGCGCTGGCTGTTGGTCCCTCGGCAGGGCGCGGTGTGAAGTCTTCCGGTTGAAGTTCTCCAGGGCGCTGGCTGTTGGTCCCTTGGCAGGGCGCGATGTGAAGTCTTCCGGTTGAAGTTCTCCAGGGCGCTGGCTGTTGGTCCCTCGGCAGGGCGCGGTGTGAAGTCTACCGGTTGAAGTTCTCCAGGGCGCTGGCTGTTGGTCCCTCGGCAGGGCGCGATGTGAAGTCTTCCGGTTGAAGTTCTCCAGGGTGCTGGCTGTTGGCCCCTTGGCAGGGCGCAGTGTGAAGTCTTCCGGTTGTTCTCCAGGGCGCTGGCTGTTGGTCCCTCGGCAGGGCGCGGTGAAGTCTTCCGGTTGCAGTTCTCCAGGCGCTGGCTGTTGGTCCCTCGGCAGGGCGTGCTACGAAGTCTTCCGGTTGAAGTTCTCTAGGGCGCCGGCTGTTGGTCCCTCGGCAGGGCGCGGTGTCAAGTCTTCCGGTTGCAGTTCTCCAAGGCGCTGGCTGTTGGTCCCTCGGCAGGGCGTGGTGTGAAGTCTTCCGGTTGCAGTTCTCTAGGGCGCTGGCTGTTGGTCCCTCGGCAGGGCGCGGTGTGAAGTCTTCCGGTTGAAGTTCTCCAGGGCGCTGGCTGTTGGTCCCTCTGCAGGGCGCGGTGTGAAGTCTTCCGGTTGAAGTTCTCCAGGGCGCTGGCTGTTGGTCCCTCGGCAGGGCGCGGTGTGAAGTCTTCCGGTTGAAGTTCTCCAGGGCGCTGGCTGTTGGTCCCTCGGCAGGGCGCGGTGTGAAGTCTTCCGGTTGAAGTTCTCCAGGGCGCTGGCTGTTGGTCCCTCGGCAGGGCGTGGTGTGAAGTCTTCCGGTTGCAGTTCTCTAGGGCGCTGGCTGTTGGTCCCTCGGCAGGGCGCGGTGTGAAGTCTTCCGGTTGAAGTTCTCCAGGGCGCTGGCTGTTGGTCCCTCGGCAGGGCGCGGTGTGAAGTCTTCCGGTTGAAGTTCTCCAGGGCACTGGCTGTTGGTCCCTCGGCAGGGCGCGGTGTGAAGTCTTCCGGTTGAAGTTCTCCAGGGCGCTGGCTGTTGGTCCTTCGGCAGGGCGCGGTGTGAAGTCTACCGGTTAAAGTTCTCCAGGGCGCTGGCTGTTGGTCCCTCGGCAGGGCGCGGTGTGAAGTCTTCCGGTTGAAGTTCTCCAGGGCGCTGGCTGTTGGTCCCTCGGCAGGGCGCGAGGTGAAGTCTTCCGGTTGAAGTTCTCCAGGGTGCTGGCTGTTGGCCCCTTGGCAGGGCGCGGTGTGAAGTCTTCCGGTTGTTCTCCAGGGCGCTGGCTGTTGGTCCCTCGGCAGGGCGCGGTGAAGTCTTCCGGTTGCAGTTCTCCAGGCGCTGGCTGTTGGTCCCTCGGCAGGGCGTGCTACGAAGTCTTCCGGTTGAAGTTCTCTAGGGCGCTGGCTGTTGGTCCCTCGGCAGGGCGCGGTGTGAAGTCTTCCGGTTGAAGTTCTCCAGGGCGCTGGCTGTTGGTCCCTTGGCAGGGCGCGGTGTGAAGTCTTCCGGTTGAAGTTCTCCAGGGCGCTGGCTGTTGGTCCCTCGGCAGGGCGCGGTGTGAAGTCTTCCGGTTGTTCTCCAGGGCGCTGGCTGTTGGTCCCTCGGCAGGGCGTGCTGCGAAGTCTTCCGGTTTAAGTTCTCTAGGGCGCCGGCTGTTGGTCCCTCGGCAGGGCGCGGTGTGAAGTCTTCCGGTTGAAGTTCTCCAGGGCGCTGGCTGTTGGTCCCTCGGCAGGGCGCGGTGTGAAGTCTTCCGGTTGAAGTTCTCCAAGGCGCTGGCTGTTGGTCCCTCGGCAGGGCGTGCTGCGAAGTCTTCCGGTTGAAGTTCTCCAGGGCGCTGGCTTTTGGTCCCTCGGCAGGGCGCGGTGTGAAGTCTTCCGGTTGAAGTTCTCCAGGGCGCTGGCTGTTGGTCCCTCGGCAGGGCGTGGTGTGAAGTCTTCCGGTTGAAGTTCTCCAGGATGCTGGCTGTTGGTCCCTCGGCAGGGCGCGGTGTGAAGTCTTCCGGTTACAGTTCTCCAGGGCGCTGGCTGTTGGTCCCTCGGCAGGGCGCGGTGTGAAGTCTTCCGCTTGTTCTCCAGGGCGCTGGCTGTTGGTCCCTCGGCAGGGCGTGGTGTGAAGTCTTCCGGTTGAAGTTCTCCAGGACGCTGGCTGTTGGTCCCTTGGCAGGGCGCGGTGTGAAGTCTTCCGGTTGCAGTTCTCCAGGGCGCTGGCTGTTGGTCCCTCGGCAGGGCTCGGTGTGAAGTCTTCCTGTTGAAGTTCTCCAGGGCGCTGGCTGTTGGTCCCTTGGCAGGGCGCGGTGTGAAGTCTTCCAGTTGAAGTTCTCCAGGGCGCTGGCTGTTGGTCCCTCGGCAGGGCGCGGTGTGAAGTCTTCCGGTTGAAGTTCTCCAGGGCGCTGGCTGTTGGTCCCTTGGCTGGGCGCGGTGTGAAGTCTTCCGGTTGAAGTTCTCCAGGGCGCTGGCTGTTAGTCCCTCGGCAGGGCGCGGTGTGAAGTCTTCCAGTTGTTCTCCAGGGCGCCGGCTGTTGGTCCCTTGGCAGGGCGTGCTGCGAAGTCTTCCGGTTTAAGTTCTCTAGGGCGCCGGCTGTTGGTCCCTCGGCAGGGCGTGCTGCGAAGTCTTCCGGTTGCAGTTCTCCAGGGCGCTGGCTGTTGGGCCCTCGGCAGGGCGTGGTGTGAAGTCTTCCGGTTGAAGTTCTCCAGGGCGCTGGCTGTTGGTCCCTTGGCAGGGCGCGGTGTGAAGTCTTCCGGTTGAAGTTCTCCAGGGCGCTGGCTGTTGGTCCCTCGGCAGGGCGTGGTGTGAAGTCTTCCGGTTGAAGTTCTCCAGGGCGCTGGCTGTTGGTTCCTCGGCAGGGCGCGGTGTGAAGTCTTTCGGTTGCAGTTCTCCAGGGCGCTGGCTGTTGGTTCCTCGGCAGGGCGTGGTGTGAAGTCTTCCGGTTGCAGTTCTCCAGGGCGCTGGCTGTTGGTCCCTAGGCAGGGCGCGGTGTGAAGTCTTCCGGTTGTTCTCCAGGGCGCTGGCTGTTGGTCCCTCGGCAGGGCGTGCTGCGAAGTCTTCCGGTTGAGGTTCTCTAGGGCGCCGGCTGTTGGTCCCTCGGCAGGGCGCGGTGTGAAGTCTTCCGGTTGCAGTTCTCCAGGGCGCTGGCTGTTGGTCCCTCGGCAGGGCGCGGTGTGAAGTCTTCCGGTTGAAGTTCTCCAGGGCGCTGGCTGTTGGTCCCTCGGCAGGGCCCGGTGTGAAGTCTTCCGGTTGAAGTTCTCCAGGGCGCTGGCTGTTGGTCCCTTGGCAGGGCGCGGTGTGAAGTCTTCCGGTTGAAGTTCTCCAGGGCGCTGGCTGTTGGTCCCTCGGCAGGGCGCGGTGTGAAGTCTTCCGCTTGAAGTTCTCCAGGGCGCTGGCTGTTGGTCCCTCGGCAGGGCGCGGTGTGAAGTCTTCCGGTTGAAGTTCTCCAGGGCGCTGGCTGTTGGTCCCTCGGCAGGGCGCGGTGTGAAATCTTCCGGTTGAAGTTCTCCAGGGCGCTGGCTGTTGGTCCCTCGGCAGGGCGCGTTGTGAAGTCTTCCGGTTGTTCTCCAGGGCGCCGGCTGTTGGTCCCTCGGCAGGGCGCGGTGTGAAGTCTTCCGGTTGCAGTTCTCCAGGGCGCTGGCTGTTGGTCCCTCGGCAGGGCGCGGTGTGAAGTCTTCCGGTTGAAGTTCTCCAGGGCGCTGGCTGTTGGTCCCTTGGCAGGGCGCGGTGTGAAGTCTTCCGGTTGAAGTTCTCCAGGGCGCTGGCTGTTGGTCCCTTGGCAGGGCGCGGTGTGAAGTCTTCCGGTTGAAGTTCTCCAGGGCGCTGGCTGTTGGTCCCTCGGCAGGGCGCGGTGTGAAGTCTTCCGGTTGAAGTTCTCCAGGGCGCTGGCTGTTGGTCCCTTGGCAGGGCGCGGTTTGAAGTCTTCCGGTTTAAGTTCTCCAGGGCGCTGGCTGTTGGTCCCTCGGCAGGGCGCGGTGTGAAGTCTCCCGGTTGAAGTTCTCTAGAACGCCGGCTGTTGGTCCCTCGGCAGGGCGTGGTGTGAAGTCTTCCGGTTGAAGTTCTCCAGGGCGCTGGCTGTTGGTCCCTCGGCAGGGCGCGGTGTGAAGTCTTCCAGTTGTTCTCCAGGGCGCCGGCTGTTGGTCCCTCGGCAGGGCGTGCTGCGAAGTCTTCCGGTTGAAGTTCTCTAGGGCGCCGGCTGTTGGTCCCTCGGCAGGGCGTGCTGCGAAGTCTTCCGGTTGCAGTTCTCCAGGGCGCTGGCTGTTGGTCCCTCGGCAGGGCGCGGTGTGAAGTCTTCCGGTTGAAGTTCTCCAGGGCGCTGGCTGTTGGTCCCTCGGCAGGGCGCGGTGTGAAGTCTTCCGGTTGAAGTTCTCCAGGGCGCTGGCTGTTCCCTCGGCAGGGCGCGGTGTGAAGTCTTCTGGTTGAAATTCTCCAGGGCGCTGGCTGTTGGTCCCTCGGCAGGGCGCGGTGTGAAGTCTTCCGGTTGCAGTTCTCCAGGGCGCTGGCTGTTGGTCCCTCGGCAGGGCGCTGTGTGAAGTCTTCCGGTTGAAGTTCTCCAGGGCGCTGGCTGTTGGTCCCTTGGCAGGGCGCGGTGTGAAGTCTTCCGGTTGAAGTTCTCCAGGGCGCTGGCTGTTGGTCCCTCGGCAGGGCGCGGTGTGAAGTCTTCCAGTTGTTCTCCAGGGCGCCGGCTGTTGGTCCCTCGGCAGGGCGTGCTGCGAAGTCTTCCGGTTAAAGTTCTCTAGAGCGCCGGCTGTTGGTCCCTCGGCAGGGCGTGGTGTGAAGTCTTCCGGTTGAAGTTCTCCAGGGCGCTGGCTGTTGGTCCCTCGGCAGGGCGCGGTGTGAAGTCTTCCGGTTGCAGTTCTCCAGAGCGCTGGCTGTTGGTCCCTCGGCAGGGCACGGTGTGAAGTCTTCCGGTTGCAGTTCTCCAGGGCGCTGGCTGTTGGTCCCTCGGCAGGGCGTGGTGTGAAGTCTTCCGGTTGAAGTTCTCCAGGGAGCTGGCTTTTGGTCCCTCAGCAGGGCGCGGTGTGAAGTCTTCCGGTTGAAGTTCTCCAGGGCGCTGGCTGTTGGTCCCTCGGCAGGGCGTGGTGTGAAGTCTTCCGGTTGAAGTTCTCCAGGGCGCTGGCTGTGTGTCCCTCGGCAGGGCGCGGTGTGAAGTCTTCCGGTTGCAGTTCTCCGGGGCGCTGGCTGTTGGTCCCTCGGCAGGGCGCGGTGTGAAGTCTTCCGGTTGTTCTCCAGGGCACTGGCTGTTGGTCCCTCGGCAGGGCGTGCTGCGAAGTCTTCCGGTTGAAGTTCTCTAGGGCGCCGGCTGTTGGTCCCTCGGCAGGGCGTGGTGTGAAGTCTTCCGGTTGCAGTTCTCCAGGGCGCTGGCTGTTGGTCCCTCGGCAGGGCGCGGTGTGAAGTCTTCCGGTTGAAGTTCTCCAGGGCGCTGGCTGTTGGTCCCTCGGCAGGGCGCGGTGTGAAGTCTACCGGTTGAAGTTCTCCAGGGCGCTGGCTGTTGGGCCCTCGGCAGGGCGCGGTGTGAAGTCTTCCGGTTGCAGTTCTCTAGGGCGCTGGCTGTTGGTCCCTCGGCAGGGCGCGGTGTGAAGTCTTCCGGTTGAAGTTCTCCAGGGCGCTGGCTGTTGGCCCCTTGGCAGGGCGCGGTGTGAAGTCTTCCAGTTGTTCTCCAGGGCGCCGGCTGTTGGTCCCTCGGCAGGGCGTGCTGCGAAGTCTTCCGGTTAAAGTTCTCTAGAGCGCCGGCTGTTGGTCCCTCGGCAGGGCGTGGTGTGAAGTCTTCCGGTTGAAGTTCTCCAGGGCGCTGGCTGTTGGTCCCTCGGCAGGGCGCGGTGTGAAGTCTTCCGGTTGCAGTTCTCCAGAGCGCTGGCTGTTGGTCCCTCGGCAGGGCACGGTGTGAAGTCTTCCGGTTGCAGTTCTCCAGGGCGCTGGCTGTTGGTCCCTCGGCAGGGCGTGGTGTGAAGTCTTCCGGTTGAAGTTCTCCAGGGCGCTGGCTGTTGGTCCCTCGGCAGGGCGCGGTGTGAAGTCTTCCGGTTGCAGTTCTCCGGGGCGCTGGCTGTTGGTCCCTCGGCAGGGCGCGGTGTGAAGTCTTCCGGTTGTTCTCCAGGGCACTGGCTGTTGGTCCCTCGGCAGGGCGTGCTGCGAAGTCTTCCGGTTGAAGTTCTCTAGGGCGCCGGCTGTTGGTCCCTCGGCAGGGCGTGGTGTGAAGTCTTCCGGTTGCAGTTCTCCAGGGCGCTGGCTGTTGGTCCCTCGGCAGGGCGCGGTAAGTCTTCCGGTTGAAGTTCTCCAGGGCGCTGGCTGTTGGTCCCTCGGCAGGGCGCGGTGTGAAGTCTACCGGTTGAAGTTCTCCAGGGCGCTGGCTGTTGGTCCCTCGGCAGGGCGCGGTGTGAAGTCTTCCGGTTGCAGTTCTCTAGGGCGCTGGCTGTTGGTCCCTCGGCAGGGCGCGGTGTGAAGTCTTCCGGTTGAAGTTCTCCAGGGCGCTGGCTGTTGGCCCCTTGGCAGGGCGCGGTGTGAAGTCTTCCGGTTGTTCTCCAGGGCGCTGGCTGTTGGTCCCTCGGCAGGGCGCGGTGTGAAGTCTTCCGGTTGCAGTTCTCCAAGGCGCTGGCTGTTGGTCCCTCGGCAGGGCGCGGTGAAGTCTTCCGGTTGCAGTTCTCCAGGCGCTGGCTGTTGGTCCCTCGGCAGGGCGCTGTGTGAAGTCTTCCGGTTGCAGTTCTCCAGAGCGCTGGCTGTTGGTCCCTCGGCAGGGCGCGGTGTGAAGTCTTCCGGTTGCAGTTCTCCAGGGTGCTGGCTGTTGGTCCCTCGGCAGGGCGTGGTGTGAAGTCTTCCGGTTGAAGTTCTCCAGGGCACTGGCTTTTGGTCCCTCGGCAGGGCGCGGTGTGAAGTCTTCCGGTTGCAGTTCTCCAGGGCGCTGGCTGTTGGTCCCTCGGCAGGGCGCGGTGTGAAGTCTTCCGGTGGTTCTCCAGGGCGCTGGCTGTTGGTCCCTCGGCAGGGCGTGCTACGAAGTCTTCCGGTTGAAGTTCTCTTGGGCGCCGGCTGTTGGTCCCTCGGCAGGGCGCGGTGTGAAGTCTTCCGGTTGCAGTTCTCCAGGGCGCTGGCTGTTGGTCCCTCGGCAGGGCGCGGTGTGAAGTCTTCCGGTTGTTCTCCAGGGCGCTGGCTGTTGGTCCCTCGGCAGGGCGTGCTGCGAAGTCTTCCGGTTGAAGTTCTCTAGGGCGCCGGCTGTTGGTCCCTCGGCAGGGCGCGGTGTGAAGTCTTCCGGTTGAAGTTCTCCAGGGCGCTGGCTGTTGGTCCCTCGGCAGGGCGCGGTGTGAAGTCTTCCGGTTGAAGTTCTCCAAGGCGCTGGCTGTTGGTCCCTCGGCAGGGCGTGCTGCGAAGTCTTCCGGTTGAAGTTCTCTAGGGCGCCGGCTGTTGGTCCCTCGGCAGGGCGCGGTGTGAAGTCTTCCGGTTGTTCTCCAGGGCGCTGGCTGTTGGTCCCTCGGCAGGGCGCGGTGTGAAGTCTTCCGGTTGTTCTCCAGGGCGCTGGCTGTTGGTCCCTCGGCAGGGCGCGGTGTGAAGTCTTCCGGTTGCAGTTCTCCAGGGCGCTGGCTGTTGGTCCCTCAACAGGGCGCGGTGTGAAGTCTTCCGGTTGCAGTTCTCCAAGGCGCTGGCTGTTGGTTCCTCGGCAGGGCGCGGTGAAGTCTTCCGGTTGCAGTTCTCCAGGCGCTGGCTGTTGTTCCCTCGGCAGGGCGCTGTGTGAAGTCTTCCGGTTGCAGTTCTCCAGGGCGCTGGCTGTTGGTCCCTCGGCAGGGCGCGGTGTGAAGTCTTCCGGTTGTTCTCCAGGGCGCTGGCTGTTGGTCCTTCGGCAGGGCGTGCTGCGAAGTCTTCCGGTTGAAGTTCTCTAGGGCGCCGGCTGTTGGTCCCTCGGCAGGGCGCGGTGTGAAGTCTTCCGGTTGTTCTCCAGGGCGCTGGCTGTTGGTCCCTCGGCAGGGCGTGCTGCGAAGTCTTCCGGTTGAAGTTCTCCAGGGCGCTGGCTGTTGGTCCCTTGGCAGGGCGCGGTGTGAAGTCTTCCGGTTGCAGTTCTCCAGGGCGCTGGCTGTTGGTCCCTCGGCAGGGCGCGGTGTGAAGTCTTCCGGTTGAAGTTCTCCAGGGCGCTGGCTGTTGGTCCCTCGGCAGGGCGCGGTGTGAAGTCTTCCGGTTGTTCTCCAGGGCGCTGGCTGTTGGTCCCTCGGCAGGGCGTGCTGCGAAGTCTTCCGGTTGAAGTTCTCTAGGGCGCCGGCTGTTGGTCCCTCGGCAGGGCGCGGTGTGAAGTCTTCCGGTTGTTCTCCAGGGCGCTGGCTGTTGGTCCCTCGGCAGGGCGTGCTGCGAAGTCTTCCGGTTGAAGTTCTCCAGGGCGCTGGCTGTTGGTCCCTTGGCAGGGCGCGGTGTGAAGTCTTCCGGTTGCAGTTCTCCAGGGCGCTGGCTGTTGGTCCCTCGGCAGGGCGCGGTGTGAAGTCTTCCGGTTGAAGTTCTCCAGGGCGCTGGCTGTTGGTCCCTCGGCAGGGCGCGGTGTGAAGTCTTCCAGTTGTTCTCCAGGGCGCCGGCTGTTGGTCCCTCGGCAGGGCGTGCTGCGAAGTCTTCCGGTTGCAGTTCTCCAGGGCGCTGGCTGTTGGTCCCTCGGCAGGGCGCGGTGTGAAGTCTTCCGGTTGAAGTTCTCCAGGGCGCTGGCTGTTGGTCCCTTGGCAGGGCGCGGTGTGAAGTCTTCCGGTTGAAGTTCTCCAGGGCGCTGGCTGTTGGTCCCTTGGCAGGGCGCGGTGTGAAGTCTTCCGGTTGAAGTTCTCCAGGGCGCTGGCTGTTGGTCCCTTGGCAGGGCGCGGTGTGAAGTCTTCCGGTTGCAGTTCTCCAGGGCGCCGGCTGTTGGTCCCTCGGCAGGGCGTGCTGCGAAGTCTTCCGGTTGAAGTTCTCTAGGGCGCCGGCTGTTGGTCCCTCGGCAGGGCGTGCTGCGAAGTCTTCCGGTTGCAGTTCTCCAGGGCGCTGGCTGTTGGGCCCTCGGCAGGGCGTGGTGTGAAGTCTTCCGGTTGAAGTTCTCCAGGGCGCTGGCTGTTGGTCCCTTGGCAGGGCGCGGTGTGAAGTCATCCGGTTGCAGTTCTCCAGGGCGCTGGCTGTTGGTCCCTCGGCAGGGCGCGGTGTGAAGTCTTCCGGTTGAAGTTCTCCAGGGCGCTGGCTGTTGGTCCCTCGGCAGGGCGCGGTGTGAAGTCTTCCGGTTGAAGTTCTCCAGGGCGCTGGCTGTTGGTCCCTCGGCAGGGCGCGGTGTGAAGTCTTCCGGTTGCAGTTCTCCAGGGCGCTGGCTGTTGGTCCCTCGGCAGGGCTCGGTGTGAAGTCTTCCGGTTGAAGTTCTCCAGGGCGCTGGCTGTTGGTCCCTCGGCAGGGCTCGGTGTGAAGTCTTCCGGTTGAAGTTCTCCAGGGCGCTGGCTGTTGGTCCCTCGGCAGGGCGCGGTGTGAAGTCTTCCGGTTGAAGTTCTCCAGGGCGCTGGCTGTTGGTCCCTCGGCAGGGCGCGGTGTGAAGTCTTCCGGTTGCAGTTCTCCAGGGCGCTGGCTGTTGGTCCCTCGGCAGGGCATGCTGCGAAGTCTTCCGGTTGAAGTTCTCTAGGGCGCTGGCTGTTGGTCCCTTGGCAGGGCGCGGTGTGAAGTCTTCCGGTTGAAGTTCTCCAGGGCGCTAGCTGTTGGTCCCTCGGCAGGGCATGCTGCGAAGTCTTCCGGTTGAAGTTCTCCAGGGCGCTGGCTGTTGGTCCCTCGGCAGGGCGCGGTGTGAAGTCTACCGGTTGCAGTTCTCCAGGGCGCTGGCTGTTGGTCCCACGGCAGGGCGCTGTGTGAAGTCTTCCGGTTGAAGTTCTCCAGGGCGCTGGCTGTTGGTCCCTTGGCAGGGCGCGATGTGAAGTCTTCCGGTTGAAGTTCTCCAGGGCGCTGGCTGTTGGTCCCTCGGCAGGGCGCGGTGTGAAGTCTTCCGGTTGAAGTTCTCCAGGGCGCTGGCTGTTGGTCCCTCGGCAGGGCGCGGTTTGAAGTCTTCCGGTTGTTCTCCAGGGTGCTGGCTGTTGGTCCCTCGGCAGGGCGCGGTATGAAGTCTTCCGGTTGAAGTTCTCCAGGGCGCTGGCTGTTGGTCCCTCAACAGGGCGCGGTGTGAAGTCTTCCGGTTGAAGTTCTCCAGGGCGCTGGCTGCTGGTCCCTCGGCAGGGCGCGGTGTGAAGTCTTCCGGTTGAAGTTCTCCAGTGTGCTGGCTGTTGGTCCCTCGGCAGGGCGCGGTGTGAAGTCTTCCGGTTGTTCTCCAGGGCGCTGGCTGTTGGTCCCTCAGCAGGGCGCGGTGTGAAGTCTTCCGGTTGCAGTTCTCCAGGGCGCTGGCTGTTGGTCCCTCGGCAGGGCGTGGTGTGAAGTCTTCCGGTTGAAGTTCTCCAGGGCGCTGGCTGCTGGTCCCTCGGCAGGGCGTGCTGCGAAGTCTTCCGGTTGAAGTTCTCTAGGGCGCCGGCTGTTGGTCCCTCGGCAGGGCGCGGTGTGAAGTCTTCCGGTTGCAGTTCTCCAGGGGGCTGGCTGTTGGTCCCTCGGCAGGGCGCGGTGTGAAGTCTTCCGGTTGAAGTTCTCCAGGGCGCTGGCTGTTGGTCCCTTGGCAGGGCGCGGTGTGAAGTCTTCCGGTTGAAGTTCTCCAGGGCGCTGGCTGTTGGTCCCTCGGCAGGGCGCGGTGTGAAGTCTTCCGGTTGAAGTTCTCCAGGGCGCTGGCTGTTGGTCCCTCGACAGGGCGCGGTGTGAAATCTTCCGGTTGCAGTTCTCCAGGGCGCTGGCTGTTGGTCCCTCGGCAGGGCGTGCTGCGAAGTCTTCCGGTTGCAGTTCTCCAGGGCGCTGGCTGTTGGGCCCTCGGCAGGGCGTGGTGTGAAGTCTTCCGGTTGAAGTTCTCCAGGGCGCTGGCTGTTGGTCCCTCGGCAGGGCGCGGTGTGAAGTCTTCCGGTTGAAGTTCTCCAGGGCGCTGGCTGTTGGTCCCTCGGCAGGGCGCGGTTTGAAGTCTTCCGGTTGTTCTCCAGGGTGCTGGCTGTTGGTCCCTCGGCAGGGCGCGGTGTGAAGTCTTCCGGTTGCAGTTCTCCAGGGGGCTGGCTGTTTGTCCCTCAACAGGGCGCGGTGTGAAGTCTTCCGGTTGAAGTTCTCCAGAGCGCTGGCTGCTGGTCCCTCGGCAGGGCGCGGTGTTAAGTCTTCCGGTTGAAGTTCTCCAGTGTGCTGGCTGTTGGTCCCTCGGCAGGGCGTGGTGTGAAGTCTTCCGGTTGTTCTTCAGGGCGCTGGCTGTTGGTCCCTCAGCAGGGCGCGGTGTGAAGTCTTCCGGTTGCAGTTCTCCAGGGCGCTGGCTGTTGGTCCCTCAACAGGGCGCGGTGTGAAGTCTTCCGGTTGCAGTTCTCCAGGGCGCTGGCTGTTGGTCCCTCGGCAGGGCGCGGTGTGAAGTCTTCCGGTTGCAGTTCTCCAGGGCGCTGGCTGTTGGGCCCTCGGCAGGGCGCGGTGTGAAGTCTTCCGGTTGCAGTTCTCCAGGGCTCCGGCTGTTGGTCCCTCGGCAGGGCGTGCTGCGAAGTCTTCCGGTTGAAGTTCTCTAGGGCGCCGGCTGTTGGTCCCTCGGCAGGGCGTGCTGCGAAGTCTTCCGGTTGCAGTTCTCCAGGGCGCTGGCTGTTGGGCCCTCGGCAGGGCGTGGTGTGAAGTCTTCCGGTTGAAGTTCTCCAGGGCGCTGGCTGTTGGTCCCTCGGCAGGGCGTGGTGTGAAGTCTTCCGGTTGCAGTTCTCTAGGGCGCTGGCTGTTGGTCCCTCGGCAGGGCGCGGTGTGAAGTCTTCCGGTTGAAGTTCTCCAGGGCGCTGGCTGTTGGTCCCTCGGCAGGGCGTGGTGTGAAGTCTTCCGGTTGCAGTTCTCTAGGGCGCTGGCTGTTGGTCCCTCGGCAGGGCGCGGTGTGAAGTCTTCCGGTTGAAGTTCTCCAGGGCGCTGGCTGTTGGTCCCTCGGCAGGGCGCGGTGTGAAGTCTACCGGTTGAAGTTCTCCAGGGCGCTGGCTGTTGGTCCCTCGGCAGGGCGTGGTGTGAAGTCTTCCGGTTGAAGTTCTCCAGGGCGCTGGCTGTTGGTCCCTCGGCAGGGCGCGGTGTGAAGTCTACCGGTTGAAGTTCTCCAGGGCGCTGGCTGTTGGTCCCTCGGCAGGGCGTGGTGTGAAGTCTTCCGGTTGAAGTTCTCCAGGGCGCTGGCTGTTGGTCCCTCGGCAGGGCGCGGTGTGAAGTCTTCCGGTTGAAGTTCTCCAGGGCGCTGGCTGTTGGTCCCTCGGCAGGGCGTGGTGTGAAGTCTTCCGGTTGAAGTTCTCCAGGGCGCTGGCTGTTGGTCCCTCGGCAGGGCGCGGTGTGAAGTCTTCCGGTTGCAGTTCTCCGGGGCGCTGGCTGTTGGTCCCTCGGCAGGGCGCGGTGTGAAGTCTTCCGGTTGTTCTCCAGGGCACTGGCTGTTGGTCCCTCGGCAGGGCGTGCTGCGAAGTCTTCCGGTTGAAGTTCTCTAGGGCGCCGGCTGTTGGTCCCTCGGCAGGGCGTGGTGTGAAGTCTTCCGGTTGCAGTTCTCCAGGGCGCTGGCTGTTGGTCCCTCGGCAGGGCGCGGTGTGAAGTCTTCCGGTTGAAGTTCTCCAGGGCGCTGGCTGTTGGTCCCTCGGCAGGGCGTGGTGTGAAGTCTTCCGGTTGCAGTTCTCTAGGGCGCTGGCTGTTGGTCCCTCGGCAGGGCGCGGTGTGAAGTCTTCCGGTTGAAGTTCTCCAGGGCGCTGGCTGTTGGTCCCTCGGCAGGGCGCGGTGTGAAGTCTACCGGTTGAAGTTCTCCAGGGCGCTGGCTGTTGGTCCCTCGGCAGGGCGCGGTGTGAAGTCTTCCGGTTGAAGTTCTCCAGGGCGCTGGCTGTTGGTCCCTCGGCAGGGCGTGGTGTGAAGTCTTCCGGTTGCAGTTCTCTAGGGCGCTGGCTGTTGGTCCCTCGGCAGGGCGCGGTGTGAAGTCTTCCGGTTGAAGTTCTCCAGGGCGCTGGCTGTTGGCCCCTTGGCAGGGCGCGGTGTGAAGTCTTCCGGTTGTTCTCCAGGGCGCCGGCTGTTGGTCCCTCGGCAGGGCGTGCTGCGAAGTCTTCCGGTTGCAGTTCTCCAGGGCGCTGGCTGTTGGGCCCTCGGCAGGGCGTGGTGTGAAGTCTTCCGGTTGAAGTTCTCCAGGGCGCTGGCTGTTGGTCCCTTGGCAGGGCGCGGTGTGAAGTCTTCCGGTTGCAGTTCTCCAGAGCGCTGGCTGTTGGTCCCTCGGCAGGGCACGGTGTGAAGTCTTCCGGTTGCAGTTCTCCAGGGCGCTGGCTGTTGGTCCCTCGGCAGGGCGTGGTGTGAAGTCTTCCGGTTGAAGTTCTCCAGGGAGCTGGCTGTTGGTCCCTCGGCAGGGCGCGGTGTGAAGTCTTCCGGTTGAAGTTCTCCAGGGCGCCGGCTGTTGGTCCCTCGGCAGGGCGTGCTGCGAAGTCTTCCGGTTGCAGTTCTCCAGGGCGCTGGCTGTTGGTCCCTCGGCAGGGCGCGGTGTGAAGTCTTCCGGTAGAAGTTCTCCAGGGCGCCGGCTGTTGGTCCCTCGGCAGGGCGTGCTGCGAAGTCTTCCGGTTGCAGTTCTCCAGGGCGCTGGCTGTTGGTCCCTCGGCAGGGCGCGGTGTGAAGTCTTCCGGTTGAAGTTCTCCAGGGCGCTGGCTGTTGGTCCCTTGGCAGGGCGCGGTTTGAAGTCTTCCGGTTGAAGTTCTCCAGGGCGCTGGCTGTTGGTCCCTCGGCAGGGCGCGGTGTGAAGTCTTCCGGTTGAAGTTCTCCAGGGCGCTGGCTTTTGGTCCCTCGGCAGGGCGCGGTGTGAAGTCTTCCGGTTGAAGTTCTCCAGGGCGCTGGCTGTTCCCTCGGCAGGGCGCGGTGTGAAGTCTTCTGGTTGAAATTCTCCAGGGCGCTGGCTGTTGGTCCCTCGGCAGGGCGCGGTGTGAAGTCTTCCGGTTGCAGTTCTCCAGGGCGCTGGCTGTTGGTCCCTCGGCAGGGCGCTGTGTGAAGTCTTCCGGTTGAAGTTCTCCAGGGCGCTGGCTGTTGGTCCCTTGGCAGGGCGCGGTGTGAAGTCTTCCGGTTGAAGTTCTCCAGGGCGCTGGCTGTTGGTCCCTCGGCAGGGCGCGGTGTGAAGTCTTCCAGTTGTTCTCCAGGGCGCCGGCTGTTGGTCCCTCGGCAGGGCGTGCTGCGAAGTCTTCCGGTTAAAGTTCTCTAGAGCGCCGGCTGTTGGTCCCTCGGCAGGGCGTGGTGTGAAGTCTTCCGGTTGAAGTTCTCCAGGGCGCTGGCTGTTGGTCCCTCGGCAGGGCGCGGTGTGAAGTCTTCCGGTTGCAGTTCTCCAGAGCGCTGGCTGTTGGTCCCTCGGCAGGGCACGGTGTGAAGTCTTCCGGTTGCAGTTCTCCAGGGCGCTGGCTGTTGGTCCCTCGGCAGGGCGTGGTGTGAAGTCTTCCGGTTGAAGTTCTCCAGGGAGCTGGCTTTTGGTCCCTCAGCAGGGCGCGGTGTGAAGTCTTCCGGTTGAAGTTCTCCAGGGCGCTGGCTGTTGGTCCCTCGGCAGGGCGTGGTGTGAAGTCTTCCGGTTGAAGTTCTCCAGGGCGCTGGCTGTTGGTCCCTCGGCAGGGCGCGGTGTGAAGTCTTCCGGTTGCAGTTCTCCGGGGCGCTGGCTGTTGGTCCCTCGGCAGGGCGCGGTGTGAAGTCTTCCGGTTGTTCTCCAGGGCACTGGCTGTTGGTCCCTCGGCAGGGCGTGCTGCGAAGTCTTCCGGTTGAAGTTCTCTAGGGCGCCGGCTGTTGGTCCCTCGGCAGGGCGTGGTGTGAAGTCTTCCGGTTGCAGTTCTCCAGGGCGCTGGCTGTTGGTCCCTCGGCAGGGCGCGGTGTGAAGTCTTCCGGTTGAAGTTCTCCAGGGCGCTGGCTGTTGGTCCCTCGGCAGGGCGTGGTGTGAAGTCTTCCGGTTGCAGTTCTCTAGGGCGCTGGCTGTTGGTCCCTCGGCAGGGCGCGGTGTGAAGTCTTCCGGTTGAAGTTCTCCAGGGCGCTGGCTGTTGGTCCCTCGGCAGGGCGCGGTGTGAAGTCTACCGGTTGAAGTTCTCCAGGGCGCTGGCTGTTGGTCCCTCGGCAGGGCGCGGTGTGAAGTCTTCCGGTTGAAGTTCTCCAGGGCGCTGGCTGTTGGTCCCTCGGCAGGGCGTGGTGTGAAGTCTTCCGGTTGCAGTTCTCTAGGGCGCTGGCTGTTGGTCCCTCGGCAGGGCGCGGTGTGAAGTCTTCCGGTTGAAGTTCTCCAGGGCGCTGGCTGTTGGCCCCTTGGCAGGGCGCGGTGTGAAGTCTTCCGGTTGTTCTCCAGGGCGCTGGCTGTTGGTCCCTCGGCAGGGCGTGCTGCGAAGTCTTCCGGTTGAAGTTCTCTAGGGCGCCGGCTGTTGGTCCCTCGGCAGGGCGCGGTGTGAAGTCTTCCGGTTGAAGTTCTCCAGGGCGCTGGCTGTTGGTCCCTCGGCAGGGCGCGGTGTGAAGTCTTCCGGTTGAAGTTCTCCAAGGCGCTGGCTGTTGGTCCCTCGGCAGGGCGTGCTGCGAAGTCTTCCGGTTGAAGTTCTCCAGGGCGCTGGCTGTTGGTCCCTCGGCAGGGCGCGGTGTGAAGTCTACCGGTTGAAGTTCTCCAGGGCGCTGGCTGTTGGTCCCTCGGCAGGGCGCGGTGTAAAGTCTTCCGGTTGAAGTTCTCCAGGGCGCTGGCTGTTGGTCCCTCGGCAGGGCGCGGTGTGAAGTCTTCCGGTTGAAGTTCTCCAGGGTGCTGGCTGTTGGCCCCTTGGCAGGGCGCGGTGTAAAGTCTTCCGGTTGTTCTCCAGGGCGCTGGCTGTTGGTCCCTCGGCAGGGCGCGGTGTGAAGTCTTCCGGTTGCAGTTCTCCAAGGCGCTGGCTGTTGGTCCCTCGGCAGGACGCGGTGTGAAGTCTTCCGGTTGAAATTCTCCAGGGCGCTGGCTGTTGGTCCCTCGGCAGGGCGCGGTGTGAAGTCTTCCGGTTGAAGTTCTCCAGGGCGCTGGCTGTTGGTCCCTCGGCAGGGCGCGGTGAAGTCTTCCGGTTGCAGTTCTCCAGGGCGCTGGCTGTTGGTCCCTCGGCAGGGCGCGGTTTGAAGTCTTCCGGTTGTTCTCCAGGGCGCTGGCTGTTGGTCCCTCGGCAGGGCGCGGTGTGAAGTCTTCCGGTTGCAGTTCTCCAAGGCGCTGGCTGTTGGTCCCTCGGCAGGGCGCGGTGAAGTCTTCCGGTTGCAGTTCTCCAGGCGCTGGCTGTTGGTCCCTCGGCAGGGCGCGGTGTGAAGTCTTCCGGTTGCAGTTCTCCAGAGCGCTGGCTGTTGGTCTCTCGGCAGGGCGCGGTGTGAAGTCTTCCGGTTGCAGTTCTCCAGGGCGCTGGCTGTTGGTCCCTCGGCAGGGCGTGGTGTGAAGTCTTCCGGTTGTTCTCCAGGGCGCTGGCTGTTGGTACCTCGGCAGGGCGCGGTGTGAAGTCTTCCGGTTGAAGTTCTCCAGGGCGCTGGCTGTTGGTCCCTTGGCAGGGCGCGGTGTGAAGTCTTCCGGTTGAAGTTCTCCAGGGCGCTGGCTGTTGGTCCCTTGGCAGGGCGCGGTGTGAAGTCTTCCGGTTGAAGTTCTCCAGGGCGCTGGCTGTTGGTCCCTCGGCAGGGCGCGGTGTGAAGTCTTCCGGTTGAAGTTCTCCAGGGCGCTGGCTGTTGGTCCCTCGGCAGGGCGTGCTGCGAAGTCTTCCGGTTGAAGTTCTCTAGGGCGCCGGCTGTTGGTCCCTCGGCAGGGCGCGTTGTGAAGTCTTCCGGTTGAAGTTCTCCAGGGCGCTGGCTGTTGGTCCCTCGGCAGAGCGCGGTGTGAAGTCTTCCGGTTGAAGTTCTCCAGGGCGCTGGCTGTTGGTCCCTCGGCAGTGCGCGGTGTGAAGTCTTCCGGTTGCAGTTCTCCAAGGCGCTGGCTGTTGGTCCCTCGGCAGGGCGCGGTGTGAAGTCTTCCGGTTGAAGTTCTCCAGGGCGCTGGCTGTTGGTCCCTCGGCAGGGCGCGGTGAAGTCTTCCGGTTGCAGTTTTCCAGGCGCTGGCTGTTGGTCCCTCGGCAGGGCGCGGTGTGAAGTCTTCCGGTTGAAGTTCTCCAGGGCGCTGGCTGTTGGTCCCTCGGCAGGGCGCGGTGTGAAGTCTTCCGGTTGAAGTTCTCCAGGGCGCTGGCTGTTGGTCCCTCGGCAGGGCGTGCTGCGAAGTCTTCCGGTTGAAGTTCTCTAGGGCGCTGGCTGTTGGTCCCTTGGCAGGGCGCGGTGTGAAGTCTTCCGGTTGAAGTTCTCCAGGGCGCTGGCTGTTGGTCCCTCGGCAGGGCGCGGTGTGAAGTCTTCCGGTTGTTCTCCAGGGCGCTGGCTATTGGTCCCTCGGCAGGGCGCGGTGTGAAGTCTTCCGGTTGAAGTTCTCCAGGGCGCTGGCTGTTGGTCCCTCGGCAGGGCGCGGTGTGAAGTCTACCGGTTGAAGTTCTCCAGGGCGCTGGCTGTTGGTCCCTCGGCAGGGCGCGGTGTGAAGTCTACCGGTTGAAGTTCTCCAGGGCGCTGGCTGTTGGTCCCTCGGCAGGGCGCGGTGTGAAGTCTTCCGGTTGATGTTCTCCAGGGTGCTGGCTGTTGGCCCCTCGGCAGGGCGCGGTGTGAAGTCTTCCGGTTGCAGTTCTCCAGGGCGCTGGCTGTTGGTCCCTCGGCAGGGCGCTGTGTGAAGTCTTCCGGTTGAAGTTCTCCAGGGCGCTGGCTGTTGGTCCCTTGGCAGGGCGCGGTGTGAAGTCTTCCGGTTGAAGTTCTCCAGGGCGCTGGCTGTTGGTCCCTCGGCAGGGCGCGGTGTGAAGTCTTCCAGTTGTTCTCCAGGGCGCCGGCTGTTGGTCCCTCGGCAGGGCGTGCTGCGAAGTCTTCCGGTTAAAGTTCTCTAGAGCGCCGGCTGTTGGTCCCTCGGCAGGGCGTGGTGTGAAGTCTTCCGGTTGAAGTTCTCCAGGGCGCTGGCTGTTGGTCCCTCGGCAGGGCGCGGTGTGAAGTCTTCCGGTTGCAGTTCTCCAGAGCGCTGGCTGTTGGTCCCTCGGCAGGGCACGGTGTGAAGTCTTCCGGTTGCAGTTCTCCAGGGCGCTGGCTGTTGGTCCCTCGGCAGGGCGTGGTGTGAAGTCTTCCGGTTGAAGTTCTCCAGGGAGCTGGCTGTTGGTCCCTCGGCAGGGCGCGGTGTGAAGTCTTCCGGTTGAAGTTCTCCAGGGCGCCGGCTGTTGGTCCCTCGGCAGGGCGTGCTGCGAAGTCTTCCGGTTGCAGTTCTCCAGGGCGCTGGCTGTTGGTCCCTCGGCAGGGCGCGGTGTGAAGTCTTCCGGTAGAAGTTCTCCAGGGCGCCGGCTGTTGGTCCCTCGGCAGGGCGTGCTGCGAAGTCTTCCGGTTGCAGTTCTCCAGGGCGCTGGCTGTTGGTCCCTCGGCAGGGCGCGGTGTGAAGTCTTCCGGTTGAAGTTCTCCAGGGCGCTGGCTGTTGGTCCCTTGGCAGGGCGCGGTTTGAAGTCTTCCGGTTGAAGTTCTCCAGGGCGCTGGCTGTTGGTCCCTCGGCAGGGCGCGGTGTGAAGTCTTCCGGTTGAAGTTCTCCAGGGCGCTGGCTTTTGGTCCCTCGGCAGGGCGCGGTGTGAAGTCTTCCGGTTGAAGTTCTCCAGGGCGCTGGCTGTTCCCTCGGCAGGGCGCGGTGTGAAGTCTTCTGGTTGAAATTCTCCAGGGCGCTGGCTGTTGGTCCCTCGGCAGGGCGCGGTGTGAAGTCTTCCGGTTGCAGTTCTCCAGGGCGCTGGCTGTTGGTCCCTCGGCAGGGCGCTGTGTGAAGTCTTCCGGTTGAAGTTCTCCAGGGCGCTGGCTGTTGGTCCCTTGGCAGGGCGCGGTGTGAAGTCTTCCGGTTGAAGTTCTCCAGGGCGCTGGCTGTTGGTCCCTCGGCAGGGCGCGGTGTGAAGTCTTCCAGTTGTTCTCCAGGGCGCCGGCTGTTGGTCCCTCGGCAGGGCGTGCTGCGAAGTCTTCCGGTTAAAGTTCTCTAGAGCGCCGGCTGTTGGTCCCTCGGCAGGGCGTGGTGTGAAGTCTTCCGGTTGAAGTTCTCCAGGGCGCTGGCTGTTGGTCCCTCGGCAGGGCGCGGTGTGAAGTCTTCCGGTTGCAGTTCTCCAGAGCGCTGGCTGTTGGTCCCTCGGCAGGGCACGGTGTGAAGTCTTCCGGTTGCAGTTCTCCAGGGCGCTGGCTGTTGGTCCCTCGGCAGGGCGTGGTGTGAAGTCTTCCGGTTGAAGTTCTCCAGGGAGCTGGCTTTTGGTCCCTCAGCAGGGCGCGGTGTGAAGTCTTCCGGTTGAAGTTCTCCAGGGCGCTGGCTGTTGGTCCCTCGGCAGGGCGTGGTGTGAAGTCTTCCGGTTGAAGTTCTCCAGGGCGCTGGCTGTTGGTCCCTCGGCAGGGCGCGGTGTGAAGTCTTCCGGTTGCAGTTCTCCGGGGCGCTGGCTGTTGGTCCCTCGGCAGGGCGCGGTGTGAAGTCTTCCGGTTGTTCTCCAGGGCACTGGCTGTTGGTCCCTCGGCAGGGCGTGCTGCGAAGTCTTCCGGTTGAAGTTCTCTAGGGCGCCGGCTGTTGGTCCCTCGGCAGGGCGTGGTGTGAAGTCTTCCGGTTGCAGTTCTCCAGGGCGCTGGCTGTTGGTCCCTCGGCAGGGCGCGGTGTGAAGTCTTCCGGTTGAAGTTCTCCAGGGCGCTGGCTGTTGGTCCCTCGGCAGGGCGTGGTGTGAAGTCTTCCGGTTGCAGTTCTCTAGGGCGCTGGCTGTTGGTCCCTCGGCAGGGCGCGGTGTGAAGTCTTCCGGTTGAAGTTCTCCAGGGCGCTGGCTGTTGGTCCCTTGGCAGGGCGCGGTGTGAAGTCTACCGGTTGAAGTTCTCCAGGGCGCTGGCTGTTGGTCCCTCGGCAGGGCGCGGTGTGAAGTCTTCCGGTTGAAGTTCTCCAGGGCGCTGGCTGTTGGTCCCTCGGCAGGGCGTGGTGTGAAGTCTTCCGGTTGCAGTTCTCTAGGGCGCTGGCTGTTGGTCCCTCGGCAGGGCGCGGTGTGAAGTCTTCCGGTTGAAGTTCTCCAGGGCGCTGGCTGTTGGCCCCTTGGCAGGGCGCGGTGTGAAGTCTTCCGGTTGTTCTCCAGGGCGCTGGCTGTTGGTCCCTCGGCAGGGCGTGCTGCGAAGTCTTCCGGTTGAAGTTCTCTAGGGCGCCGGCTGTTGGTCCCTCGGCAGGGCGCGGTGTGAAGTCTTCCGGTTGAAGTTCTCCAGGGCGCTGGCTGTTGGTCCCTCGGCAGGGCGCGGTGTGAAGTCTTCCGGTTGAAGTTCTCCAAGGCGCTGGCTGTTGGTCCCTCTGCAGGGCGTGCTGCGAAGTCTTCCGGTTGAAGTTCTCCAGGGCGCTGGCTGTTGGTCCCTCGGCAGGGCGCGGTGTGAAGTCTACCGGTTGAAGTTCTCCAGGGCGCTGGCTGTTGGTCCCTCGGCAGGGCGCGGTGTGAAGTCTTCCGGTTGAAGTTCTCCAGGGTGCTGGCTGTTGGCCCCTTGGCAGGGCGCGGTGTAAAGTCTTTCGGTTGTTCTCCAGGGCGCTGGCTGTTGGTCCCTCGGCAGGGCGCGGTGTGAAGTCTTCCGGTTGCAGTTCTCCAAGGCGCTGGCTGTTGGTCCCTCGGCAGGACGCGGTGTGAAGTCTTCCGGTTGAAATTCTCCAGGGCGCTGGCTGTTGGTCCCTCGGCAGGGCGCGGTGTGAAGTCTTCCGGTTGAAGTTCTCCAGGGCGCTGGCTGTTGGTCCCTCGGCATGGCGCGGTGAAGTCTTCCGGTTGCAGTTCTCCAGGGCGCTGGCTGTTGGTCCCTCGGCAGGGCGCGGTTTGAAGTCTTCCGGTTGTTCTCCAGGGCGCTGGCTGTTGGTCCCTCGGCAGGGCGCGGTGTGAAGTCTTCCGGTTGCAGTTCTCCAAGGCGCTGGCTGTTGGTCCCTCGGCAGGGCGCGGTGAAGTCTTCCGGTTGCAGTTCTCCAGGCGCTGGCTGTTGGTCCCTCGGCAGGGCGCGGTGTGAAGTCTTCCGGTTGCAGTTCTCTAGGGCGCTGGCTGTTGGTCCCTCGGCAGGGCGCGGTGTGAAGTCTTCCGGTTGAAGTTCTCCAGGGCGCTGGCTGTTGGCCCCTTGGCAGGGCGCGGTGTGAAGTCTTCCGGTTGTTCTCCAGGGCGCTGGCTGTTGGTCCCTCGGCAGGGCGTGCTGCGAAGTCTTCCGGTTGAAGTTCTCTAGGGCGCCGGCTGTTGGTCCCTCGGCAGGGCGCGGTGTGAAGTCTTCCGGTTGAAGTTCTCCAGGGCGCTGGCTGTTGGTCCCTCGGCAGGGCGCGGTGTGAAGTCTTCCGGTTGAAGTTCTCCAAGGCGCTGGCTGTTGGTCCCTCGGCAGGGCGTGCTGCGAAGTCTTCCGGTTGAAGTTCTCCAGGGCGCTGGCTGTTGGTCCCTCGGCAGGGCGCGGTGTGAAGTCTACCGGTTGAAGTTCTCCAGGGCGCTGGCTGTTGGTCCCTCGGCAGGGCGCGGTGTGAAGTCTTCCGGTTGAAGTTCTCCAGGGTGCTGGCTGTTGGCCCCTTGGCAGGGCGCGGTGTAAAGTCTTCCGGTTGTTCTCCAGGGCGCTGGCTGTTGGTCCCTCGGCAGGGCGCGGTGTGAAGTCTTCCGGTTGCAGTTCTCCAAGGCGCTGGCTGTTGGTCCCTCGGCAGGACGCGGTGTGAAGTCTTCCGGTTGAAATTCTCCAGGGCGCTGGCTGTTGGTCCCTCGGCAGGGCGCGGTGTGAAGTCTTCCGGTTGAAGTTCTCCAGGGCGCTGGCTGTTGGTCCCTCGGCAGGGCGCGGTGAAGTCTTCCGGTTGCAGTTCTCCAGGGCGCTGGCTGTTGGTCCCTCGGCAGGGCGCGGTTTGAAGTCTTCCGGTTGTTCTCCAGGGCGCTGGCTGTTGGTCCCTCGGCAGGGCGCGGTGTGAAGTCTTCCGGTTGCAGTTCTCCAAGGCGCTGGCTGTTGGTCCCTCGGCAGGGCGCGGTGAAGTCTTCCGGTTGCAGTTCTCCAGGCGCTGGCTGTTGGTCCCTCGGCAGGGCGCGGTGTGAAGTCTTCCGGTTGCAGTTCTCCAGAGCGCTGGCTGTTGGTCTCTCGGCAGGGCGCGGTGTGAAGTCTTCCGGTTGCAGTTCTCCAGGGCGCTGGCTGTTGGTCCCTCGGCAGGGCGTGGTGTGAAGTCTTCCGGTTGTTCTCCAGGGCGCTGGCTGTTGGTACCTCGGCAGGGCGCGGTGTGAAGTCTTCCGGTTGAAGTTCTCCAGGGCGCTGGCTGTTGGTCCCTTGGCAGGGCGCGGTGTGAAGTCTTCCGGTTGAAGTTCTCCAGGGCGCTGGCTGTTGGTCCCTTGGCAGGGCGCGGTGTGAAGTCTTCCGGTTGAAGTTCTCCAGGGCGCTGGCTGTTGGTCCCTCGGCAGGGCGCGGTGTGAAGTCTTCCGGTTGAAGTTCTCCAGGGCGCTGGCTGTTGGTCCCTCGGCAGGGCGTGCTGCGAAGTCTTCCGGTTGAAGTTCTCTAGGGCGCCGGCTGTTGGTCCCTCGGCAGGGCGAGTTGTGAAGTCTTCCGGTTGAAGTTCTCCAGGGCGCTGGCTGTTGGTCCCTCGGCAGAGCGCGGTGTGAAGTCTTCCGGTTGAAGTTCTCCAGGGCGCTGGCTGTTGGTCCCTCGGCAGTGCGCGGTGTGAAGTCTTCCGGTTGCAGTTCTCCAAGGCGCTGGCTGTTGGTCCCTCGGCAGGGCGCGGTGTGAAGTCTTCCGGTTGAAGTTCTCCAGGGCGCTGGCTGTTGGTCCCTCGGCAGGGCGCGGTGAAGTCTTCCGGTTGCAGTTTTCCAGGCGCTGGCTGTTGGTCCCTCGGCAGGGCGCGGTGTGAAGTCTTCCGGTTGAAGTTCTCCAGGGCGCTGGCTGTTGGTCCCTCGGCAGGGCGCGGTGTGAAGTCTTCCGGTTGAAGTTCTCCAGGGCGCTGGCTGTTGGTCCCTTGGCAGGGCGCGGTGTGAAGTTTTCTGGTTGAAGTTCTCCAGGGCGCTGGCTGTTGGTCCCTCGGCAGGGCTCGGTGTGAAGTCTTCCGGTTGTTCTCCAGGGCGCTGGCTATTGGTCCCTCGGCAGGGCGCGGTGTGAAGTCTTCCGGTTGCAGTTCTCCAGGGCGCTGGCTGTTGGTCCCTCGGCAGGGCGCGGTGTGAAGTCTTCCGGTTGAAGTTCTCCAGGGCGCTGGCTGTTGGTCCCTCGGCAGGGCGCGGTGTGAAGTCTACCGGTTGAAGTTCTCCAGGGCGCTGGCTGTTGGTCCCTCGGCAGGGCGCGGTGTGAAGTCTACCGGTTGAAGTTCTCCAGGGCGCTGGCTGTTGGTCCCTCGGCAGGGCGCGGTGTGAAGTCTTCCGGTTGATGTTCTCCAGGGTGCTGGCTGTTGGCCCCTTGGCAGGGCGCGGTGTAAAGTCTTCCGGTTGTTCTCCAAGGCGCTGGCTGTTGGTCCCTCGGCAGGACGCGGTGTGAAGTCTTCCGGTTGAAATTCTCCAGGGCGCTGGCTGTTGGTCCCTCGGCAGGGCGCGGTGTGAAGTCTTCCGGTTGAAGTTCTCCAGGGCGCTGGCTGTTGGTCCCTCGGCAGGGCGCGGTTTGAAGTCTTCCGGTTGTTCTCCAGGGCGCTGGCTGTTGGTCCCTCGGCAGGGCGCGGTGTGAAGTCTTCCGGTTGAAGTTCTCCAGTGTGCTGGCTGTTGGTCCCTCGGCAGGGCGCGGTGTGAAGTCTTCCGGTTGTTCTCCAGGGCGCTGGCTGTTGGTCCCTCGGCAGGGCGCGGTGTGAAGTCTTCCGGTTGCAGTTCTCCAAGGCGCTGGCTGTTGGTCCCTCGGCAGGGCGCGGTGAAGTCTTCCGGTTGCAGTTCTCCAGGCGCTGGCTGTTGGTACCTCGGCAGGGCGCGGTGTGAAGTCTTCCGGTTGCAGTTCTCCAGAGCGCTGGCTGTTGGTCTCTCGGCAGGGCGCGGTGTGAAGTCTTCCGGTTGCAGTTCTCCAGGGCGCTGGCTGTTGGTCCCTCGGCAGGGCGTGGTGTGAAGCCTTCCGGTTGTTCTCCAGGGCGCTGGCTATTGGTACCTCGGCAGGGCGTGGTGTGAAGTCTTCCGGTTGAAGTTCTCCAGGGCGCTGGCTGTTGGTCCCTTGGCAGGGCGCGGTGTGAAGTCTTCCGGTTGAAGTTCTCCAGGGCGCTGGCTGTTGGTCCCTCGGCAGGGCGCGGTGTGAAGTTTTCCGGTTGAAGTTCTCCAGGGCGCTGGCTGTTGGTTCCTCGGCAGGGCGCGGTGTGAAGTCTTACGGTTGTTCTCCAGGGCGCTGGCTGTTGGTCCCTCGGCAGGGCGTGCTGCGAAGTCTTCCGGTTAAAGTTCTCTAGAGCGCCGGCTGTTGGTCCCTCGGCAGGGCGTGGTGTGAAGTCTTCCGGTTGAAGTTCTCCAGGGCGCTGGCTGTTGGTCCCTCGGCAGGGCGCGGTGTGAAGTCTTCCGGTTGCAGTTCTCCAGGGCGCTGGCTGTTGGTCCCTCGGCAGGGCATGCTGCGAAGTCTTCCGGTTGAAGTTCTCTAGGGCGCTGGCTGTTGGTCCCTTGGCAGGGCGCGGTGTGAAGTCTTCCGGTTGAAGTTCTCCAGGGCGCTAGCTGTTGGTCCCTCGGCAGGGCATGCTGCGAAGTCTTCCGGTTGAAGTTCTCCAGGGCGCTGGCTGTTGGTCCCTCGGCAGGGCGCGGTGTGAAGTCTTCCGGTTGCAGTTCTCCAGGGCGCTGGCTGTTGGTCCCACGGCAGGGCGCTGTGTGAAGTCTTCCGGTTGAAGTTCTCCAGGGCGCTGGCTGTTGGTCCCTTGGCAAGGCGCGATGTGAAGTCTTCCGGTTGAAGTTCTCCAGGGCGCTGGCTGTTGGTCCCTCGGCAGGGCGCGGTGTGAAGTCTTCCGGTTGAAGTTCTCCAGGGCGCTGGCTGTTGGTCCCTTGGCAGGGCGCGATGTGAAGTCTTCCGGTTGAAGTTCTCCAGGGCGCTGGCTGTTGGTCCCTCGGCAGGGCGCGGTGTGAAGTCTTCCGGTTGAAGTTCTCCAGGGCGCTGGCTGTTGGTCCCTCGGCAGGGCGCGGTGTGAAGTCTTCCGGTTGAAGTTCTCCAGGGCGCTGGCTGTTGGTCCCTCGGCAGGGCGCGGTTTGAAGTCTTCCGGTTGTTCTCCAGGGTGCTGGCTGTTGGTCCCTCGGCAGGGCGCGGTGTGAAGTCTTCCGGTTGAAGTTCTCCAGGGCGCTGGCTGTTGGTCCCTCAACAGGGCGCGGTGTGAAGTCTTCCGGTTGAAGTTCTCCAGGGCGCTGGCTGCTGGTCCCTCGGCAGGGCGCGGTGTGAAGTCTTCCGGTTGAAGTTCTCCAGTGTGCTGGCTGTTGGTCCCTCGGCAGGGCGCGGTGTGAAGTCTTCCGGTTGCAGTTCTCCAGGGCGCTGGCTGTTGGTCCCTCGGCAGGGCGTGGTGTGAAGTCTTCCGGTTGAAGTTCTCCAGGGCGCTTGCTTTTGGTCCCTCGGCAGGGCGCGGTGTGAAGTCTTCCGGTTGAAGTTCTCCAGGGCGCTGGCTGTTGGTCCCTCGGCAGAGCGCGGTGTGAAGTCTTCCGGTTGAAGTTCTCCAGGGCGCTGGCTGTTGGTCCCTCGGCAGTGCGCGGTGTGAAGTCTTCCGGTTGCAGTTCTCCAAGGCGCTGGCTGTTGGTCCCTCGGCAGGGCGCGGTGAAGTCTTCCGGTTGCAGTTTTCCAGGCGCTGGCTGTTGGTCCCTCGGCAGGGCGCGGTGTGAAGTCTTCCGGTTGAAGTTCTCCAGGGCGCTGGCTGTTGGTCCCTCGGCAGGGCGCGGTGTGAAGTCTTCCGGTTGAAGTTCTCCAGGGCGCTGGCTGTTGGTCCCTTGGCAGGGCGCGGTGTGAAGTTTTCTGGTTGAAGTTCTCCAGGGCGCTGGCTGTTGGTCCCTCGGCAGGGCGTGCTGCGAAGTCTTCCGGTTGAAGTTCTCTAGGGCGCTGGCTGTTGGTCCCTTGGCAGGGCGCGGTGTGAAGTCTTCCGGTTGAAGTTCTCCAGGGCGCTGGCTGTTGGTCCCTCGGCAGGGCGCGGTGTGAAGTCTTCCGGTTGTTCTCCAGGGCGCTGGCTATTGGTCCCTCGGCAGGGCGCGGTGTGAAGTCTTCCGGTTGCAGTTCTCCAGGGCGCTGGCTGTTGGTCCCTCGGCAGGGCGCGGTGTGAAGTCTTCCGGTTGAAGTTCTCCAGGGCGCTGGCTGTTGGTCCCTCGGCAGGGCGCGGTGTGAAGTCTACCGGTTGAAGTTCTCCAGGGCGCTGGCTGTTGGTCCCTCGGCAGGGCGCGGTGTGAAGTCTACCGGTTGAAGTTCTCCAGGGCGCTGGCTGTTGGTCCCTCGGCAGGGCGCGGTGTGAAGTCTTCCGGTTGAAGTTCTCCAGGGTGCTGGCTGTTGGCCCCTTGGCAGGGCGCGGTGTAAAGTCTTCCGGTTGTTCTCCAAGGCGCTGGCTGTTGGTCCCTCGGCAGGACGCGGTGTGAAGTCTTCCGGTTGAAATTCTCCAGGGCGCTGGCTGTTGGTCCCTCGGCAGGGCGCGGTGTGAAGTCTTCCGGTTGAAGTTCTCCAGGGCGCTGGCTGTTGGTCCCTCGGCAGGGCGCGGTTTGAAGTCTTCCGGTTGTTCTCCAGGGCGCTGGCTGTTGGTCCCTCGGCAGGGCGCGGTGTGAAGTCTTCCGGTTGAAGTTCTCCAGTGTGCTGGCTGTTGGTCCCTCGGCAGGGCGCGGTGTGAAGTCTTCCGGTTGTTCTCCAGGGCGCTGGCTGTTGGTCCCTCGGCAGGGCGCGGTGTGAAGTCTTCCGGTTGCAGTTCTCCAAGGCGCTGGCTGTTGGTCCCTCGGCAGGGCGCGGTGAAGTCTTCCGGTTGCAGTTCTCCAGGCGCTGGCTGTTGGTACCTCGGCAGGGCGCGGTGTGAAGTCTTCCGGTTGCAGTTCTCCAGAGCGCTGGCTGTTGGTCTCTCGGCAGGGCGCGGTGTGAAGTCTTCCGGTTGAAGTTCTCCAGGGCGCTGGCTGTTGGTCCCTCGGCAGGGCGTGGTGTGAAGCCTTCCGGTTGTTCTCCAGGGCGCTGGCTATTGGTACCTCGGCAGGGCGCGGTGTGAAGTCTTCCGGTTGAAGTTCTCCAGGGCGCTGGCTGTTGGTCCCTTGGCAGGGCGCGGTGTGAAGTCTTCCGGTTGAAGTTCTCCAGGGCGCTGGCTGTTGGTCCCTCGGCAGGGCGCGGTGTGAAGTTTTCCGGTTGAAGTTCTCCAGGGCGCTGGCTGTTGGTTCCTCGGCAGGGCGCGGTGTGAAGTCTTACGGTTGTTCTCCAGGGCGCTGGCTGTTGGTCCCTCGGCAGGGCGTGCTGCGAAGTCTTCCGGTTAAAGTTCTCTAGAGCGCCGGCTGTTGGTCCCTCGGCAGGGCGTGGTGTGAAGTCTTCCGGTTGAAGTTCTCCAGGGCGCTGGCTGTTGGTCCCTCGGCAGGGCGCGGTGTGAAGTCTTCCGGTTGCAGTTCTCCAGGGCGCTGGCTGTTGGTCCCTCGGCAGGGCATGCTGCGAAGTCTTCCGGTTGAAGTTCTCTAGGGCGCTGGCTGTTGGTCCCTTGGCAGGGCGCGGTGTGAAGTCTTCCGGTTGAAGTTCTCCAGGGCGCTAGCTGTTGGTCCCTCGGCAGGGCATGCTGCGAAGTCTTCCGGTTGAAGTTCTCCAGGGCGCTGGCTGTTGGTCCCTCGGCAGGGCGCGGTGTGAAGTCTTCCGGTTGCAGTTCTCCAGGGCGCTGGCTGTTGGTCCCACGGCAGGGCGCTGTGTGAAGTCTTCCGGTTGAAGTTCTCCAGGGCGCTGGCTGTTGGTCCCTTGGCAAGGCGCGATGTGAAGTCTTCCGGTTGAAGTTCTCCAGGGCGCTGGCTGTTGGTCCCTCGGCAGGGCGCGGTGTGAAGTCTTCCGGTTGAAGTTCTCCAGGGCGCTGGCTGTTGGTCCCTTGGCAGGGCGCGATGTGAAGTCTTCCGGTTGAAGTTCTCCAGGGCGCTGGCTGTTGGTCCCTCGGCAGGGCGCGGTGTGAAGTCTTCCGGTTGAAGTTCTCCAGGGCGCTGGCTGTTGGTCCCTCGGCAGGGCGCGGTGTGAAGTCTTCCGGTTGAAGTTCTCCAGGGCGCTGGCTGTTGGTCCCTCGGCAGGGCGCGGTGTGAAGTCTTCCGGTTGAAGTTCTCCAGGGCGCTGGCTGTTGGTCCCTCAACAGGGCGCGGTGTGAAGTCTTCCGGTTGAAGTTCTCCAGGGCGCTGGCTGCTGGTCCCTCGGCAGGGCGCGGTGTGAAGTCTTCCGGTTGAAGTTCTCCAGTGTGCTGGCTGTTGGTCCCTCGGCAGGGCGCGGTGTGAAGTCTTCCGGTTGCAGTTCTCCAGGGCGCTGGCTGTTGGTCCCTCGGCAGGGCGTGGTGTGAAGTCTTCCGGTTGAAGTTCTCCAGGGCGCTTGCTTTTGGTCCCTCGGCAGGGCGCGGTGTGAAGTCTTCCGGTTGAAGTTCTCCAGGGCGCTGGCTGTTGGTCCCTCGGCAGGGCGTGGTGTAAAGTCTTCCGGTTGAAGTTCTCCAGGGCGCTGGCTGTTGGTCCCTCGGCAGGGCGCGGTGTGAAGTCTTCCGGTTGCAGTTCTCCAGGGCGCTGGCTGTTGGTCCCTCGGCAGGGCGTGCTGCGAAGTCTTCCGGTTGAAGTTCTCTAGGACGCTGGCTGTTGGTCCCTTGGCAGGGCGCGGTGTGAAGTCTTCCGGTTGAAGTTCTCCAGGGCGCTGGCTGTTGGTCCCTCGGCAGGGCGCGGTTTGAAGTCTTCCGGTTGTTCTCCAGGGTGCTGGCTGTTGGTCTCTCGGCAGGGCGCGGTGTGAAGTCTTCCGGTTGAAGTTCTCCAGGGCGCTGGCTGTTGGTCCCTCAACAGGGCGCGGTGTGAAGTCTTCCGGTTGAGGTTCTCTAGGGCGCCGGCTGTTGGTCCCTCGGCAGGGCGCGGTGTGAAGTCTTCCGGTTGCAGTTCTCCAGGGCGCTGGCTGTTGGTCCCTCGGCAGGGCGCGGTGTGAAGTCTTCCGGTTGAAGTTCTCCAGGGCGCTGGCTGTTGGTCCCTTGGCAGGGCGCGGTGTGAAGTCTTCCAGTTGAAGTTCTCCAGGGCGCTGGCTGTTGGTCCCTTGGCAGGGCGCGGTGTGAAGTCTTCCGGTTGAAGTTCTCCAGGGCGCTGGCTGTTGGTCCCTCGGCAGGGCGCGGTGTGAAGTCTTCCGGTTGAAGTTCTCCAGGGCGCTGGCTGTTGGTCCCTCGGCAGGGCGCGGTGTGAAGTCTTCCGGTTGAAGTTCTCCAGGGCGCTGGCTGTTGGTCCCTCGGCAGGGCGCGGTGTGAAGTCTTCCGGTTGAAGTTCTCCAGGGCGCTGGCTGTTGGTCCCTCGGCAGGGCGCGTTGTGAAGTCTTCCGGTTGTTCTCCAGGGCGCCGGCTGTTGGTCCCTCGGCAGGGCGTGCTGCGAAGTCTTCCGGTTGAAGTTCTCTAGGGCGCCGGCTGTTGGGCCCTCGGCAGGGCGTGGTGTGAAGTCTTCCGGTTGAAGTTCTCCAGGGCGCTGGCTGTTGGTCCCTCGGCAGGGCGCGGTGTGAAGTCTTCCGGTTGAAGTTCTCCAGGGCGCTGGCTGTTGGTCCCTCGGCAGGGCGCGGTGTGAAGTCTTCCGGTTGAAGTTCTCCAGGGCGCTGGCTGTTGGTCCCTCGGCAGGGTGCGGTGTGAAGTCTTCCGGTTGAAGTTCTCCAGGGCGCTGGCTGTTGGTCCCTTGGCAGGGCGCGGTGTGAAGTCGTCCGGTTGAAGTTCTCCAGGGCGCTGGCTGTTAGCCCCTCAGCAGGGCGAGGTGTGAAGTCTTCCGGTTGAAGTTCTCCAGGGCGCTGGCTGTTGGTCCCTCGGCAGGGCGCGGTGTTAAGTCTTCCGGTTGATCTCCAGGGCGCCGGCTGTTGGTTCCTCGGCAGGGCGTGCTGCGAAGTCTTCCGGTTGAAGTACTCCAGGGCGCTGGATGTTGGTCCCTCAACAGGGCGCGGTGTGAAGTCTTCCGGTGGCAGTTCTCCAGGTCGCTGGCTGTTGGTTCCTCGGCAGGGTGTGGGTTGAAGTTCTCTAGAACGCCGGCTGTTGGTCCCTCGGCAGGGTGCGGTGTGAAGTCTTCCGGTTGTTCTCCAGGGCGCTGGCTGTTGGTCCCTCGGCAGGGCGTGGTGTGAAGTCTTCCGGTTGTTCTCCTGGGCGCTGGCTGTTGGTCCCTCGGCAGGGCGCGGTGTGAAGTCTTCCGGTTGCAGTTCTCCAGGGCGCTGGCTGTTGGTCCCTCGGCAGGGCGCGGTGTGAAGTCTTCCGGTTGCAGTTCTCCAAGGCGCTGGCTGTTGGTCCCTCGGCAGGGCGCGGTGAAGTCTTCCGGTTGCAGTTTTCCAGGCGCTGGCTGTTGGTCCCTCGGCAGGGCGCGGTGTGAAGTCTTCCGGTTGAAGTTCTCCAAGGCGCTGGCTGTTGGTCCCTCGGCAGGGCGTGGTGTGAAGTCTTCCGGTTGCAGTTCTCTAGGGCGCTGGCTGTTGGTCCCTCGGCAGGGCGCGGTGTGAAGTCTTCCGGTTGAAGTTCTCCAGGGCGCTGGCTGTTGGTCCCTCGGCAGGGCGCGGTGTGAAGTCTTCCGGTTGAAGTTCTCCAGGGCGCTGGCTGTTGGTCCCTCGGCAGGGCGCGGTGTGAAGTCTTCCGGTTGAAGTTCTCCAGGGCGCTGGCTGTTGGTCCCTCGGCAGGGCGCGGTGTGAAGTCTTCCAGTTGTTCTCCAGGGCGCCGGCTGTTGGTCCCTCGGCAGGGCGTGCTGCGAAGTCTTCCGGTTGAAGTTCTCTAGGGCGCCGGCTGTTGGTCCCTCGGCAGGGCGCGGTGTGAAGTCTTCCGGTTGAAGTTCTCTAGGGCGCTGGCTGTTGGTCCCTCGGCAGGGCGCGGTGTGAAGTCTTCCGGTTGATCTCCAGGGCGCCGGCTGTTGGTTCCTCGGCAGGGCGTGCTGCGAAGTCTTCCGGTTGAAGTTCTCCAGGGCGCTGGATGTTGGTCCCTCAACAGGGCGCGGTGTGAAGTCTTCCGGTGGCAGTTCTCCAGGTCGCTGGCTGTTGGTTCCTCGGCAGGGCATGGTGTGAAGTCTTCCGGTTGAAGTTCTCCAGGGCGCTGGCTGTTGGTCCCTCGGCAGGGCGCGGTGTGAAGTCTTCCAGTTGTTCTCCAGGGCGCCGGCTGTTGGTCCCTCGGCAGGGCGTGCTGCGAAGTCTTCCGGTTGAAGTTCTCTAGGGCGCCGGCTGTTGGTCCCTCGGCAGGGCGCGGTGTGAAATCTTCCGGTTGCAGTTCTCCAGGGCGCTGGCTGTTGGTCCCTTGGCAGGGCGCGGTGTGAAGTCTTCCGGTTGCAGTTCTCCAGGGCGCTGGCTGTTGGTCCCTTGGCAGGGCGCGATGTGAAGTCTTCCGGTTGAAGTTCTCCAGGGCGCTAGCTGTTGGTCCCTCGGCAGGGCATGCTGCGAAGTCTTCCGGTTGAAATTCTCCAGGGCGCTGGCTGTTGGTCCCTCGGCAGGGTGCGGTGTGAAGTCTTCCGGTTGCAGTTCTCCAGGGCGCTGGCTGTTGATCCCTCGGCAGGGCGCGATGTGAAGTCTTCCGGTTGAAGTTCTCCAGGGCGCTGGCTGTTGGTCCCTCGGCAGGGCATGCTGCGAAGTCTTCCGGTTGAAATTCTTCAGGGCGCTGGCTGTTGGTCCCTTGGCAAGGCGCGATGTGAAGTCTTCCGGTTGAAGTTCTCCAGGGCGCTGGCTGTTGGTCCCTCGGCAGGGCGCGGTGTGAAGTCTTCCGGTTGAAGTTCTCCAGGGCGCTGGCTGTTGGTCCCTCGGCAGGGCGCGGTGTGAAGTCTTCCGGTTGAAGTTCTCCAGGGCGCTGGCTGTTGGTCCCTTGGCAGGGCGCGATGTGAAGTCTTCCGGTTGAAGTTCTCCAGGGCGCTGGCTGTTGGTCCCTCGGCAGGGCGCGGTGTGAAGTCTTCCGGTTGAAGTTCTCCAGGGCGCTGGCTGTTGGTCCTTCGGCAGGGCGCAGTGTGAAGTCTTCCGGTTGAAGTTCTCCAGGGCGCTGGCTGTTGGTCCCTCGGCAGGGCGCGGTGTGAAGTCTTCCGGTTGAAGTTCTCCAGGGTGCTGGCTGTTGGCCCCTTGGCAGGGCGCGGTGTAAAGTCTTCCGGTTGTTCTCCAGGGCGCTGGCTGTTGGTCCCTCGGCAGGGCGCGGTGTGAAGTCTTCCGGTTGCAGTTCTCTAAGGCGCTGGCTGTTGGTCCCTCGGCAGGACGCGGTGTGAAGTCTTCCGGTTGAAATTCTCCAGGGCGCTGGCTGTTGGTCCCTCGGCAGGGCGCGGTGTGAAGTCTTCCGGTTGAAGTTCTCCAGGGCGCTGGCTGTTGGTCCCTCGGCAGGGCGCGGTGAAGTCTTCCGGTTGCAGTTCTCCAGGGCGCTGGCTGTTGGTCCCTCGGCAGGGCGCGGTTTGAAGTCTTCCGGTTGTTCTCCAGGGCGCTGGCTGTTGGTCCCTCGGCAGGGCGCGGTGTGAAGTCTTCCGGTTGCAGTTCTCCAAGGCGCTGGCTGTTGGTCCCTCGGCAGGGCGCGGTGAAGTCTTCCGGTTGCAGTTCTCCAGGCGCTGGCTGTTGGTCCCTCGGCAGGGCGCGGTGTGAAGTCTTCCGGTTGCAGTTCTCCAGAGCGCTGGCTGTTGGTCTCTCGGCAGGGCGCGGTGTGAAGTCTTCCGGTTGCAGTTCTCCAGGGCGCTGGCTGTTGGTCCCTCGGCAGGGCGTGGTGTGAAGTCTTCCGGTTGTTCTCCACGGCGCTGGCTGTTGGTACCTCGGCAGGGCGCGGTGTGAAGTCTTCCGGTTGAAGTTCTCCAGGGCGCTGGCTGTTGGTCCCTTGGCAGGGCGCGGTGTGAAGTCTTCCGGTTGAAGTTCTCCAGGGCGCTGGCTGTTGGTCCCTCGGCAGGGCGCGGTGTGAAGTCTTCCGGTTGAAGTTCTCCAGGGCGCTGGCTGTTGGTCCCTCGGCAGGGCGCGTTGTGAAGTCTTCCGGTTGAAGTTCTCCAGGGCGCTGGCTGTTGGTCCCTCGGCAGGGCGCGGTGTGAAGTCTTCCGGTTGAAGTTCTCCAGGGCGCTGGCTGTTGGTCCCTCGGCAGTGCGCGGTGTGAAGTCTTCCGGTTGCAGTTCTCCAAGGCGCTGGCTGTTGGTCCCTCGGCAGTGCGCGGTGTGAAGTCTTCCGGTTGCAGTTCTCCAAGGCGCTGGCTGTTGGTCCCTCGGCAGGGCGCGGTGAAGTCTTCCGGTTGCAGTTTTCCAGGCGCTGGCTGTTGGTCCCTCGGCAGGGCGCGGTGTGAAGTCTTCCGGTTGAAGTTCTCCAGGGCGCTGGCTGTTGGTCCCTCGGCAGGGCGCGGTGTGAAGTCTTCCGGTTGAAGTTCTCCAGGGCGCTGGCTGTTGGTCCCTCGGCAGGGCGTGCTGCGAAGTCTTCCGGTTAAAGTTCTCTAGGGCGCTGGCTGTTGGTCCCTTGGCAGGGCGCGGTGTGAAGTCTTCCGGTTGAAGTTCTCCAGGGCGCTGGCTGTTGGTCCCTCGGCAGGGCGCGGTGTGAAGTCTTCCGGTTGTTCTCCAGGGCGCTGGCTATTGGTCCCTCGGCAGGGCGCGGTGTGAAGTCTTCCGGTTGCAGTTCTCCAGGGCGCTGGCTGTTGGTCCCTCGGCAGGGCGCGGTGTGAAGTCTTCCGGTTGAAGTTCTCCAGGGCGCTGGCTGTTGGTCCCTCGGCAGGGCGCGGTGTGAAGTCTTCCGGTTGCAGTTCTCCAAGGCGCTGGCTGTTGGTCCCTCGGCAGGGCGCGGTGAAGTCTTCCGGTTGCAGTTCTCCAGGCGCTGGCTGTTGGTCCCTCGGCAGGGCGCGGTGTGAAGTCTTCCGGTTGCAGTTCTCCAGAGCGCTGGCTGTTGGTCTCTCGGCAGGGCGCGGTGTGAAGTCTTCCGGTTGCAGTTCTCCAGGGCGCTGGCTGTTGGTCCCTCGGCAGGGCGTGGTGTGAAGTCTTCCGGTTGTTCTCCAGGGCGCTGGCTGTTGGTCCCTCGGCAGGGCGCGGTGTGAAGTCTTCCGGTTGAAGTTCTCCAGGGCGCTGGCTGTTGGTCCCTTGGCAGGGCGCGGTGTGAAGTCTTCCGGTTGAAGTTCTCCAGGGCGCTGGCTGTTGGTCCCTCGGCAGGGCGCGGTGTGAAGTCTTCCGGTTGAAGTTCTCCAGGGCGCTGGCTGTTGGTCCCTCGGCAGGGCGTGCTGCGAAGTCTTCCGGTTGAAGTTCTCTAGGGCGCCGGCTGTTGGTCCCTCGGCAGGGCGCGTTGTGAAGTCTTCCGGTTGAAGTTATCCCGGGCGCTGGCTGTTGGTCCCTCGGCAGAGCGCGGTGTGAAGTCTTCCGGTTGAAGTTCTCCAGGGCGCTGGCTGTTGGTCCCTCGGCAGTGCGCGGTGTGAAGTCTTCCGGTTGCAGTTCTCCAAGGCGCTGGCTGTTGGTCCCTCGGCAGGGCGCGGTGTGAAGTCTTCCGGTTGAAGTTCTCCAGGGCGCTGGCTGTTGGTCCCTCGGCAGGGCGCGGTGTGAAGTCTACCGGTTGAAGTTCTCCAGGGCGCTGGCTGTTGGTCCCTCGGCAGGGCGCGGTGTGAAGTCTACCGGTTGAAGTTCTCCAGGGCGCTGGCTGTTGGTCCCTCGGCAGGGCGCGGTGTGAAGTCTTCCGGTTGAAGTTCTCCAGGGTGCTGGCTGTTGGCCCCTTGGCAGGGCGCGGTGTAAAGTCTTCCGGTTGTTCTCCAGGGCGCTGGCTGTTGGTCCCTCGGCAGGGCGCGGTGTGAAGTCTTCCGGTTGCAGTTCTCCAAGGCGCTGGCTGTTGGTCCCTCGGCAGGACGCGGTGTGAAGTCTTCCGGTTGAAATTCTCCAGGGCGCTGGCTGTTGGTCCCTCGGCAGGGCGCGGTGTGAAGTCTTCCGGTTGAAGTTCTCCAGGGCGCTGGCTGTTGGTCCCTCGGCAGGGCGCGGTTTGAAGTCTTCCGGTTGTTCTCCAGGGCGCTGGCTGTTGGTCCCTCGGCAGGGCGCGGTGTGAAGTCTTCCGGTTGAAGTTCTCCAGTGTGCTGGCTGTTGGTCCCTCGGCAGGGCGCGGTGTGAAGTCTTCCGGTTGTTCTCCAGGGCGCTGGCTGTTGGTCCCTCGGCAGGGCGCGGTGTGAAGTCTTCCGGTTGCAGTTCTCCAAGGCGCTGGCTGTTGGTCCCTCGGCAGGGCGCGGTGAAGTCTTCCGGTTGCAGTTCTCCAGGCGCTGGCTGTTGGTACCTCGGCAGGGCGCGGTGTGAAGTCTTCCGGTTGCAGTTCTCCAGAGCGCTGGCTGTTGGTCTCTCGGCAGGGCGCGGTGTGAAGTCTTCCGGTTGCAGTTCTCCAGGGCGCTGGCTGTTGGTCCCTCGGCAGGGCGTGGTGTGAAGCCTTCCGGTTGTTCTCCAGGGCGCTGGCTGTTGGTACCTCGGCAGGGCGCGGTGTGAAGTCTTCCGGTTGAAGTTCTCCAGGGCGCTGGCTGTTGGTCCCTTGGCAGGGCGCGGTGTGAAGTCTTCCGGTTGAAGTTCTCCAGGGCGCTGGCTGTTGGTCCCTCGGCAGGGCGCGGTGTGAAGTCTTACGGTTGTTCTCTAGGGCGCTGGCTGTTGGTCCCTCGGCAGGGCGTGCTGCGAAGTCTTCCGGTTGAAGTTCTCTAGGGCGCTGGCTGTTGGTCCCTTGGCAGGGCGCGGTGTGAAGTCTTCCGGTTGAAGTTCTCCAGGGCGCTAGCTGTTGGTCCCTCGGCAGGGCATGCTGCGAAGTCTTCCGGTTGAAGTTCTCCAGGGCGCTGGCTGTTGGTCCCTCGGCAGGGCGCGGTGTGAAGTCTTCCGGTTGAAGTTCTCCAGGGCGCTAGCTGTTGGTCCCTCGGCAGGGCATGCTGCGAAGTCTTCCGGTTGAAGTTCTCCAGGGCGCTGGCTGTTGGTCCCTTGGCAAGGCGCGATGTGAAGTCTTCCGGTTGAAGTTCTCCAGGGCGCTGGCTGTTGGTCCCTCGGCAGGGCGCGGTGTGAAGTCTTCCGGTTGAAGTTCTCCAGGGCGCTGGCTGTTGGTCCCTTGGCAGGGCGCGATGTGAAGTCTTCCGGTTGAAGTTCTCCAGGGCGCTGGCTGTTGGTCCCTCGGCAGGGCGCGGTGTGAAGTCTTCCGGTTGAAGTTCTCCAGGGCGCTGGCTGTTGGTCCCTCGGCAGGGCGCGGTGTGAAGTCTTCCGGTTGAAGTTCTCCAGGGCGCTGGCTGTTGGTCCCTCGGCAGGGCGCGGTTTGAAGTCTTCCGGTTGTTCTTCAGGGCGTTGGCTGTTGGTCCCTCAGCAGGGCGCGGTGTGAAGTCTTCCGGTTGCAGTTCTCCAGGGCGCTGGCTGTTGGTCCCTCAACAGGGCGCGGTGTGAAGTCTTCCGGTTGCAGTTCTCCAGGGCGCTGGCTGTTGGTCCCTCGGCAGGGCGCGGTGTGAAGTCTTCCGGTTGCAGTTCTCCAGGGCGCTGGCTGTTGGTCCCTCGGCAGGGCGTGGTGTGAAGTCTTCCGGTTGAAGTTCTCCAGGGCGCTTGCTTTTGGTCCCTCGGCAGGGCGCGGTGTGAAGTCTTCCGGTTGAAGTTCTCCAGGGCGCTGGCTGTTGGTCCCTCGGCAGGGCGTGGTGTAAAGTCTTCCGGTTGAAGTTCTCCAGGGCGCTGGCTGTTGGTCCCTCGGCAGGGCGCGGTGTGAAGTCTTCCGGTTGCAGTTCTCCAGGGCGCTGGCTGTTGGTCCCTCGGCAGGGCGTGGTGTAAAGTCTTCCGGTTGAAGTTCTCCAGGGCGCTGGCTGTTGGTCCCTTGGCAGGGCGCGGTGTGAAGTCTTCCGGTTGAAGTTCTCCAGGGCGCTGGCTGTTGGTCCCTCGGCAGGGCGCGGTTTGAAGTCTTCCGGTTGTTCTCCAGGGTGCTGGCTGTTGGTCTCTCGGCAGGGCGCGGTGTGAAGTCTTCCGGTTGAAGTTCTCCAGGGCGCTGGCTGTTGGTCCCTCAACAGGGCGCGGTGTGAAGTCTTCCGGTTGAGGTTCTCTAGGGCGCCGGCTGTTGGTCCCTCGGCAGGGCGCGGTGTGAAGTCTTCCGGTTGCAGTTCTCCAGGGCGCTGGCTGTTGGTCCCTCGGCAGGGCGCGGTGTGAAGTCTTCCGGTTGAAGTTCTCCAGGGCGCTGGCTGTTGGTCCCTTGGCAGGGCGCGGTGTTAAGTCTTCCAGTTGAAGTTCTCCAGGGCGCTGGCTGTTGGTCCCTTGGCAGGGCGCGGTGTGAAGTCTTCCGGTTGAAGTTCTCCAGGGCGCTGGCTGTTGGTCCCTCGGCAGGGCGCGGTGTGAAGTCTTCCGGTTGAAGTTCTCCAGGGCGCTGGCTGTTGGTCCCTCGGCAGGGCGCGGTGTGAAGTCTTCCGGTTGAAGTTCTCCAGGGCGCTGGCTGTTGGTCCCTCGGCAGGGCGCGGTGTGAAATCTTCCGGTTGAAGTTCTCCAGGGCGCTGGCTGTTGGTCCCTCGGCAGGGCGCGTTGTGAAGTCTTCCGGTTGTTCTCCAGGGCGCCGGCTGTTGGTCCCTCGGCAGGGCGTGCTGCGAAGTCTTCCGGTTGAAGTTCTCTAGGGCGCCGGCTGTTGGGCCCTCGGCAGGGCGTGGTGTTAAGTCTTCCGGTTGATCTCCAGGGCGCCGGCTGTTGGTTCCTCGGCAGGGCGTGCTGCGAAGTCTTCCGGTTGAAGTACTCCAGGGCGCTGGATGTTGGTCCCTCAACAGGGCGCGGTGTGAAGTCTTCCGGTGGCAGTTCTCCAGGTCGCTGGCTGTTGGTTCCTCGGCAGGGTGTGGGTTGAAGTTCTCTAGAACGCCGGCTGTTGGTCCCTCGGCAGGGCGCGGTGTGAAGTCTTCCGGTTGTTCTCCAGGGCGCTGGCTGTTGGTCCCTCGGCAGGGCGTGGTGTGAAGTCTTCCGGTTGTTCTCCTGGGCGCTGGCTGTTGGTCCCTCGGCAGGGCGCGGTGTGAAGTCTTCCGGTTGCAGTTCTCCAGGGCGCTGGCTGTTGGTCCCTCGGCAGGGCGCGGTGTGAAGTCTTCCGGTTGAAGTTCTCCAAGGCGCTGGCTGTTGGTCCCTCGGCAGGGCGTGGTGTGAAGTCTTCCGGTTGCAGTTCTCTAGGGCGCTGGCTGTTGGTCCCTCGGCAGGGCGCGGTGTGAAGTCTTCCGGTTGAAGTTCTCCAGGGCGCTGGCTGTTGGTCCCTCAACAGGGCGCGGTGTGAAGTCTTCCGGTGGCAGTTCTCCAGGTCGCTGGCTGTTGGTTCCTCGGCAGGGTGTGGTGTGAAGTCTCCCGGTTGAAGTTCTCTAGAACGCCGGCTGTTGGTCCCTCGGCAGGGCGTGGTGTGAAGTCTTCCGGTTGAAGTTCTCCAGGGCGCTGGCTGTTGGTCCCTCGGCAGGGCGCGGTGTGAAGTCTTCCAGTTGTTCTCCAGGGCGCCGGCTGTTGGTCCCTCGGCAGGGCGTGCTGCGAAGTCTTCCGGTTGAAGTTCTCTAGGGCGCCGGCTGTTGGTCCCTCGGCAGGGCGCGGTGTGAAATCTTCCGGTTGCAGTTCTCCAGGGCGCTGGCTGTTGGTCCCTTGGCAGGGCGCGGTGTGAAGTCTTCCGGTTGCAGTTCTCCAGGGCGCTGGCTGTTGGTCCCTTGGCAGGGCGCGATGTGAAGTCTTCCGGTTGAAGTTCTCCAGGGCGCTAGCTGTTGGTCCCTCGGCAGGGCATGCTGCGAAGTCTTCCGGTTGAAATTCTCCAGGGCGCTGGCTGTTGGTCCCTCGGCAGGGTGCGGTGTGAAGTCTTCCGGTTGCAGTTCTCCAGGGCGCTGGCTGTTGGTCCCTCGGCAGGGCGCGATGTGAAGTCTTCCGGTTGAAGTTCTCCAGGGCGCTGGCTGTTGGTCCCTCGGCAGGGCGCGGTGTGAAGTCTTCCGGTTGAAGTTCTCCAGGGCGCTGGCTGTTGGTCCCTCGGCAGGGCGCGGTGTGAAGTCTTCCGGTTGAAGTTCTCCAGGGCGCTGGCTGTTGGTCCCTTGGCAGGGCGCGATGTGAAGTCTTCCGGTTGAAGTTCTCCAGGGCGCTGGCTGTTGGTCCCTCGGCAGGGCGCGGTGTGAAGTCTTCCGGTTGAAGTTCTCCAGGGCGCTGGCTGTTGGTCCCTCGGCAGGGCGCGGTGTGAAGTCTTCCGGTTGAAATTCTCCAGGGCGCTGGCTGTTGGTCCCTCGGCAGGGCGCGGTGTGAAGTCTTCCGGTTGAAGTTCTCCAGGGCGCTGGCTGTTGGTCCCTCGGCAGGGCGCGGTGAAGTCTTCCGGTTGCAGTTCTCCAGGGCGCTGGCTGTTGGTCCCTCGGCAGGGCGCGGTTTGAAGTCTTCCGGTTGTTCTCCAGGGCGCTGGCTGTTGGTCCCTCGGCAGGGCGCGGTGTGAAGTCTTCCGGTTGCAGTTCTCCAAGGCGCTGGCTGTTGGTCCCTCGGCAGGGCGCGGTGAAGTCTTCCGGTTGCAGTTCTCCAGGCGCTGGCTGTTGGTCCCTCGGCAGGGCGCGGTGTGAAGTCTTCCGGTTGCAGTTCTCCAGAGCGCTGGCTGTTGGTCTCTCGGCAGGGCGCGGTGTGAAGTCTTCCGGTTGCAGTTCTCCAGGGCGCTGGCTGTTGGTCCCTCGGCAGGGCGTGGTGTGAAGTCTTCCGGTTGTTCTCCAGGGCGCTGGCTGTTGGTACCTCGGCAGGGCGCGGTGTGAAGTCTTCCGGTTGAAGTTCTCCAGGGCGCTGGCTGTTGGTCCCTTGGCAGGGCGCGGTGTGAAGTCTTCCGGTTGAAGTTCTCCAGGGCGCTGGCTGTTGGTCCCTCGGCAGGGCGCGGTGTGAAGTCTTCCGGTTGAAGTTCTCCAGGGCGCTGGCTGTTGGTCCCTCGGCAGGGCGTGCTGCGAAGTCTTCCGGTTGAAGTTCTCTAGGGCGCCGGCTGTTGGTCCCTCGGCAGGGCGCGTTGTGAAGTCTTCCGGTTGAAGTTCTCCAGGGCGCTGGCTGTTGGTCCCTCGGCAGGGCGCGGTGTGAAGTCTTCCGGTTGAAGTTCTCCAGGGCGCTGGCTGTTGGTCCCTCGGCAGTGCGCGGTGTGAAGTCTTCCGGTTGCAGTTCTCCAAGGCGCTGGCTGTTGGTCCCTCGGCAGGGCGCGGTGAAGTCTTCCGGTTGCAGTTTTCCAGGCGCTGGCTTTTGGTCCCTCGGCAGGGCGCGGTGTGAAGTCTTCCGGTTGAAGTTCTCCAGGGCGCTGGCTGTTGGTCCCTCGGCAGGGCGCGGTGTGAAGTCTACCGGTTGAAGTTCTCCAGGGCGCTGGCTGTTGGTCCCTTGGCAGGGCGCGGTGTGAAGTTTTCTGGTTGAAGTTCTCCAGGGCGCTGGCTGTTGGTCCCTCGGCAGGGCGTGCTGCGAAGTCTTCCGGTTGAAGTTCTCTAGGGCGCTGGCTGTTGGTCCCTTGGCAGGGCGCGGTGTGAAGTCTTCCGGTTGAAGTTCTCCAGGGCGCTGGCTGTTGGTCCCTCGGCAGGGCGCGGTGTGAAGTCTTCCGGTTGTTCTCCAGGGCGCTGGCTATTGGTTCCTCGGCAGGGCGCGGTGTGAAGTCTTCCGGTTGCAGTTCTCCAGGGCGCTGGCTGTTGGTCCCTCGGCAGGGCGCGGTGTGAAGTCTTCCGGTTGAAGTTCTCCAGGGCGCTGGCTGTTGGTCCCTCGGCAGGGCGCGGTGTGAAGTCTTCCGGTTGAAGTTCTCCAGGGCGCTGGCTGTTGGTCCCTCGGCAGGGCGCGGTGTGAAGTCTACCGGTTGAAGTTCTCCAGGGCGCTGGCTGTTGGTCCCTCGGCAGGGCGCGGTGTGAAGTCTACCGGTTGAAGTTCTCCAGGGCGCTGGCTGTTGGTCCCTCGGCAGGGCGCGGTGTGAAGTCTTCCGGTTGCAGTTCTCCAAGGCGCTGGCTGTTGGTCCCTCGGCAGGACGCGGTGTGAAGTCTTCCGGTTGAAATTCTCCAGGGCGCTGGCTGTTGGTCCCTCGGCAGGGCGCGGTGTGAAGTCTTCCGGTTGAAGTTCTCCAGGGCGCTGGCTGTTGGTCCCTCGGCAGGGCGCGGTTTGAAGTCTTCCGGTTGTTCTACAGGGCGCTGGCTGTTGGTCCCTCGGCAGGGCGCGGTGTGAAGTCTTCCGGTTGAAGTTCTCCAGTGTGCTGGCTGTTGGTCCCTCGGCAGGGCGCGGTGTGAAGTCTTCCGGTTGTTCTCCAGGGCGCTGGCTGTTGGTCCCTCGGCAGGGCGCGGTGTGAAGTCTTCCGGTTGCAGTTCTCCAGGCGCTGGCTGTTGGTACCTCGGCAGGGCGCGGTGTGAAGTCTTCCGGTTGCAGTTCTCCAGAGCGCTGGCTGTTGGTCTCTCGGCAGGGCGCGGTGTGAAGTCTTCCGGTTGCAGTTCTCCAGGGCGCTGGCTGTTGGTCCCTCGGCAGGGCGTGGTGTGAAGCCTTCCGGTTGTTCTCCAGGGCGCTGGCTGTTGGTACCTCGGCAGGGCGCGGTGTGAAGTCTTCCGGTTGAAGTTCTCCAGGGCGCTGGCTGTTGGTCCCTTGGCAGGGCGCGGTGTGAAGTCTTCCGGTTGAAGTTCTCCAGGGCGCTGGCTGTTGGTCCCTCGGCAGGGCGCGGTGTGAAGTTTTCCGGTTGAAGTTCTCCAGGGCGCTGGCTGTTGGTTCCTCGGCAGGGCGCGGTGTGAAGTCTTACGGTTGTTCTCCAGGGCGCTGGCTGTTGGTCCCTCGGCAGGGCGTGCTGCGAAGTCTTCCGGTTAAAGTTCTCTAGAGCGCCGGCTGTTGGTCCCTCGGCAGGGCGTGGTGTGAAGTCTTCCGGTTGAAGTTCTCCAGGGCGCTGGCTGTTGGTCCCTCGGCAGGGCGCGGTGTGAAGTCTTCCGGTTGCAGTTCTCCAGGGCGCTGGCTGTTGGTCCCTCGGCAGGGCATGCTGCGAAGTCTTCCGGTTGAAGTTCTCTAGGGCGCTGGCTGTTGGTCCCTTGGCAGGGCGCGGTGTGAAGTCTTCCGGTTGAAGTTCTCCAGGGCGCTAGCTGTTGGTCCCTCGGCAGGGCATGCTGCGAAGTCTTCCGGTTGAAGTTCTCCAGGGCGCTGGCTGTTGGTCCCTCGGCAGGGCGCGGTGTGAAGTCTTCCGGTTGCAGTTCTCCAGGGCGCTGGCTGTTGGTCCCACGGCAGGGCGCTGTGTGAAGTCTTCCGGTTGAAGTTCTCCAGGGCGCTGGCTGTTGGTCCCTTGGCAAGGCGCGATGTGAAGTCTTCCGGTTGAAGTTCTCCAGGGCGCTGGCTGTTGGTCCCTCGGCAGGGCGCGGTGTGAAGTCTTCCGGTTGAAGTTCTTCAGGGCGCTGGCTGTTGGTCCCTCGGCAGGGCGCGGTGTGAAGTCTTCCGGTTGAAGTTCTCCAGGGCGCTGGCTGTTGGTCCCTCGGCAGGGCGCGGTTTGAAGTCTTCCGGTTGTTCTCCAGGGTGCTGGCTGTTGGTCCCTCGGCAGGGCGCGGTGTGAAGTCTTCCGGTTGAAGTTCTCCAGGGCGCTGGCTGTTGGTCCCTCAACAGGGCGCGGTGTGAAGTCTTCCGGTTGAAGTTCTCCAGGGCGCTGGCTGCTGGTCCCTCGGCAGGGCGCGGTGTGAAGTCTTCCGGTTGAAGTTCTCCAGTGTGCTGGCTGTTGGTCCCTCGGCAGGGCGTGGTGTGAAGTCTTCCGGTTGTTCTTCAGGGCGCTGGCTGTTGGTCCCTCAGCAGGGCGCGGTGTGAAGTCTTCCGATTGCAGTTCTCCAGGGCGCTGGCTGTTGGTCCCTCAACAGGGCGCGGTGTGAAGTCTTCCGGTTGCAGTTCTCCAGGGCGCTGGCTGTTGGTCCCTCGGCAGGGCGCGGTGTGAAGTCTTCCGGTTGCAGTTCTCCAGGGCGCTGGCTGTTGGTCCCTCGGCAGGGCGTGGTGTGAAGTCTTCCGGTTGAAGTTCTCCAGGGCGCTTGCTTTTGGTCCCTCGGCAGGGCGCGGTGTGAAGTCTTCCGGTTGAAGTTCTCCAGGGCGCTGGCTGTTGGTCCCTCGGCAGGGCGTGGTGTGAAGTCTTCCGGTTGAAGTTCTCCAGGGCGCTGGCTGTTGGTCCCTCGGCAGGGCGCGGTGTGAAGTCTTCCGGTTGCAGTTCTCCAGGGCGCTGGCTGTTGGTCCCTCGGCAGGGCATGCTGCGAAGTCTTCCGGTTGAAGTTCTCTAGGGCGCTGGCTGTTGGTCCCTTGGCAGGGCGCGGTGTGAAGTCTTCCGGTTGAAGTTCTCCAGGGCGCTGGCTGTTGGTCCCTCGGCAGGGCGCGGTTTGAAGTCTTCCGGTTGTTCTCCAGGGTGCTGGCTGTTGGTCCCTCAACAGGGCGCGGTGTGAAGTCTTCCGGTTGAGGTTCTCTAGGGCGCCGGCTGTTGGTCCCTCGGCAGGGCGCGGTGTGAAGTCTTCCGGTTGCAGTTCTCCAGGGCGCTGGCTGTTGGTCCCTCGGCAGGGCGCGGTGTGAAGTCTTCCGGTTGAAGTTCTCCAGGGCGCTGGCTGTTGGTCCCTCGGCAGGGCGCGGTGTGAAGTCTTCCGGTTGAAGTTCTCCAGGGCGCTGGCTGTTGGTCCCTTGGCAGGGCGCGGTGTGAAGTCTTCCAGTTGAAGTTCTCCAGGGCGCTGGCTGTTGGTCCCTTGGCAGGGCGCGGTGTGAAGTCTTCCGGTTGAAGTTCTCCAGGGCGCTGGCTGTTGGTCCCTCGGCAGGGCGCGGTGTGAAGTCTTCCGGTTGAAGTTCTCCAGGGCGCTGGCTGTTGGTCCCTCGGCAGGGCGCGGTGTGAAGTCTTCCGGTTGAAGTTCTCCAGGGCGCTGGCTGTTGGTCCCTCGGCAGGGCGCGGTGTGAAATCTTCCGGTTGAAGTTCTCCAGGGCGCTGGCTGTTGGTCCCTCGGCAGGGCGCGTTGTGAAGTCTTCCGGTTGTTCTCCAGGGCGCCGGCTGTTGGTCCCTCGGCAGGGCGTGCTGCGAAGTCTTCCGGTTGAAGTTCTCTAGGGCGCCGGCTGTTGGGCCCTCGGCAGGGCGTGGTGTGAGGTCTTCCGGTTGAAGTTCTCCAGGGCGCTGGCTGTTGGTCCCTCGGCAGGGTGCGGTGTGAAGTCTTCCGGTTGAAGTTCTCCAGGGCGCTGGCTGTTGGTCCCTTGGCAGGGCGCGGTGTGAAGTCGTCCGGTTGAAGTTCTCCAGGGCGCTGGCTGTTGGTCCCTCAGCAGGGCGAGGTGTGAAGTCTTCCGGTTGAAGTTCTCCAGGGCGCTGGCTGTTGGTTCCTCGGCAGGGTGTGGGTTGAAGTTCTCTAGAACGCCGGCTGTTGGTCCCTCGGCAGGGCGCGGTGTGAAGTCTTCCGGTTGTTCTCCAGGGCGCTGGCTGTTGGTCCCTCGGCAGGGCGTGGTGTGAAGTCTTCCGGTTGTTCTCCTGGGCGCTGGCTGTTGGTCCCTCGGCAGGGCGCGGTGTGAAGTCTTCCGGTTGCAGTTCTCCAGGGCGCTGGCTTTTGGTCCCTCGGCAGGGCGCGGTGTGAAGTCTTCCGGTTGCAGTTCTCCAAGGCGCTGGCTGTTGGTCCCTCGGCAGGGCGCGGTGAAGTCTTCCGGTTGCAGTTTTCCAGGCGCTGGCTGTTGGTCCCTCGGCAGGGCGCGGTGTGAAGTCTTCCGGTTGAAGTTCTCCAAGGCGCTGGCTGTTGGTCCCTCGGCAGGGCGTGGTGTGAAGTCTTCCGGTTGCAGTTCTCTAGGGCGCTGGCTGTTGGTCCCTCGGCAGGGCGCGGTGTGAAGTCTTCCGGTTGAAGTTCTCCAGGGCGCTGGCTATTGGTCCCTCGGCAGGGCGCGGTGTGAAGTCTTCCGGTTGAAGTTCTCCAGGGCGCTGGCTGTTGGTCCCTCGGCAGGGCGCGGTGTGAAGTCTTCCGGTTGAAGTTCTCTAGGGCGCTGGCTGTTGGTCCCTCGGCAGGGCGCGGTGTGAAGTCTTCCGGTTGAAGTTCTCCAGGGCGCTGGCTGTTGGTCCCTCGGCAGGGCGCGGTGTGAAGTCTTCCGGTTGAAGTTCTCCAGGGCGCTGGCTGTTGGTCCCTCGGCAGGGCGCGGTGTGAAGTCTTCCAGTTGTTCTCCAGGGCGCCGGCTGTTGGTCCCTCGGCAGGGCGTGCTGCGAAGTCTTCCGGTTGAAGTTCTCTAGGGCGCCGGCTGTTGGTCCCTCGGCAGGGCGCGGTGTGAAGTCTTCCGGTTGAAGTTCTCTAGGGCGCTGGCTGTTGGTCCCTCGGCAGGGCGCGGTGTGAAGTCTTCCGGTTGATCTCCAGGGCGCCGGCTGTTGGTTCCTCGGCAGGGCGTGCTGCGAAGTCTTCCGGTTGAAGTTCTCCAGGGCGCTGGATGTTGGTCCCTCAACAGGGCGCGGTGTGAAGTCTTCCGGTGGCAGTTCTCCAGGTCGCTGGCTGTTGGTTCCTCGGCAGGGTGTGGTGTGAAGTCTCCCGGTTGAAGTTCTCTAGAACGCCGGCTGTTGGTCCCTCGGCAGGGCGCGGTGTGAAGTCTTCCGGTTGCAGTTCTCCAAGGCGCTGGCTGTTGGTCCCTCGGCAGGGCGCGGTGAAGTCTTCCGGTTGCAGTTCTCCAGGCGCTGGCTGTTGGTCCCTCGGCAGGGCGCTGTGTGAAGTCTTCCGGTTGCAGTTATCCAGGGCGCTGGCTGTTGGTCCCTCGGCAGGGCGCGGTGTGAAGTCTTCCAGTTGTTCTCCAGGGCGCCGGCTGTTGGTCCCTCGGCAGGGCGTGCTGCGAAGTCTTCCGGTTGAAGTTCTCTAGGGCGCCGGCTGTTGGTCCCTCGGCAGGGCGCGGTGTGAAATCTTCCGGTTGCAGTTCTCCAGGGCGCTGGCTGTTGGTCCCTTGGCAGGGCGCGGTGTGAAGTCTTCCGGTTGCAGTTCTCCAGGGCGCTGGCTGTTGGTCCCTTGGCAGGGCGCGATGTGAAGTCTTCCGGTTGAAGTTCTCCAGGGCGCTAGCTGTTGGTCCCTCGGCAGGGCATGCTGCGAAGTCTTCCGGTTGAAATTCTCCAGGGCGCTGGCTGTTGGTCCCTCGGCAGGGTGCGGTGTGAAGTCTTCCGGTTGCAGTTCTCCAGGGCGCTGGCTGTTGGTCCCTCGGCAGGGCGCGATGTGAAGTCTTCCGGTTGAAGTTCTCCAGGGCGCTAGCTGTTGGTCCCTCGGCAGGGCATGCTGCGAAGTCTTCCGGTTGAAATTCTTCAGGGCGCTGGCTGTTGGTCCCTTGGCAAGGCGCGATGTGAAGTCTTCCGGTTGAAGTTCTCCAGGGCGCTGGCTGTTGGTCCCTCGGCAGGGCGCGGTGTGAAGTCTTCCGGTTGAAGTTCTCCAGGGCGCTGGCTGTTGGTCCCTCGGCAGGGCGCGGTGTGAAGTCTTCCGGTTGAAGTTCTCCAGGGCGCTGGCTGTTGGTCCCTTGGCAGGGCGCGATGTGAAGTCTTCCGGTTGAAGTTCTCCAGGGCGCTGGCTGTTGGTCCCTCGGCAGGGCGCGGTGTGAAGTCTTCCGGTTGAAGTTCTCCAGGGCGCTGGCTGTTGGTCCCTCGGCAGGGCGCGGTTTGAAGTCTTCCGGTTGTTCTCCAGTGTGCTGGCTGTTGATCCCTCGGCAGGGCGCGGTGTGAAGTCTTCCGGTTGCAGTTCTCCAAGGCGCTGGCTGTTGGTCCCTCGGCAGGGCGCGGTGAAGTCTTCCGGTTGCAGTTCTCCAGGCGCTGGCTGTTGGTCCCTCGGCAGGGCGCGGTGTGAAGTCTTCCGGTTGCAGTTCTCCAGGGCGCTGGCTGTTGGTCCCTCGGCAGGGCGTGGTGTGAAGTCTTCCGGTTGTTCTCCAGGGCGCTGGCTGTTGGTCCCTCGGCAGGGCGCGGTGTGAAGTCTTCCGCTTGAAGTTCTCCAGGGCGCTGGCTGTTGGTCCCTCGGCAGGGCGTGGTGTGAAGTCTTCCGGTTGAAGTTCTCCAGGGCGCTGGCTGTTGGTCCCTTGGCAGGGCGCGGTGTGAAGTCTTCCGGTTGAAGTTCTCCAGGGCGCTGGCTGTTGGTCCCTCGGCAGGGCGTGGTGTGAAGTCTTCCGGTTGAAGTTCTCCAGGGCGCTGGCTGTTGGTCCCTTGGCAGGGCGCGGTGTGAAGTCTTCCGGTTGAAGTTCTCCAGGGCGCTGGCTGTTGGTCTCTCGGCAGGGCGCGGTGTGAAGTCTTCCGGTTGAAGTTCTCCAGGGCGCTGGCTGTTGGTCCCTCGGCAGGGCGCGGTGTGAAATCTTCCAGTTGTTCTCCAGGGCGCCGGCTGTTGGTCCCTCGGCAGGGCGCGTTGTGAAGTCTTCCGGTTGTTCTCCAGGGCGCCGGCTGTTGGTCCCTCGGCAGGGCGTGCTGCGAAGTCTTCCGGTTGAAGTTCTCTAGGGCGCCGGCTGTTGGTCCCTCGGCAGGGCGCGTTGTGAAGTTTTCCGGTTGAAGTTCTCCAGGGCGCTGGCTGTTGGTCCCTCGGCAGGGCGCGGTGTGAAGTCTTCCGGTTGAAGTTCTCCAGGGCGCTGGCTGTTGGTCCCTCGGCAGGGCGCGGTGTGAAGTCTTCCGGTTGTTCTCCAGGGCGCTGGCTATTGGTCCCTCGGCAGGGCGCGGTGTGAAGTCTTCCGGTTGCAGTTCTCCAGGGCGCTGGCTGTTGGTCCCTCGGCAGGGCGCGGTGTGAAGTCTTCCGGTTGAAGTTCTCCAGGGCGCTGGCTGTTGGTCCCTCGGCAGGGCGCGGTGTGAAGTCTTCCGGTTGCAGTTCTCCAAGGCGCTGGCTGTTGGTCCCTCGGCAGGGCGCGGTGAAGTCTTCCGGTTGCAGTTCTCCAGGCGCTGGCTGTTGGTCCCTCGGCAGGGCGCGGTGTGAAGTCTTCCGGTTGCAGTTCTCCAGAGCGCTGGCTGTTGGTCTCTCGGCAGGGCGCGGTGTGAAGTCTTCCGGTTGCAGTTCTCCAGGGCGCTGGCTGTTGGTCCCTCGGCAGGGCGTGGTGTGAAGTCTTCCGGTTGTTCTCCAGGGCGCTGGCTGTTGGTACCTCGGCAGGGCGCGGTGTGAAGTCTTCCGGTTGAAGTTCTCCAGGGCGCTGGCTGTTGGTCCCTTGGCAGGGCGCGGTGTGAAGTCTTCCGGTTGAAGTTCTCCAGGGCGCTGGCTGTTGGTCCCTCGGCAGGGCGCGGTGTGAAGTCTTCCGGTTGAAGTTCTCCAGGGCGCTGGCTGTTGGTCCCTCGGCAGGGCGTGCTGCGAAGTCTTCCGGTTGAAGTTCTCTAGGGCGCCGGCTGTTGGTCCCTCGGCAGGGCGCGTTGTGAAGTCTTCCGGTTGAAGTTCTCCAGGGCGCTGGCTGTTGGTCCCTCGGCAGAGCGCGGTGTGAAGTCTTCCGGTTGAAGTTCTCCAGGGCGCTGGCTGTTGGTCCCTCGGCAGTGCGCGGTGTGAAGTCTTCCGGTTGCAGTTCTCCAAGGCGCTGGCTGTTGGTCCCTCGGCAGGGCGCGGTGTAAAGTCTTCCGGTTGAAGTTCTCCAGGGCGCTGGCTGTTGGTCCCTCGGCAGGGCGCGGTGTGAAGTCTACCGGTTGAAGTTCTCCAGGGCGCTGGCTGTTGGTCCCTCGGCAGGGCGCGGTGTGAAGTCTACCGGTTGAAGTTCTCCAGGGCGCTGGCTGTTGGTCCCTCGGCAGGGCGCGGTGTGAAGTCTTCCGGTTGAAGTTCTCCAGGGTGCTGGCTGTTGGCCCCTTGGCAGGGCGCGGTGTAAAGTCTTCCGGTTGTTCTCCAGGGCGCTGGCTGTTGGTCCCTCGGCAGGGCGCGGTGTGAAGTCTTCCGGTTGCAGTTCTCCAAGGCGCTGGCTGTTGGTCCCTCGGCAGGACGCGGTGTGAAGTCTTCCGGTTGAAATTCTCCAGGGCGCTGGCTGTTGGTCCCTCGGCAGGGCGCGGTGTGAAGTCTTCCGGTTGAAGTTCTCCAGGGCGCTGGCTGTTGGTCCCTCGGCAGGGCGCGGTTTGAAGTCTTCCGGTTGTTCTCCAGGGCGCTGGCTGTTGGTCCCTCGGCAGGGCGCGGTGTGAAGTCTTCCGGTTGAAGTTCTCCAGTGTGCTGGCTGTTGGTCCCTCGGCAGGGCGCGGTGTGAAGTCTTCCGGTTGTTCTCCAGGGCGCTGGCTGTTGGTCCCTCGGCAGGGCGCGGTGTGAAGTCTTCCGGTTGCAGTTCTCCAAGGCGCTGGCTGTTGGTCCCTCGGCAGGGCGCGGTGAAGTCTTCCGGTTGCAGTTCTCCAGGCGCTGGCTGTTGGTACCTCGGCAGGGCGCGGTGTGAAGTCTTCCGGTTGCAGTTCTCCAGAGCGCTGGCTGTTGGTCTCTCGGCAGGGCGCGGTGTGAAGTCTTCCGGTTGCAGTTCTCCAGGGCGCTGGCTGTTGGTCCCTCGGCAGGGCGTGGTGTGAAGCCTTCCGGTTGTTCTCCAGGGCGCTGGCTGTTGGTACCTCGGCAGGGCGCGGTGTGAAGTCTTCCGGTTGAAGTTCTCCAGGGCGCTGGCTGTTGGTCCCTTGGCAGGGCGCGGTGTGAAGTCTTCCGGTTGAAGTTCTCCAGGGCGCTGGCTGTTGGTCCCTCGGCAGGGCGCGGTGTGAAGTTTTCCGGTTGAAGTTCTCCAGGGCGCTGGCTGTTGGTTCCTCGGCAGGGCGCGGTGTGAAGTCTTACGGTTGTTCTCTAGGGCGCTGGCTGTTGATCCCTCGGCAGGGCGTGCTGCGAAGTCTTCCGGTTGAAGTTCTCTAGGGCGCTGGCTGTTGGTCCCTTGGCAGGGCGCGGTGTGAAGTCTTCCGGTTGAAGTTCTCCAGGGCGCTGGCTGTTGGTCCCTCAACAGGGCGCGGTGTGAAGTCTTCCGGTTGAGGTTCTCTAGGGCGCCGGCTGTTGGTCCCTCGGCAGGGCGCGGTGTGAAGTCTTCCGGTTGCAGTTCTCCAGGGCGCTGGCTGTTGGTCCCTCGGCAGGGCGCGGTGTGAAGTCTTCCGGTTGAAGTTCTCCAGGGCGCTGGCTGTTGGTCCCTCGGCAGGGCGCGGTGTGAAGTCTTCCGGTTGAAGTTCTCCAGGGCGCTGGCTGTTGGTCCCTTGGCAGGGCGCGGTGTGAAGTCTTCCAGTTGAAGTTCTCCAGGGCGCTGGCTGTTGGTCCCTTGGCAGGGCGCGGTGTGAAGTCTTCCGGTTGAAGTTCTCCAGGGCGCTGGCTGTTGGTCCCTCGGCAGGGCGCGGTGTGAAGTCTTCCGGTTGAAGTTCTCCAGGGCGCTGGCTGTTGGTCCCTCGGCAGGGCGCGGTGTGAAGTCTTCCGGTTGAAGTTCTCCAGGGCGCTGGCTGTTGGTCCCTCGGCAGGGCGCGGTGTGAAATCTTCCGGTTGAAGTTCTCCAGGGCGCTGGCTGTTGGTCCCTCGGCAGGGCGCGTTGTGAAGTCTTCCGGTTGTTCTCCAGGGCGCCGGCTGTTGGTCCCTCGGCAGGGCGTGCTGCGAAGTCTTCCGGTTGAAGTTCTCTAGGGCGCCGGCTGTTGGGCCCTCGGCAGGGCGTGGTGTGAAGTCTTCCGGTTGAAGTTCTCCAGGGCGCTGGCTGTTGGTCCCTCGGCAGGGCGCGGTGTGAAGTCTTCCGGTTGAAGTTCTCCAGGGCGCTGGCTGTTGGTCCCTCGGCAGGGCGCGGTGTGAAGTCTTCCGGTTGAAGTTCTCCAGGGCGCTGGCTGTTGGTCCCTCGGCAGGGTGCGGTGTGAAGTCTTCCGGTTGAAGTTCTCCAGGGCGCTGGCTGTTGGTCCCTTGGCAGGGCGCGGTGTGAAGTCGTCCGGTTGAAGTTCTCCAGGGCGCTGGCTGTTGGTCCCTCAGCAGGGCGAGGTGTGAAGTCTTCCGGTTGAAGTTCTCCAGGGCGCTGGCTGTTGGTTCCTCGGCAGGGTGTGGGTTGAAGTTCTCTAGAACGCCGGCTGTTGGTCCCTCGGCAGGACGCGGTGTGAAGTCTTCCGGTTGTTCTCCAGGGCGCTGGCTGTTGGTCCCTCGGCAGGGCGTGGTGTGAAGTCTTCCGGTTGTTCTCCTGGGCGCTGGCTGTTGGTCCCTCGGCAGGGCGCGGTGTGAAGTCTTCCGGTTGCAGTTCTCCAGGGCGCTGGCTTTTGGTCCCTCGGCAGGGCGCGGTGTGAAGTCTTCCGGTTGCAGTTCTCCAAGGCGCTGGCTGTTGGTCCCTCGGCAGGGCGCGGTGAAGTCTTCCGGTTGCAGTTTTCCAGGCGCTGGCTGTTGGTCCCTCGGCAGGGCGCGGTGTGAAGTCTTCCGGTTGAAGTTCTCCAAGGCGCTGGCTGTTGGTCCCTCGGCAGGGCGTGGTGTGAAGTCTTCCGGTTGCAGTTCTCTAGGGCGCTGGCTGTTGGTCCCTCGGCAGGGCGCGGTGTGAAGTCTTCCGGTTGAAGTTCTCCAGGGCGCTGGCTGTTGGTCCCTCGGCAGGGCGCGGTGTGAAGTCTTCTGGTTGAAGTTCTCCAGGGCGCTGGCTGTTGGTCCCTCGGCAGGGCGCGGTGTGAAGTCTTCCGGTTGAAGTTCTCTAGGGCGCTGGCTGTTGGTCCCTCGGCAGGGCGCGGTGTGAAGTCTTCCGGTTGAAGTTCTCCAGGGCGCTGGCTGTTGGTCCCTCGGCAGGGCGCGGTGTGAAGTCTTCCGGTTGAAGTTCTCCAGGGCGCTGGCTGTTGGTCCCTCGGCAGGGCGCGGTGTGAAGTCTTCCAGTTGTTCTCCAGGGCGCCGGCTGTTGGTCCCTCGGCAGGGCGTGCTGCGAAGTCTTCCGGTTGAAGTTCTCTAGGGCGCCGGCTGTTGGTCCCTCGGCAGGGCGCGGTGTGAAGTCTTCCGGTTGAAGTTCTCTAGGGCGCTGGCTGTTGGTCCCTCGGCAGGGCGCGGTGTGAAGTCTTCCGGTTGATCTCCAGGGCGCCGGCTGTTGGTTCCTCGGCAGGGCGTGCTGCGAAGTCTTCCGGTTGAAGTTCTCCAGGGCGCTGGATGTTGGTCCCTCAACAGGGCGCGGTGTGAAGTCTTCCGGTGGCAGTTCTCCAGGTCGCTGGCTGTTGGTTCCTCGGCAGGGTGTGGTGTGAAGTCTCCCGGTTGAAGTTCTCTAGAACGCCGGCTGTTGGTCCCTCGGCAGGGCGCGGTGAAGTCTTCCGGTTGCAGTTCTCCAGGCGCTGGCTGTTGGTCCCTCGGCAGGGCGCTGTGTGAAGTCTTCCGGTTGCAGTTCTCCAGGGCGCTGGCTGTTGGTCCCTCGGCAGGGCGCGGTGTGAAGTCTTCCAGTTGTTCTCCAGGGCGCCGGCTGTTGGTCCCTCGGCAGGGCGTGCTGCGAAGTCTTCCGGTTGAAGTTCTCTAGGGCGCCGGCTGTTGGTCCCTCGGCAGGGCGCGGTGTGAAATCTTCCGGTTGCAGTTCTCCAGGGCGCTGGCTGTTGGTCCCTTGGCAGGGCGCGGTGTGAAGTCTTCCGGTTGCAGTTCTCCAGGGCGCTGGCTGTTGGTCCCTTGGCAGGGCGCGATGTGAAGTCTTCCGGTTGAAGTTCTCCAGGGCGCTAGCTGTTGGTCCCTCGGCAGGGCATGCTGCGAAGTCTTCCGGTTGAAATTCTCCAGGGCGCTGGCTGTTGGTCCCTCGGCAGGGTGCGGTGTGAAGTCTTCCGGTTGCAGTTCTCCAGGGCGCTGGCTGTTGGTCCCTCGGCAGGGCGCGATGTGAAGTCTTCCGGTTGAAGTTCTCCAGGGCGCTAGCTGTTGGTCCCTCGGCAGGGCATGCTGCGAAGTCTTCCGGTTGAAATTCTTCAGGGCGCTGGCTGTTGGTCCCTTGGCAAGGCGCGATGTGAAGTCTTCCGGTTGAAGTTCTCCAGGGCGCTGGCTGTTGGTCCCTCGGCAGGGCGCGGTGTGAAGTCTTCCGGTTGAAGTTCTCCAGGGCGCTGGCTGTTGGTCCCTCGGCAGGGCGCGGTGTGAAGTCTTCCGGTTGAAGTTCTCCAGGGCGCTGGCTGTTGGTCCCTTGGCAGGGCGCGATGTGAAGTCTTCCGGTTGAAGTTCTCCAGGGCGCTGGCTGTTGGTCCCTCGGCAGGGCGCGGTGTGAAGTCTTCCGGTTGAAGTTCTCCAGGGCGCTGGCTGTTGGTCCCTCGGCAGGGCGCGGTTTGAAGTCTTCCGGTTTTTCTCCAGTGTGCTGGCTGTTGATCCCTCGGCAGGGCGCGGTGTGAAGTCTTCCGGTTGCAGTTCTCCAAGGCGCTGGCTGTTGGTCCCTCGGCAGGGCGCGGTGAAGTCTTCCGGTTGCAGTTCTCCAGGCGCTGGCTGTTGGTCCCTCGGCAGGGCGCGGTGTGAAGTCTTCCGGTTGCAGTTCTCCAGGGCGCTGGCTGTTGGTCCCTCGGCAGGGCGTGGTGTGAAGTCTTCCGGTTGTTCTCCAGGGCGCTGGCTGTTGGTCCCTCGGCAGGGCGCGGTGTGAAGTCTTCCGCTTGAAGTTCTCCAGGGCGCTGGCTGTTGGTCCCTCGGCAGGGCGTGGTGTGAAGTCTTCCGGTTGAAGTTCTCCAGGGCGCTGGCTGTTGGTCCCTTGGCAGGGCGCGGTGTGAAGTCTTCCGGTTGAAGTTCTCCAGGGCGCTGGCTGTTGGTCCCTCGGCAGGGCGTGGTGTGAAGTCTTCCGGTTGAAGTTCTCCAGGGCGCTGGCTGTTGGTCCCTTGGCAGGGCGCGGTGTGAAGTCTTCCGGTTGAAGTTCTCCAGGGCGCTGGCTGTTGGTCTCTCGGCAGGGCGCGGTGTGAAGTCTTCCGGTTGAAGTTCTCCAGGGCGCTGGCTGTTGGTCCCTCGGCAGGGCGCGGTGTGAAATCTTCCGGTTGAAGTTCTCCAGGGCGCTGGCTGTTGGTCCCTCGGCAGGGCGCGTTGTGAAGTCTTCCGGTTGTTCTCCAGGGCGCCGGCTGTTGGTCCCTCGGCAGGGCGTGCTGCGAAGTCTTCCGGTTGAAGTTCTCTAGGGCGCCGGCTGTTGGTCCCTCGGCAGGGCGCGTTGTGAAGTTTTCCGGTTGAAGTTCTCCAGGGCGCTGGCTGTTGGTCCCTCGGCAGGGCGCGGTGTGAAGTCTTCCGGTTGAAGTTCTCCAGGGCGCTGGCTGTTGGTCCCTCGGCAGGGCGCGGTGTGAAGTCTTCCGGTTGTTCTCCAGGGCGCTGGCTATTGGTCCCTCGGCAGGGCGCGGTGTGAAGTCTTCCGGTTGCAGTTCTCCAGGGCGCTGGCTGTTGGTCCCTCGGCAGGGCGCGGTGTGAAGTCTTCCGGTTGAAGTTCTCCAGGGCGCTGGCTGTTGGTCCCTCGGCAGGGCGCGGTGTGAAGTCTTCCGGTTGCAGTTCTCCAAGGCGCTGGCTGTTGGTCCCTCGGCAGGGCGCGGTGAAGTCTTCCGGTTGCAGTTCTCCAGGCGCTGGCTGTTGGTCCCTCGGCAGGGCGCGGTGTGAAGTCTTCCGGTTGCAGTTCTCCAGAGCGCTGGCTGTTGGTCTCTCGGCAGGGCGCGGTGTGAAGTCTTCCGGTTGCAGTTCTCCAGGGCGCTGGCTGTTGGTCCCTCGGCAGGGCGTGGTGTGAAGTCTTCCGGTTGTTCTCCAGGGCGCTGGCTGTTGGTACCTCGGCAGGGCGCGGTGTGAAGTCTTCCGGTTGAAGTTCTCCAGGGCGCTGGCTGTTGGTCCCTTGGCAGGGCGCGGTGTGAAGTCTTCCGGTTGAAGTTCTCCAGGGCGCTGGCTGTTGGTCCCTCGGCAGGGCGCGGTGTGAAGTCTTCCGGTTGAAGTTCTCCAGGGCGCTGGCTGTTGGTCCCTCGGCAGGGCGTGCTGCGAAGTCTTCCGGTTGAAGTTCTCTAGGGCGCTGGCTGTTGGTCCCTTGGCAGGGCGCGGTGTAAAGTCTTCCGGTTGTTCTCCAGGGCGCTGGCTGTTGGTCCCTCGGCAGGGCGCGGTGTGAAGTCTTCCGGTTGCAGTTCTCCAAGGCGCTGGCTGTTGGTCCCTCGGCAGGACGCGGTGTGAAGTCTTCCGGTTGAAATTCTCCAGGGCGCTGGCTGTTGGTCCCTCGGCAGGGCGCGGTGTGAAGTCTTCCGGTTGAAGTTCTCCAGGGCGCTGGCTGTTGGTCCCTCGGCAGGGCGCGGTTTGAAGTCTTCCGGTTGTTCTCCAGGGCGCTGGCTGTTGGTCCCTCGGCAGGGCGCGGTGTGAAGTCTTCCGGTTGAAGTTCTCCAGTGTGCTGGCTGTTGGTCCCTCGGCAGGGCGCGGTGTGAAGTCTTCCGGTTGTTCTCCAGGGCGCTGGCTGTTGGTCCCTCGGCAGGGCGCGGTGTGAAGTCTTCCGGTTGCAGTTCTCCAAGGCGCTGGCTGTTGGTCCCTCGGCAGGGCGCGGTGAAGTCTTCCGGTTGCAGTTCTCCAGGCGCTGGCTGTTGGTACCTCGGCAGGGCGCGGTGTGAAGTCTTCCGGTTGCAGTTCTCCAGAGCGCTGGCTGTTGGTCTCTCGGCAGGGCGCGGTGTGAAGTCTTCCGGTTGCAGTTCTCCAGGGCGCTGGCTGTTGGTCCCTCGGCAGGGCGTGGTGTGAAGCCTTCCGGTTGTTCTCCAGGGCGCTGGCTGTTGGTACCTCGGCAGGGCGCGGTGTGAAGTCTTCCGGTTGAAGTTCTCCAGGGCGCTGGCTGTTGGTCCCTTGGCAGGGCGCGGTGTGAAGTCTTCCGGTTGAAGTTCTCCAGGGCGCTGGCTGTTGGTCCCTCGGCAGGGCGCGGTGTGAAGTTTTCCGGTTGAAGTTCTCCAGGGCGCTGGCTGTTGGTTCCTCGGCAGGGCGCGGTGTGAAGTCTTACGGTTGTTCTCTAGGGCGCTGGCTGTTGGTCCCTCGGCAGGGCGTGCTGCGAAGTCTTCCGGTTGAAGTTCTCTAGGGCGCTGGCTGTTGGTCCCTTGGCAGGGCGCGGTGTGAAGTCTTCCGGTTGAAGTTCTCCAGGGCGCTAGCTGTTGGTCCCTCGGCAGGGCATGCTGCGAAGTCTTCCGGTTGAAGTTCTCCAGGGCGCTGGCTGTTGGTCCCTCGGCAGGGCGCGGTGTGAAGTCTTCCGGTTGAAGTTCTCCAGGGCGCTAGCTGTTGGTCCCTCGGCAGGGCATGCTGCGAAGTCTTCCGGTTGAAGTTCTCCAGGGCGCTGGCTGTTGGTCCCTCGGCAGGGCGCGGTGTGAAGTCTTCCGGTTGCAGTTCTCCAGGGCGCTGGCTGTTGGTCCCACGGCAGGGCGCTGTGTGAAGTCTTCCGGTTGAAGTTCTCCAGGGCGCTGGCTGTTGGTCCCTTGGCAAGGCGCGATGTGAAGTCTTCCGGTTGAAGTTCTCCAGGGCGCTGGCTGTTGGTCCCTCGGCAGGGCGCGGTGTGAAGTCTTCCGGTTGAAGTTCTCCAGGGCGCTGGCTGTTGGTCCCTTGGCAGGGCGCGATGTGAAGTCTTCCGGTTGAAGTTCTCCAGGGCGCTGGCTGTTGGTCCCTCGGCAGGGCGCGGTGTGAAGTCTTCCGGTTGAAGTTCTCCAGGGCGCTGGCTGTTGGTCCCTCGGCAGGGCGCGGTGTGAAGTCTTCCGGTTGAAGTTCTCCAGGGCGCTGGCTGTTGGTCCCTCGGCAGGGCGCGGTTTGAAGTCTTCTGGTTGTTCTCCAGGGTGCTGGCTGTTGGTCCCTCGGCAGGGCGCGGTGTGAAGTCTTCCGGTTGAAGTTCTCCAGGGCGCTGGCTGCTGGTCCCTCGGCAGGGCGCGGTGTGAAGTCTTCCGGTTGAAGTTCTCCAGTGTGCTGGCTGTTGGTCCCTCGGCAGGGCGTGGTGTGAAGTCTTCCGGTTGTTCTTCAGGGCGCTGGCTGTTGGTCCCTCAGCAGGGCGCGGTGTGAAGTCTTCCGGTTGCAGTTCTCCAGGGCGCTGGCTGTTGGTCCCTCAACAGGGCGCGGTGTGAAGTCTTCCGGTTGCAGTTCTCCAGGGCGCTGGCTGTTGGTCCCTCGGCAGGGCGCGGTGTGAAGTCTTCTGGTTGCAGTTCTCCAGGGCGCTGGCTGTTGGTCCCTCGGCAGGGCGTGGTGTGAAGTCTTCCGGTTGAAGTTCTCCAGGGCGCTTGCTTTTGGTCCCTCGGCAGGGCGCGGTGTGAAGTCTTCCGGTTGAAGTTCTCCAGGGCGCTGGCTGTTGGTCCCTCGGCAGGGCGTGGTGTAAAGTCTTCCGGTTGAAGTTCTCCAGGGCGCTGGCTGTTGGTCCCTCGGCAGGGCGCGGTGTGAAGTCTTCCGGTTGAAGTTCTCCAGGGCGCTAGCTGTTGGTCCCTCGGCAGGGCATGCTGCGAAGTCTTCCGGTTGAAGTTCTCCAGGGCGCTGGCTGTTGGTCCCTCGGCAGGGCGCGGTGTGAAGTCTTCCGGTTGCAGTTCTCCAGGGCGCTGGCTGTTGGTCCCTCGGCAGGGCGTGGTGTAAAGTCTTCCGGTTGAAGTTCTCCAGGGCGCTGGCTGTTGGTCCCTTGGCAGGGCGCGGTGTGAAGTCTTCCGGTTGAAGTTCTCCAGGGCGCTGGCTGTTGGTCCCTCGGCAGGGCGCGGTTTGAAGTCTTCCGGTTGTTCTCCAGGGTGCTGGCTGTTGGTCTCTCGGCAGGGCGCGGTGTGAAGTCTTCCGGTTGAAGTTCTCCAGGGCGCTGGCTGTTGGTCCCTCAACAGGGCGCGGTGTGAAGTCTTCCGGTTGAGGTTCTCTAGGGCGCCGGCTGTTGGTCCCTCGGCAGGGCGCAGTGTGAAGTCTTCCGGTTGCAGTTCTCCAGGGCGCTGGCTGTTGGTCCCTCGGCAGGGCGCGGTGTGAAGTCTTCCGGTTGAAGTTCTCCAGGGCGCTGGCTGTTGGTCCCTTGGCAGGGCGCGGTGTTAAGTCTTCCAGTTGAAGTTCTCCAGGGCGCTGGCTGTTGGTCCCTTGGCAGGGCGCGGTGTGAAGTCTTCCGGTTGAAGTTCTCCAGGGCGCTGGCTGTTGGTCCCTCGGCAGGGCGCGGTGTGAAGTCTTCCGGTTGAAGTTCTCCAGGGCGCTGGCTGTTGGTCCCTCGGCAGGGCGCGGTGTGAAGTCTTCCGGTTGAAGTTCTCCAGGGCGCTGGCTGTTGGTCCCTCGGCAGGGCGCGGTGTGAAATCTTCCGGTTGAAGTTCTCCAGGGCGCTGGCTGTTGGTCCCTCGGCAGGGCGCGTTGTGAAGTCTTCCGGTTGTTCTCCAGGGCGCCGGCTGTTGGTCCCTCGGCAGGGCGTGCTGCGAAGTCTTCCGGTTGAAGTTCTCTAGGGCGCCGGCTGTTGGGCCCTCGGCAGGGCGTGGTGTGAAGTCTTCCGGTTGAAGTTCTCCAGGGCGCTGGCTGTTGGTCCCTCGGCAGGGCGCGGTGTGAAGTCTTCCGGTTGAAGTTCTCCAGGGCGCTGGCTGTTGGTCCCTCGGCAGGGCGCGGTGTGAAGTCTTCCGGTTGAAGTTCTCCAGGGCGCTGGCTGTTGGTCCCTCGGCAGGGTGCGGTGTGAAGTCTTCCGGTTGAAGTTCTCCAGGGCGCTGGCTGTTGGTCCCTTGGCAGGGCGCGGTGTGAAGTCGTCCGGTTGAAGTTCTCCAGGGCGCTGGCTGTTGGTCCCTCAGCAGGGCGAGGTGTGAAGTCTTCCGGTTGAAGTTCTCCAGGGCGCTGGCTGTTGGTCCCTCGGCAGGGCGCGGTGTTAAGTCTTCCGGTTGATCTCCAGGGCGCCGGCTGTTGGTTCCTCGGCAGGGCGTGCTGCGAAGTCTTCCGGTTGAAGTACTCCAGGGCGCTGGATGTTGGTCCCTCAACAGGGCGCGGTGTGAAGTCTTCCGGTGGCAGTTCTCCAGGTCGCTGGCTGTTGGTTCCTCGGCAGGGTGTGGGTTGAAGTTCTCTAGAACGCCGGCTGTTGGTCCCTCGGCAGGGCGCGGTGTGAAGTCTTCCGGTTGTTCTCCAGGGCGCTGGCTGTTGGTCCCTCGGCAGGGCGTGGTGTGAAGTCTTCCGGTTGTTCTCCTGGGCGCTGGCTGTTGGTCCCTCGGCAGGGCGCGGTGTGAAGTCTTCCGGTTGCAGTTCTCCAGGGCGCTGGCTGTTGGTCCCTCGGCAGGGCGCGGTGTGAAGTCTTCCGGTTGCAGTTCTCCAAGGCGCTGGCTGTTGGTCCCTCGGCAGGGCGCGGTGAAGTCTTCCGGTTGCAGTTTTCCAGGCGCTGGCTGTTGGTCCCTCGGCAGGGCGCGGTGTGAAGTCTTCCGGTTGAAGTTCTCCAAGGCGCTGGCTGTTGGTCCCTCGGCAGGGCGTGGTGTGAAGTCTTCCGGTTGCAGTTCTCTAGGGCGCTGGCTGTTGGTCCCTCGGCAGGGCGCGGTGTGAAGTCTTCCGGTTGAAGTTCTCCAGGGCGCTGGCTGTTGGTCCCTCGGCAGGGCGCGGTGTGAAGTCTTCCGGTTGAAGTTCTCCAGGGCGCTGGCTGTTGGTCCCTCGGCAGGGCGCGGTGTGAAGTCTTCCGGTTGAAGTTCTCTAGGGCGCTGGCTGTTGGTCCCTCGGCAGGGCGCGGTGTGAAGTCTTCCGGTTGAAGTTCTCCAGGGCGCTGGCTGTTGGTCCCTCGGCAGGGCGCGGTGTGAAGTCTTCCGGTTGAAGTTCTCCAGGGCGCTGGCTGTTGGTCCCTCGGCAGGGCGCGGTGTGAAGTCTTCCAGTTGTTCTCCAGGGCGCCGGCTGTTGGTCCCTCGGCAGGGCGTGCTGCGAAGTCTTCCGGTTGAAGTTCTCTAGGGCGCCGGCTGTTGGTCCCTCGGCAGGGCGCGGTGTGAAGTCTTCCGGTTGAAGTTCTCTAGGGCGCTGGCTGTTGGTCCCTCGGCAGGGCGCGGTGTGAAGTCTTCCGGTTGATCTCCAGGGCGCCGGCTGTTGGTTCCTCGGCAGGGCGTGCTGCGAAGTCTTCCGGTTGAAGTTCTCCAGGGCGCTGGATGTTGGTCCCTCAACAGGGCGCGGTGTGAAGTCTTCCGGTGGCAGTTCTCCAGGTCGCTGGCTGTTGGTTCCTCGGCAGGGTGTGGTGTGAAGTCTCCCGGTTGAAGTTCTCTAGAACGCCGGCTGTTGGTCCCTCGGCAGGGCGTGGTGTGAAGTCTTCCGGTTGAAGTTCTCCAGGGCGCTGGCTGTTGGTCCCTCGGCAGGGCGCGGTGTGAAGTCTTCCAGTTGTTCTCCAGGGCGCCGGCTGTTGGTCCCTCGGCAGGGCGTGCTGCGAAGTCTTCCGGTTGAAGTTCTCTAGGGCGCCGGCTGTTGGTCCCTCGGCAGGGCGCGGTGTGAAATCTTCCGGTTGCAGTTCTCCAGGGCGCTGGCTGTTGGTCCCTTGGCAGGGCGCGGTGTGAAGTCTTCCGGTTGCAGTTCTCCAGGGCGCTGGCTGTTGGTCCCTTGGCAGGGCGCGATGTGAAGTCTTCCGGTTGAAGTTCTCCAGGGCGCTAGCTGTTGGTCCCTCGGCAGGGCATGCTGCGAAGTCTTCCGGTTGAAATTCTCCAGGGCGCTGGCTGTTGGTCCCTCGGCAGGGTGCGGTGTGAAGTCTTCCGGTTGCAGTTCTCCAGGGCGCTGGCTGTTGGTCCCTCGGCAGGGCGCGATGTGAAGTCTTCCGGTTGAAGTTCTCCAGGGCGCTGGCTGTTGGTCCCTCGGCAGGGCGCGGTGTGAAGTCTTCCGGTTGAAGTTCTCCAGGGCGCTGGCTGTTGGTCCCTCGGCAGGGCGCGGTGTGAAGTCTTCCGGTTGAAGTTCTCCAGGGCGCTGGCTGTTGGTCCCTTGGCAGGGCGCGATGTGAAGTCTTCCGGTTGAAGTTCTCCAGGGCGCTGGCTGTTGGTCCCTCGGCAGGGCGCGGTGTGAAGTCTTCCGGTTGAAGTTCTCCAGGGCGCTGGCTGTTGGTCCCTCGGCAGGGCGCGGTGTGAAGTCTTCCGGTTGAAGTTCTCCAGGGCGCTGGCTGTTGGTCCCTCGGCAGGGCGCGGTGTGAAGTCTTCCGGTTGAAGTTCTCCAGGGTGCTGGCTGTTGGCCCCTTGGCAGGGCGCGGTGTAAAGTCTTCCGGTTGTTCTCCAGGGCGCTGGCTGTTGGTCCCTCGGCAGGGCGCGGTGTGAAGTCTTCCGGTTGCAGTTCTCTAAGGCGCTGGCTGTTGGTCCCTCGGCAGGACGCGGTGTGAAGTCTTCCGGTTGAAATTCTCCAGGGCGCTGGCTGTTGGTCCCTCGGCAGGGCGCGGTGTGAAGTCTTCCGGTTGAAGTTCTCCAGGGCGCTGGCTGTTGGTCCCTCGGCAGGGCGCGGTGAAGTCTTCCGGTTGCAGTTCTCCAGGGCGCTGGCTGTTGGTCCCTCGGCAGGGCGCGGTTTGAAGTCTTCCGGTTGTTCTCCAGGGCGCTGGCTGTTGGTCCCTCGGCAGGGCGCGGTGTGAAGTCTTCCGGTTGCAGTTCTCCAAGGCGCTGGCTGTTGGTCCCTCGGCAGGGCGCGGTGAAGTCTTCCGGTTGCAGTTCTCCAGGCGCTGGCTGTTGGTCCCTCGGCAGGGCGCGGTGTGAAGTCTTCCGGTTGCAGTTCTCCAGAGCGCTGGCTGTTGGTCTCTCGGCAGGGCGCGGTGTGAAGTCTTCCGGTTGCAGTTCTCCAGGGCGCTGGCTGTTGGTCCCTCGGCAGGGCGTGGTGTGAAGTCTTCCGGTTGTTCTCCAGGGCGCTGGCTGTTGGTACCTCGGCAGGGCGCGGTGTGAAGTCTTCCGGTTGAAGTTCTCCAGGGCGCTGGCTGTTGGTCCCTTGGCAGGGCGCGGTGTGAAGTCTTCCGGTTGAAGTTCTCCAGGGCGCTGGCTGTTGGTCCCTCGGCAGGGCGCGGTGTGAAGTCTTCCGGTTGAAGTTCTCCAGGGCGCTGGCTGTTGGTCCCTCGGCAGGGCGTGCTGCGAAGTCTTCCGGTTGAAGTTCTCTAGGGCGCCGGCTGTTGGGCCCTCGGCAGGGCGCGTTGTGAAGTCTTCCGGTTGAAGTTCTCCAGGGCGCTGGCTGTTGGTCCCTCGGCAGGGCGCGGTGTGAAGTCTTCCGGTTGAAGTTCTCCAGGGCGCTGGCTGTTGGTCCCTCGGCAGTGCGCGGTGTGAAGTCTTCCGGTTGCAGTTCTCCAGGGTGCTGGCTGTTGGCCCCTTGGCAGGGCGCGGTGTAAAGTCTTCCGGTTGTTCTCCAGGGCGCTGGCTGTTGGTCCCTCGGCAGGGCGCGGTGTGAAGTCTTCCGGTTGAAGTTCTCTAGGGCGCTGGCTGTTGGTCCCTCGGCAGGGCGCGGTGTGAAGTCTTCCGGTTGAAGTTCTCCAGGGCGCTGGCTGTTGGTCCCTCGGCAGGGCGCGGTGTGAAGTCTTCCGGTTGAAGTTCTCCAGGGTGCTGGCTGTTGGCCCCTTGGCAGGGCGCGGTGTAAAGTCTTCCGGTTGTTCTCCAGGGCGCTGGCTGTTGGTCCCTCGGCAGGGCGCGGTGTGAAGTCTTCCGGTTGCAGTTCTCTAAGGCGCTGGCTGTTGGTCCCTCGGCAGGACGCGGTGTGAAGTCTTCCGGTTGAAATTCTCCAGGGCGCTGGCTGTTGGTCCCTCGGCAGGGCGCGGTGTGAAGTCTTCCGGTTGAAGTTCTCCAGGGCGCTGGCTGTTGGTCCCTCGGCAGGGCGCGGTGAAGTCTTCCGGTTGCAGTTCTCCAGGGCGCTGGCTGTTGGTCCCTCGGCAGGGCGCGGTTTGAAGTCTTCCGGTTGTTCTCCAGGGCGCTGGCTGTTGGTCCCTCGGCAGGGCGCGGTGTGAAGTCTTCCGGTTGCAGTTCTCCAAGGCGCTGGCTGTTGGTCCCTCGGCAGGGCGCGGTGAAGTCTTCCGGTTGCAGTTCTCCAGGCGCTGGCTGTTGGTCCCTCGGCAGGGCGCGGTGTGAAGTCTTCCGGTTGCAGTTCTCCAGAGCGCTGGCTGTTGGTCTCTCGGCAGGGCGCGGTGTGAAGTCTTCCGGTTGCAGTTCTCCAGGGCGCTGGCTGTTGGTCCCTCGGCAGGGCGTGGTGTGAAGTCTTCCGGTTGTTCTCCAGGGCGCTGGCTGTTGGTACCTCGGCAGGGCGCGGTGTGAAGTCTTCCGGTTGAAGTTCTCCAGGGCGCTGGCTGTTGGTCCCTTGGCAGGGCGCGGTGTGAAGTCTTCCGGTTGAAGTTCTCCAGGGCGCTGGCTGTTGGTCCCTCGGCAGGGCGCGGTGTGAAGTCTTCCGGTTGAAGTTCTCCAGGGCGCTGGCTGTTGGTCCCTCGGCAGGGCGTGCTGCGAAGTCTTCCGGTTGAAGTTCTCTAGGGCGCCGGCTGTTGGGCCCTCGGCAGGGCGCGTTGTGAAGTCTTCCGGTTGAAGTTCTCCAGGGCGCTGGCTGTTGGTCCCTCGGCAGGGCGCGGTGTGAAGTCTTCCGGTTGAAGTTCTCCAGGGCGCTGGCTGTTGGTCCCTCGGCAGTGCGCGGTGTGAAGTCTTCCGGTTGCAGTTCTCCAAGGCGCTGGCTGTTGGTCCCTCGGCAGGGCGCGGTGAAGTCTTCCGGTTGCAGTTTTCCAGGCGCTGGCTTTTGGTCCCTCGGCAGGGCGCGGTGTGAAGTCTTCCGGTTGAAGTTCTCCAGGGCGCTGGCTGTTGGTCCCTCGGCAGGGCGCGGTGTGAAGTCTTCCGGTTGAAGTTCTCCAGGGCGCTGGCTGTTGGTCCCTTGGCAGGGCGCGGTGTGAAGTTTTCTGGTTGAAGTTCTCCAGGGCGCTGGCTGTTGGTCCCTCGGCAGGGCGTGCTGCGAAGTCTTCCGGTTGAAGTTCTCTAGGGCGCTGGCTGTTGGTCCCTTGGCAGGGCGCGGTGTGAAGTCTTCCGGTTGAAGTTCTCCAGGGCGCTGGCTGTTGGTCCCTCGGCAGGGCGCGGTGTGAAGTCTTCCGGTTGTTCTCCAGGGCGCTGGCTATTGGTTCCTCGGCAGGGCGCGGTGTGAAGTCTTCCGGTTGCAGTTCTCCAGGGCGCTGGCTGTTGGTCCCTCGGCAGGGCGCGGTGTGAAGTCTTCCGGTTGAAGTTCTCCAGGGCGCTGGCTGTTGGTCCCTCGGCAGGGCACGGTGTGAAGTCTTCCGGTTGAAGTTCTCCAGGGCGCTGGCTGTTGGTCCCTCGGCAGGGCGCGGTGTGAAGTCTACCGGTTGAAGTTCTCCAGGGCGCTGGCTGTTGGTCCCTCGGCAGGGCGCGGTGTGAAGTCTACCGGTTGAAGTTCTCCAGGGCGCTGGCTGTTGGTCCCTCGGCAGGGCGCGGTGTGAAGTCTTCCGGTTGCAGTTCTCCAGGGCGCTGGCTGTTGGTCCCTCGGCAGGGCGCGGTGAAGTCTTCCGGTTGCAGTTCTCCAGGCGCTGGCTGTTGGTCCCTCGGCAGGGCGTGCTACGAAGTCTTCCGGTTGAAGTTCTCTAGGGCGCCGGCTGTTGGTCCCTCGGCAGGGCGCGGTGTGAAGTCTTCCGGTTGCAGTTCTCCAGGGCGCTGGCTGTTGGTCCCTCGGCAGGGCGCGGTGTGAAGTCTTCCGGTTGAAGTTCTCCAGGGCGCTGGCTATTGGTCCCTTGGCAGGGCGCGGTGTGAAGTCTTCCGGTTGAAGTTCTCCAGGGCGCTGGCTGTTGGTCCCTCGGCAGGGCGCGGTGTGAAGTCTTCCGGTTGTTCTCCAGGGCGCTGGCTGTTGGTCCCTCGGCAGGGCGTGCTGCGAAGTCTTCCGGTTTAAGTTCTCTAGGGCGCCGGCTGTTGGTCCCTCGGCAGGGCGCGGTGTGAAGTCTTCCGGTTGAAGTTCTCCAGGGCGCTGGCTGTTGGTCCCTCGGCAGGGCGCGGTGTGAAGTCTTCCGGTTGAAGTTCTCCAAGGCGCTGGCTGTTGGTCCCTCGGCAGGGCGTGGTGTGAAGTCTTCCGGTTGAAGTTCTCCAGGATGCTGGCTGTTGGTCCCTCGGCAGGGCGCGGTGTGAAGTCTTCCGGTTACAGTTCTCCAGGGCGCTGGCTGTTGGTCCCTCGGCAGGGCGCGGTGTGAAGTCTTCCGCTTGTTCTCCAGGGCGCTGGCTGTTGGTCCCTTGGCAGGGCGCGGTGTGAAGTCTTCCGGTTGCAGTTCTCCAGGGCGCTGGCTGTTGGTCCCTCGGCAGGGCTCGGTGTGAAGTCTTCCTGTTGAAGTTCTCCAGGGCGCTGGCTGTTGGTCCCTTGGCAGGGCGCGGTGTGAAGTCTTCCAGTTGAAGTTCTCCAGGGCGCTGGCTGTTGGTCCCTCGGCAGGGCGCGGTGTGAAGTCTTCCGGTTGAAGTTCTCCAGGGCGCTGGCTGTTGGTCCCTTGGCTGGGCGCGGTGTGAAGTCTTCCGGTTGAAGTTCTCCAGGGCGCTGGCTGTTAGTCCCTCGGCAGGGCGCGGTGTGAAGTCTTCCAGTTGTTCTCCAGGGCGCCGGCTGTTGGTCCCTTGGCAGGGCGTGCTGCGAAGTCTTCCGGTTGAAGTTCTCCAGGGCGCTGGCTGTTGGTCCCTCGGCAGGGCGCGGTGTGAAGTCTTCCGGTTGAAGTTCTCCAGGGCGCTGGCTGTTGGTCCCTTGGCAGGGCGCGGTGTGAAGTCTTCCGGTTGAAGTTCTCCAGGGCGCTGGCTGTTGGTCCCTCGGCAGGGCGCGGTGTGAAGTCTTCCAGTTGTTCTCCAGGGCGCCGGCTGTTGGTCCCTCGGCAGGGCGTGCTGCGAAGTCTTCCGGTTTAAGTTCTCTAGGGCGCCGGCTGTTGGTCCCTCGGCAGGGCGTGCTGCGAAGTCTTCCGGTTGCAGTTCTCCAGGGCGCTGGCTGTTGGGCCCTCGGCAGGGCGTGGTGTGAAGTCTTCCGGTTGAAGTTCTCCAGGGCGCTGGCTGTTGGTCCCTCGGCAGGGCGCGGTGTGAAGTCTTCCGGTTGAAGTTCTCCAGGGCGCTGGCTGTTGGTCCCTCGGCAGGGCGTGGTGTGAAGTCTTCCGGTTGAAGTTCTCCAGGGCGCTGGCTGTTGGTCCCTCGGCAGGGCGCGGTGTGAAGTCTTTCGGTTGAAGTTCTCCAGGGCGCTGGCTGTTGGTCCCTCGGCAGGGCGCGGTGTGAAGTCTTCCGGTTGAAGTTCTCCAGGGCGCTGGCTGTTGGTCCCTTGGCAGGGCGCGGTGTGAAGTCTTCCGGTTGCAGTTCTCCAGGGCGCTGGCTGTTGGTCCCTCGGCAGGGCGCGGTGTGAAGTCTTCCAGTTGTTCTCCAGGGCGCTGGCTGTTGGTCCCTCGGCAGGGCGCGGTGTGAAGTCTTCCGGTTGAAGTTCTCCAGGGCGCTGGCTGTTGTTCCCTTGGCAGGGCGCGGTGTGAAGTCTTCCGGTTGAAGTTCTCCAGGGCGCTGGCTGTTGGTCCCTCGGCAGGGCGCGTTGTGAAGTCTTCCGGTTGTTCTCCAGGGCGCCGGCTGTTGGTCCCTCGGCAGGGCGCGGTGTGAAGTCTTCCGGTTGCAGTTCTCCAGGGCGCTGGCTGTTGGTTCCTCGGCAGGGCGCGGTGTGAAGTCTTACGGTTGTTCTCCAGGGCGCTGGCTGTTGGTCCCTCGGCAGGGCGTGCTGCGAAGTCTTCCGGTTAAAGTTCTCTAGAGCGCCGGCTGTTGGTCCCTCGGCAGGGCGTGGTGTGAAGTCTTCCGGTTGAAGTTCTCCAGGGCGCTGGCTGTTGGTCCCTCGGCAGGGCATGCTGCGAAGTCTTCCGGTTGAAGTTCTCTAGGGCGCTGGCTGTTGGTCCCTTGGCAGGGCGCGGTGTGAAGTCTTCCGGTTGAAGTTCTCCAGGGCGCTAGCTGTTGGTCCCTCGGCAGGGCATGCTGCGAAGTCTTCCGGTTGAAGTTCTCCAGGGCGCTGGCTATTGGTCCCTCGGCAGGGCGCGGTGTGAAGTCTTCCGGTTGCAGTTCTCCAGGGCGCTGGCTGTTGGTCCCACGGCAGGGCGCTGTGTGAAGTCTTCCGGTTGAAGTTCTCCAGGGCGCTGGCTGTTGGTCCCTTGGCAAGGCGCGATGTGAAGTCTTCCGGTTGAAGTTCTCCAGGGCGCTGGCTGTTGGTCCCTCGGCAGGGCGCGGTGTGAAGTCTTCCGGTTGAAGTTCTCCAGGGCGCTGGCTGTTGGTCCCTTGGCAGGGCGCGATGTGAAGTCTTCCGGTTGAAGTTCTCCAGGGCGCTGGCTGTTGGTCCCTCGGCAGGGCGCGGTGTGAAGTCTTCCGGTTGTTCTCCAGGGCGCTGGCTGTTGGTCCCTCGGCAGGGCGCGGTGAAGTCTTCCGGTTGCAGTTCTCCAGGCGCTGGCTGTTGGTCCCTCGGCAGGGCGTGCTACGAAGTCTTCCGGTTGAAGTTCTCTAGGGCGCCGGCTGTTGGTCCCTCGGCAGGGCGCGGTGTGAAGTCTTCCGGTTGCAGTTCTCCAGGGCGCTGGCTGTTGGTCCCTCGGCAGGGCGCGGTGTGAAGTCTTCCGGTTGAAGTTCTCCAGGGCGCTGGCTGTTGGTCCCTTGGCAGGGCGCGGTGTGAAGTCTTCCGGTTGAAGTTCTCCAGGGCGCTGGCTGTTGGTCCCTCGGCAGGGCGCGGTGTGAAGTCTTCCGGTTGTTCTCCAGGGCGCTGGCTGTTGGTCCCTCGGCAGGGCGCGGTGTGAAGTCTTCCGGTTGAAGTTCTCCAAGGCGCTGGCTGTTGGTCCCTCGGCAGGGCGTGCTGCGAAGTCTTCCGGTTGAAGTTCTCCAGGGCGCTGGCTTTTGGTCCCTCGGCAGGGCGCGGTGTGAAGTCTTCCGGTTGAAGTTCTCCAGGGCGCTGGCTGTTGGTCCCTCGGCAGGGCGTGGTGTGAAGTCTTCCGGTTGAAGTTCTCCAGGATGCTGGCTGTTGGTCCCTCGGCAGGGCGCGGTGTGAAGTCTTCCGGTTACAGTTCTCCAGGGCGCTGGCTGTTGGTCCCTCGGCAGGGCGCGGTGTGAAGTCTTCCTGTTGAAGTTCTCCAGGGCGCTGGCTGTTGGTCCCTTGGCAGGGCGCGGTGTGAAGTCTTCCAGTTGAAGTTCTCCAGGGCGCTGGCTGTTGGTCCCTCGGCAGGGCGCGGTGTGAAGTCTTCCGGTTGAAGTTCTCCAGGGCGCTGGCTGTTGGTCCCTTGGCTGGGCGCGGTGTGAAGTCTTCCGGTTGAAGTTCTCCAGGGCGCTGGTTGTTAGTCCCTCGGCAGGGCGCGGTGTGAAGTCTTCCGGTTGCAGTTCTCCAGGGCGCCGGCTGTTGGTCCCTCGGCAGGGCGTGCTGCGAAGTCTTCCGGTTGCAGTTCTCCAGAGCGCTGGCTGTTGGGCCCTCGGCAGGGCGTGGTGTGAAGTCTTCCGGTTGAAGTTCTCCAGGGCGCTGGCTGTTGGTCCCTTGGCAGGGCGCGGTGTGAAGTCTTCCGGTTGAAGTTCTCCAGGGCGCTGGCTGTTGGTCCCTCGGCAGGGCGTGGTGTGAAGTCTTCCGGTTGAAGTTCTCCAGGGCGCTGGCTGTTGGTCCCTCGGCAGGGCGCGGTGTGAAGTCTTTCGGTTGAAGTTCTCCAGGGCGCTGGCTGTTGGTCCCTCGGCAGGGCGCGGTGTGAAGTCTTCCGGTTGAAGTTCTCCAGGGCGCTGGCTGTTGGTCCCTCGGCAGGGCGCGGTGTGAAGTCTTCCGGTTGCAGTTCTCCAGGGCGCTGGCTGTTGGTCCCTCGGCAGGGCGCGGTGTGAAGTCTTCCAGTTGTTCTCCAGGGCGCTGGCTGTTGGTCCCTCGGCAGGGCGCGGTGTGAAGTCTTCCGGTTGAAGTTCTCCAGGGCGCTGGCTGTTGGTCCCTCGGCAGGGCGCGTTGTGAAGTCTTCCGGTTGTTCTCCAGGGCGCCGGCTGTTGGTCCCTCGGCAGGGCGCGGTGTGAAGTCTTCCGGTTGCAGTTCTCCAGGGCGCTGGCTGTTGGTCCCTCGGCAGGGCGCGGTGTGAAGTTTTCCGGTTGAAGTTCTCCAGGGCGCTGGCTGTTGGTTCCTCGGCAGGGCGCGGTGTGAAGTCTTACGGTTGTTCTCCAGGGCGCTGGCTGTTGGTCCCTCGGCAGGGCGTGCTGCGAAGTCTTCCGGTTAAAGTTCTCTAGAGCGCCGGCTGTTGGTCCCTCGGCAGGGCGTGGTGTGAAGTCTTCCGGTTGAAGTTCTCCAGGGCGCTGGCTGTTGGTCCCTCGGCAGGGCATGCTGCGAAGTCTTCCGGTTGAAGTTCTCTAGGGCGCTGGCTGTTGGTCCCTTGGCAGGGCGCGGTGTGAAGTCTTCCGGTTGAAGTTCTCCAGGGCGCTAGCTGTTGGTCCCTCGGCAGGGCATGCTGCGAAGTCTTCCGGTTGAAGTTCTCCAGGGCGCTGGCTATTGGTCCCTCGGCAGGGCGCGGTGTGAAGTCTTCCGGTTGCAGTTCTCCAGGGCGCTGGCTGTTGGTCCCACGGCAGGGCGCTGTGTGAAGTCTTCCGGTTGAAGTTCTCCAGGGCGCTGGCTGTTGGTCCCTTGGCAAGGCGCGATGTGAAGTCTTCCGGTTGAAGTTCTCCAGGGCGCTGGCTGTTGGTCCCTCGGCAGGGCGCGGTGTGAAGTCTTCCGGTTGAAGTTCTCCAGGGCGCTGGCTGTTGGTCCCTTGGCAGGGCGCGATGTGAAGTCTTCCGGTTGAAGTTCTCCAGGGCGCTGGCTGTTGGTCCCTCGGCAGGGCGCGGTGTGAAGTCTTCCGGTTGTTCTCCAGGGCGCTGGCTGTTGGTCCCTCGGCAGGGCGCGGTGAAGTCTTCCGGTTGCAGTTCTCCAGGCGCTGGCTGTTGGTCCCTCGGCAGGGCGTGCTACGAAGTCTTCCGGTTGAAGTTCTCTAGGGCGCCGGCTGTTGGTCCCTCGGCAGGGCGCGGTGTGAAGTCTTCCGGTTGCAGTTCTCCAGGGCGCTGGCTGTTGGTCCCTCGGCAGGGCGCGGTGTGAAGTCTTCCGGTTGAAGTTCTCCAGGGCGCTGGCTGTTGGTCCCTTGGCAGGGCGCGGTGTGAAGTCTTCCGGTTGAAGTTCTCCAGGGCGCTGGCTGTTGGTCCCTCGGCAAGGCGCGGTGTGAAGTCTTCCGGTTGTTCTCCAGGGCGCTGGCTGTTGGTCCCTCGGCAGGGCGTGCTGCGAAGTCTTCCGGTTTAAGTTCTCTAGGGCGCCGGCTGTTGGTCCCTCGGCAGGGCGCGGTGTGAAGTCTTCCGGTTGAAGTTCTCCAGGGCGCTGGCTGTTGGTCCCTCGGCAGGGCGCGGTGTGAAGTCTTCCGGTTGAAGTTCTCCAAGGCGCTGGCTGTTGGTCCCTCGGCAGGGCGTGCTGCGAAGTCTTCCGGTTGAAGTTCTCCAGGGCGCTGGCTTTTGGTCCCTCGGCAGGGCGCGGTGTGAAGTCTTCCGGTTGAAGTTCTCCAGGGCGCTGGCTGTTGGTCCCTCGGCAGGGCGTGGTGTGAAGTCTTCCGGTTGAAGTTCTCCAGGATGCTGGCTGTTGGTCCCTCGGCAGGGCGCGGTGTGAAGTCTTCCGGTTACAGTTCTCCAGGGCGCCGGCTGTTGGTCCCTCGGCAGGGCGCGGTGTGAAGTCTTCCGCTTGTTCTCCAGGGCGCTGGCTGTTGGTCCCTCGGCAGGGCGTGGTGTGAAGTCTTCCGGTTGAAGTTCTCCAGGACGCTGGCTGTTGGTCCCTTGGCAGGGCGCGGTGTGAAGTCTTCCGGTTGCAGTTCTCCAGGGCGCTGGCTGTTGGTCCCTCGGCAGGGCTCGGTGTGAAGTCTTCCTGTTTAAGTTCTCCAGGGCGCTGGCTGTTGGTCCCTTGGCAGGGCGCGGTGTGAAGTCTTCCAGTTGAAGTTCTCCAGGGCGCTGGCTGTTGGTCCCTCGGCAGGGCGCGGTGTGAAGTCTTCCGGTTGAAGTTCTCCAGGGCGCTGGCTGTTGGTCCCTTGGCTGGGCGCGGTGTGAAGTCTTCCGGTTGAAGTTCTCCAGGGCGCTGGCTGTTAGTCCCTCGGCAGGGCGCGGTGTGAAGTCTTCCAGTTGTTCTCCAGGGCGCCGGCTGTTGGTCCCTTGGCAGGGCGTGCTGCGAAGTCTTCCGGTTGAAGTTCTCCAGGGCGCTGGCTGTTGGTCCCTCGGCAGGGCGCGGTGTGAAGTCTTCCGGTTGAAGTTCTCCAGGGCGCTGGCTGTTGGTCCCTTGGCAGGGCGCGGTGTGAAGTCTTCCGGTTGAAGTTCTCCAGGGCGCTGGCTGTTGGTCCCTCGGCAGGGCGCGGTGTGAAGTCTTCCAGTTGTTCTCCAGGGCGCCGGCTGTTGGTCCCTCGGCAGGGCGTGCTGCGAAGTCTTCCGGTTTAAGTTCTCTAGGGCGCCGGCTGTTGGTCCCTCGGCAGGGCGTGCTGCGAAGTCTTCCGGTTGCAGTTCTCCAGGGCGCTGGCTGTTGGGCCCTCGGCAGGGCGTGGTGTGAAGTCTTCCGGTTGAAGTTCTCCAGGGCGCTGGCTGTTGGTCCCTTGGCAGGGCGCGGTGTGAAGTCTTCCGGTTGAAGTTCTCCAGGGCGCTGGCTGTTGGTCCCTCGGCAGGGCGTGGTGTGAAGTCTTCCGGTTGAAGTTCTCCAGGGCGCTGGCTGTTGGTCCCTCGGCAGGGCGCGGTGTGAAGTCTTTCGGTTGAAGTTCTCCAGGGCGCTGGCTGTTGGTCCCTCGGCAGGGCGCAGTGTGAAGTCTTCCGGTTGAAGTTCTCCAGGGCGCTGGCTGTTGGTCCCTTGGCAGGGCGCGGTGTGAAGTCTTCCGGTTGCAGTTCTCCAGGGCGCTGGCTGTTGGTCCCTCGGCAGGGCGCGGTGTGAAGTCTTCCAGTTGTTCTCCAGGGCGCTGGCTGTTGGTCCCTCGGCAGGGCGCGGTGTGAAGTCTTCCGGTTGAAGTTCTCCAGGGCGCTGGCTGTTGTTCCCTTGGCAGGGCGCGGTGTGAAGTCTTCCGGTTGAAGTTCTCCAGGGCGCTGGCTGTTGGTCCCTCGGCAGGGCGCGTTGTGAAGTCTTCCGGTTGTTCTCCAGGGCGCCGGCTGTTGGTCCCTCGGCAGGGCGCGGTGTGAAGTCTTCCGGTTGCAGTTCTCCAGGGCGCTGGCTGTTGGTCCCTCGGCAGGGCGCGGTGTGAAGTTTTCCGGTTGAAGTTCTCCAGGGCGCTGGCTGTTGGTTCCTCGGCAGGGCGCGGTATGAAGTCTTACGGTTGTTCTCCAGGGCGCTGGCTGTTGGTCCCTCGGCAGGGCGTGCTGCGAAGTCTTCCGGTTAAAGTTCTCTAGAGCGCCGGCTGTTGGTCCCTCGGCAGGGCGTGGTGTGAAGTCTTCCGGTTGAAGTTCTCCAGGGCGCTGGCTGTTGGTCCCTCGGCAGGGCATGCTGCGAAGTCTTCCGGTTGAAGTTCTCTAGGGCGCTGGCTGTTGGTCCCTTGGCAGGGCGCGGTGTGAAGTCTTCCGGTTGAAGTTCTCCAGGGCGCTAGCTGTTGGTCCCTCGGCAGGGCATGCTGCGAAGTCTTCCGGTTGAAGTTCTCCAGGGCGCTGGCTATTGGTCCCTCGGCAGGGCGCGGTGTGAAGTCTTCCGGTTGCAGTTCTCCAGGGCGCTGGCTGTTGGTCCCACGGCAGGGCGCTGTGTAAAGTCTTCCGGTTGAAGTTCTCCAGGGCGCTGGCTGTTGGTCCCTTGGCAAGGCGCGATGTGAAGTCTTCCGGTTGAAGTTCTCCAGGGCGCTGGCTGTTGGTCCCTCGGCAGGGCGCGGTGTGAAGTCTTCCGGTTGAAGTTCTCTAGGGCGCTGGCTGTTGGTCCCTTGGCAGGGCGCGATGTGAAGTCTTCCGGTTGAAGTTCTCCAGGGCGCTGGCTGTTGGTCCCTCGGCAGGGCGCGGTGTGAAGTCTTCCGGTTGAAGTTCTCCAGGGCGCTGGCTGTTGGTCCCTCGGCAGGGCGCGGTGTGAAGTCTTCCGGTTGAAGTTCTCCAGGGCGCTGGCTGTTGGTCCCTCGGCAGGGCGCGGTTTGAAGTCTTCCGGTTGTTCTCCAGGGTGCTGGCTGTTGGTCCCTCGGCAGGGCGCGGTGTGAAGTCTTCCGGTTGAAGTTCTCCAGGGCGCTGGCTGTTGGTCCCTCAACAGGGCGCGGTGTGAAGTCTTCCGGTTGAAGTTCTCCAGGGCGCTGGCTGCTGGTCCCTCGGCAGGGCGCGGTGTGAAGTCTTCCGCTTGAAGTTCTCCAGTGTGCTGGCTGTTGGTCCCTCGGCAGGGTGCGGTGTGAAGTCTTCCGGTTGTTCTTCAGGGCGCTGGCTGTTGGTCCCTCAGCAGGGCGCGGTGTGAAGTCTTCCGGTTGCAGTTCTCCAGGGCGCTGGCTGTTGGTCCCTCAACAGGGCGCGGTGTGAAGTCTTCCGGTTGCAGTTCTCCAGGGCGCTGGCTGTTGGTCCCTCGGCAGGGCGCGGTGTGAAGTCTTCCGGTTGCAGTTCTCCAGGGCGCTGGCTGTTGGTCCCTCGGCAGGGCGTGGTGTGAAGTCTTCCGGTTGAAGTTCTCCAGGGCGCTTGCTTTTGGTCCCTCGGCAGGGCGCGGTGTGAAGTCTTCCGGTTGAAGTTCTCCAGGGCGCTGGCTGTTGGTCCCTCGGCAGGGCGTGGTGTGAAGTCTTCCGGTTGAAGTTCTCCAGGGCGCTGGCTGTTGTTCCTCGGCAGGGCGCGGTGTGAAGTCTTCCGGTTGCAGTTCTCCAGGGCGCTGGCTGTTGGTCCCTAGGCAGGGCGCGGTGTGAAGTCTTCCGGTTGTTCTCCAGGGCGCTGGCTGTTGGTCCCTCGGCAGGGCGTGCTGCGAAGTCTTCCGGTTGAGGTTCTCTAGGGCGCCGGCTGTTGGTCCCTCGGCAGGGCGCGGTGTGAAGTCTTCCGGTTGCAGTTCTCCAGGGCGCTGGCTGTTGGTCCCTCGGCAGGGCGCGGTGTGAAGTCTTCCGGTTGAAGTTCTCCAGGGCGCTGGCTGTTGGTCCCTCGGCAGGGCGCGGTGTGAAGTCTTCCGGTTGAAGTTCTCCAGGGCGCTGGCTGTTGGTCCCTTGGCAGGGCGCGGTGTGAAGTCTTCCGGTTGAAGTTCTCCAGGGCGCTGGCTGTTGGTCCCTCGGCAGGGCGCGGTGTGAAGTCTTCCGGTTGAAGTTCTCCAGGGCGCTGGCTGTTGGTCCCTCGGCAGGGCGCGGTGTGAAGTCTTCCGGTTGAAGTTCTCCAGGGCGCTGGCTGTTGGTCCCTCGGCAGGGCGCGGTGTGAAATCTTCCGGTTGAAGTTCTCCAGGGCGCTGGCTGTTGGTCCCTCGGCAGGGCGCGTTGTGAAGTCTTCCGGTTGTTCTCCAGGGCGCCGGCTGTTGGTCCCTCGGCAGGGCGCGGTGTGAAGTCTTCCGGTTGCAGTTCTCCAGGGCGCTGGCTGTTGGTCCCTCGGCAGGGCGCGGTGTGAAGTCTTCCAGTTGAAGTTCTCCAGGGCGCTGGCTGTTGGTCCCTTGGCAGGGCGCGGTGTGAAGTCTTCCGGTTGAAGTTCTCCAGGGCGCTGGCTGTTGGTCCCTCGGCAGGGCGCGTTGTGAAGTCTTCCGGTTGTTCTCCAGGGCGCCGGCTGTTGGTCCCTCGGCAGGGCGCGGTGTGAAGTCTTCCGGTTGCAGTTCTCCAGGGCGCTGGCTGCTGGTCCCTCGGCAGGGCGCGGTGTGAAGTCTTCCGGTTGAAGTTCTCCAGTGTGCTGGCTGTTGGTCCCTCGGCAGGGCGCGGTGTGAAGTCTTCCGGTTGTTCTTCAGGGCGCTGGCTGTTGGTCCCTCAGCAGGGCGCGGTGTGAAGTCTTCCGGTTGCAGTTCTCCAGGGCGCTGGCTGTTGGTCCCTCAACAGGGCGCGGTGTGAAGTCTTCCGGTTGCAGTTCTCCAGGGCGCTGGCTGTTGGTCCCTCGGCAGGGCGCGGTGTGAAGTCTTCCGGTTGCAGTTCTCCAGGGCGCTGGCTGTTGGTCCCTCGGCAGGGCGTGGTGTGAAGTCTTCCGGTTGAAGTTCTCCAGGGCGCTTGCTTTTGGTCCCTCGGCAGGGCGCGGTGTGAAGTCTTCCGGTTGAAGTTCTCCAGGGCGCTGGCTGTTGGTCCCTCGGCAGGGCGTGGTGTGAAGTCTTCCGGTTGAAGTTCTCCAGGGCGCTGGCTGTTGTTCCTCGGCAGGGCGCGGTGTGAAGTCTTCCGGTTGCAGTTCTCCAGGGCGCTGGCTGTTGGTCCCTAGGCAGGGCGCGGTGTGAAGTCTTCCGGTTGTTCTCCAGGGCGCTGGCTGTTGGTCCCTCGGCAGGGCGTGCTGCGAAGTCTTCCGGTTGAGGTTCTCTAGGGCGCCGGCTGTTGGTCCCTCGGCAGGGCGCGGTGTGAAGTCTTCCGGTTGCAGTTCTCCAGGGCGCTGGCTGTTGGTCCCTCGGCAGGGCGCGGTGTGAAGTCTTCCGGTTGAAGTTCTCCAGGGCGCTGGCTGTTGGTCCCTCGGCAGGGCGCGGTGTGAAGTCTTCCGGTTGAAGTTCTCCAGGGCGCTGGCTGTTGGTCCCTTGGCAGGGCGCGGTGTGAAGTCTTCCGGTTGAAGTTCTCCAGGGCGCTGGCTGTTGGTCCCTCGGCAGGGCGCGGTGTGAAGTCTTCCGGTTGAAGTTCTCCAGGGCGCTGGCTGTTGGTCCCTCGGCAGGGCGCGGTGTGAAGTCTTCCGGTTGAAGTTCTCCAGGGCGCTGGCTGTTGGTCCCTCGGCAGGGCGCGGTGTGAAATCTTCCGGTTGAAGTTCTCCAGGGCGCTGGCTGTTGGTCCCTCGGCAGGGCGCGTTGTGAAGTCTTCCGGTTGTTCTCCAGGGCGCCGGCTGTTGGTCCCTCGGCAGGGCGCGGTGTGAAGTCTTCCGGTTGCAGTTCTCCAGGGCGCTGGCTGTTGGTCCCTCGGCAGGGCGCGGTGTGAAGTCTTCCGGTTGAAGTTCTCCAGGGCGCTGGCTGTTGGTCCCTTGGCAGGGCGCGGTGTGAAGTCTTCCGGTTGAAGTTCTCCAGGGCGCTGGCTGTTGGTCCCTTGGCAGGGCGCGGTGTGAAGTCTTCCGGTTGAAGTTCTCCAGGGCGCTGGCTGTTGGTCCCTCGGCAGGGCGTGCTGCGAAGTCTTCCGGTTGAAGTTCTCTAGGGCGCTGGCTGTTGGTCCCTCGGCAGGGCGTGGTGTGAAGTCTTCCGGTTGCAGTTCTCCAGGGCGCTGGCTGTTGGTCCCTCGGCAGGGCGCGGTGTGAAGTCTTCCGGTTGAAGTTCTCCAGGGCGCTGGCTGTTGGTCCCTCGGCAGGGCGCGGTGTGAAGTCTACCGGTTGAAGTTCTCCAGGGCGCTGGCTGTTGGTCCCTCGGCAGGGCGCGGTGTGAAGTCTTCCGGTTGCAGTTCTCTAGGGCGCTGGCTGTTGGTCCCTCGGCAGGGCGCGGTGTGAAGTCTTCCGGTTGAAGTTCTCCAGGGCGCTGGCTGTTGGCCCCTTGGCAGGGCGCGGTGTGAAGTCTTCCGGTTGTTCTCCAGGGCGCTGGCTGTTGGTCCCTCGGCAGGGCGCGGTGTGAAGTCTTCCGGTTGCAGTTCTCCAGGGCGCTGGCTGTTGGTCCCTCGGCAGGGCGCTGTGTGAAGTCTTCCGGTTGAAGTTCTCCAGGGCGCTGGCTGTTGGTCCCTTGGCAGGGCGCGGTGTGAAGTCTTCCGGTTGAAGTTCTCCAGGGCGCTGGCTGTTGGTCCCTCGGCAGGGCGCGGTGTGAAGTCTTCCAGTTGTTCTCCAGGGCGCCGGCTGTTGGTCCCTCGGCAGGGCGTGCTGCGAAGTCTTCCGGTTAAAGTTCTCTAGAGCGCCGGCTGTTGGTCCCTCGGCAGGGCGTGGTGTGAAGTCTTCCGGTTGAAGTTCTCCAGGGCGCTGGCTGTTGGTCCCTCGGCAGGGCGCGGTGTGAAGTCTTCCGGTTGCAGTTCTCCAGAGCGCTGGCTGTTGGTCCCTCGGCAGGGCACGGTGTGAAGTCTTCCGGTTGCAGTTCTCCAGGGCGCTGGCTGTTGGTCCCTCGGCAGGGCGTGGTGTGAAGTCTTCCGGTTGAAGTTCTCCAGGGAGCTGGCTTTTGGTCCCTCAGCAGGGCGCGGTGTGAAGTCTTCCGGTTGAAGTTCTCCAGGGCGCTGGCTGTTGGTCCCTCGGCAGGGCGTGGTGTGAAGTCTTCCGGTTGAAGTTCTCCAGGGCGCTGGCTGTTGGTCCCTCGGCAGGGCGCGGTGTGAAGTCTTCCGGTTGCAGTTCTCCGGGGCGCTGGCTGTTGGTCCCTCGGCAGGGCGCGGTGTGAAGTCTTCCGGTTGTTCTCCAGGGCACTGGCTGTTGGTCCCTCGGCAGGGCGTGCTGCGAAGTCTTCCGGTTGAAGTTCTCTAGGGCGCCGGCTGTTGGTCCCTCGGCAGGGCGTGGTGTGAAGTCTTCCGGTTGCAGTTCTCCAGGGCGCTGGCTGTTGGTCCCTCGGCAGGGCGCGGTGTGAAGTCTTCCGGTTGAAGTTCTCCAGGGCGCTGGCTGTTGGTCCCTCGGCAGGGCGCGGTGTGAAGTCTACCGGTTGAAGTTCTCCAGGGCGCTGGCTGTTGGTCCCTCGGCAGGGCGCGGTGTGAAGTCTTCCGGTTGCAGTTCTCTAGGGCGCTGGCTGTTGGTCCCTCGGCAGGGCGCGGTGTGAAGTCTTCCGGTTGAAGTTCTCCAGGGCGCTGGCTGTTGGCCCCTTGGCAGGGCGCGGTGTGAAGTCTTCCGGTTGTTCTCCAGGGCGCTGGCTGTTGGTCCCTCGGCAGGGCGCGGTGTGAAGTCTTCCGGTTGCAGTTCTCCAAGGCGCTGGCTGTTGGTCCCTCGGCAGGGCGCGGTGAAGTCTTCCGGTTGCAGTTCTCCAGGCGCTGGCTGTTGGTACCTCGGCAGGGCGCTGTGTGAAGTCTTCCGGTTGCAGTTCTCCAGAGCGCTGGCTGTTGGTCCCTCGGCAGGGCGCGGTGTGAAGTCTTCCGGTTGCAGTTCTCCAGGGTGCTGGCTGTTGGTCCCTCGGCAGGGCGTGGTGTGAAGTCTTCCGGTTGAAGTTCTCCAGGGCACTGGCTTTTGGTCCCTCGGCAGGGCGCGGTGTGAAGTCTTCCGGTTGCAGTTCTCCAGGGCGCTGGCTGTTGTTCCCTCGGCAGGGCGCGGTGTGAAGTCTTCCGGTGGTTCTCCAGGGCGCTGGCTGTTGGTCCCTCGGCAGGGCGTGCTACGAAGTCTTCCGGTTGAAGTTCTCTTGGGCGCCGGCTGTTGGTCCCTCGGCAGGGCGCGGTGTGAAGTCTTCCGGTTGCAGTTCTCCAGGGCGCTGGCTGTTGGTCCCTCGGCAGGGCGCGGTGTGAAGTCTTCCGGTTGTTCTCCAGGGCGCTGGCTGTTGGTCCCTCGGCAGGGCGTGCTGCGAAGTCTTCCGGTTGAAGTTCTCTAGGGCGCCGGCTGTTGGTCCCTCGGCAGGGCGCGGTGTGAAGTCTTCCGGTTGAAGTTCTCCAAGGCGCTGGCTGTTGGTCCCTCGGCAGGGCGTGCTGCGAAGTCTTCCGGTTGAAGTTCTCTAGGGCGCCGGCTGTTGGTCCCTCGGCAGGGCGCGGTGTGAAGTCTTCCGGTTGTTCTCCAGGGCGCTGGCTGTTGGTCCCTCGGCAGGGCGCGGTGTGAAGTCTTCCGGTTGTTCTCCAGGGCGCTGGCTGTTGGTCCCTCGGCAGGGCGCGGTGTGAAGTCTTCCGGTTGCAGTTCTCCAGGGCGCTGGCTGTTGGTCCCTCAACAGGGCGCGGTGTGAAGTCTTCCGTTTGCAGTTCTCCAAGGCGCTGGCTGTTGGTTCCTCGGCAGGGCGCGGTGAAGTCTTCCGGTTGCAGTTCTCCAGGCGCTGGCTGTTGTTCCCTCGGCAGGGCGCTGTGTGAAGTCTTCCGGTTGCAGTTCTCCAGGGCGCTGGCTGTTGGTCCCTCGGCAGGGCGCGGTGTGAAGTCTTCCGGTTGAAGTTCTCTAGGGCGCTGGCTGTTGGTCCCTCGGCAGGGCGTGGTGTGAAGTCTTCCGGTTGAAGTTCTCCAGGGCGCTGGCTGTTGGTCCCTCGGCAGGGCGCGGTGTGAAGTCTTCCGGTTGTTCTCCAGGGCGCTGGCTGTTGGTCCCTCGGCAGGGCGCGCTGCGAAGTCTTCCGGTTGAAGTTCTCTAGGGCGCCGGCTGTTGGTCCCTCGGCAGGGCGCGGTGTGAAGTCTTCCGGTTGTTCTCCAGGGCGCTGGCTGTTGGTCCCTCGGCAGGGCGTGCTGCGAAGTCTTCCGGTTGAAGTTCTCCAGGGCGCTGGCTGTTGGTCCCTTGGCAGGGCGCGGTGTGAAGTCTTCCGGTTGCAGTTCTCCAGGGCGCTGGCTGTTGGTCCCTCGGCAGGGCGCGGTGTGAAGTCTTCCGGTTGAAGTTCTCCAGGGCGCTGGCTGTTGGTCCCTCGGCAGGGCGCGGTGTGAAGTCTTCCGGTTGTTCTCCAGGGCGCTGGCTGTTGGTCCCTCGGCAGGGCGTGCTGCGAAGTCTTCCGGTTGAAGTTCTCTAGGGCGCCGGCTGTTGGTCCCTCGGCAGGGCGCGGTGTGAAGTCTTCCGGTTGTTCTCCAGGGCGCTGGCTGTTGGTCCCTCGGCAGGGCGTGCTGCGAAGTCTTCCGGTTGCAGTTCTCCAGGGCGCTGGCTGTTGGTCCCTCGGCAGGGCGCGGTGTGAAGTCTTCCGGTTGAAGTTCTCCAGGGCGCTGGCTGTTGGTCCCTCGGCAGGGCGCGGTGTGAAGTCTTCCGGTTGAAGTTCTCCAGGGCGCTGGCTGTTGGTCCCTCGGCAGGGCGCGGTGTGAAGTCTTCCGGTTGCAGTTCTCCAGGGCGCTGGCTGTTGGTCCCTCGGCAGGGCTCGGTGTGAAGTCTTCCGGTTGAAGTTCTCCAGGGCGCTGGCTGTTGGTCCCTCGGCAGGGCGCGGTGTGAAGTCTTCCGGTTGAAGTTCTCCAGGGCGCTGGCTGTTGGTCCCTCGGCAGGGCGCGGTGTGAAGTCTTCCGGTTGCAGTTCTCCAGGGCGCTGGCTGTTGGTCCCTCGGCAGGGCATGCTGCGAAGTCTTCCGGTTGAAGTTCTCTAGGGCGCTGGCTGTTGGTCCCTTGGCAGGGCGCGGTGTGAAGTCTTCCGGTTGAAGTTCTCCAGGGCGCTAGCTGTTGGTCCCTCGGCAGGGCATGCTGCGAAGTCTTCCGGTTGAAGTTCTCCAGGGCGCTGGCTGTTGGTCCCTCGGCAGGGCGCGGTGTGAAGTCTTCCGGTTGCAGTTCTCCAGGGCGCTGGCTGTTGGTCCCACGGCAGGGCGCTGTGTGAAGTCTTCCGGTTGAAGTTCTCCAGGGCGCTGGCTGTTGGTCCCTTGGCAGGGCGCGATGTGAAGTCTTCCGGTTGAAGTTCTCCAGGGCGCTGGCTGTTGGTCCCTCGGCAGGGCGCGGTGTGAAGTCTTCCGGTTGAAGTTCTCCAGGGCGCTGGCTGTTGGTCCCTCGGCAGGGCGCGGTTTGAAGTCTTCCGGTTGTTCTCCAGGGTGCTGGCTGTTGGTCCCTCGGCAGGGCGCGGTATGAAGTCTTCCGGTTGAAGTTCTCCAGAGCGCTGGCTGTTGGTCCCTCAACAGGGCGCGGTGTGAAGTCTTCCGGTTGAAGTTCTCCAGGGCGCTGGCTGCTGGTCCCTCGGCAGGGCGCGGTGTGAAGTCTTCCGGTTGAAGTTCTCCAGTGTGCTGGCTGTTGGTCCCTCGGCAGGGCGCGGTGTGAAGTCTTCCGGTTGTTCTCCAGGGCGCTGGCTGTTGGTCCCTCAGCAGGGCGCGGTGTGAAGTCTTCCGGTTGCAGTTCTCCAGGGCGCTGGCTGTTGGTCCCTTGGCAGGGCGCGGTGTGAAGTCTTCCGGTTGCAGTTCTCCAGGGCGCTGGCTGTTGGTCCCTCGGCAGGGCGTGGTGTGAAGTCTTCCGGTTGAAGTTCTCCAGGGCGCTGGCTGTTGGTCCCTCGGCAGGGCGTGCTGCGAAGTCTTCCGGTTGAAGTTCTTTCGGGCGCCGGCTGTTGGTCCCTCGGCAGGGCGCGGTGTGAAGTCTTCCGGTTGCAGTTCTCCAGGGGGCTGGCTGTTGGTCCCTCGGCAGGGCGCGGTGTGAAGTCTTCCGGTTGAAGTTCTCCAGGGCGCTGGCTGTTGGTCCCTTGGCAGGGCGCGGTGTGAAGTCTTCCGGTTGAAGTTCTCCAGGGCGCTGGCTGTTGGTCCCTTGGCAGGGCGCGGTGTGAAGTCTTCCGGTTGAAGTTCTCCAGGGCGCTGGCTGTTGGTCCCTCGACAGGGCGCGGTGTGAAATCTTCCGGTTGCAGTTCTCCAGGGCGCTGGCTGTTGGTCCCTCGGCAGGGCGTGCTGCGAAGTCTTCCGGTTGCAGTTCTCCAGGGCGCTGGCTGTTGGGCCCTCGGCAGGGCGTGGTGTGAAGTCTTCCGGTTGAAGTTCTCCAGGGCGCTGGCTGTTGGTCCCTCGGCAGGGCGCGGTGTGAAGTCTTCCGGTTGAAGTTCTCCAGGGCGCTGGCTGTTGGTCCCTCGGCAGGGCGCGGTTTGAAGTCTTCCGGTTGTTCTCCAGGGTGCTGGCTGTTGGTCCCTCGGCAGGGCGCGGTGTGAAGTCTTCCGGTTGAAGTTCTCCAGGGCGCTGGCTGTTGGTCCCTCAACAGGGCGCGGTGTGAAGTCTTCCGGTTGAAGTTCTCCAGGGCGCTGGCTGCTGGTCCCTCGGCAGGGCGCGGTGTGAAGTCTTCCGGTTGAAGTTCTCCAGTGTGCTGGCTGTTGGTCCCTCGGCAGGGCGTGGTGTGAAGTCTTCCGGTTGTTCTTCAGGGCGCTGGCTGTTGGTCCCTCAGCAGGGCGCGGTGTGAAGTCTTCCGGTTGCAGTTCTCCAGGGCGCTGGCTGTTGGTCCCTCAACAGGGCGCGGTGTGAAGTCTTCCGGTTGCAGTTCTCCAGGGCGCTGGCTGTTGGTCCCTCGGCAGGGCGCGGTGTGAAGTCTTCCGGTTGCAGTTCTCCAGGGCGCTGGCTGTTGGTCCCTCGGCAGGGCGTGGTGTGAAGTCTTCCGGTTGAAGTTCTCCAGGGCGCTGGCTTTTGGTCCCTCGGCAGGGCGCGGTGTGAAGTCTTCCGGTTGAAGTTCTCCAGGGCGCTGGCTGTTGGTCCCTCGGCAGGGCGCGGTGTGAAGTCTTCCGGTTGAAGTTCTCCAGGGCGCTGGCTGTTGGTCCCTCGGCAGGGCGCGGTGTGAAGTCTTCCGGTTGAAGTTTTCCAGGGTGCTGGCTGTTGGTCCCTTGGCAGGGCGCGGTGTGAAGTCTTCCGGTTGCAGTTCTCCAGGGCGCTGGCTGTTGGTCCCTCGGCAGGGCTCGGTGTGAAGTCTTCCTGTTGAAGTTCTCCAGGGCGCTGGCTGTTGGTCCCTTGGCAGGGCGCGGTGTGAAGTCTTCCAGTTGAAGTTCTCCAGGGCGCTGGCTGTTGGTCCCTCGGCAGGGCGCGGTGTGAAGTCTTCCGGTTGAAGTTCTCCAGGGCGCTGGCTGTTGGTCCCTTGGCAGGGCGCGGTGTGAAGTCTTCCGGTTGAAGTTCTCCAGGGTGCTGGCTGTTGGTCCCTCGGCAGGGCGCGGTGTGAAGTCTTCCAGTTGTTCTCCAGGGCGCCGGCTGTTGGTCCCTCGGCAGGGCGTGCTGCGAAGTCTTCCGGTTGAAGTTCTCTAGGGCGCCGGCTGTTGGTCCCTCGGCAGGGCGTGCTGCGAAGTCTTCCGGTTGCAGTTCTCCAGGGCGCTGGCTGTTGGGCCCTCGGCAGGGCGTGGTGTGAAGTCTTCCGGTTGAAGTTCTCCAGGGCGCTGGCTGTTGGTCCCTTGGCAGGGCGCGGTGTGAAGTCATCCGGTTGAAGTTCTCCAGGGCGCTGGCTGTTGGTCCCTTGGCAGGGCGCGGTGTGAAGTCTTCCGGTTGCAGTTCTCCAGGGCGCTGGCTGTTGGGCCCTCGGCAGGGCGCTGTGTGAAGTCTTCCGGTTGAAGTTCTCCAGGGCGCTGGCTGTTGGTCCCTCGGCAGGGCGCGGTGTGAAGTCTTCCGGTTGAAGTTCTCCAGGGCGCTGGCTGTTGGTCCCTCGGCAGGGCGCGGTGTGAAGTCTTCCGGTTGCAGTTCTCCAGGGCGCTGGCTGTTGGTCCCTCGGCAGGGCTCGGTGTGAAGTCTTCCGGTTGAAGTTCTCCAGGGCGCTGGCTGTTGGTCCCTCGGCAGGGCGCGGTGTGAAGTCTTCCGGTTGAAGTTCTCCAGGGCGCTGGCTGTTGGTCCCTCGGCAGGGCGCGGTGTGAAGTCTTCCGGTTGCAGTTCTCCAGGGCGCTGGCTGTTGGTCCCTCGGCAGGGCATGCTGCGAAGTCTTCCGGTTGAAGTTCTCTAGGGCGCTGGCTGTTGGTCCCTTGGCAGGGCGCGGTGTGAAGTCTTCCGGTTGAAGTTCTCCAGGGCGCTAGCTGTTGGTCCCTCGGCAGGGCATGCTGCGAAGTCTTCCGGTTGAAGTTCTCCAGGGCGCTGGCTGTTGGTCCCTCGGCAGGGCGCGGTGTGAAGTCTTCCGGTTGCAGTTCTCCAGGGCGCTGGCTGTTGGTCCCACGGCAGGGCGCTGTGTGAAGTCTTCCGGTTGAAGTTCTCCAGGGCGCTGGCTGTTGGTCCCTTGGCAGGGCGCGATGTGAAGTCTTCCGGTTGAAGTTCTCCAGGGCGCTGGCTGTTGGTCCCTCGGCAGGGCGCGGTGTGAAGTCTTCCGGTTGAAGTTCTCCAGGGCGCTGGCTGTTGGTCCCTCGGCAGGGCGCGGTTTGAAGTCTTCCGGTTGTTCTCCAGGGTGCTGGCTGTTGGTCCCTCGGCAGGGCGCGGTATGAAGTCTTCCGGTTGAAGTTCTCCAGAGCGCTGGCTGTTGGTCCCTCAACAGGGCGCGGTGTGAAGTCTTCCGGTTGAAGTTCTCCAGGGCGCTGGCTGCTGGTCCCTCGGCAGGGCGCGGTGTGAAGTCTTCCGGTTGTTCTCCAGGGCGCTGGCTGTTGGTCCCTCAGCAGGGCGCGGTGTGAAGTCTTCCGGTTGCAGTTCTCCAGGGCGCTGGCTGTTGGTCCCTTGGCAGGGCGCGGTGTGAAGTCTTCCGGTTGCAGTTCTCCAGGGCGCTGGCTGTTGGTCCCTCGGCAGGGCGTGGTGTGAAGTCTTCCGGTTGAAGTTCTCCAGGGCGCTGGCTGTTGGTCCCTCGGCAGGGCGTGCTGCGAAGTCTTCCGGTTGAAGTTCTTTCGGGCGCCGGCTGTTGGTCCCTCGGCAGGGCGCGGTGTGAAGTCTTCCGGTTGCAGTTCTCCAGGGGGCTGGCTGTTGGTCCCTCGGCAGGGCGCGGTGTGAAGTCTTCCGGTTGAAGTTCTCCAGGGCGCTGGCTGTTGGTCCCTTGGCAGGGCGCGGTGTGAAGTCTTCCGGTTGAAGTTCTCCAGGGCGCTGGCTGTTGGTCCCTCGGCAGGGCGCGGTGTGAAGTCTTCCGGTTGAAGTTCTCCAGGGCGCTGGCTGTTGGTCCCTCGACAGGGCGCGGTGTGAAATCTTCCGGTTGCAGTTCTCCAGGGCGCTGGCTGTTGGTCCCTCGGCAGGGCGTGCTGCGAAGTCTTCCGGTTGCAGTTCTCCAGGGCGCTGGCTGTTGGGCCCTCGGCAGGGCGTGGTGTGAAGTCTTCCGGTTGAAGTTCTCCAGGGCGCTGGCTGTTGGTCCCTCGGCAGGGCGCGGTGTGAAGTCTTCCGGTTGAAGTTCTCCAGGGCGCTGGCTGTTGGTCCCTCGGCAGGGCGCGGTTTGAAGTCTTCCGGTTGTTCTCCAGGGTGCTGGCTGTTGGTCCCTCGGCAGGGCGCGGTGTGAAGTCTTCCGGTTGAAGTTCTCCAGGGCGCTGGCTGTTGGTCCCTCAACAGGGCGCGGTGTGAAGTCTTCCGGTTGAAGTTCTCCAGGGCGCTGGCTGCTGGTCCCTCGGCAGGGCGCGGTGTGAAGTCTTCCGGTTGAAGTTCTCCAGTGTGCTGGCTGTTGGTCCCTCGGCAGGGCGTGGTGTGAAGTCTTCCGGTTGTTCTTCAGGGCGCTGGCTGTTGGTCCCTCAGCAGGGCGCGGTGTGAAGTCTTCCGGTTGCAGTTCTCCAGGGCGCTGGCTGTTGGTCCCTCAACAGGGCGCGGTGTGAAGTCTTCCGGTTGCAGTTCTCCAGGGCGCTGGCTGTTGGTCCCTCGGCAGGGCGCGGTGTGAAGTCTTCTGGTTGCAGTTCTCCAGGGCGCTGGCTGTTGGTCCCTCGGCAGGGCGTGGTGTGAAGTCTTCCGGTTGAAGTTCTCCAGGGCGCTGGCTTTTGGTCCCTCGGCAGGGCGCGGTGTGAAGTCTTCCGGTTGAAGTTCTCCAGGGCGCTGGCTGTTGGTCCCTCGGCAGGGCGCGGTGTGAAGTCTTCCGGTTGAAGTTCTCCAGGGCGCTGGCTGTTGGTCCCTCGGCAGGGCGCGGTGTGAAGTCTTCCGGTTGAAGTTTTCCAGGGCGCTGGCTGTTGGTCCCTTGGCAGGGCGCGGTGTGAAGTCTTCCGGTTGCAGTTCTCCAGGGCGCTGGCTGTTGGTCCCTCGGCAGGGCTCGGTGTGAAGTCTTCCTGTTGAAGTTCTCCAGGGCGCTGGCTGTTGGTCCCTTGGCAGGGCGCGGTGTGAAGTCTTCCAGTTGAAGTTCTCCAGGGCGCTGGCTGTTGGTCCCTCGGCAGGGCGCGGTGTGAAGTCTTCCGGTTGAAGTTCTCCAGGGCGCTGGCTGTTGGTCCCTTGGCAGGGCGCGGTGTGAAGTCTTCCGGTTGAAGTTCTCCAGGGTGCTGGCTGTTGGTCCCTCGGCAGGGCGCGGTGTGAAGTCTTCCAGTTGTTCTCCAGGGCGCCGGCTGTTGGTCCCTCGGCAGGGCGTGCTGCGAAGTCTTCCGGTTGAAGTTCTCTAGGGCGCCGGCTGTTGGTCCCTCGGCAGGGCGTGCTGCGAAGTCTTCCGGTTGCAGTTCTCCAGGGCGCTGGCTGTTGGGCCCTCGGCAGGGCGTGGTGTGAAGTCTTCCGGTTGAAGTTCTCCAGGGCGCTGGCTGTTGGTCCCTTGGCAGGGCGCGGTGTGAAGTCATCCGGTTGAAGTTCTCCAGGGCGCTGGCTGTTGGTCCCTTGGCAGGGCGCGGTGTGAAGTCTTCCGGTTGCAGTTCTCCAGGGCGCTGGCTGTTGGGCCCTCGGCAGGGCGCTGTGTGAAGTCTTCCGGTTGAAGTTCTCCAGGGCGCTGGCTGTTGGTCCCTTGGCAGGGCGCGGTGTGAAGTCTTCCGGTTGCAGTTCTCCAGGGCGCCGGCTGTTGGTCCCTCGGCAGGGCGTGCTGCGAAGTCTTCCGGTTGAAGTTCTCTAGGGCGCCGGCTGTTGGTCCCTCGGCAGGGCGTGCTGCGAAGTCTTCCGGTTGCAGTTCTCCAGGGCGCTGGCTGTTGGTCCCTCGGCAGGGCGCGGTGTGAAGTCTTCCGGTTGAAGTTCTCCAGGGCGCTGGCTGTTGGTCCCTTGGCAGGGCGCGGTTTGAAGTCTTCCGGTTGAAGTTCTCCAGGGCGCTGGCTGTTGGTCCCTCGGCAGGGCGCGGTGTGAAGTCTTCCGGTTGAAGTTCTCCAGGGCGCTGGCTGTTGGTCCCTCGGCAGGGCGCGGTGTGAAGTCTTCCGGTTGAAGTTCTCCAGGGCGCTGGCTGTTCCCTCGGCAGGGCGCGGTGTGAAGTCTTCTGGTTGAAATTCTCCAGGGCGCTGGCTGTTGGTCCCTCGGCAGGGCGCGGTGTGAAGTCTTCCGGTTGCAGTTCTCCAGGGCGCTGGCTGTTGGTCCCTCGGCAGGGCGCTGTGTGAAGTCTTCCGGTTGAAGTTCTCCAGGGCGCTGGCTGTTGGTCCCTCGGCAGGGCGCGGTGTGAAGTCTTCCAGTTGTTCTCCAGGGCGCCGGCTGTTGGTCCCTCGGCAGGGCGTGGTGCGAAGTCTTCCGGTTAAAGTTCTCTAGAGCGCCGGCTGTTGGTCCCTCGGCAGGGCGTGGTGTGAAGACTTCCGGTTGAAGTTCTCCAGGGCGCTGGCTGTTGGTCCCTCGGCAGGGCGCGGTGTGAAGTCTTCCGGTTGCAGTTCTCCAGAGCGCTGGCTGTTGGTCCCTCGGCAGGGCACGGTGTGAAGTCTTCCGGTTGCAGTTCTCCAGGGCGCTGGCTGTTGGTCCCTCGGCAGGGCGTGGTGTGAAGTCTTCCGGTTGAAGTTCTCCAGGGAGCTGGCTTTTGGTCCCTCAGCAGGGCGCGGTGTGAAGTCTTCCGGTTGAAGTTCTCCAGGGCGCTGGCTGTTGGTCCCTCGGCAGGGCGTGGTGTGAAGTCTTCCGGTTGAAGTTCTCCAGGGCGCTGGCTGTTGGTCCCTCGGCAGGGCGCGGTGTGAAGTCTTCCGGTTGCAGTTCTCCGGGGCGCTGGCTGTTGGTCCCTCGGCAGGGCGCGGTGTGAAGTCTTCCGGTTGTTCTCCAGGGCACTGGCTGTTGGTCCCTCGGCAGGGCGTGCTGCGAAGTCTTCCGGTTGAAGTTCTCTAGGGCGCCGGCTGTTGGTCCCTCGGCAGGGCGTGGTGTGAAGTCTTCCGGTTGCAGTTCTCCAGGGCGCTGGCTGTTGGTCCCTCGGCAGGGCGCGGTGTGAAGTCTTCCGGTTGAAGTTCTCCAGGGCGCTGGCTGTTGGTCCCTCGGCAGGGCGTGGTGTGAAGTCCTCCGGTTGCAGTTCTCTAGGGCGCTGGCTGTTGGTCCCTCGGCAGGGCGCGGTGTGAAGTCTTCCGGTTGAAGTTCTCCAGGGCGCTGGCTGTTGGTCCCTCGGCAGGGCGCGGTGTGAAGTCTACCGGTTGAAGTTCTCCAGGGCGCTGGCTGTTGGTCCCTCGGCAGGGCGCGGTGTGAAGTCTTCCGGTTGAAGTTCTCCAGGGCGCTGGCTGTTGGTCCCTCGGCAGGGCGTGGTGTGAAGTCTTCCGGTTGCAGTTCTCTAGGGCGCTGGCTGTTGGTCCCTCGGCAGGGCGCGGTGTGAAGTCTTCCGCTTGAAGTTCTCCAGGGCGCTGGCTGTTGGCCCCTTGGCAGGGCGCGGTGTGAAGTCTTCCGGTTGTTCTCCAGGGCGCTGGCTGTTGGTCCCTCGGCAGGGCGCGGTGTGAAGTCTTCCGGTTGCAGTTCTCCAAGGCGCTGGCTGTTGGTCCCTCGGCAGGGCGCGGTGAAGTCTTCCGGTTGCAGTTCTCCAGGCGCTGGCTGTTGGTCCCTCGGCAGGGCGCTGTGTGAAGTCTTCCGGTTGCAGTTCTCCAGAGCGCTGGCTGTTGGTCCCTCGGCAGGGCGCGGTGTGAAGTCTTCCGGTTGCAGTTCTCCAGGGTGCTGGCTGTTGGTCCCTCGGCAGGGCGTGGTGTGAAGTCTTCCGGTTGAAGTTCTCCAGGGCGCTGGCTTTTGGTCCCTCGGCAGGGCGCGGTGTGAAGTCTTCCGGTTGCAGTTCTCCAGGGCGCTGGCTGTTGGTCCCTCGGCAGGGCGCGGTGTGAAGTCTTCCGGTGGTTCTCCAGGGCGCTGGCTGTTGGTCCCTCGGCAGGGCGTGCTACGAAGTCTTCCGGTTGAAGTTCTCTTGGGCGCCGGCTGTTGGTCCCTCGGCAGGGCGCGGTGTGAAGTCTTCCGGTTGCAGTTCTCCAGGGCGCTGGCTGTTGGTCCCTCGGCAGGGCGCGGTGTGAAGTCTTCCGGTTGTTCTCCAGGGCGCTGGCTGTTGGTCCCTCGGCAGGGCGTGCTGCGAAGTCTTCCGGTTGAAGTTCTCTAGGGCGCCGGCTGTTGGTCCCTCGGCAGGGCGCGGTGTGAAGTCTTCCGGTTGAAGTTCTCCAGGGCGCTGGCTGTTGGTCCCTCGGCAGGGCGCGGTGTGAAGTCTTCCGGTTGAAGTTCTCCAAGGCGCTGGCTGTTGGTCCCTCGGCAGGGCGTGCTGCGAAGTCTTCCGGTTGAAGTTCTCTAGGGCGCCGGCTGTTGGTCCCTCGGCAGGGCGCGGTGTGAAGTCTTCCGGTTGTTCTCCAGGGCGCTGGCTGTTGGTCCCTCGGCAGGGCGCGGTGTGAAGTCTTCCGGTTGTTCTCCAGGGCGCTGGCTGTTGGTCCCTCGGCAGGGCGCGGTGTGAAGTCTTCCGGTTGCAGTTCTCCAGGGCGCTGGCTGTTGGTCCCTCAACAGGGCGCGGTGTGAAGTCTTCCGGTTGCAGTTCTCCAAGGCGCTGGCTGTTGGTCCCTCGGCAGGGCGCGGTGAAGTCTTCCGGTTGCAGTTCTCCAGGCGCTGGCTGTTGTTCCCTCGGCAGGGCGCTGTGTGAAGTCTTCCGGTTGCAGTTCTCCAGGGCGCTGGCTGTTGGTCCCTCGGCAGGGCGTGGTGTGAAGTCTTCCGGTTGAAGTTCTCCAGGGCGCTGGCTGTTGGTCCCTCGGCAGGGCGCGGTGTGAAGTCTTCCGGTTGTTCTCCAGGGCGCTGGCTGTTGGTCCCTCGGCAGGGCGTGCTGCGAAGTTTTCCGGTTGAAGTTCTCTAGGGCGCCGGCTGTTGGTCCCTCGGCAGGGCGCGGTGTGAAGTCTTCCGGTTGAAGTTCTCCAGGGCGCTGGCTGTTGGTCCCTTGGCAGGGCGCGGTGTGAAGTCTTCCGGTTGCAGTTCTCCAGGGCGCTGGCTGTTGGTCCCTCGGCAGGGCGCGGTGTGAAGTCTTCCGGTTGAAGTTCTCCAGGGCGCTGGCTGTTGGTCCCTTGGCAGGGCGCGGTGTGAAGTCTTCCGGTTGAAGTTCTCCAGGGCGCTGGCTGTTGGTCCCTCGGCAGGGCGCGGTGTGAAGTCTTCCAGTTGTTCTCCAGGGCGCCGGCTGTTGGTCCCTCGGCAGGGCGTGCTGCGAAGTCTTCCGGTTGCAGTTCTCCAGGGCGCTGGCTGTTGGTCCCTCGGCAGGGCGCGGTGTGAAGTCTTCCGGTTGAAGTTCTCCAGGGCGCTGGCTGTTGGTCCCTTGGCAGGGCGCGGTGTGAAGTCTTCCGGTTGAAGTTCTCCAGGGCGCTGGCTGTTGGTCCCTTGGCAGGGCGCGGTGTGAAGTCTTCCGGTTGAAGTTCTCCAGGGCGCTGGCTGTTTGTCCCTCGGCAGGGCGCGGTGTGAAGTCTTCCGGTTGAAGTTCTCCAGGGCGCTGGCTGTTGGTCCCTCGGCAGGGCGCGGTGTGAAGTCTTCCGGTTGAAGTTCTCCAGGGCGCTGGCTGTTGGTCCCTCGGCAGGGCGCGGTGTGAAGTCTTCCGGTTGCAGTTCTCCAGGGCGCTGGCTGTTGGTCCCTCGGCAGGGCTCGGTGTGAAGTCTTCCGGTTGAAGTTCTCCAGGGCGCTGGCTGTTGGTCCCTCGGCAGGGCGCGGTGTGAAGTCTTCCGGTTGAAGTTCTCCAGGGCGCTGGCTGTTGGTCCCTCGGCAGGGCGCGGTGTGAAGTCTTCCGGTTGCAGTTCTCCAGGGCGCTGGCTGTTGGTCCCTCGGCAGGGCATGCTGCGAAGTCTTCCGGTTGAAGTTCTCTAGGGCGCTGGCTGTTGGTCCCTTGGCAGGGCGCGGTGTGAAGTCTTCCGGTTGAAGTTCTCCAGGGCGCTAGCTGTTGGTCCCTCGGCAGGGCATGCTGCGAAGTCTTCCGGTTGAAGTTCTCCAGGGCGCTGGCTGTTGGTCCCTCGGCAGGGCGCGGTGTGAAGTCTTCCGGTTGCAGTTCTCCAGGGCGCTGGCTGTTGGTCCCACGGCAGGGCGCTGTGTGAAGTCTTCCGGTTGAAGTTCTCCAGGGCGCTGGCTGTTGGTCCCTTGGCAAGGCGCGATGTGAAGTCTTCCGGTTGAAGTTCTCCAGGGCGCTGGCTGTTGGTCCCTTGGCAGGGCGCGATGTGAAGTCTTCCGGTTGAAGTTCTCCAGGGCGCTGGCTGTTGGTCCCTCGGCAGGGCGCGGTGTGAAGTCTTCCGGTTGAAGTTCTCCAGGGCGCTGGCTGTTGGTCCCTCGGCAGGGCGCGGTTTGAAGTCTTCCGGTTGTTCTCCAGGGTGCTGGCTGTTGGTCCCTCGGCAGGGCGCGGTATGAAGTCTTCCGGTTGAAGTTCTCCAGGGCGCTGGCTGTTGGTCCCTCAACAGGGCGCGGTGTGAAGTCTTCCGGTTGAAGTTCTCCAGGGCGCTGGCTGCTGGTCCCTCGGCAGGGCGCGGTGTGAAGTCTTCCGGTTGAAGTTCTCCAGTGTGCTGGCTGTTGGTCCCTCGGCAGGGCGCGGTGTGAAGTCTTCCGGTTGTTCTCCAGGGCGCTGGCTGTTGGTCCCTCAGCAGGGCGCGGTGTGAAGTCTTCCGGTTGAAGTTCTCCAGGGCGCTGGCTGTTGGTCCCTCGGCAGGGCGTGCTGCGAAGTCTTCCGGTTGAAGTTCTCTAGGGCGCCGGCTGTTGGTCCCTCGGCAGGGCGCGGTGTGAAGTCTTCCGGTTGCAGTTCTCCAGGGGGCTGGCTGTTGGTCCCTCGGCAGGGCGCGGTGTGAAGTCTTCCGGTTGAAGTTCTCCAGGGCGCTGGCTGTTGGTCCCTTGGCAGGGCGCGGTGTGAAGTCTTCCGGTTGAAGTTCTCCAGGGCGCTGGCTGTTGGTCCCTCGGCAGGGCGCGGTGTGAAGTCTTCCGGTTGAAGTTCTCCAGGGCGCTGGCTGTTGGTCCCTCGACAGGGCGCGGTGTGAAATCTTCCGGTTGCAGTTCTCCAGGGCGCTGGCTGTTGGTCCCTCGGCAGGGCGTGCTGCGAAGTCTTCCGGTTGCAGTTCTCCAGGGCGCTGGCTGTTGGGCCCTCGGCAGGGCGTGGTGTGAAGTCTTCCGGTTGAAGTTCTCCAGGGCGCTGGCTGTTGGTCCCTCGGCAGGGCGCGGTGTGAAGTCTTCCGGTTGAAGTTCTCCAGGGCGCTGGCTGTTGGTCCCTCGGCAGGGCGCGGTTTGAAGTCTTCCGGTTGTTCTCCAGGGTGCTGGCTGTTGGTCCCTCGGCAGGGCGCGGTGTGAAGTCTTCCGGTTGAAGTTCTCCAGGGCGCTGGCTGTTGGTCCCTCAACAGGGCGCGGTGTGAAGTCTTCCGGTTGAAGTTCTCCAGGGCGCTGGCTGTTGGTCCCTTGGCAGGGCGCGATGTGAAGTCTTCCGGTTGAAGTTCTCCAGGGCGCTGGCTGTTGGTCCCTCGGCAGGGCGCGGTGTGAAGTCTTCCGGTTGAAGTTCTCCAGGGCGCTGGCTGTTGGTCCCTCGGCAGGGCGCGGTTTGAAGTCTTCCGGTTGTTCTCCAGGGTGCTGGCTGTTGGTCCCTCGGCAGGGCGCGGTATGAAGTCTTCCGGTTGAAGTTCTCCAGGGCGCTGGCTGTTGGTCCCTCAACAGGGCGCGGTGTGAAGTCTTCCGGTTGAAGTTCTCCAGGGCGCTGGCTGCTGGTCCCTCGGCAGGGCGCGGTGTGAAGTCTTCCGGTTGAAGTTCTCCAGTGTGCTGGCTGTTGGTCCCTCGGCAGGGCGCGGTGTGAAGTCTTCCGGTTGTTCTCCAGGGCGCTGGCTGTTGGTCCCTCAGCAGGGCGCGGTGTGAAGTCTTCCGGTTGAAGTTCTCCAGGGCGCTGGCTGTTGGTCCCTCGGCAGGGCGTGCTGCGAAGTCTTCCGGTTGAAGTTCTCTAGGGCGCCGGCTGTTGGTCCCTCGGCAGGGCGCGGTGTCAAGTCTTCCGGTTGCAGTTCTCCAGGGGGCTGGCTGTTGGTCCCTCGGCAGGGCGCGGTGTGAAGTCTTCCGGTTGAAGTTCTCCAGGGCGCTGGCTGTTGGTCCCTTGGCAGGGCGCGGTGTGAAGTCTTCCGGTTGAAGTTCTCCAGGGCGCTGGCTGTTGGTCCCTCGGCAGGGCGCGGTGTGATGTCTTCCGGTTGAAGTTCTCCAGGGCGCTGGCTGTTGGTCCCTCGACAGGGCGCGGTGTGAAATCTTCCGGTTGCAGTTCTCCAGGGCGCTGGCTGTTGGTCCCTCGGCAGGGCGTGCTGCGAAGTCTTCCGGTTGCAGTTCTCCAGGGCGCTGGCTGTTGGGCCCTCGGCAGGGCGTGGTGTGAAGTCTTCCGGTTGAAGTTCTCCAGGGCGCTGGCTGTTGGTCCCTCGGCAGGGCGCGGTTTGAAGTCTTCCGGTTGTTCTCCAGGGTGCTGGCTGTTGGTCCCTCGGCAGGGCGCGGTGTGAAGTCTTCCGGTTGAAGTTCTCCAGGGCGCTGGCTGTTGGTCCCTCAAGAGGGCGCGGTGTGAAGTCTTCCGGTTGAAGTTCTCCAGGGCGCTGGCTGCTGGTCCCTCGGCAGGGCGCGGTGTGAAGTCTTCCGGTTGAAGTTCTCCAGTGTGCTGGCTGTTGGTCCCTCGGCAGGGCGTGGTGTGAAGTCTTCCGGTTGTTCTTCAGGGCGCTGGCTGTTGGTCCCTCAGCAGGGCGCGGTGTGAAGTCTTCCGGTTGCAGTTCTCCAGGGCGCTGGCTGTTGGTTCTCAACAGGGCGCGGTGTGAAGTCTTCCGGTTGCAGTTCTCCAGGGCGCTGGCTGTTGGTCCCTCGGCAGGGCGCGGTGTGAAGTCTTCCGGTTGCAGTTCTCCAGGGCGCTGGCTGTTGGTCCCTCGGCAGGGCGTGGTGTGAAGTCTTCCGGTTGCAGTTCTCCAGGGCGCTGGCTGTTGGTCCCTCGGCAGGGCGCGGTATGAAGTCTTCCGGTTGCAGTTCTCCAGGGCGCTGGCTTTTGGTCCCTCGGCAGGGCGCGGTGTGAAGTCTTCCGGTTGAAGTTCTCCAGGGCGCTGGCTGTTGGTCCCTCGGCAGGGCGCGGTGTGAAGTCTTCCAGTTGAAGTTCTCCAGGGCGCTGGCTGTTGGTCCCTCGGCAGGGCGCGGTGTGAAGTCTTCCGGTTGAAGTTCTCCAGGGCGCTGGCTGTTGGTCCCTCGGCAGGGCGCGGTGTGAAGTCTTCCGGTTGAAGTTCTCCAGGGCGCTGGCTGTTGGTCCCTCGGCAGGGCGCGGTGTGAAGTCTTCCGGTTGAAGTTTTCCAGGGCGCTGGCTGTTGGTCCCTTGGCAGGGCGCGGTGTGAAGTCTTCCGGTTGCAGTTCTCCAGGGCGCTGGCTGTTGGTCCCTCGGCAGGGCTCGGTGTGAAGTCTTCCTGTTGAAGTTCTCCAGGGCGCTGGCTGTTGGTCCCTTGGCAGGGCGCGGTGTGAAGTCTTCCAGTTGAAGTTCTCCAGGGCGCTGGCTGTTGGTCCCTCGGCAGGGCGCGGTGTGAAGTCTTCCGGTTGAAGTTCTCCAGGGCGCTGGCTGTTGGTCCCTCGGCAGGGCGCGGTGTGAAGTCTTCCGGTTGAAGTTCTCCAGGGCGCTGGCTGTTGGTCCCTCGGCAGGGCGCGGTGTGAAGTTTTCCGGTTGAAGTTCTCCAGGGCGCTGGCTGTTGGTTCCTCGGCAGGGCGCGGTGTGAAGTCTTACGGTTGTTCTCCAGGGCGCTGGCTGTTGGTCCCTCGGCAGGGCGTGCTGCGAAGTCTTCCGGTTAAAGTTCTCTAGAGCGCCGGCTGTTGGTCCCTCGGCAGGGCGTGGTGTGAAGTCTTCCGGTTGAAGTTCTCCAGGGCGCTGGCTGTTGGTCCCTCGGCAGGGCGCGGTGTGAAGTCTTCCGGTTGCAGTTCTCCAGGGCGCTGGCTGTTGGTCCCTCGGCAGGGCATGCTGTGAAGTCTTCCGGTTGAAGTTCTCTAGGGCGCTGGCTGTTGGTCCCTTGGCAGGGCGCGGTGTGAAGTCTTCCGGTTGAAGTTCTCCAGGGCGCTAGCTGTTGGTCCCTCGGCAGGGCATGCTGCGAAGTCTTCCGGTTGAAGTTCTCCAGGGCGCTGGCTGTTGGTCCCTCGGCAGGGCGCGGTGTGAAGTCTTCCGGTTGCAGTTCTCCAGGGCGCTGGCTGTTGGTCCCACGGCAGGGCGCTGTGTGAAGTCTTCCGGTTGAAGTTCTCCAGGGCGCTGGCTGTTGGTCCCTTGGCAAGGCGCGATGTGAAGTCTTCCGGTTGAAGTTCTCCAGGGCGCTGGCTGTTGGTCCCTCGGCAGGGCGCGGTGTGAAGTCTTCCGGTTGAAGTTCTCCAGGGCGCTGGCTGTTGGTCCCTTGGCAGGGCGCGATGTGAAGTCTTCCGGTTGAAGTTCTCCAGGGCGCTGGCTGTTGGTCCCTCGGCAGGGCGCGGTGTGAAGTCTTCCGGTTGAAGTTCTCCAGGGCGCTGGCTGTTGGTCCCTCGGCAGGGCGCGGTGTGAAGTCTTCCGGTTGAAGTTCTCCAGGGCGCTGGCTGTTGGTCCCTCGGCAGGGCGCGGTTTGAAGTCTTCCGGTTGTTCTCCAGGGTGCTGGCTGTTGGTCCCTCGGCAGGGCGCGGTGTGAAGTCTTCCGGTTGAAGTTCTCCAGGGCGCTGGCTGTTGGTCCCTCGGCAGGGCGCGGTGTGAAGTCTTCCGGTTGAAGTTCTCCAGGGCGCTTGCTTTTGGTCCCTCGGCAGGGCGCGGTGTGAAGTCTTCCGGTTGAAGTTCTCCAGTGTGCTGGCTGTTGGTCCCTCAGCAGGGCGTGGTGTGAAGTCTTCCGGTTGTTCTTCAGGGCGCTGGCTGTTGGTCCCTCAGCAGGGCGCGGTGTGAAGTCTTCCGGTTGCAGTTCTCCAGGGCGCTGGCTGTTGGTCCCTCAACAGGGCGCGGTGTGAAGTCTTCCGGTTGCAGTTCTCCAGGGCGCTGGCTGTTGGTCCCTCGGCAGGGCGCGGTGTGAAGTCTTCCGGTTGCAGTTCTCCAGGGCGCTGGCTGTTGGTCCCTCGGCAGGGCGTGGTGTGAAGTCTTCCGGTTGAAGTTCTCCAGGGCGCTTGCTTTTGGTCCCTCGGCAGGGCGCGGTGTGAAGTCTTCCGGTTGAAGTTCTCCAGGGCGCTGGCTGTTGGTCCCTCGGCAGGGCGTGGTGTGAAGTCTTCCGGTTGAAGTTCTCCAGGGCGCTGGCTGTTGTTCCTCGGCAGGGCGCGGTGTGAAGTCTTCCGGTTGCAGTTCTCCAGGGCGCTGGCTGTTGGTCCCTAGGCAGGGCGCGGTGTGATGTCTTCCGGTTGTTCTCCAGGGCGCTGGCTGTTGGTCCCTCGGCAGGGCGTGCTGCGAAGTCTTCCGGTTGAGGTTCTCTAGGGCGCCGGCTGTTGGTCCCTCGGCAGGGCGCGGTGTGAAGTCTTCCGGTTGCAGTTCTCCAGGGCGCTGGCTGTTGGTCCCTCGGCAGGGCGCGGTGTGAAGTCTTCCGGTTGAAGTTCTCCAGGGCGCTGGCTGTTGGTCCCTTGGCAGGGCGCGGTGTGAAGTCTTCCAGTTGAAGTTCTCCAGGGCGCTGGCTGTTGGTCCCTTGGCAGGGCGCGGTGTGAAGTCTTCCGGTTGAAGTTCTCCAGGGCGCTGGCTGTTGGTCCCTCGGCAGGGCGCGGTGTGAAGTCTTCCGGTTGAAGTTCTCCAGGGCGCTGGCTGTTGGTCCCTCGGCAGGGCGCGGTGTGAAGTCTTCCGGTTGAAGTTCTCCAGGGCGCTGGCTGTTGGTCCCTCGGCAGGGCGCGGTGTGAAATCTTCCGGTTGAAGTTCTCCAGGGCGCTGGCTGTTGGTCCCTCGGCAGGGCGCGTTGTGAAGTCTTCCGGTTGTTCTCCAGGGCGCCGGCTGTTGGTCCCTCGGCAGGGCGTGCTGCGAAGTCTTCCGGTTGAAGTTCTCTAGGGCGCCGGCTGTTGGGCCCTCGGCAGGGCGTGGTGTGAAGTCTTCCGGTTGAAGTTCTCCAGGGCGCTGGCTGTTGGTCCCTCGGCAGGGCGCGGTGTGAAGTCTTCCGGTTGAAGTTCTCCAGGGCGCTGGCTGTTGGTCCCTCGGCAGGGCGCGGTGTGAAGTCTTCCGGTTGAAGTTCTCCAGGGCGCTGGCTGTTGGTCCCTCGGCAGGGTGCTGTGTGAAGTCTTCCGGTTGAAGTTCTCCAGGGCGCTGGCTGTTGGTCCCTTGGCAGGGCGCGGTGTGAAGTCGTCCGGTTGAAGTTCTCCAGGGCGCTGGCTGTTGGTCCCTCGGCAGGGCGTGGTGTGAAGTCTTCCAGTTGCAGTTCTCCAGGGCGCTGGCTGTTGGTCCCTCGGCAGGGCGCGGTGTGAAGTCTTCCGGTTGATCTCCAGGGCGCCGGCTGTTGGTTCCTCGGCAGGGCGTGCTGCGAAGTCTTCCGGTTGAAGTTCTCCAGGGCGCTGGATGTTGGTCCCTCAACAGGGCGCGGTGTGAAGTCTTCCGGTGGCAGTTCTCCAGGGCGCTGGCTGTTGGTCCCTCGGCAGGGCGTGCTGCGAAGTCTTCCGGTTGAAGTTCTCTAGGGCGCCGGCTGTTGGTCCCTCGGCAGGGCGTGCTGCGAAGTCTTCCGGTTGCAGTTCTCCAGGGCGCTGGCTGTTGGTCCCTCGGCAGGGCGCGGTGTGAAGTCTTCCGGTTGAAGTTCTCCAGGGCGCTGGCTGTTGGTCCCTCGGCAGGGCGCGGTGTCAAGTCTTCCGGTTGAAGTTCTCCAGGGCGCTGGCTGTTGGTCCCTCGGCAGGGCGCGGTGTGAAGTCTTCCGGTTGAAGTTCTCCAGGGCGCTGGCTGTTGGTCCCTTGGCAGGGCGCGGTGTGAAGTCTTCCGGTTGCAGTTCTCCAGGGCGCTGGCTGTTGGTCCCTCGGCAGGGCGCGGTGTGAAGTCTTCCGGTTGAAGTTCTCCAGGGCGCTGGCTGTTGGTCCCTTGGCAGGGCGCGGTTTGAAGTCTTCCGGTTGAAGTTCTCCAGGGCGCTGGCTGTTGGTCCCTCGGCAGGGCGCGGTGTGAAGTCTTCCGGTTGAAGTTCTCCAGGGCGCTGGCTGTTGGTCCCTCGGCAGGGCGCGGTGTGAAGTCTTCCGGTTGAAGTTCTCCAGGGCGCTGGCTGTTGGTCCCTCGGCAGGGTGCGGTGTGAAGTCTTCCAGTTGAAGTTCTCCAGGGCGCTGGCTGTTGGTCCCTTGGCAGGGCGCGGTGTGAAGTCTTCCGGTTGCAGTTCTCCAGGGCGCTGGCTGTTGGTCCCTTGGCAGGGCGCGATGTGAAGTCTTCCGGTTGAAGTTCTCCAGGGCGCTAGCTGTTGGTCCCTCGGCAGGGCATGCTGCGAAGTCTTCCGGTTGAAATTCTCCAGGGCGCTGGCTGTTGGTCCCTCGGCAGGGTGCGGTGTGAAGTCTTCCGGTTGAAGTTCTCCAGGGCGCTAGCTGTTGGTCCCTCGGCAGGGCATGCTGCGAAGTCTTCCGGTTGAAATTCTCCAGGGCGCTGGCTGTTGGTCCCTTGGCAAGGCGCGATGTGAAGTCTTCCGGTTGAAGTTCTCCAGGGCGCTGGCTGTTGGTCCCTCGGCAGGGCGCGGTGTGAAGTCTTCCGGTTGAAATTCTCCAGGGCGCTGGCTGTTGGTCCCTTGGCAGGGCGCGATGTGAAGTCTTCCGGTTGAAGTTCTCCAGGGCGCTGGCTGTTGGTCCCTCGGCAGGGCGCGGTGTGAAGTCTTCCGGTTGCAGTTCTCCAAGGCGCTGGCTGTTGGTCCCTCGGCAGGGCGCGGTGAAGTCTTCCGGTTGCAGTTCTCCAGGCGCTGGCTGTTGGTCCCTCGGCAGGGCGCGGTGTGAAGTCTTCCGGTTGCAGTTCTCCAGGGCGCTGGCTGTTGGTCCCTCGGCAGGGCGTGGTGTGAAGTCTTCCGGTTTTTCTCCAGGGCGCTGGCTGTTGGTCCCTCGGCAGGGCGCGGTGTGAAGTCTTCCGGTTGAAGTTCTCCAGGGCGCTGGCTGTTGGTCCCTCGGCAGGGCGTGGTGTGAAGTCTTCCGGTTGAAGTTCTCCAGGGCGCTGGCTGTTGGTCCCTTGGCAGGGCGCGGTGTGAAGTCTTCCGGTTGAAGTTCTCCAGGGCGCTGGCTGTTGGTCCCTCGGCAGGGCGTGGTGTGAAGTCTTCCGGTTGAAGTTCTCCAGGGCGCTGGCTGTTGGTCCCTTGGCAGGGCGCGGTGTGAAGTCTTCCGGTTGAAGTTCTCCAGGGCGCTGGCTGTTGGTCTCTCGGCAGGGCACGGTGTGAAGTCTTCCGGTTGAAGTTCTCCAGGGCGCTGGCTGTTGGTCCCTCGGCAGGGCGCGGTGTGAAATCTTCCGGTTGAAGTTCTCCAGGGCGCTGGCTGTTGGTCCCTCGGCAGGGCGCGTTGTGAAGTCTTCCGGTTGTTCTCTAGGGCGCCGGCTGTTGGTCCCTCGGCAGGGCGAGTTGTGAAGTCTTCCGGTTGAAGTTCTCCAGGGCGCTGGCTGTTGGTCCCTCGGCAGGGCGCGGTGTGAAGTCTTCCGGTTGAAGTTCTCCAGGGCGCTGGCTGTTGGTCCCTCGGCAGGGTGCGGTGTGAAGTCTTCCGGTTGAAGTTCTCCAGGGCGCTGGCTTTTGGTCCCTCGGCAGGGCGCGGTGTGAAGTCTTCCGGTTGAAGTTCTCCAGGGCGCTGGCTGTTGGTCCCTCGGCAGGGCGCGGTGTGAAGTCTTCCGGTTGTTCTCCAGGGCGCTGGCTGTTGGTCCCTCGGCAGGGCGTGGTGTGAAGTCTTCTGGTTGTTCTCCTGGGCGCTGGCTGTTGGTCCCTCGGCAGGGCGCGGTGTGAAGTCTTCCGGTTGCAGTTCTCCAGGGCGCTGGCTGTTGGTCCCTCGGCAGGGCGCGGTGTGAAGTCTTCCGGTTGCAGTTCTCCAAGGCGCTGGCTGTTGGTCCCTCGGCAGGGCGCGGTGAAGTCTTCCGGTTGTAGTTTTCCAGGCGCTGGCTGTTGGTCCCTCGGCAGGGCGCGGTGAAGTCTTCCGGTTGTAGTTTTCCAGGCGCTGGCTGTTGGTCCCTCGGCAGGGTGCGGTGTGAAGTCTTCCGGTTGAAGTTCTCCAAGGCGCTGGCTGTTGGTCCCTCGGCAGGGCGTGGTGTGAAGTCTTCCAGTTGCAGTTCTCTAGGGCGCTGGCTGTTGGTCCCTCGGCAGGGCGCGGTGTGAAGTCTTCCGGTTGAAGTTCTCCAGGGCGCTGGCTGTTGGTCCCTCGGCAGGGCGCGGTGTGAAGTCTTCCGGTTGAAGTTCTCCAGGGCGCTGGCTGTTGGTCCCTCGGCAGGGCGCGGTGTGAAGTCTTCCGGTTGAAGTTCTCCAGGGCGCTGGCTGTTGGTCCCTCGGCAGGGCGCGGTGTGAAGTCTTCCGGTTGAAGTTCTCCAGGGCGCTGGCTGTTGGTCCCTCGGCAGGGCGTGGTGTGAAGTCTTCCGGTTGCAGTTCTCTAGGGCGCTGGCTGTTGGTCCCTCGGCAGGGCGCGGTGTGAAGTCTTCCGGTTGAAGTTCTCCAGGGCGCTGGCTGTTGGTCCCTCGGCAGGGCGCGGTGTGAAGTCTTCCGGTTGAAGTTCTCCAGGGCGCTGGCTGTTGGTCCCTCGGCAGGGCGCGGTGTGAAGTCTTCCGGTTGAAGTTCTCCAGGGCGCTGGCTGTTGGTCCCTCGGCAGGGCGCGGTGTGAAGTCTACCGGTTAAAGTTCTCCAGGGCGCTGGCTGTTGGTCCCTCGGCAGGGCGGTGTGTGAAGTCTTCCGGTTGAAGTTCTCCAGGGCGCTGGCTGTTGGTCCCTCGGCAGGGCGCGATGTGAAGTCTTCCGGTTGAAGTTCTCCAGGGTGCTGGCTGTTGGCCCCTTGGCAGGGCGCGGTGTGAAGTCTTCCGGTTGTTCTCCAGGGCGCTGGCTGTTGGTCCCTCGGCAGGGCGCGGTGAAGTCTTCCGGTTGCAGTTCTCCAGGCGCTGGCTGTTGGTCCCTCGGCAGGGCGTGCTACGAAGTCTTCCGGTTGAAGTTCTCAAGGGCGCCGGCTGTTGGTCCCTCGGCAGGGCGCGGTGTGAAGTCTTCCGGTTGCAGTTCTCCAGGGCGCTGGCTGTTGGTCCCTCGGCAGGGCGCGGTGTGAAGTCTTCCGGTTGAAGTTCTCCAGGGAGCTGGCTGTTGGTCCCTTGGCAGGGCGCGGTGTGAAGTCTTCCGGTTGAAGTTCTCCAGGGCGCTGGCTGTTGGTCCCTCGGCAGGGCGCGGTGTGAAGTCTTCCGGTTGTTCTCCAGGGCGCTGGCTGTTGGTCCCTCGGCAGGGCGTGCTGCGAAGTCTTCCGGTTGAAGTTCTCTAGGGCGCCGGCTGTTGGTCCCTCGGCAGGGCGCGGTGTGAAGTCTTCCGGTTGAAGTTCTCCAGGGCGCTGGCTGTTGGTCCCTCGGCAGGGCGCGGTGTGAAGTCTTCCGGTTGAAGTTCTCCAAGGCGCTGGCTGTTGGTCCCTCGGCAGGGCGTGCTGCGAAGTCTTCCGGTTGAAGTTCTCTAGGGCGCTGGCTGTTGGTCCCTCGGCAGGGCGCGGTGAAGTCTTCCGGTTGCAGTTCTCCAGGCGCTGGCTGTTGTTCCCTCGGCAGGGCGCTGTGTGAAGTCTTCCGGTTGCAGTTCTCCAGAGCGCTGGCTGTTGGTCCCTCGGCAGGGCGCGGTGTGAAGTCTTCCGGTTGCAGTTCTCCAGGGCGCTGGCTGTTGGTCCCTCGGCAGGGCGTGGTGTGAAGTCTTCCGGTTGAAGTTCTCCAGGGCGCTGGCTTTTGGTCCCTCGGCAGGGCGCGGTGTGAAGTCTTCCGGTTGAAGTTCTCCAGGGCGCTGGCTGTTGGTCCCTCGGCAGGGCGTGGTGTGAAGTCTTCCGGTTGAAGTTCTCCAGGACGCTGGCTGTTGGTCCCTCGGCAGGGCGCGGTGTGAAGTCTTCCGGTTACAGTTCTCCAGGGCGCTGGCTGTTGGTCCCTCGGCAGGGCGCGGTGTGAAGTCTTCCGCTTGTTCTCCAGGGCGCTGGCTGTTGGTCCCTCGGCAGGGCGTGGTGTGAAGTCTTCCGGTTGAAGTTCTCCAGGACGCTGGCTGTTGGTCCCTTGGCAGGGCGCGGTGTGAAGTCTTCCGGTTGCAGTTCTCCAGGGCGCTGGCTGTTGGTCCCTCGGCAGGGCTCGGTGTGAAGTCTTCCTGTTGAAGTTCTCCAGGGCGCTGGCTGTTGGTCCCTTGGCAGGGCGCGGTGTGAAGTCTTCCAGTTGAAGTTCTCCAGGGCGCTGGCTGTTGGTCCCTCGGCAGGGCGCGGTGTGAAGTCTTCCGGTTGAAGTTCTCCAGGGCGCTGGCTGTTGGTCCCTTGGCTGGGCGCGGTGTGAAGTCTTCCGGTTGAAGTTCTCCAGGGCGCTGGCTGTTGGTCCCTCGGCAGGGCGCGGTGTGAAGTCTTCCAGTTGTTCTCCAGGGCGCCGGCTGTTGGTCCCTCGGCAGGGCGTGCTGCGAAGTCTTCCGGTTGAATTTCTCTAGGGCGCCGGCTGTTGGTCCCTCGGCAGGGCGTGCTGCGAAGTCTTCCGGTTGCAGTTCTCCAGGGCGCTGGCTGTTGGTCCCTCGGCAGGGCGCGGTGTGAAGTCTTCCGGTTGAAGTTCTCCAGTGCGCTGGCTGTTGGTCCCTTGGCAGGGCGCGGTGTGAAGTCTTCCGGTTGAAGTTCTCCAGGGCGCTGGCTGTTGGTCCCTCGGCAGGGCGTGGTGTGAAGTCTTCCGGTTGTTCTCCAGGGCGCTGGCTGTTGGTCCCTCGGCAGGGCGTGCTGCGAAGTCTTCCGGTTGAAGTTCTCTAGGGCGCCGGCTGTTGGTCCCTCGGCAGGGCGCGGTGTGAAGTCCTCCGGTTGAAGTTCTCCAGGGCGCTGGCTGTTGGTCCCTCGGCAGGGCGCGGTGTGAAGTCTTCCGGTTGAAGTTCTCCAAGGCGCTGGCTGTTGGTCCCTCGGCAGGGCGTGCTGCGAAGTCTTCCGGTTGAAGTTCTCTAGGGCGCCGGCTGTTGGTCCCTCGGCAGGGCGCGGTGTGAAGTCTTCCGGTTGTTCTCCAGGGCGCTGGCTGTTGGTCCCTCGGCAGGGCGCGGTGTGAAGTCTTCCGGTTGCAGTTCTCCAGGGCGCTGGCTGTTGGTCCCTCAACAGGGCGCGGTGTGAAGTCTTCCGGTTGCAGTTCTCCAAGGCGCTGGCTGTTGGTCCCTCGGCAGGGCGCGGTGAAGTCTTCCGGTTGCAGTTCTCCAGGCGCTGGCTGTTCCCTCGGCAGGGCGCTGTGTGAAGTCTTCCGGTTGCAGTTCTCCAGAGCGCTGGCTGTTGGTCCCTCGGCAGGGCGCGGTGTGAAGTCTTCCGGTTGCAGTTCTCCAGGGCGCTGGCTGTTGGTCCCTCGGCAGGGCGTGGTGTGAAGTCTTCCGGTTGAAGTTCTCCAGGGCGCTGGCTTTTGGTCCCTCGGCAGGGCGCGGTGTGAAGTCTTCCGGTTGAAGTTCTCCAGGGCGCTGGCTGTTGGTCCCTCGGCAGGGCGCGGTGTGAAGTCTTCCGGTTACAGTTCTCCAGGGCGCTGGCTGTTGGTCCCTCGGCAGGGCGCGGTGTGAAGTCTTCCGCTTGTTCTCCAGGGCGCTGGCTGTTGGTCCCTCGGCAGGGCGTGCTGCGAAGTCTTCCGGTTGAAGTTCTCTAGGGCGCCGGCTGTTGGTCCCTCGGCAGGGCGCGGTGTGAAGTCTTCCGGTTTTTCTCCAGGGCGCTGGCTGTTGGTCCCTCGGCAGGGCGCGGTGTGAAGTCTTCCGGTTGAAGTTTTCCAGGGCGCTGGCTGTTGGTCCCTTGGCAGGGCGCGGTGTGAAGTCTTCCGGTTGAAGTTTTCCAGGGCGCTGGCTGTTGGTCCCTTGGCAGGGCGCGGTGTGAAGTCTTCCGGTTGAAGTTCTCCAGGGCGCTGGCTGTTGGTCCCTCGGCAGGGCGCGGTGTGAAGTCTTCCAGTTGAAGTTCTCCAGGGCGCTGGCTGTTGGTCCCTCGGCAGGGCGCGGTGTGAAGTCTTCCGGTTGAAGTTCTCCAGGGCGCTGGCTGTTGGTCCCTTGGCAGGGCGCGGTGTGAAGTCTTCCGGTTGAAGTTCTCCAGGGCGCTGGCTGTTGGTCCCTCGGCAGGGCGCGGTGTGAAGTCTTCCAGTTGTTCTCCAGGGCGCCGGCTGTTGGTCCCTCGGCAGGGCGTGCTGCGAAGTCTTCCGGTTGAAGTTCTCTAGGGCGCCGGCTGTTGGTCCCTCGGCAGGGCGTGCTGCGAAGTCTTCCGGTTGCAGTTCTCCAGGGCGCTGGCTGTTGGGCCCTCGGCAGGGCGTGGTGTGAAGTCTTCCGGTTGAAGTTCTCCAGGGCGCTGGCTGTTGGTCCCTTGGCAGGGCGCGGTGTGAAGTCTTCCGGTTGAAGTTCTCCAGGGCGCTGGCTGTTGGTCCCTCGGCAGGGCGTGGTGTGAAGTCTTTCGGTTGAAGTTCTCCAGGGCGCTGGCTGTTGGTCCCTCGGCAGGGCGCGGTGTGAAGTCTTTCGGTTGAAGTTCTCCAGGGCGCCGGCTGTTGGTCCCTCGGCAGGGCGCGGTGTGAAGTCTTCCGGTTGTTCTCCAGGGCGCTGGCTGTTGGTCCCTCGGCAGGGCGCGGTGTGAAGTCTTCCGGTTGCAGTTCTCCAGGGCGCTGGCTGTTGGTCCCTCAACAGGGCGCGGTGTGAAGTCTTCCGGTTGCAGTTCTCCAAGGCGCTGGCTGTTGGTCCCTCGGCAGGGCGCGGTGAAGTCTTCCGGTTGCAGTTCTCCAGGCGCTGGCTGTTCCCTCGGCAGGGCGCTGTGTGAAGTCTTCCGGTTGCAGTTCTCCAGAGCGCTGGCTGTTGGTCCCTCGGCAGGGCGCGGTGTGAAGTCTTCCGGTTGCAGTTCTCCAGGGCGCTGGCTGTTGGTCCCTCGGCAGGGCGTGGTGTGAAGTCTTCCGGTTGAAGTTCTCCAGGGCGCTGGCTTTTGGTCCCTCGGCAGGGCGCGGTGTGAAGTCTTCCGGTTGAAGTTCTCCAGGGCGCTGGCTGTTGGTCCCTCGGCAGGGCGCGGTGTGAAGTCTTCCGGTTACAGTTCTCCAGGGCGCTGGCTGTTGGTCCCTCGGCAGGGCGCGGTGTGAAGTCTTCCGCTTGTTCTCCAGGGCGCTGGCTGTTGGTCCCTCGGCAGGGCGTGCTGCGAAGTCTTCCGGTTGAAGTTCTCTAGGGCGCCGGCTGTTGGTCCCTCGGCAGGGCGCGGTGTGAAGTCTTCCGGTTGAAGTTCTCCAGGGCGCTGGCTGTTGGTCCCTCGGCAGGGCGCGGTGTGAAGTCTTCCGGTTGAAGTTTTCCAGGGCGCTGGCTGTTGGTCCCTTGGCAGGGCGCGGTGTGAAGTCTTCCGGTTGCAGTTCTCCAGGGCGCTGGCTGTTGGTCCCTCGGCAGGGCTCGGTGTGAAGTCTTCCTGTTGAAGTTCTCCAGGGCGCTGGCTGTTGGTCCCTCGGCAGGGCGCGGTGTGAAGTCTTCCAGTTGAAGTTCTCCAGGGCGCTGGCTGTTGGTCCCTCGGCAGGGCGCGGTGTGAAGTCTTCCGGTTGAAGTTCTCCAGGGCGCTGGCTGTTGGTCCCTTGGCAGGGCGCGGTGTGAAGTCTTCCGGTTGAAGTTCTCCAGGGCGCTGGCTGTTGGTCCCTCGGCAGGGCGCGGTGTGAAGTCTTCCAGTTGTTCTCCAGGGCGCCGGCTGTTGGTCCCTCGGCAGGGCGTGCTGCGAAGTCTTCCGGTTGAAGTTCTCTAGGGCGCCGGCTGTTGGTCCCTCGGCAGGGCGTGCTGCGAAGTCTTCCGGTTGCAGTTCTCCAGGGCGCTGGCTGTTGGGCCCTCGGCAGGGCGTGGTGTGAAGTCTTCCGGTTGAAGTTCTCCAGGGCGCTGGCTGTTGGTCCCTTGGCAGGGCGCGGTGTGAAGTCTTCCGGTTGAAGTTCTCCAGGGCGCTGGCTGTTGGTCCCTCGGCAGGGCGTGGTGTGAAGTCTTCCGGTTGAAGTTCTCCAGGGCGCTGGCTGTTGGTCCCTCGGCAGGGCGCGGTGTGAAGTCTTTCGGTTGAAGTTCTCCAGGGCGCTGGCTGTTGGTCCCTCGGCAGGGCGCGGTGTGAAGTCTTCCAGTTGTTCTCCAGGGCGCTGGCTGTTGGTCCCTCGGCAGGGCGCGGTGTGAAGTCTTCCGGTTGAAGTTCTCCAGGGCGCTGGCTGTTGTTCCCTTGGCAGGGCGCGGTGTGAAGTCTTCCGGTTGAAGTTCTCCAGGGCGCTGGCTGTTGGTCCCTCGGCAGGGCGCGGTGTGAAGTCTTCCGGTTGAAGTTCTCCAGGGCGCTGGCTGTTGGTTCCTCGGCAGGGCGCGGTGTGAAGTCTTACGGTTGTTCTCCAGGGCGCTGGCTGTTGGTCCCTCGGCAGGGCGTGCTGCGAAGTCTTCCGGTTAAAGTTCTCTAGAGCGCCGGCTGTTGGTCCCTCGGCAGGGCGTGGTGTGAAGTCTTCCGGTTGAAGTTCTCCAGGGCGCTGGCTGTTGGTCCCTCGGCAGGGCATGCTGCGAAGTCTTCCGGTTGAAGTTCTCTAGGGCGCTGGCTGTTGGTCCCTTGGCAGGGCGCGGTGTGAAGTCTTCCGGTTGAAGTTCTCCAGGGCGCTAGCTGTTGGTCCCTCGGCAGGGCATGCTGCGAAGTCTTCCGGTTGAAGTTCTCCAGGGCGCTGGCTATTGGTCCCTCGGCAGGGCGCGGTGTGAAGTCTTCCGGTTGCAGTTCTCCAGGGCGCTGGCTGTTGGTCCCACGGCAGGGCGCTGTGTGAAGTCTTCCGGTTGAAGTTCTCCAGGGCGCTGGCTGTTGGTCCCTTGGCAAGGCGCGATGTGAAGTCTTCCGGTTGAAGTTCTCCAGGGCGCTGGCTGTTGGTCCCTCGGCAGGGCGCGGTGTGAAGTCTTCCGGTTGAAGTTCTCGAGGGCGCTGGCTGTTGGTCCCTCGGCAGGGCACGGTGTGAAGTCTTCCGGTTGAAGTTCTCCAGGGCGCTGGCTGTTGGTCCCTCGGCAGGGCGCGGTTTGAAGTCTTCCGGTTGTTCTCCAGGGTGCTGGCTGTTGGTCCCTCGGCAGGGCGCGGTGTGAAGTCTTCCGGTTGAAGTTCTCCAGGGCGCTGGCTGTTGGTCCCTCAACAGGGCGCGGTGTGAAGTCTTCCGGTTGAAGTTCTCCAGGGCGCTGGCTGCTGGTCCCTCGGCAGGGCGCGGTGTGAAGTCTTCCGGTTGAAGTTCTCCAGTGTGCTGGCTGTTGGTCCCTCGGCAGGGCGCGGTGTGAAGTCTTCCGGTTGTTCTTCAGGGCGCTGGCTGTTGGTCCCTCAGCAGGGCGCGGTGTGAAGTCTTCCGGTTGCAGTTCTCCAGGGCGCTGGCTGTTGGTCCCTCAACAGGGCGCGGTGTGAAGTCTTCCGGTTGCAGTTCTCCAGGGCGCTGGCTGTTGGTCCCTCGGCAGGGCGCGGTGTGAAGTCTTCCGGTTGCAGTTCTCCAGGGCGCTGGCTGTTGGTCCCTCGGCAGGGCGTGGTGTGAAGTCTTCCGGTTGAAGTTCTCCAGGGCGCTTGCTTTTGGTCCCTCGGCAGGGCGCGGTGTGAAGTCTTCCGGTTGAAGTTCTCCAGGGCGCTGGCTGTTGGTCCCTCGGCAGGGCGTGGTGTGAAGTCTTCCGGTTGAAGTTCTCCAGGGCGCTGGCTGTTGTTCCTCGGCAGGGCGCGGTGTGAAGTCTTCCGGTTGCAGTTCTCCAGGGCGCTGGCTGTTGGTCCCTCGGCAGGGCGCGGTGTGAAGTCTTCCGGTTGAGGTTCTCTAGGGCGCCGGCTGTTGGTCCCTCGGCAGGGCGCGGTGTGAAGTCTTCCGGTTGCAGTTCTCCAGGGCGCTGGCTGTTGGTCCCTCGGCAGGGCGCGGTGTGAAGTCTTCCGGTTGAAGTTCTCCAGGGCGCTGGCTGTTGGTCCCTTGGCAGGGCGCGGTGTGAAGTCTTCCAGTTGAAGTTCTCCAGGGCGCTGGCTGTTGGTCCCTTGGCAGGGCGCGGTGTGAAGTCTTCCGGTTGAAGTTCTCCAGGGCGCTGGCTGTTGGTCCGTCGGCAGGGCGCGGTGTGAAGTCTTCCGGTTGAAGTTCTCCAGGGCGCTGGCTGTTGGTCCCTCGGCAGGGCGCGGTGTGAAGTCTTCCGGTTGAAGTTCTCCAGGGCGCTGGCTGTTGGTCCCTCGGCAGGGCGCGGTGTGAAATCTTCCGGTTGAAGTTCTCCAGGGCGCTGGCTGTTGGTCCCTCGGCAGGGCGCGTTGTGAAGTCTTCCGGTTGTTCTCCAGGGCGCCGGCTGTTGGTCCCTCGGCAGGGCGTGGTGTGAAGTCTTCCGGTTGAAGTTCTCCAGGGCGCTGGCTGTTGGTCCCTCGGCAGGGCGCGGTGTGAAGTCTTCCGGTTGAAGTTCTCCAGGGCGCTGGCTGTTGGTCCCTCGGCAGGGCGCGGTGTGAAGTCTTCCGGTTGAAGTTCTCCAGGGCGCTGGCTGTTGGTCCCTCGGCAGGGCGCGGTGTGAAGTCTTCCGGTTGAAGTTCTCCAGGGCGCTGGCTGTTGGTCCCTTGGCAGGGCGCGGTGTGAAGTCGTCCGGTTGAAGTTCTCCAGGGCGCTGGCTGTTGGTCCCTCGGCAGGGCGCGGTGTGAAGTCTTCCGGTTGAAGTTCTCCAGGGCGCTGGCTGTTGGTCCCTCGGCAGGGCGCGGTGTGAAGTCTTCCGGTTGATCTCCAGGGCGCCGGCTGTTGGTTCCTCGGCAGGGCGTGCTGCGAAGTCTTCCGGTTGAAGTTCTCCAGGGCGCTGGATGTTGGTCCCTCAACAGGGCGCGGTGTGAAGTCTTCCGGTGGCAGTTCTCCAGGTCGCTGGCTGTTGGTTCCTCGGCAGGGTGTGGTGTGAAGTCTCCCGGTTGAAGTTCTCTAGAACGCCGGCTGTTGGTCCCTCGGCAGGGCGTGGTGTGAAGTCTTCCGGTTGAAGTTCTCCAGGGCGCTGGCTGTTGGTCCCTCGGCAGGGCGCGGTGTTAAGTCTTCCAGTTGTTCTCCAGGGCGCCGGCTGTTGGTCCCTCGGCAGGGCGTGCTGCGAAGTCTTCCGGTTGAAGTTCTCTAGGGCGCCGGCTGTTGGTCCCTCGGCAGGGCGTGCTGCGAAGTCTTCCGGTTGCAGTTCTCCAGTGCGCTGGCTGTTGGTCCCTCGGCAGGGCGCGGTGTGAAGTCTTCCGGTTGAAGTTCTCCAGGGCGCTGGCTGTTGGTCCCTTGGCAGGGCGCGGTTTGAAGTCTTCCGGTTGAAGTTCTCCAGGGCGCTGGCTGTTGGTCCCTCGGCAGGGCGCGGTGTGAAGTCTTCCGGTTGAAGTTCTCCAGGGCGCTGGCTGTTGGTCCCTCGGCAGGGCGCGGTGTGAAGTCTTCCGGTTAAAGTTCTCCAGGGCGCTGGCTGTTCCCTCGGCAGGGCGCGGTGTGAAGTCTTCTGGTTGAAATTCTCCAGGGCGCTGGCTGTTGGTCCCTCGGCAGGGCGCGGTGTGAAGTCTTCCGGTTGCAGTTCTCCAGGGCGCTGGCTGTTGGTCCCTCGGCAGGGCGCTGTGTGAAGTCTTCCGGTTGAAGTTCTCCAGGGCGCTGGCTGTTGGTCCCTTGGCAGGGCGCGGTGTGAAGTCTTCCGGTTGAAGTTCTCCAGGGCGCTGGCTGTTGGTCCCTCGGCAGGGCACGGTGTGAAGTCTTCCAGTTGTTCTCCAGGGCGCCGGCTGTTGGTCCCTCGGCAGGGCGTGCTGCGAAGTCTTCCGGTTAAAGTTCTCTAGAGCGCCGGCTGTTGGTCCCTCGGCAGGGCGTGGTGTGAAGTCTTCCGGTTGAAGTTCTCCAGGGCGCTGGCTGTTGGTCCCTCGGCAGGGCGCGGTGTGAAGTCTTCCGGTTGCAGTTCTCCAGAGCGCTGGCTGTTGGTCCCTCGGCAGGGCACGGTGTGAAGTCTTCCGGTTGCAGTTCTCTAGGGCGCTGGCTGTTGGTCCCTCGGCAGGGCGCGGTGTGAAGTCTTCCGGTTGTTCTCCAGGGCGCTGGCTGTTGGTCCCTCGGCAGGGCGCGGTGTGAAGTCTTCCGGTTGCAGTTCTCCAAGGCGCTGGCTGTTGGTCCCTCGGCAGGGCGCGGTGAAGTCTTCCGGTTGCAGTTCTCCAGGCGCTGGCTGTTGGTCCCTCGGCAGGGCGCTGTGTGAAGTCTTCCGGTTGCAGTTCTCCAGAGCGCTGGCTGTTGGTCCCTCGGTAGGGCGCGGTGTGAAGTCTTCCGGTTGCAGTTCTCCAGGGTGCTGGCTGTTGGTCCCTCGGCAGGGCGTGGTGTGAAGTCTTCCGGTTGAAGTTCTCCAGAGCGCTGGCTGTTGGTCCCTCGGCAGGGCGCGGTGTGAAGTCTTCCGGTTGCAGTTCTCCAGGGCGCTGGCTGTTGGTCCCTCGGCAGGGCGCGGTGTGAAGTCTTCCGGTGGTTCTCCAGGGCGCTGGCTGTTGGTCCCTCGGCAGGGCGTGCTACGAAGTCTTCCGGTTGAAGTTCTCTAGGGCGCCGGCTGTTGGTCCCTCGGCAGGGCGCGGTGTGAAGTCTTCCGGTTGCAGTTCTCCAGGGCGCTGGCTGTTGGTCCCTCGGCAGGGCGCGGTGTGAAGTCTTCCGGTTGTTCTCCAGGGCGCTGGCTGTTGGTCCCTCGGCAGGGCGTGCTGCGAAGTCTTCCGGTTGAAGTTCTCCAGGGCGCTGGCTGTTGGTCCCTCGGCAGGGCGTGGTGTGAAGTCTTCCGGTTGAAGTTCTCTAGGGCGCCGGCTGTTGGTCCCTCGGCAGGGCGCGGTGTGAAGTCTTCCGGTTGAAGTTCTCCAGGGCGCTGGCTGTTGGTCCCTCGGCAGGGCGCGGTGTGAAGTCTTCCGGTTGAAGTTCTCCAAGGCGCTGGCTGTTGGTCCCTCGGCAGGGCGTGCTGCGAAGTCTTCCGGTTGAAGTTCTCTAGGGCGCCGGCTGTTGGTCCCTCGGCAGGGCGCGGTGTGAAGTCTTCCGGTTGTTCTCCAGGGCGCTGGCTGTTGGTCCCTCGGCAGGGCGCGGTGTGAAGTCTTCCGGTTGTTCTCCAGGGCGCTGGCTGTTGGTCCCTCGGCAGGGCGCGGTGTGAAGTCTTCCGGTTGCAGTTCTCCAGGGCGCTGGCTGTTGGTCCCTCAACAGGGCGCGGTGTGAAGTCTTCCGGTTGCAGTTCTCCAAGGCGCTGGCTGTTGGTCCCTCGGCAGGGCGCGGTGAAGTCTTCCGGTTGCAGTTCTCCAGGCGCTGGCTGTTGTTCCCTCGGCAGGGCGCTGTGTGAAGTCTTCCGGTTGCAGTTCTCCAGAGCGCTGGCTGTTGGTCCCTCGGCTGGGCGCGGTGTGAAGTCTTCCGGTTGCAGTTCTCCAGGGCGCTGGCTGTTGGTCCCTCGGCAGGGCACGGTGTGAAGTCTTCCGGTTGAAGTTCTCTAGGGCGCTGGCTGTTGGTCCCTCGGCAGGGCGTGGTGTGAAGTCTTCCGGTTGAAGTTCTCCAGGGCGCTGGCTGTTGGTCCCTCGGCAGGGCGCGGTGTGAAGTCTTCCGGTTACAGTTCTCCAGGGCGCTGGCTGTTGGTCCCTCGGCAGGGCGCGGTGTGAAGTCTTCCGGTTGTTCTCCAGGGCGCTGGCTGTTGGTCCCTCGGCAGGGCGTGCTGCGAAGTCTTCCGGTTGAAGTTCTCTAGGGCGCCGGCTGTTGGTCCCTCGGCAGGGCGCGGTGTGAAGTCTTCCGGTTGAAGTTCTCCAGGGCGCTGGCTGTTGGTCCCTTGGCAGGGCGCGGTGTGAAGTCTTCCGGTTGCAGTTCTCCAGGGCGCTGGCTGTTGGTCCCTCGGCAGGGCGCGGTGTGAAGTCTTCCGGTTGAAGTTCTCCAGGGCGCTGGCTGTTGGTCCCTCGGCAGGGCGCGGTGTGAAGTCTTCCAGTTGTTCTCCAGGGCGCCGGCTGTTGGTCCCTCGGCAGGGCGTGCTGCGAAGTCTTCCGGTTGCAGTTCTCCAGGGCGCTGGCTGTTGGTCCCTCGGCAGGGCGCGGTGTGAAGTCTTCCGGTTGAAGTTCTCCAGGGCGCTGGCTGTTGGTCCCTTGGCAGGGCGCGGTGTGAAGTCTTCCGGTTGCAGTTCTCCAGGGCGCTGGCTGTTGGTCCCTCGGCAGGGCGCGGTGTGAAGTCTTCCGGTGGTTCTCCAGGGCGCTGGCTGTTGGTCCCTCGGCAGGGCGTGCTACGAAGTCTTCCGGTTGAAGTTCTCTAGGGCGCCGGCTGTTGGTCCCTCGGCAGGGCGCGGTGTGAAGTCTTCCGGTTGCAGTTCTCCAGGGCGCTGGCTGTTGGTCCCTCGGCAGGGCGCGGTGTGAAGTCTTCCGGTTGTTCTCCAGGGCGCTGGCTGTTGGTCCCTCGGCAGGGCGTGCTGCGAAGTCTTCCGGTTGAAGTTCTCTAGGGCGCTGGCTGTTGGTCCCTCGGCAGGGCGCGGTGTGAAGTCTTCCGGTTGAAGTTCTCCAGGGCGCTGGCTGTTGGTCCCTCGGCAGGGCGCGGTGTGAAGTCTTCCGGTTGTTCTCCAGGGCGCTGGCTGTTGGTCCCTCGGCAGGGCGCGGTGTGAAGTCTTCCGGTTGTTCTCCAGGGCGCTGGCTGTTGGTCCCTCGGCAGGGCGCGGTGTGAAGTCTTCCGGTTGCAGTTCTCCAGGGCGCTGGCTGTTGGTCCCTCAACAGGGCGCGGTGTGAAGTCTTCCGGTTGCAGTTCTCCAAGGCGCTGGCTGTTGGTCCCTCGGCAGGGCGCGGTGAAGTCTTCCGGTTGCAGTTCTCCAGGCGCTGGCTGTTGTTCCCTCGGCAGGGCGCTGTGTGAAGTCTTCCGGTTGCAGTTCTCCAGAGCGCTGGCTGTTGGTCCCTCGGCAGGGCGCGGTGTGAAGTCTTCCGGTTGCATTTCTCCAGGGCGCTGGCTGTTGGTCCCTCGGCAGGGCGCGGTGTGAAGTCTTCCGGTTGAAGTTCTCTAGGGCGCTGGCTGTTGGTCCCTCGGCAGGGCGTGGTGTGAAGTCTTCCGGTTGAAGTTCTCCAGGGCGCTGGCTGTTGGTCCCTCGGCAGGGCGTGGTGTGAAGTCTTCCGGTTACAGTTCTCCAGGGCGCTGGCTGTTGGTCCCTCGGCAGGGCGCGGTGTGAAGTCTTCCGGTTGTTCTCCAGGGCGCTGGCTGTTGGTCCCTCGGCAGGGCGTGCTGCGAAGTCTTCCGGTTGAAGTTCTCTAGGGCGCCGGCTGTTGGTCCCTCGGCAGGGCGCGGTGTGAAGTCTTCCGGTTGAAGTTCTCCAGGGCGCTGGCTGTTGGTCCCTTGGCAGGGCGCGGTGTGAAGTCTTCCGGTTGCAGTTCTCCAGGGCGCTGGCTGTTGGTCCCTCGGCAGGGCGCGGTGTGAAGTCTTCTGGTTGAAGTTCTCCAGGGCGCTGGCTGTTGGTCCCTTGGCAGGGCGCGGTGTGAAGTCTTCCGGTTGAAGTTCTCCAGGGCGCTGGCTGTTGGTCCCTCTGCAGGGCGCGGTGTGAAGTCTTCCAGTTGTTCTCCAGGGCGCCGGCTGTTGGTCCCTCGGCAGGGCGTGCTGCGAAGTCTTCCGGTTGCAGTTCTCCAGGGCGCTGGCTGTTGGTCCCTCGGCAGGGCGCGGTGTGAAGTCTTCCGGTTGAAGTTCTCCAGGGCGCTGGCTGTTGGTCCCTTGGCAGGGCGCGGTGTGAAGTCTTCCGGTTGAAGTTCTCCAGGGCGCTGGCTGTTGGTCCCTTGGCAGGGCGCGGTGTGAAGTCTTCCGGTTGAAGTTCTCCAGGGCGCTGGCTGTTTGTCCCTCGGCAGGGCGCGGTGTGAAGTCTTCCGGTTGAAGTTCTCCAGGGCGCTGGCTGTTGGTCCCTCGGCAGGGCGCGGTGTGAAGTCTTCCGGTTGAAGTTCTCCAGGGCGCTGGCTGTTGGTCCCTCGGCAGGGCGCGGTGTGAAGTCTTCCGGTTGAAGTTCTCCAGGGCGCTGGCTGTTGGTCCCTTGGCAGGGCGCGGTGTGAAGTCTTCCGGTTGCAGTTCTCCAGGGCGCTGGCTGTTGGTCCCTCGGCAGGGCTCGGTGTGAAGTCTTCCGGTTGAAGTTCTCCAGGGCGCTGGCTGTTGGTCCCTCGGCAGGGCTCGGTGTGAAGTCTTCCGGTTGAAGTTCTCCAGGGCGCTGGCTGTTGGTCCCTCGGCAGGGCGCGGTGTGAAGTCTTCCGGTTGAAGTTCTCCAGGGCGCTGGCTGTTGGTCCCTCGGCAGGGCGCGGTGTGAAGTCTTCCGGTTGCAGTTCTCCAGGGCGCTGGCTGTTGGTCCCTCGGCAGGGCATGCTGCGAAGTCTTCCGGTTGAAGTTCTCTAGGGCGCTGGCTGTTGGTCCCTTGGCAGGGCGCGGTGTGAAGTCTTCCGGTTGAAGTTCTCCAGGGCGCTAGCTGTTGGTCCCTCGGCAGGGCATGCTGCGAAGTCTTCCGGTTGAAGTTCTCCAGGGCGCTGGCTGTTGGTCCCTCGGCAGGGCGCGGTGTGAAGTCTTCCGGTTGCAGTTCTCCAGGGCGCTGGCTGTTGGTCCCACGGCAGGGCGCTGTGTGAAGTCTTCCGGTTGAAGTTCTCCAGGGCGCTGGCTGTTGGTCCCTTGGCAAGGCGCGATGTGAAGTCTTCCGGTTGAAGTTCTCCAGGGCGCTGGCTGTTGGTCCCTTGGCAGGGCGCGATGTGAAGTCTTCCGGTTGAAGTTCTCCAGGGCGCTGGCTGTTGGTCCCTCGGCAGGGCGCGGTGTGAAGTCTTCCGGTTGAAGTTCTCCAGGGCGCTGGCTGTTGGTCCCTCGGCAGGGCGCGGTTTGAAGTCTTCCGGTTGTTCTCCAGGGTGCTGGCTGTTGGTCCCTCGGCAGGGCGCGGTATGAAGTCTTCCGGTTGAAGTTCTCCAGGGCGCTGGCTGTTGGTCCCTCAACAGGGCGCGGTGTGAAGTCTTCCGGTTGAAGTTCTCCAGGGCGCTGGCTGCTGGTCCCTCGGCAGGGCGCGGTGTGAAGTCTTCCGGTTGAAGTTCTCCAGTGTGCTGGCTGTTGGTCCCTCGGCAGGGCGCGGTGTGAAGTCTTCCGGTTGTTCTCCAGGGCGCTGGCTGTTGGTCCCTCAGCAGGGCGCGGTGTGAAGTCTTCCGGTTGCAGTTCTCCAGGGCGCTGGCTGTTGGTCCCTCAACAGGGCGCGGTGTGAAGTCTTCCGGTTGCAGTTCTCCAAGGCGCTGGCTGTTGGTCCCTCGGCAGGGCGCGGTGTTAAGTCTTCCGGTTGCAGTTCTCCAGAGCGCTGGCTGTTGGTCCCTCGGCAGGGCGCGGTGTGAAGTCTTCCGGTTGCAGTTCTCCAGGGCGCTGGCTGTTGGTCCCTCGGCAGGGCGTGGTGTGAAGTCTTCCGGTTGAAGTTCTCCAGGGCGCTGGCTGTTGGTCCCTCGGCAGGGCGTGCTGCGAAGTCTTCCGGTTGAAGTTCTCTAGGGCGCCGGCTGTTGGTCCCTCGGCAGGGCGCGGTGTGAAGTCTTCCGGTTGCAGTTCTCCAGGGGGCTGGCTGTTGGTCCCTCGGCAGGGCGCGGTGTGAAGTCTTCCGGTTGAAGTTCTCCAGGGCGCTGGCTGTTGGTCCCTTGGCAGGGCGCGGTGTGAAGTCTTCCGGTTGAAGTTCTCCAGGGAGCTGGCTGTTGGTCCCTCGGCAGGGCGCGGTGTGAAGTCTTCCGGTTGAAGTTCTCCAGGGCGCTGGCTGTTGGTCCCTCGGCAGGGCGCGGTGTGAAATCTTCCGGTTGAAGTTCTCCAGGGCGCTGGCTGTTGGTCCCTCGGCAGGGCGCGTTGTGAAGTCTTCCGGTTGAAGTTCTCCAGGGCGCTGGCTGTTGGTCCCTTGGCAGGGCGCGGTGTGAAGTCGTCCGGTTGAAGTTCTCCAGGGCGCTGACTGTTGGTCCCTCGGCAGGGCGCGGTGTGAAGTCTTCCGGTTGAAGTTCTCCAGGGCGCTGGCTGTTGGTCCCTCGGCAGGGCGCGGTGTGAAGTTTTCCGGTTGAAGTTCTCTAGAACGCCGGCTGTTGGTCCCTCGGCAGGGCGTGGTGTGAAGTCGTCCGGTTGAAGTTCTCCAGGGCGCTGGCTGTTGGTCCCTCGGCAGGGCGCGGTGTGAAGTCTTCCGGTTGAAGTTCTCCAGGGCGCTGGCTGTTGGTCCCTCGGCAGGGCGCGGTGTGAAGTCTTCCGGTTTGAAGTTCTCCAGGGCACTGGCTGTTGGTCCCTCGGCAGGGCGCGGTGTGAAGTCTTCCGGTTGCAGTTCTCCAGGGCGCTGGCTGTTGGTCCCTCGGCAGGGCGCGGTGTGAAGTCTTCCGGTTGAAATTCTCCAGGGCGCTGGCTGTTGGTCCCTTGGCAGGGCGCGATGTGAAGTCTTCCGGTTGAAGTTCTCCAGGGCGCTGGCTGGTGGTCCCTCGGCAGGGCGCGGTGTGAAGTCTTCCTGTTGCAGTTCTCCAGAGCGCTGGCTGTTGGTCCCACGGCAGGGCGCTGTGTGAAGTCTTCCGGTTGAAGTTCTCCAGGGCGCTGGCTGTTGGTCCCTCGGCAGGGCGTGGTGTGAAGTCTTCCGGTTGAAGTTCTCCAGGGCGCTGGTTGTTGGTCCCTCGGCAGGGCGTGGTGTGAAGTCTTCCGGTTGAAGTTCTCCAGGGCGCTGGCTGTTGGTCCCTCGTCAGGGCGCGGTGTGAAGTCTTCCGGTTGCAGTTCTCCAGGGCGCTGGCTGTTGGTCCCTTGGCAGGGCGCGATGTGAAGTCTTCCGGTTGAAGTTCTCCAGGGCGCTGGCTGTTGGTCCCTCGGCAGGGCGCGGTGTGAAGTCTTCCGGTTGAAGTTCTCCAGGGCACTGGCTGTTGGTCCCTCGGCAGGGCGCGGTGTGAAGTCTTCCGGTTGAAGTTTTCCAGGGTGCTGGCTGTTGGACCCTCGGCAGGGCGCGGTGTGAAGTCTTCCGGTTGTTCTCCAGGGCGCTGGCTGTTGGTCCCTCGGCAGGGCGCGGTGTGAAGTCTTCCGGTTACAGTTCTCCAGGGCGCTGGCTGTTGGTCCCTCGGCAGGGCGCGGTGTGAAGTCTTCCGGTTACAGTTCTCCAGGGCGCTGGCTGTTGGTCCCTCGGCAGGGCGCGGTGTGAAGTCTTCCGGTTGCAGTTCTCCAAGGCGCTGGCTGTTGGTCCCTCGGCAGGGCGCGGTGAAGTCTTCCGGTTGCAATTCTCCAGGCGCTGGCTGTTGGTCCCTCGGCAGGGCGCGGTATGAAGTCTTCCGGTTGCAGTTCTCCAGGGCGCTGGCTGTTGGTCCCTCGGCAGGGCGTGGTGTGAAGTCTTCCGGTTGAAGTTCTCCAGGGCGCTGGCTGTTGGTCCCTCGGCAGGGCGTGGTGTGAAGTCTTCCGGTTGCAGTTATCTAGGGCGCTGGCTGTTGGTCCCTCGGCAGGGCGCGGTGTGAAGTCTTCCGGTTGAAGTTCTCCAGGGCGCTGGCTGTTGGTCCCTCGGCAGGGCGCGGTGTGAAGTCTTCCGGTTGAAGTTCTCCAGGGCGCTGGCTGTTGGTCCCTCGGCAGGGCGCGGTGTGAAGTCTTCCGGTTGAAGTTCTCCAGGGCGCTGGCTGTTGGTCCCTCGGCAGGGCGCGGTGTGAAGTCTTCCGGTTGAAGTTCTCCAGGGCGCTGGCTGTTGGTCCCTCGGCAGGGCGCGGTGTGAAGTCTTCCGGTTGAAGTTCTCCAGGGCGCTGGCTGTTGGTCCCTCGGCAGGGCGGGGTGTGAAGTCTTCCGGTTGAAGTTCTCCAGGGCGCTGGCTGTTGGTCCCTCGGCAGGGTGTGGTGTGAAGTCTTCCGGTTTAAGTTCTCCAGGGCGTGGTGTGAAGTCTTCCGGTTGAAGTTCTCCAGGGCGCATTACTTTTTATGGGGCATTGAGCCATATTAAATGAAAATTTTATGCCATGAGATGCGGTCTTTTTATGCTTTTATTTTAGACATTGAATCACAGTTTGTGCATGGCTTAAAGAATCTCTTTGGTGAGCAGGGAACTGAAGGGGGGAGTGTGACCCCTATCCTGCATGCGGTGATAGTTTGTTCCTGCACTGTGTACTGATGTTGGAATATTACCTGCTATGTGCCTGATTCTTTCTTCCTAGGGACACGCAAACACTGGTTTAAATTGCAAAGGCATACCAGACGCACTGCTGCAATTGCACCACGATGTTACTGTATTGTTGTACTTGTGACAATGTTAGTTAAAGAGAATCTGTAACGTTAAAACGTCCCCTGGGGGGTACTCACCTCGGATGGGGGAAGCCTCAGGATCCTAATGACGCTTCCCACGCCGTCTGCCGTCCCTCGGGGGTCTTGCTGTAGCCCTCCGTACAGCGGTGACGTAATATTTACCTTTGCAGGCTCCTGCGCAGGCGCTCTGGCTGCTTTCGCTCCGAAGGAGGCGGAAATACCCGATCTCAGTCGGGTCCGCTCTACTGCGCAGGCGCAAGTCTCCGGCGCCTGCGCAGTAGAGCGGACCCGACTGAGATCGGGTATTTCCGCCTCCTTCGGAGCGAAAGCAGCCACAGCGCCCCCGCTGGAGCCTGCAAAGGTAAATATTGAATTGAACAGTCGGCACAGTCGCCGGCTGTTCGGAGGGCTGCAGCGAGACCTCCGTGGGACAGAGGACGGCGTGGGAAGCCTCATTAGGATCCTGAGGCTTCCCCCACCCGAGGTGAGTACCCCCCAGGGGATCTTTTTGTCGTTACAGAGTCTCTTTAAGGCCTTGTAATTTTGGGTCCCCCTGCTAAATGTAGAGGCCATAGTGGTGGATGGTGCAGGTAGCTACCTGATCGATGGTCCCTTCCAGTCCACCATTTGTCCTTTCAAGAAATGTTTTTCAGCAGGTGATAAAGAATCTAAGTACCCACTTCTTGTATCCATGTAGGATCCCTGAGGTAGTCCCCCGGCTAGATGCCACCCTTGACCACTGTCCAGTTCTAAACTAACCTTCTCAGCATGTTTTTAGTTTTTTTTTTAGTTCAGATTGACATGTTTCGATAGAATATACGTCTATCTTCCTCAGAATCCAGTTACAGCCGCACAGATGCTGGTTGTGAACCCATCACGGCCAATTGGAGGGTGAGCTCTATTGTATGTGTACAGTTTACGAAGTGATGGTCCAATATTTGGATGTACTGAAACAGGAATCTTATGCGGGTTTAAAGGAACAAACCCTAGGACTTTACCATATGTATCTTTTTTCGCCCACATAAGGACTGTGGAGGACCTGTAGGAGAACTTTAATGAAATTATTTTATTCACGATCCCTAATTAGGATATATTTATTCTTGATGGTTTATTTTATCCCATCATTTTTATCTCAAATATATATTTTTTACTAATTGTATTCTACTATATAACTCAGGGGTCCCCAACCACCGGGCCGCGTCCCACTGCCGGTCCGTTGGCAGATTCCAGCTGGGCCGCGGCGGGTCTGTCATCTCCCCCCTCTCCCCTGCTCCTGTTGCCTTATGAGCGGGCGGCCGCTTACGGATTCCCCCAGGCGCCGCTCTCCTTCAGTATCTCCGATAACAGCAGCGTGTCTTGCGGAGGAGGGAAGGAGGCGGGGCAGTGGTTGCCATGGTAGCGGCGTAGCATATCGCCGCTACAGGAAGCTGCTGCCCCGCCTCCTTCCCGCCTCCACAAGACGTGCTGCTGTTATCGGAGATACTGAAGGAGAGCGGCGCCTGGGGAAATCCGGAAGTGGCCACCCGCTCATAAGGTAACAGAAGCGGCCGCCGCGGGGGCACCACCTCCCTATACTGGGCACTATACTAGCCAGGCTGGGGCACTATACTAGCCAGGCTGGGGCACTATACTAGCCAGGCTGGGGCACTATACTAGCCAGGCTGGGGCACTATACTAGCCAGGCTGGGGCACTATACTAGCCAGGCTGGGGCACTATACTAGCCAGGCTGGGGCACTATACTAGCCAGGCTGGGGCACTATACTAGCCAGGCTGGGGCACTATACTAGCCAGGCTGGGGCACTATACTAGCCAGGCTGGGGCACTATACTAGCCAGGCTGGGGCACTATACTAGCCAGGCTGGGGCAACTAAACTCCCTATACTGGGGCAACTAAACTCCCTATACTGGGGCAACTAAACTCCCTATACTGGGGCAACTAAACTCCCTATACTGGGGCAACTAAACTCCCTATACTGGGGCAACTAAACTCCCTATACTGGGGCAACTAAACTCCCTATACTGGGGCAACTAAACTCCCTATACTGGGGCAACTAAACTCCCTATACTGGGGCAACTAAACTCCCTATACTGGGGCAACTAAACTCCCTATACTGGGGCAACTAAACTCCCTATACTGGGGCAACTAAACTCCCTATACTGGGGCAACTATACTAGTCAGGCTGCCGCACCCAACCCCCCCCCCCCCATAACCCGCTGCGCACAACACTGTCCACTAGGCCGCACACCAGCCACATCCTCCCCCTGACCCCTCCCACCCTCCCCCCCCCCACCCGCTCCCCGGAGAAAAATTTGGTCAGAAAGTGGTCCCCGGGCCGGAAAAGGTTGGGGACCCCTGATATAACTTATAGTGTATACACACTTTTTATGTTTTTAAGGAACCAGTGTACTCAGGTATGTGTGTGCTGTGTGATTGTTAGTTAAGCAGAGAAGTGGCATTACCATTATATGGTCCCTCTTTTTAATATACAATAAAAATAAACGGTCCATTAATTACATACTCGGCGCTCCTATTTATCATTTATAATTGATTTGTTTTAAAGGTGGGATACAGGGGACATCCCACCAGATTAGGAAGCAGCGGGTGGAAGTTATTGACTCTTTTTTGATATTGGGCTGATTGAGGTATGTTAACTGAACCCCCAGTTTAAGTATATTGCAGTAGCAGCACCCCTTGTTGTATTATATCTAATAATTTTTAAAAAAATGTTTCTTAATATTCCTGTTACAATGCATTTAGAAAACAATTCTTAGCAAAATGTGCCACCCAAAGAAAGCCTAATTGGTGGCGGAAAAAAACAAGATATAGATCAATTCATTGTGATAATTCGGGATAAAGTTATTGGCGAATAAATGGGAGGTGAAAATTGCTCGGATGCAAAAGGTGAAAAATACCCGATGGCTGAAATGGTTAAATATCTAAGAATACAAACACAGGTTAATCCGCATGGTTATTTCACGCAGGTGGTTTACTCCATATTGACTTACGCATCTGGCAGGTTTAAAGGATGGTCCAAACTCCCTTTGCCAGTAGCGGGTAGGGTAAATCTACTTTAAGATGGTGCTGCTACCTAAAGTTTTATATGTCCTTCATAATTCCCCTGTGCATGTGCCCAGTAACTTTTAGGAAACTTGAATCTTGTGACTAGTTGCATGGAACAAGTCCAGAACTAAACGTAAACGTCAACTGCTCCAAAATAAAGACTTGGTTGGACTGGAATTGCTCTCTTTTCATAAGTACTATGTAGCCGCACAGCTTCAACAATTGGCTATGGCTACATTGTTTATCAGTGACGGAAAAGCAACACTGAAACTTACGGGTACCCTTTAGACACTTGTATTAGTGCTAAGCTTGTGCTGATCACTAGCGATGGCGCGAACCGGTGATATTTGGTTCGCGAACGCAAACTCGCAAAAAAGTCATCGAACATCGCGAACCACAATAGACTTTAATGGGTAGACGAACTTAAAAAACCGCAAACACTGTTTCTGGCCACAAAAGTGATTTCAAAGATGTATCAAGGGGTCTAACACTTGGAGGGGGGCATGGCAGAGTGGGATACATGCCAAAAGTCCCGGGGGGGGAAATACGGATTTGAGGCACAGCAGGGTTATATAATCCCTAAAAGGCAGAAATCACATTGCATTCCTAAATTGGAGGCCTAAAGTTCTTGAAAACATCTTGCGTGTGTAAACATGGATCAGGTAGTGTAAGTAGTGTACTGCTTCACACTGACAGACCAAACTCATTGTGTTGAACCATGCAAAACATGTGGAGCATCATCCATACAAAACATGTGGAGCATCATCCATACAAAGTGGAAAAGAAGTAGCTGCAACGGTGGGGGACCCGTGGAGCTACTTCTTTACCGGTAGGACTCTTCACTACATTGGTGTTTGGTCTCTTTGACCACTTCTATTGCATCTTGCACTTTTCACTTGCCATTCAACAGCACTGTGATCTCCTCCTTTTCTCCCCTTTTCCACTTTCATTTTTCACATCTGTGTTTCATTCCTCTAACATTGGTTTTCAATATTATTTTCACTGTTATTATCTTGAGGACATGTATTTATCATCCTCATTGTTTGTACCATGATTGTTATTTATTGATGCACTTTGCACTTTTGTTCCCCCTCCCCTTTTTCCCCAACCCCCCAGGGTACAATGTATTTCCATTGTCAATCATCCTAATTGAGCACCCTAATTCATTTCCTCACACCCTCAGTGGTGTCTCATTAGCACTAATAGCATTTTATTACCCTTCCGGTTCTCCGACAATTTGGGTTTACATGCCAGTCCCCACCTGGTTTTAATTGTGTTTTTAATTGTTTGTGGTTTTATAAATAAAGGATGGATTTTTTGCAACATTATTTGTGTACTGAGCTGGTGCGGTGCTTTGAGGTCGTAGCTGTTTTCTCTTGATCAAACTCATTGTGTAACGCACCACAAACAGATGGCCATGCTGGTGCGCACGTTGGCGAGAGTGCAGGTGATGGCGGCTTTCCAGCCCATATGGTCGGGCTGAGGTAGCTCAATGACAAAACAGTGACTGTCCAACTGATCGAATTTGGTCTGTCCACAATGAAGCAATGACCTTATTATCTTGGGTGTGCCCCCCAACACACTCATGTAGGTCATTGCTACATTGATACGCAAGCCCCTTCACTGCGGCAAGGTAACGATCACGAAGGGGAATTGACACATGTACAGCCCTTTTGTTTTGTTGTTGCAGCCGCAGTGCAGCCAGAAAAATTAGGCATGTACACGTACTGAAGCAGCCGCTAGTTGCGACCGCGCAAGGTGCTTTCTTGGGTCTCCTGTTGGAATCCTCTCTGGTAAGCAGGTGCTTCTTGATACACAACTGTGGGTATTCTCTTTCTGCGTATTCGTACTCAGCACTTACTTGCATTGCTCATATATGTTTTAATCATTAGTTCTTGCTTTTGCACATTTATCTTGTTGCTATTTTTTGCACTTTTGTATCTTATTTTATTGTATTTCTGTGTTTTATTTAGTGTTTTAAAATATTGTGAGTGATAGGGGATTTATGTCTCCAGCGGACACAAACTGGTGGAGTAGATGGTGTCCGGCAATGGAGGAATTGCTAATGGCTGCCCCCAGTATAACCCTAGCTATGAAAAGAGAAGGGTGAAAAGCATGCACTGAAATGTTCATAGGTTTGAAGGAGTGTTTATTTATCTTTGTATGTGTCAAAATGGTGCAACTAAATATTTTTAATTAAAAAAATGTTTGGTTTGGGTCCGCTTTAAGAACGGCAAGCGCCGCCTACAGCATGGCGGCTGCCATCTCCGGCAAACGGTGGCTGCGCTGAGCCGGTGGCCGCAATCAGGGGCACCGAAAGCCATATTCGGGGCACGGGCCCCGAATAAGAGAGGCTAGCGACGCCACTGCGCCAAATGAAGGAAACATCATTGTGACCAAACAATTCAATTTTTGTTTCATCTGACCATAACACAGAATACCACAAGTCTTCTTTGTCCAGATGAGCATTTGCAAAGGACGAGCGAGCTTTTGTGTGCCTTTTCTGGCGAAGTGGCGTCCTCCTTGGTCTGCATCTGTGGAAACCAGCAGTGTGCAGTGTCTGTTGCGTTGTCTGCCTTAAAACATTGCAACCTGCAGAGCCCAGATTCACCAGGATGGTCTTGGTGGTGATCCTTGGATTCTTTTTCACCTCTCGCACTATCCTTCTGGCCAGCACAGGTGTCACTTTTGGATTCCGACCACGTCCTCTGAGATTTTCCACAGTGCAGAACATCTCGTATTTTTTTTATAATACTTTGCACTGTAGCCATTGGAACTTGAAAACGTTTAGAAATGGCCTTGTAGCCCTTTCCTGACTTGTAAGCAGCCACAATGCGCAGCCTCAGGTCCTCACTGAGCTCCTTTTTCTTAGCCATTCTGTCCACAAACCAACTGCAGAGAGCTGCTGTTTTTCACCTGTTGAGTTGAATAAAACAGCTATATACTGTATAAGAAGGAGAACCGAGAGCCCAATATAGTGTAGTAAGTAAAGGCAAATGGAATGTATGAGTAAGAAGTATACTCACAAACCAGGGTTACCTCCAGGCAACCACTGTATAAGCAGGTGAGGAGATTAGCCTGTCCCCACTCAGGAGGGAAGTCGCTCTCTGTAGACGTGAAGAAAAAGGGGGTATCCCCTTCCACCAAGGGTGGATATATGATATAGTATGAGACTGAACAGAGGCGCCAAAAAAGTTAAAAGCAATAATTAAAATATTTAAAAGATGCTTAGGAGGCAGTGGTGAACTTACCTCCTTCAAGCAGACACAAGAAACTGTATTTCAACAAAAATTAAATGTATTGGTACACTCCAGGTTATTGCTTACCAATAGTAGTAAGCAATACCCTGGAGTATACCAATAAATTTAATTTTTGTTGAAATACCTCCTTCAAGCAGACAAGAGAAACTGTATTTCAACAAAAATTAAATGTATTGGTACACTCCAGGGTATTGCTTACCAATAGTAGTAAGCAATACCCTGGAGTGTACCAATCACAGCCGTCTAGGCAGAAATTTATACTTGCCTTATGGCTCAGAGCGCAGGAGAAGGCAGGAGCGCAACGCAGGGGGACTACTCGCTCCTACTGCAGAGTGTTTTTTTTCTTTGTCAGCTAGCACAGCTGACACGTTCCCAGTGTTCTGCCTACTGGACCGCCCTCTCTCTCCTTCAGTGCAGTGGAGTCTCCTGAATACAGCTCAGCCCAGCCTTTGTCCCTCCCAGCCTGCCCAGTCAGACTTCGTCTCCGCCTCCAGCCCTCTGTTGCCACCGCAGAAACAGAAGCAAGACAGCTCGATTCTCGAGCAGAGCAGAGAGCAGCCAGCATGACAAGTGACAGCTAGATCAGTGTCCCACAGTCCCAGCACAGAAAGGTTTGTGCTGCTGAGTCTCTGCACTCCTCTCATGTTGTGTGTACTTGCTGGCTGCCTTATCCCACGTGCTGAAAGTATGTGATGCCAGCAGGTCTCTCTCCCTGGGGACAGGCAGGAACTGTCACTTCCTGTGAGTCTCTCTCCCCCTGGATTTGTTTTTGCTGCATCCACTGTCTGAGCTGGTCCGCTGCTAAACAGACAGGAGTCATGGGGGAAGGGAGCCTTTTTATCAGCACACATACTCCCTGTCCAGCTATGACCTGGGGTCAGCCTAATTAGTCAGCTCCCCTCCTGCCCTTGTCTTCCTCCGGTTCATTTCTAATAACCCTAAAGGCACATACCCAAGATGTAACTTTGGTGTGAAATTTTCTCACAACCAGCGATTTCTCGTTCGCGCCCGTCGTGTGCCGTGCGCTAGGAATATAGATTAAAAAATGCTTGTTTGTTGTGTTGCCGTGGGTTACCTGATCCATCTTCCAGCGAGTATGTACCTTTAGGTTTCTTTTAAAGGATACCAGAGCTCAAAGCATTAGGAGAAACTGGGGGAGCGAGCAGGCATGAATAGTGAGCTGTCTTGACGACCACCATTTCTCTGCCCCCTCCTTTCATACCTAAAGCCCCTTTGACAGCCTCTTCCGGGTCGCTGGAGTCGGGCATGAAAGGAGCGGGGCAGAGGAGAGCGGGGGGGGGGGGGGGGGAGCAGTGGGCATCAGGATAGCTCACCATTCATGCCTCCGTCTCTCCTAATGCTTTGCGCTCAGGAAACCTTTAACTAGAGGCACGGTGGCATAGTGGATAGCTCTCGCCTTGCAGGGCTGGGTCCCTGGTTCCAATACCCGCTATCTACACAGAGTTTGTATGTTCTCCCCTTGTCTGTGTGGGTTTCCTCTGGGCACTCAGATTTCCTTCCACATCCCAAAAACATATAGACAGGTTAATTGGCTTCCCCCTAAATTAGCCCTAGACTACAATACACACACTACATGATACATACATAGACATAGGACTATGGTAGGGATTAGATAGAGGCCTTCTGAGGGACAGCTAAGCGAAAAGGCACTGTACAGCACTGCGGAAGTTGTTGGTGCTATATAAAATAATAATAGTGCCTCCCTCTGTGTTCTTCTGAGCCACTCCGTTCTACCGCTGTCAGCCCCAGAAGTCAGGAACTACAGCGCATGCGTGGCCCTGGCCATGCGTTTCCTTGGTCACACTGCTGTGGCGAGGAGTGTACTGCACCTGCAAAGTTAATTAAAGCTTTTAACTATAAAGGCGCAGAATGGTCCTGTCCACTAGAATGCAAAAAAGGAGATGCATGGCTAGGGCTGCGCACGTGAAGTAGTCACCAACTGGCTCAGTGTGGAACTTTACTGGAGTTGGCTGCAGTAGAATGGACCAGACCAGATGGACACTAAAGGAACATATGGACTGCAGGGGCCGAGAGGAAGCCCCAGGTAAGTAAAATCGATTTTTTAGGCCAATTCAGGGGTACTTTAAGTATTGCAGATAATGAACAGGGTCGTAATCTGCACTTAAGTACCACTGAATTGGCACCCAAAAAAGTAGATTTTATTTACTTGCCTGGGGTTCCTTCCAGCATCCTGTAGCCTGTCAGGTCCCTCAGTGTCCCCCCGGTCTGCTCGCTTGTGTTGCAGCCCCCTCTGAAAGCACTAGTTGTAGCTACTGCACATGCCCAGTCTTGGCATCTGTGGGCCTCCTTGATTGAGCTCCCATCACCTGTATTTTCTGGTGAACCCATGCCGCGATAAGTGTATTTTCTGATTTTATGGTAAAACGCTGCTGCAATACGATTATTTTTTTTCGGGGGGGGGGGGGGGGGCACAGGATTTCTCGCCTGGAGTGACAAAATGGCTAGAGGCACCCCTGGTACCAATAAATTTAATTTTTGTTGAAATAGTTTCTTGTGTCTGCTTGAAGGAGGTAAGTCCACCACTGCCTCCTAAGCATCTTTTAAATATTTTAATTATTGCTTTTAACCTTTTTGGTGCCTCTGTTCAGTCTCATACTATATGAATAAAACAGCTGTTCCCAATTAATCAGGGTAATTTGTATGCTTTAGAACAGCTTGGACTATGTTAAATGGTATGGAACTTTGGATTTTCCCACAGACTGTGACAGTTTGTGAAAGGTATGAATCATTTTGGACTGTACAATTTTTACTCAAATGTAAATAAAAGCTGAGAAATGTTTTTCTTGTACATTGTCATATTATATTTTGGGAGACACCTATGTAATTTCCCATCAAAACATTACTTGCTGGTTGAATAAAAGCAGGGCTGTGGAGTCGTTACAAAAATCCTCGGACTCCTTAGTTTAGGATTCCACCGACTCCTCAACTCCGACTCCTCTAATTTGCATATTACAATCTTGTTGATTGAAAGTATGTAACATGAAATTCGTCTCTTAACTGCCAACGCTTAGGAATTTTAAAAGACAACTGAAGTGAGAAGGATATGGAGACTGCCATATTTATTCCCTTAGTCATAGACTAAAACTAGTCCTTGGTAAGAGTACTTGTAAAAGGTACAGACCGGAACAAAGAACATCAGGCCCTAGGCAATGTAACTGTGGGTACATGCATGGGCGTCCGCAGAAAATTTTCCAGGGGGGGGGCAAAAAGTGGGGAGCAAAAAGCGGGGCGGCGCGCAGCGCCGCAAATCTGGGTTGGTGTAAATGGAGCTACGCGCGCCGCGCTGAAAAATGGGTGTGGTCATGAACCAGAATGTGGGTGTGGTCGTGGGTGGAGACAAGTTTACATGAACTAAGCAATGGTGGGACATTAGATTAGGACAGTGGTGGCGAACCTTTTGGAGGTCGAGTGTCCAAACTGCAAAGTCACTTTACTATCACAAAGTGCCAACAGCAATTTAAACTAAATACAAACGTTTTAACTCATACATGAACATTATGGAAAATTAAGTTGAAAATAAACTGTGAAGATAAACAATTTCATCCATCGTACTCCTGAAAAAATTATTCATTTTTTTAGAACCTTCCAGTTTCATTTTCTGTTTTAAAAAGCGAAAAAAGGAGTTTAATGCTATTGTCTCATATGATGATGATTCAGCTTTTTCCATAGTCTCGCAGTTAGCAATCATGTGACCCCCAACAAGACAAATTCAGCAATCATGATGCCCCCCCCCCCATCAAGACAAATTCAGCAATCATGAGGCCCCCAACATGACCAATTCAGCAATCATGAGGCCCCCAACAAGACAAATTCAGCAATCATGAGGCCCCCAACAAGACAAATTCAGCAATCTTGAGGCCCCCAACAAATCATGAGGCCCCCAACAAGACAAAGTCAGTAACCATTTGGCCCGCAACAAGACAAATTCAGCAGTCATGAGGCACATAAATAGACAGCTTTTCACATAAATAGGCAGAATGCCCCCTTAATATGTAGACACCTCACCTGGCAGCAGTTCCCCAAAATACACTCAATCTGACAGCAGTGGTTCCCCAAAAATAGGTAGCCCCAGGTCTAAAGGTGTCCCCAGAATAGGTGGCCAGCGGTATAGATGTCCCCAGAACAGGTAGCCAGGGGTATATGTGTCCAGTATATGTAGTCAGGGGTATATGTGCCCAGTATATGTAGGCAGGGGTATATGTGCCCAGTATGTGTAGGCAGGGGTATATGTCCCAGTATATGTAGGCAGGGGTATATGTCCCAGTATATGTAGCCAGGGGGATATGTCCCAGTATATGTAGGCAGGGGGTATGTGTCCCAGTATATGTAGGCAGGGGGTATATGTCCCTGTATATGTAGCCAGGGGGATATGTCCCAGTATATGTAGGCAGGGGTATATGTCCCCAGAAAAAGTAGCCAGGGGTATATGTCCCAGTATATGTACAGACTAACCAGCAAGCTCATGGTGACCCAGAACTCATTGGGGTGTGTAAGGGACTACAATGGTCCTAAAAGCCCCCTTACTAAGATGTTAAGAAAAACAAAAGTTTGCTTTCCTAAAACAGAAAGAATTTGCGATAATTCAGGTTGGAGTGAGCTCGAGATGTCTCCCAGGCACCACTGCTGAATATATGCAAATTAACCATTGTACCCTTAGAAGCTAAACATACCTCCAGAACCGCTGGAATGCAATGATGTGTCAGCTTGTTAGCCAAATTAATCCATGCCATGCACTGATGAGGATCAAACAATCCGAAACAGTCTGTATGCATGTTGGATTATTTTGGCTCTGTACATATTAACAAGCTGACACATCATTGCATTCCAGCGGTTCTGGAGGTGTGTTTAGCTTCTAAGGGTACAATGGTTAATTTGCATATATTCAGCAGTGGTGCCTGGGAGACATCTCGAGCTCACTCCAACCAGTATATGTAGGCAGGGGTATATGTCCCAGTACGCAAAAAGTAGTATAACAGGTAAAGTACAATACAGGTATATTCCTGTTTGCAATACAATAGACAAGTATAGAACAAAATTTAGGTGCAGACACTGGCTACACTAAGCCATCTACAAAAACCACCTACTACCAAGCCAGTATATGTCGCACTCTAGTTGATGAGAAAAAATTAGTTAACCACATCAATATTGCAAAAATATAAAATTTATTTATTTATAAATATAGAAAACGATATTCAGAGCTTTAATAAGCATATGTCGGTGAATGTCAAGCCACTCGTGAGACACGCCCACATCGCCCATCCCATCATGGATTTAAAGAATCCTTGCCCCATATGCAGACCACAGTGGTTATCCCCAAAAGCCTCTAGTAAAAAAACGTGAGGTATCCTGAGTCCTCCCGTTATGGGTAATGGCCAGGCAAAATTTCTATAATACGCTCACAGAGGCGAAAAAATGGGACCAATATGATCATACACATATAACCGCCAGGCTTAAAATACATTAACTACATGGTACATTCATTAACTCCAAATCTCATACAGTCTGGGCCTATTAGACAAGCCAAGGTCTATTAAGCGCTTGCCAGAACAAAATATCGATATCCAATTCAGTGGTACCAACTGAAAAAATCTTATTTGAAGAAAAAATCTTATTTAAGCATGCTTTCAAAAAACGATTTTCACCACATAATGGATTAGAGTTCCGGATCTATTGCAAGAATTGCATCTTAGAATGCATACACAGGTATCTTCGCTGTAGCAGCTGTACTAGTAATAGCCACCATCTCCTTCAACCTCCTTCTAGTTTTAAACCACCCAGTATATGTAGGCAGGGGTATATGTCCCAGTATATGTAGGCAGGGGTATATGTCCCAGTATATGTAGGCAGGGGTATATGTCCCAGTATATGTAGGCAGGGGGTATATGTCCCAGTATATGTAGGCAGGGGGTTTATGTCCCAGTATATGTAGCCAGGGGGATTTGTCCCAGTATATGTAGGCAGGGGTATATGTCCCAGTATATGTAGGCAGGGGTATATGTCCCTGTATATGTAGGAAGGGGTATATGTCCCAGTATATGTAGCCAGGGGGATATGTCCCAGTATATGTAGGCAGGGGGTATATGTCCCAGTATATGTAGCCAGGGGGATATGTCCCAGTATATGTAGGCAGGGGGATATGTCCCAGTATATGTAGGCAGGGGGATATGTCCCAGTATATGTAGGCAGGGGTATATGTCCCAGTATATGTAGCCAGGGGGATATGTCCCAGTATATGTAGGCAGGGGGTATATGTCCCAGTATATGTAGGCAGGGGGTATATGTCCCAGTATATGTAGGCAGGGGTATATGTCCCAGTATATGTAGGCAGGGGTATATGTCCCAGTATATGTAGGCAGTGGGTATATGTCCCAGTATATATAGGCAGTGGGTATATGTCCCAGTATATGTAGGCAGTGGGTATATGTCCCAGTATATGTAGGCAGGGGGTATATGTCCCAGTATATGTAGGCAGGGGTATATGTCCCAGTATATGTAGGCAGGGGTATATGTCCCAGTATATGTAGGCAGTGGGTATATGTCCCAGTATATGTAGGCAGGGGGTATATGTCCCAGTATATGTAGGCAGGGGGTATATGTCCCAGTATATGTAGGCAGGGGGTATATGTCCCAGTATATGTAGGCAGGGGGTATATGTCCCAGTATATGTAGGCAGGGGGTATATGTCCCAGTATATATAGGCAGGGGGTATATGTCCCAGTATATGTAGCCAGTGGGATATGTCCCAGTATATGTAGGCAGGGGTATATGTCCCCAGAAAAAGTAGCCAGGGGGATATGTCCCAGTATATGTAGGCAGGGGTATATGTCCCAGTATATGTAGGCAGGGGGTATATGTCCCAGTATATGTAGCCAGGGGGATATGGCCCAGTATATGTAGGCAGGGGGTATATGTCCCAGTATATGTAGGCAGGGGGTATATGTCCCAGTATATGTAGGCAGGGGGTATATGTCCCAGTATATGTAGCCAGTGGGATATGTCCCAGTATATGTAGGCAGGGGTATATGTCCCCAGAAAAAGTAGCCAGGCAAAATTTCTATAATACACTCACAGAGGCAAAAAAATGGGACCAATATGATCATACACATATAACCGCCAGGCTTAAAATACATTAACTACATGGTACATTCATTAACTCCAAATCTCATACAGTCTGGGCCTATTAGACAAGCCAAGGTCTATTAAGCGCTTGCCAGAACAAAATATCGATATCCAATTCAGTGGTACCAACTGAAAAAAATCTTATTTGAAGAAAAAATCTTATTTAAGCATGCTTTCAAAAAACTATTTTCACCACATAATGGATTAGAGTTCCGGATCTATTGCAAGAATTGCATCTTAGAATGCATACACAGGTATCTTCGCTGTAGCAGCTGTACTAGTAATAGCCACCATCTCCTTCAACCTCCTTCTAGTTTTAAACCACCCAGTATATGTAGGCAGGGGTATATGTCACAGTATATGTAGGCAGGGGTATATGTCCCAGTATATGTAGGCAGGGGGTATATGTCCCAGTATATGTAGGCAGGGGGTCTATGTCCCAGTATATGTAGCCAGGGGGATTTGTCCCAGTATATGTAGGCAGGGGTATATGTCCCAGTATATGTAGGCAGGGGTATATGTCCCTGTATATGTAGGCAGGGGTATATGTCCCAGTAGATGTAGCCAGGGGGATATGTCCCAGTATATGTAGGCAGGGGGTATATGTCCCAGTATATGTAGGCAGGGGGTATATGTCCCAGTATATGTAGGCAGGGGGATATGTCCCAGTATATGTAGCCAGGGGGATATGTCCCAGTATATGTAGGCAGGGGTATATATCCCAGTATATGTAGGCAGGGGTATATGTCCCAGTATATGTAGGCAGGGGGTATATGTCCCAGTATATGTAGCCAGGGGTATATGTCCCAGTATATGTAGGCAAGGGTATATGTCCCAGTATATGTAGGCAGGGGTATATGTCCCAGTATATGTAGGCAGGGGGTATATGTCCCAGTATATGTAGCCAGGGGGATATGTCCCAGTATATGTAGGCAGGGGGATATGTCCCAGTATATGTAGGCAGGGGGTATATGTCCCAGTATATGTAGGCAGGGGGTATATGTCCCAGTATATGTAGGCAGGGGGTATATGTCCCAGTATATGTAGGCAGGGGGTATATGTCCCAGTATATGTAGCCAGTGGGATATGTCCCAGTATATGTAGGCAGGGGTATATGTCCCCAGAAAAAGTAGCCAGGGGGATATGTCCCAGTATATGTAGGCAGGGGTATATGTCCCAGTATATGTAGGCAGGGGGTATATGTCCCAGTATATGTAGGCAGGGGGTATATGTCCCAGTATATGTAGCCAGGGGGATATGGCCCAGTATATGTAGCCAGGGGGATATGGCCCAGTATATGTAGGCAGGGGGTATATGTCCCAGTATATGTAGGCAGGGGGTATATGTCCCAGTATATGTAGGCAGGGGGTATATGTCCCAGTATATGTAGGCAGGCGGTATATGTCCCAGTATATGTAGGCAGGGGGTATATGTCCCAGTATATGTAGGCAGGGGGTATATGTCCCAGTATATGTAGGCAGGGGGTATATGTCCCAGTATATGTAGGCAGGGGGATATGTCCCAGTATATGTAGCCAGGGGTATATGTCCCAGTATATATAGGCAGGGGGTATATGTCCCAGTATATGTAGGCAGGGGGTATATGTCCCAGTATATGTAGGCAGGGGGTATATGTCCCAGTATATGTAGCCAGTGGGATATGTCCCAGTATATGTAGGCAGGGGTATATGTCCCCAGAAAAAGTAGCCAGGGGTATATGTCCCAGTATATGTAGCCAGGGGTATATGTCCCAGTATATGTAGCCAGGGGTATATGTCCCAGTATATGTAGCCAGGGGTATATGTCCCAGTATATGTAGGCAGGGGGTATATGTCCCAGTATATGTAGGCAGGGGGTATATGTCCCAGTATATGTAGGCAGGGGGGATATGTCCCAGTATATGTAGCCAGTGGGATATGTCCCAGTATATGTAGGCAGGGGTATATGTCCCCATAAAAAGTAGCCAGGGGGATATGTCCCAGTATATGTAGGCAGGGGTATATGTCCCAGTATATGTAGGCAGGGGTATATGTCCCAGTATATGTAGGCAGGGGGTATATGTCCCAGTATATGTAGCCAGGGGGATATGGCCCAGTATATGTAGCCAGGGAGATATGGCCCAGTATATGTAGGCAGGGGTATATGTCCCAGTATATGTAGGCAGGGGGTATATGTCCCAGTATATGTAGCCAGGGGGATATGTCCCAGTATATGTAGCCAGGGGGATATGTCCCAGTATATGTAGGCAGGGGGATATGTCCCAGTATATGTAGACAGGGGGTATATGTCCCAGTATATGTAGACAGGGGGTATATGTCCCAGTATATGTAGACAGGGGGTATATGTCCCAGTATATGTAGACAGGGGGTATATGTCCCAGTATATGTAGGCAGGGGGATATGTCCCAGTATATGTAGCCAGGGGGATATGTCCCAGTATATGTAGCCAGGGGGATATGTCCAAGTATATGTAGGCAGGGATATGTCCCAGTATATGTAGGCAGGGGTATATGTCCCAGTATATGTAGGCAGGGGTATATGTCCCAGTATATGTAGCCAGGGGGATATGTCCCAGTATATGTAGCCAGGGGGATATGTCCCAGTATATGTAGGCAGGGGGTATATGTCCCAGTATATGTAGCCAGGGGGATATGTCCCAGTATATGTAGGCAGGGGTATATGTCCCCCAGAAAAAGTAGCCAGGGGGATATGTCCCAGTATATGTAGGCAAGGGTATATGTCCCAGTATATGTAGGCAGGGGTATATGTCCCAGTATATGTAGGCAGGGGGTATATGTCCCATTATATGTAGCCAGGGGGATATGTCCCAGTATATGTAGGCAGGGGTATATGTCCCAGTATATGTAGGCAGGGGGTATATGTCCCAGTATATGTAGCCAGGGGGATATGTCCCAGTATATGTAGGCAGGGGGATATGTCCCAGTATATGTAGGCAGGGGTATATGTCCCAGTATATGTAGGCAGGGGTATATGTCCCAGTATATGTAGCCAGGGGGATATGTCCCAGTATATGTAGGCAGGGGGTATATGTCCCAGTATATGTAGCCAGGGGGATATGTCCCAGTATATGTAGGCAGGGGTATATGTCCCAGTATATGTAGGCAGGGGGTATATGTCCCAGTATATGTAGGCAGGGGGTATATGTCCCAGTATATGTAGGCAGGGGGTATATGTCCCAGTATATGTAGGCATGGGGTATATGTCCCAGTATATGTAGGCAGGGGGATATGTCCCAGTATATGTAGGCAGGGATATATGTCCCAGTATATGTAGCCAGGGGTATATGTCCCAGTATATATAGGCAGGGGGTATATGTCCCAGTATATGTAGGCAGGGGGTATATGTCCCAGTATATGTAGGCAGGGGGTATATGTCCCAGTATATGTAGCCAGTGGGATATGTCCCAGTATATGTAGGCAGGGGTATATGTCCCCAGAAAAAGTAGCCAGGGGTATATGTCCCAGTATATGTAGGCAGGGGTATATGTCCCAGTATATGTAGCCAGGGGTATATGTCCCAGTATATGTAGCCAGGGGGTATATGTCCCAGTATATGTAGGCAGGGGGTATATGTCCCAGTATATGTAGGCAGGGGGGATATGTCCCAGTATATGTAGCCAGTGGGATATGTCCCAGTATATGTAGGCAGGGGTATATGTCCCCATAAAAAGTAGCCAGGGGGATATGTCCCAGTATATGTAGGCAGGGGTATATGTCCCAGTATATGTAGGCAGGGGTATATGTCCCAGTATATGTAGGCAGGGGGTATATGTCCCAGTATATGTAGCCAGGGGGATATGGCCCAGTATATGTAGCCAGGGAGATATAGCCCAGTATATGTAGGCAGGGGTATATGTCCCAGTATATGTAGGCAGGGGGTATATGTCCCAGTATATGTAGCCAGGGGGATATGTCCCAGTATATGTAGCCAGGGGGATATGTCCCAGTATATGTAGCCAGGAGGATATGTCCCAGTATATGTAGGCAGGGGGATATGTCCCAGTATATGTAGACAGGGGGTATATGTCCCAGTATATGTAGACAGGGGGTATATGTCCCAGTATATGTAGACAGGGGGTATATGTCCCAGTATATGTAGACAGGGGGTATATGTCCCAGTATATGTAGGCAGGGGGATATGTCCCAGTATATGTAGCCAGGGGGATATGTCCCAGTATATGTAGGCAGGGATATGTCCCAGTATATGTAGGCAGGGGTATATGTCTCAGTATATGCAGCCAGGGGGTATATGTCCCAGTATATGTAGCCAGGGGGATATGTCCCAGTATATGTAGCCAGGGGGATATGTCGCAGTATATGTAGCCAGGGGGATATGTCCCAGTATATGTAGGCAGGGATATATGTCCCAGTATATGTAGGCAGGGGTATATGTCCCAGTATATGTAGCCAGGGGGATATGTCCCAGTATATGTAGCCAGGGGGATATGTCCCAGTATATGTAGGCAGGGGGTATATGTCCCAGTATATGTAGCCAGGGGGATATGTCCCAGTATATGTAGGCAGGGGTATATGTCCCCCAGAAAAAGTAGCCAGGGGGATATGTCCCAGTATATGTAGGCAAGGGTATATGTCCCAGTATATGTAGGCAGGGGTATATGTCCCAGTATATGTAGGCAGGGGGTATATGTCCCATTATATGTAGCCAGGGGGATATGTCCCAGTATATGTAGGCAGGGGTATATGTCCCAGTATATGTAGGCAGGGGGTATATGTCCCAGTATATGTAGCCAGGGGGATATGTCCCAGTATATGTAGGCAGGGGGATATGTCCCAGTATATGTAGGCAGGGGTATATGTCCCAGTATATGTAGGCAGGGGTATATGTCCCAGTATATGTAGGCAGGGGTATATGTCCCAGTATATGTAGGCAGGGGGTATATGTCCCAGTATATGTAGCCAGGGGGATATGTCCCAGTATATGTAGGCAGGGGTATATGTCCCAGTATATGTAGGCAGGGGGTATATGTCCCAGTATATGTAGCCAGGGGGATATGTTCCAGTATATGTAGGCAGGGGGATATGTTCCAGTATATGTAGGCAGGGGGTATATGTCCCAGTATATGTAGGCAGGGGTATATGTCCCAGTATATGTAGGCAGGGGGATTTGTCCCAGTATATGTAGCCAGGGGGATATGTCCAAGTATATGTAGCCAGGGGTATATGTCCCCAGAAAAAGTGGCCATGTGTGCCCCAGCAGGAGGGGAGCAGCGCAGAGAAGAGGGAGAGCTATGGGCACTCACCTTAGGGGGCCCCTCCCTCTCTTGCTCTCCCCTCCGGAGTCCGGAATGAAGTGTGCAGCGGCTGGGCAGTGGGCGGAACTTACCTCCTCTCGTCGCACGCGCCGGATGGATTAGCCGCTACTCTGGTCTGATCCAGACCAGAGTGCGGCACCAGAACTTCCGGCGCAGGAGCGAGACGAGGTAAGTTCCGCCCGCTGCCCAGCCGCTGCACACTTTATTCCGGAGGGGACAGCAAGGGAGAGAGAGCCCCCTAAGGTGAGGGAAGGGGGGGGGGAGACGTCCGCCCTTCCCCACTGTGCCTATAGCTCTCTCTCTTCTCTGCGCTGCTCCCCTCCTTCTGGCTGCACGGGCACGCGGCCAGGGGGGGGGGGCAGTGGGCGGCCAGGCTCGGGCAGATGCCCGGTTTTGCCGTATGTGCGGACGCCCATGGGTACATGTAAGAGTGATGTGCAGGTACTCTGCAGGGGAATAAGGAGATTCTTCCTCTATTACACATTCTTCATGCACAATCTGAACCAGGTTTATGGGTGTTAGACAACACCTCTGTGTTAAATGTGCACAACATTCTCAGTGCATTCCCTGCAGCTCTGTGGAGAGTGCATATGTAGAGTATAGTACAACTGTGTAAAAAAGTAAACCTGAGACAGATGAAATTAAAGTTTTCCTCCAGCCCCCTTCAGGCTAATCAGTCCCTCGCTGTCCTCCTCCGCCACCTGGATCTTCTGCTATGAGTCCAGGTACTTGAGCCAGTCTGGCGTAGTGCGCATGCACACACTCCGCCGCCGGGAGTGTACTACACCTGCGCAGCACTATTGCGCAGGTGCAGAATGCTCTTGGCTGTGGAAGCGACATGCGGCCGGACTGCGCTGACTGGCTGAATTACCAGGACTCATAGCAGAAGATTATGCATATAGAAACAGATAGCGTGCATCTTCCGTCTTAAGCATGTAGATTTATTGCCAGTGTTATACATCAACATTGTATTCTGTGCATGGCATATTCCATAACTGCATACAAAATCTGCAAAGTATTGCGCATATATAGTACCTTGCGGCTCCTTGTGTGGGCCTGTCAGTGTAGGAGGTGGGAGTGAGGGACTGATGTGTTCCAGCAGTGGAACACGGCGTGACCAAGCGTCCAGGAGGACGCGAAACGGCCGTCGCTAGGCCCACATCAGTCCCTCACTCCCACCTCCTACACTGACAGGCCCACACAAGGAGCCGCAAGGTACTATATATGCGCAATACTTTGCAGATTTTGTATGCAGTTATGGAATATGCCATGCACAGAATACAATGTTGATGTATAACACTGGCAATAAATCTACATGCTTAAGACGGAAGATGCACGCTATCTGTTTCTATATGCATAATGTTCAAGCCTCTTCCTTCTAAATTGTGGAGCGGAGCACACGTCTTGTATAAGCAATTGTCTATAAGCATATGAAAGTATAGCCTGTCAGCTTTTATATCGACCACCTTGGGCACACCGTACTCGCACCAAGACTGGAAGCAACGCTCCCCTTAAAGGAGAAGTGCCACGCCATCCTGTTCCCTTCTATATAACGCTCATAGCAGAAGATCCAGGTGGTGGAGGTGAACAGCGAGGGACTGATTAGCCTGAAGGGGGCTGGAGAAAGCCCCTGATATGTATAAAACTTTTCTTTTCATCCTTCTCAGGTACCATTTAGTTTGTAGTCACCAAACCAAATTTTAACAACATATCAAATTATTTGATTTCACAAGCAGAGTGCGTACATTTGCATAAATCAGAATCAACGCAGAATTATTTCCATCTCATTGACCATCTCTATTAGTGACACGGCTACACATCAGGCTTTATTCTTACAGCATACCGGTACATGTTCTTTAGTATAGATTCCTGTGTACACATCATATACTGTATACAGTCACAATCAGATGTGTATATCTGACTTTAAAAACACAGGGACTGCTTTATTGAAGCAGCACAAGTAACTAATTTTAATTGGTTCATTTCATTTTTGTGGACTGAGCACAGCTATTACTGTATGTATAAATTATTTATGATGACTATTATCTGAGGAATAGAATATTTTATCTTATTCTCTATTTTAATTACAGTTTAAATTCATTAGGAGTCGGAGTCGGTGCATTTTTTCCCGACTCCTACTCCAGGCACCCAAAATTGCCCCGACTCCGACTCCACAACTCCGACTCCACAGCCCTGAATAAAAATAACTCTAATTCAAAATTTGCCAGGGGTATGAATAATTATGGGCAGCACTGTAGCTAAAATGTCGAAACTTCTCTGATCCATAAGGAAGAAACAAGGTATCGATGCGAAGTGGTTATTAAAAATGCACTAACTTTTTTAATCTAATGGTGTGCACGGGGATCAAGATGAAATGGGGCCCTAGGCAAGTTTTTGCCCACCACTGATTATCACCTGGCTTTTTTTTTTTTTTATATATATAAGATTTGGTGGGCGCTGGGGCTAGCATCCACCAGGCCCCTAGATTAACTCCAGGCCCTAGGCAACTGCCTAGAATTGCTTAGTGGATGATCTGGCTCTGTGCATACCTGATCTGTGTTTTTACTTTCCTAATCATCTCACCATTACAATGTGTCCCTTTTTTTCAGAGATGCAGTCCCTCTTTTGGCACAAAATTCCACAGCCCCTCTTTTTTTTGTGCTAATTTATCCCTCATTAATGGTGTGTACAGTAGATTAATGAAAGATCTTAGACCAATTTTACCCCCTTCCATGTAGTATGAGAGCATACTCTACACAGTCTATTCTATTGAGCTGAACTCCTCATCAGATAAAAATCTTTGCAAGATGCTGCACACAAAGATGCTGTACACATTCAAAAGATGAGTATCTGCAAAAGATCTGTTCCTGCAAAAGATCCGTTCCTGCAAAATGCATTCATAGTCTGATATCTGCAGATCCTCATACACACCTTGTTTAACAGACATTCATCTGCAGATCAGATCCACCAGGATGGATTTTCAGATCTGCAGATGATTGTCAGATAGAGATGGCCCGAACGGTTCGACCGCAAACTTATTCACTCAAATTTCGGTGGTTTGTGTTCGCGAACGAACGCAAACTTTATGGCGGTTCGACCCACCTCCTATACTACATTATTAGGGTCAACTTTGACCCTGTACATCACAGTCAGCAGGCACATTGTAGCCAATCAGGCTACACTCCCTCCCGGAGGCCCTCCTGCCCCTTACAAAAGGCAGGCAGTGTCAGGCATTGGACTCACGCATGTGCCTGCAGTAATTAGAGAAGGGAGAGCTACTGCAGACTCTCATAGGAAAAGCTTAGTTAGGCTCTTGTAGGCTTGTTAGCTTGCTCCTTGCTGATTCTTATTGCTAAAAAAGCACCCCTCAACAGCTCTTTTGAGAGGTGTGTGTGTGTGTGTGTGTGTGTGTGTGTGTGTGTGTGTGTGTGTGTGTGTGTGTGTGTGTGTGTGTGTGTGTGTGTGTGTGTGTGTGTGTGTGTCCACTTGCATTATATACAGCCCTGTCAGTCAGTCACAGCTGGCCTTTGGCCCCTTAATTCCTACTGGGCCACTGCCAGGCCCAGCACATTCAGTGACTACCTATGTGTGTGACAGGCAGCAGCACATTTGTAATCCTATCCCAATCACTGCACCTGTTCACTGTTCAGTGCACCTACCTACCTACCTACTTACCTACGTGAACGCACACATTGTTAATACCACCAGTCATTGCACTTGTTCACGGTACGTGTTTGTGACAGGTGCACATTTCTAATACTCATCACTGCATCTACCTACCTGTTGTTCAGTGCACCCACCTACTTACGAAAGTGCACGCATTGTTAATACCACCAGTCACTGTACCTGTTCACGGTACGTGCGTGTACAGGTGCACATTTGTAATACCCATCACTGCATATACCTACCTGTTGTTCACTGCACCAACCTACCTACATGAGCGCACGCAGTGTGATATACCACTCTGTGCATACCTGTTAACTGCACCTGTGTGACTGCACATTGTATTAGTCAAGTCAGTGCATAACTTTCACTTTATCCCCCCGATATGGACAAAACAGGTAGAGGCAGGGGCAGACCCAGAGGCAGGCCACCCGGCAGGTCTGTTCGAGGTCACGCTGATGTGATTTCGTGCAGCCCTGGACCAAAGTACAGTGCTCAGAAGAAGGCACGTCCCATCAACTCCAAAGATTGTCAGGACGTGGTTGACTATTTAACACAGAACACCTCATCTTCTGCAGCCACCAGCGCTACTATTAGCACCACATCCGTTCCATTTGACACTTCGCAGGAGTTATTTGGTGGGGAAATCACTGATTCACAGCCACTTCTGGTACAACAATATTAAGGGGCTAAGCAAGTTACACCACCTCATATGTCTGTGTTAGGCGACACTATGGACGTAACGTGTGAGGAGGAGGAGGATGAAGTACCTGCTGTTGGTGCAGTTTATGAGGTGTCTGAGGCAAGCGAAGCTGGGCATGATGATTATGATGATGACGATGATACAGATGTCATGTGGGATCCTAAGAGACAAGATGACCAAGGGGACAGTTCAGAGGGGGAGTCAGAGAGGAGTAGGAGGAGACGCGTTCCTGAAAGAAGCAGGGGGAGCTCGACATCAGAAACAGCTGGTGGTGGTGTCCGATGCCATGTATCGCCACCTATGTACAGCCAGCCAACATGCCCTTCAACGTCAGCTGCTGATGCCACCATAGCGCCATCACCCCAGGGGGGCTCAGCAGTTTGGAATTTTTTTTGTGTGTCTGCCTTAGATCAGAGCAATGCCATCTGTTTTCTCTGCCTCGAAAAATTGAGCCGTGGAAAGGCCAACAGCCGCATAGGAACAACTGCCTTACGAAGGCACATGGAGAAAAGGCACAAACAGCAATGGGAAGAGCACCAGAGGAAAAGCAGCACACAAAAGAAAAGCCACCCTCCTTCTCCTCTTCCTCCTTCAGGTGCAACATCTTCAGCCTCTTTCTCCCTTGCACCTTCACAATCATAGCCACCCTCCACTCCGCCTCTCACCTTGAGTGGTTCCAGCTCCTCTGCCCACAGCAGCAGTCAGGTGTCCGTGAGGGAAATCTTTGAGCAGAAGAAGACCATTTCTGCCAGTCACCCCCTTGCCCGGCGTTTGACAGCTGGCCGGAACTGTTAGCTCGCCAGCTGTTGCCATACCAGCTGGTGGACTCTGAGGCCTTCCGTAAATTTGTGGCCATTGGGACACCGCAGTGGAAGATGCCAGGTCGCAATTATTTCTCTAAAAAGGCGATACCCAAACTGTACTGTGAAGTTGAGAGGCAAGTGGTGTCATCTCCGGCACACAGCGTTGGGTCAAGGGTCCATCTGACCACGGATGCCTGGTCTGCCAAGCACGGTCATAGCAGGTACATTACTTACACTGTACACAGCCCATTGGGTCAACCTGGTGACTGATGACAAGCAGGGAGTACGTGGCTGTGCAGCGGACCAACTTGTAACACCTCCACGGCTTGCAGGCAAGCCTCCTGCCACCTCCTCTCCTCCTGCTACATCCTCTTCGATCTCATGGTGATGTCGGACATTCTTTAGTCCAACGCCTTGCCTTAGCCCTTCCGGATCCACCCTCCACCAAAGCCTGGACCAGCAGGTAGCCGACTACCTGGCCTTAAGTGTGGATGTAGACACTGTGAGCAGCGGTGAACCCTTGGACTACTGGGAGCGCAGGCTTGACCTGTGGCTAGAGCTTTCCCAATTTGCCATCCAACTTCTGTCTTGCCCTGCCTCAAGCGTCCTGTCAGAAAGGACCTTCAGCGCAGCCAGAGGCATTGTCACTGAGAAGAGAAGTCGCCTAAGTCACAAAAGTGTTCAGTACCTCACCTTTATCAAAATGAATGAGGCATGGATCCCGGAGGGCTACTGCCTGCTCGAAGATAAGTCAGTCCCCGCACACAGCATCTCTGCCTGCACGCCGTGTGACTGCCTGCCCCATGACTAAGTCGCTCCCCACACAGCATATCTGCCTGCAGGCCGCTTGACTGCCTTCTCCACCACCACCAACAGGGTCCAGGACTCCAGACAGATTCCTGAATTTTTAAGGTCGCCGCTAGCAGTGGCCGCTATAATAATTTTTCTGGTGGGTGTACATGCCTGCCTAATTTTTCTGGCTGCAGTGCAGCTGCAACAACAAAACAAAAGGCATGTACATGTGTCAATTTCCCTTCATGATCGTTACCTTGCCGTGGTGAAGGGGCTTGCGTATCACAATTAAGCAATGACCAACGGCTATGTGAGTGTCTCGGGGGGGGGGGGGGCACACCCAAGATAATAAGGTCGTTGCTTCATTGTGGTCAGACCAAATTCGATCAGATGGACAGTCACTGTTGTTCTATCATTGAGCTACCACAGCCCGGCAACCATATGGGCTTGAAAACTGCCACGGACTGCACTCTCGCCATGGTGCACACCAGTCCAGCACGGCTGACACTACACAAAGAGCTGTTTGCGGTGCGTTACACAGTGAGTTTGATATGTCAGTGTGAAGCAGTACTCTATTTACACTCCCTGATTAATGTATACACATGTAAGATGTTTTAAAGCACTTTAGGCCACCAATTTAGCATGCAATCTGATTTCTGCCCTTAAAACACTGCTTTGCGTCAAATCCAGATTTTTCCCCGGGACTTTTGGCGTCTATCCCACTCATCCATGCCCCCCTCCAGGTGTTAGACCCCTTGAAACATCTTTTCCATCACTTTTGTGGCCAGCATAAATGTTTCTAGTTTTCAAAGTTTGCATCCCCATTGAAGTCTATTGCGGTTCGCGAAGGTTTACGCGAACAGAACTTTTGCGGAAATTCGCGTTCAAGGATCGCGAACCGAAAATCGGAGGTTCGAGCCATCTCTATTGTCAGATATGCAGATGAATGTCTGTTAACCTATTTTGGTTCCTGGACGTAGAAAGTACGTCCAGGAACCATGCGCGCTCCCACGGCCGATCGCGCGCGTGCACGCTCGCTCCCGGCCCGCGGTTCGTTAGCCAGGCAATCAGTGAATTGGGCTATGGTGCCCGATCACTGATTCCTCTCCCCCGCTGAAAAAGTGACAGCTTCTCTCGGAAGCTGCGCCTTTTCTGGCTGTTACCTCCCCCATGCGTCGCTCTAAGCGTATGTTATTGACCAGTATGTGCTTGTCCATTTTTTTTTGCTTTCAACACATCCCATTTACAGGTGTAGCAGGTAGAAAGAGGGGGGATCTATTTATTTTTATATTATTACCTGCTCAGCAGCTTTAAATAGAGGTGCTGCTGACACAGGTTTGTTAAGTAAGGGCATTTTGCCCTTAGTTGTAATGGGCGCTGCTGTGTGGGTAGGCAGGGCTGATGGCTGAGGGAAGGTTGCTAAGCAACCAGACACGCAAGCAGGGGAGCTGTTAGGGAAGAATAACGGCTCTCTGAGGGGTTGAGTTGGGCAGTTGGAGCGAACAGGGGAATGGGAAGGATGCAGCAGGCACAGCTGAGGAGAAGCAGGCCAGACACTGCGACAGCTGACATTTTGGGAGAAAATTACTGCGCCATGATGATTCTTCAATCCTTCATAAGATAAGCCAGCCATCAGTCAATCAAAGCGGACAGGAAGGGAGGAAGCGGAGAGAGATTTTGGCAGATGCAAAAGAGCCAGGCAGATGTATAACCGGTAGCTGATGATACAGAGGATGTTTACAAATCTGACACGTATAAAATATGATTAATATGGTGATAAATCAGCGTGTGACAAGAAAGATGCTTGAACATTTTGACTACAGTGAATTGGCTATGGAGATGTCCCTAACTGTTGAAGTATAGTGCTGGTGAGGCTGAGAATTGAGACTGACAATCCCTAATTTCTATGGTTATCATTTTTATTGTTATTTTCATAAGTTTTCCTGAACTGTTGCGGAAATGGGAAGAAAGGTTTTTTTTATGAAAGTCCAAAAACTGCCTATCACCTATGTACTATGTATGGGACAGTGCAAAGTTATATTTATTAAATACTTACCTTTGGGAAGAGTCGTCCAGCTGGGTTCCTGTAAAAGAAAGGAGAAATGATTAATATGTCAATTTACCAGTAATATTGAAAGATTTTGAAGAAGTACCTGTTAATAGACTGTTTTTCTAGCAATAGACTGATCCTGCAAAAGAACAGAAGAGATTACATACAGGAGCGACAGAATTTGAGATTTACAAAGAAACTGTTTTTATTTTTATTTTTCTGTTTCTTTTTGCAAGCATATTGAGTAGTTTTGCTCATAAGAATGGGATGGAGTCCTTTTTTTATTTTTTATTTAATTCTAGTAACCTTATTAATTTACTAAGAATTTTAGTAATTCACTAACCAATTATTTTTTTTTATTATTTATCATTAACTTATTAACCAACCACTTTATTAACCTTTTAACCATCTAATTGATACATTTATTATTCTGGTTTTTCCTAGGAAACGGTCTGATCTATTGAATAAGTAAAATAGCCAGAATAATTGATCAGACTGAGAGCAAAAAGCAAGAGTACTCTATTTACTATTGAGTTATGAAAGATTTTGCTGATCAGCAAACTTAGAGTGTAAATTGCTCTATTTCTGCATTCTCAGTGAAGCATTAAACCGAAATTATTTTGGTACTCAGGGTTTTTGGGAACCCAAATAGGTCTATTTCTCATTAGGGAGGGTGGATACGCTCAGCAAATACTTACCGGGTGGAAAGGTTTTGTGTTATTGTTAACCAGTTGTTTTCCTTCTAGCTTCCGGAAGTGTCCTATAGGAAGAAGACCAGAAGATATTAAGAAGACCTCACCCCCTTCTGTATGCAGTCTTCCCTCGATATTAGATTGTGTTGTGTGTAATTCTCATTGGTTATATGGAGTAGAATCTGTATTTTTATTTTTTTTAATAAACTTTTTGAATTTTACAACCTGCATTGGTGTTTGTGGAACTCTCCTTCAGTTCGGCGGTTTGAAACCGTTTACACAGGCAACTCAGTCAGCACTAAATTAGTAAAATATATAAAATGAGAGGTTCATAAATATTTACCGTTGGGGGTGTGATCAGTCATTACTTACTTTCGGAAGGCTGCTCCCCGTCCCACCTCACCCCCTTCTGTATGCGGTCTTCCCTCGTCTTCAGCCAGACCAGCAGGTGTCCGCGGCTGTGTCGCGGCATACTAGAAGCCACAAGGCTTGTCGGAAGATGTAGTCCTTCACTGTAAGTGCATATCCCAGCATATCTCAGAAGTCACGCTTAGCTGAGCATGTGCGGATCAGCCACACACGTGCCCTGTTGTGCTCCCGTAGTAGCAGTACTACCACGCATACGCAGGATGCTCCCAGGCCCGCCAGTGCAATAAGGGCGCGTACGGCCAGACTGTGCATGTGCCGACTGAAGATGACTGGCAGCTTGAGAAGACGGTGAGGTGGGGGTTGGGCGTATCAGATTATGGGGAAGCTGGAGGACGCCCCAGGTATGTATAAAACTTTTATTTTTTATGGTCTCTGACACACTTTAAGGGCTCCGCCTCTGACACAGGAGACCTGGGTTTGAATATCGGCTCTTCCTGTTCAGTAAGCCAGCACCTATTCAGTAGGAGACCTTGGGCAAGACTCCCTAACACTGCTACTGCCTATAGAGCATGCCTTAGTGGCTGCAGCTCTGGTGCTTTAAGTTCGCCATTAGAAAAGCACGATATAAATGTTATTTGTCTTGTCTAGAATGTATGGGCACCTTAGGATACACTGCTCTAGCATCCCTAGTATAAAAGGTGATGATGGGCAGATTCAACCAATTCCATTTCCGCCGCGCACCGATCGAGCAAGTCGGCCCAACATCTTGCAGCATGTGCTATCAACTTATGCAACCAATTTTGTCTCGTAATTGGTCGCATTGTCGGTCGGGCATGCCCTTTGCGGCACAGATTTTCATCCGATTCGCTTATAATAATCAAATCGGATGGTTGATCAGCCGCCAAGTCGCCTGATGTTTGGTTTAAAATTATCACTAGGAAAACAGAATATGGTGAAATGGGAGATGTTGTATTTGAATTGAAAGGGATCATTCCTCTGTGGATTGAGCCGAGGGAGACCAAACAGAAGAATCTCATCTGGTCTGTGTCTGCTGACAATCAAATCAATAGACTTGTCTATCTATTCTCTACCTATTTTGCATATCTATAGTGCTACAATTCTCATTGTTGAGGTGACTCAGCCAAGGTCCTGGTAGGACTATATAGCAGCTGATTGTAGGTTTCTCTGCAGGTTGCCAAGTTCATCAATAGATATTCCTATCTCAGCCTGATTATCATACAAAAGCATTGGAGTCCTCATTGTTGTGGCAACTGAATCAAGATTGCTACAGAAATGCCTTCAGAGTTGTAAACAGCAAAGCGAGAGGTAATTACCATACAGGTAGATCTGACTGGAGATTTCATCATTTGGCTGGCCAGGCGCCCAATACACAGTTTCTTGGCCAAACACTTCCTGCCTGAATGACTGCTGAAGAGTAGGGATGGAGCGAACTGTTTGACTGCGAACAGTCCATGGGCAGCATGCCTCTGTACTACTTCCGGGTCAGCAAGGTCCCTCAGTAGTATGCAGGCGCTAGCCCGGCGGTGCACGTCCTCGACCGCGCGCCTGTGACGCACAGGCGTGTGGTCGAGGATGTGCATAACATCACCACTATATAAGCAAAATGTAGAATGCAAAATGCAGAATAATCGCATTGTAAAATTACAACGAAATAACACTTTACTAAATTGCGATTCGTAATGTAAAACAACCCTAGGTAGTAGGCGGGATCCACACTATAAGCTCTTTTGTGAGCACTCGCGTTTGATTAACGCTTGCTGAGCACTTGTTAAAATAATCGCCCCTGTTCATTTTCATTAAAATTGCGGTAAAAATCACGTAAAAGTCGCTGCGATTGCATACGCAAAAAAATGTACGTGAAAAACGTACGCGATCATGGCGATTTTTACTGCAATTTTAAGGAAAATGAATGTGAGCGATTTTTTTCAATAAGCACTCGGCAAACGCTAACCAAATGCAAGTGCTCACAAAAGCTCTAATATATTATAAGAAAAAGCGTTTTGTATAGCGATTTCCCAAGCGCTTTCATGAATAAATACATTGTATTTATTCATTTACGGGTGAATGAGTTCACTTCCTGACAAAAAAAATCCCTCCGTAAAAGCGCATAAAACAGCACTTTATACAACGCAGGGAAAGGCGATTTAAAAGAAAAAAAATTGCGAAAAATTGCTCAGCGCTTGCAAAAGCGATGGCAATTTATAGTGTGAACATAGCCTTATAGTTACACCCCTGTATGTAACTATGGCAACCTCTCTTGGCAATGACTGGTGTTTCAACATTCACTGCCAGATCTTCCCTGCGTTGGTGAACTTTAATTGGAAGATGACTTGGCCATCTATGACCAGTTGGCATAGTGATGATTGTATGAGCATGCAGGTTGGTCTCTGTGAAGAAGCCTATGTTATACAATTGAGTATATCTATCATTACCTGTGCGCATGTTACAGTGTAAAGCCTAATACACACCTTCAATTTTGATTGGCCAATGACTTACCAATTTTACCACCTCCATATAGTCTAGAGGGCGAACAGATTTTGAATACTATGAATAGGTTGTGTAGGTAAGCTCTCATACTACATGGAAGTGGTAAAATTGGTCAGTGATTGGTCAACTCAAATTGAAGGCATGTACCAGGCTTTTTAGGCTGGGGTTACACTTGTCCATGCAGAAAAGCATCAGTTTCCTGCCATGTGCATTTCTGTGTTTGCATTTTTTCGGGTGCGTTTCCATTTTCCATTTTTAGGGTGCATTTTTAGTGCTTTTCCATTTGCCATGAATATTCATATTGGGCAAGTAGAAAAAATAATTGAATGTTCCCCCTTTGGAAAAAAAAAATTCATCAAAAGTGCTTACAAATTGCATGCATTTTTGATTTCCCATTGGAATGCACTGAGTGCGAATTACCAGCGATGAGCTCCAGATGAAATCCAAATGAGTTTCATTCAGATTTCATCCAGATAATTAGTGCACCTGATGTGACGGGTGAGGGAGGGTTAAACTTACCCAGAAGCCGTCTCCTTTAATCCGTCCCACGTGACTACCGCACTTCCTTCTTCCATGTTGAAGGAGGAAGCATAGTAGTCACGTGACATGGCTTGAATCGTGTCAAGGGACGCGGCGTGGGACAAATTAAGGCCTCCTTTCCACGGACTGTTGATAGGCAGTGAAATGCCTCTTAAACTCTCACAACTGCCTGGAAACTGCTTGATGAGCACACAGCTCAACAGTCCGTGGAAAAGAGGCCTAAAGAAGCCTAAGGGCTTGTTTCCACTGTTGCGACGCGATTTCGGCCGCATTCCGACGCTTGTAAAAACGCATGCGGATGCGTTTCCACATGCGTTTTTACCCGCGATTTCGCCTGCGATTTCACATGGCAGGGTGCCATGCGAAATTAACCATGACACTGCCAGGGCTAAATAAAATTGAAAAAGGTGCGAAATCGCACGCGAAATCGCGGGTAAAAACGCATGTAACAAACGCATGCGTTTTTACTATTAAATACATTAGCGGCGATTCGCACGGATTCCCGACGCAGGCGAAATCGTTGGCTCTTTTGTGCGTTTTTTTCACGCTGAAAAAAACGCACCTCAACAACGCTACAGTGGAAACAGGCCCATCCACTTGTATTACATGTGCGGATCTGCATGCGTTGGACGCATGCAGATTCGCGATAGTGGAAACGAGCCCTGAGACACCATACAAAACATGTAGAGCACCATCCAAAAGAAAAACAATCAGTACTAACTCAATATAATACAGTACACTGAAATGTGCAGAATGGCCAATCAGATGCAATATCAAAGGAAAACAGCTATGACCTCGAAAAACCGCACCAGATCAGTACACAAATAATGTTGCAAAAAGTCAATCCTTTATTTATAAATCCTCAAACAATTAAAAAACACACAATTAGGGCACAAAAAGGGGGTCCATCTGAAAATGGCGCAGGGAGAAAAATGGCGCACCGTTCTGCTGATAAATAAAACGCTATTTACCGTTTTGCAGAGCGGTGCGCCATGAAAAACCATGCAGGGGGCTGGGGTCGGTAGTGCAGGCAGCGGGGGCTGCTAGTGTAGGCAGCGGGGGGGGGGGGGGGCTGGGGGAGAGAGGCAGCGGGACACGAGAGGGCACAGGCAGCGAATGTATGCAGAGGCATACGTTACCTTGTCCTGGGCCGGCGATCGCTCCTTCCCTCCGCTCCTTCCATTAGTTTGCTGTAGTCCTGCAGCTGGCCAATCAGCATGCGGAGACTGAAGCCACATGGTGATTGGCCGGCTGCAGGACTACAGTAAACGAATGGAAGAAGTGAAGGAGCGGAGGGAAGGAGCGATCGCCGTCCCGGGACAAGGTAACGTATGCTTCTGCAATCCTCCCCCGATGCCTATGCCCTCCGGCGTTCGCTGCCTCTCTCCTCCCCCGACCCCCGCTGCATTTTTGACCACTTATAACGCTATTTAGCATTATAAGTGTAAGGCACACTGCCTGCGCCATTTTGTAACACTTATAACGCTAAATAGCGTTATATAATGTAAGTCTATGGGGCGCCCTTTTTATCCCCCTGGCACTGTGCGCCATTTTTAACTGACACCACAAAAAGGGCAGCACGGTGGCGTAGTGGTTAGCACTCTCGCCTTGCAGCGCTGGGTCCCCGGTTCGTATCCCAGCCAGGGCAACATCTGCAAAGAGTTTCTATGTTCTCTCCGTGTCTGTGTGGGTTTCCTCCGGGCACTCCGGTATCCACCCACATTCCAAAAAACATACGGATAAGTTAATTGGCTTCCTCCTAAAATTGGCCCTAGACTACAGTACTTACACTACATAATATAGACATATGGCAATGGTAGGGATTAGATTGTGAGCTCCTTTGAGGGACAGTTAGTGAGTGACAAGATATATATATATATATATATATATATATATATATACACACACTGTACAGCGCTGCGTAATATGTTGGCGCTATATAAATACTAAATAATAATAATAAATAATAATAATTAAAACCAGGTGGGGAATAACATATGAACCCAAGTTGTCGGAGAACCGGGAGGACAATAAAGTGCAATAAGTGCAAATGACACACCCCTGTGGTTGTGGAAAAATTGTGGAGGGCTAGGTTGGAGTGGTTGTCAATGAACATGCATAGTACCAGGAAGGGTGGGGGGGGGGGGAGGGAGGGGAAAAAGGGGGAGGGGAAAGGGACAAAGTGCAATGTGCATAAAATGAACAATAAAATTGCAAACAATGAGGATGACAATTACATGACCTCATAAGAATAACCATAAAACTCACTGATAGAAAATCGATGTAGAAAAAATCTCACACAAGAGTGAGTGAAAAAATAGGGGAAGGAAGAATGGGAAACGCAGTGCTACAGGTTTAGCAAGTAAGATGCAGACTGCGTAAAAGTGATAAAAGAAAGAAACCACCAGTGTAATGAAGAGTCCTACCGGTAAAAAGGTAGCTCCACGGGTCCCCCACCGCTGCTATCGCGATTCGCCACCGTCCTGTGGCTTTCTCAAAGCTGCTGAACTAAACCCTGCAGCCGTGATATATCCTGTTCCGGAAAGTGGGGGGAGGGGAAGACAACGCCCGAACGTAGCGTGGCCACGCTACCGCCTCCATTGCTCCACGTTGCTCAGCAGCGTGAAAGCTCTGTCAGCTTCCGTATCTACGGTGGCCGCATGCGGCCAAAGCAATATGATGCGTACAAATGTACGCGTCGCTAGAGGGAATGTACGAATGGGCGCCATCTAATGGCATAAAGTATACTGCATGTGCATAAAAATAACTACGTGCAGACCTGCAAGGTTACATGAATAAATTGAGAACCCACCCCACCTACTGGCTGCAAGGGAGAGCTACATGTAAAAGAATATAGTTAAGAATGAAAACAGAGGAAAACATGAATAAAAGATAAAAGATGAAGAAGAGTATATGGAGAGATTGGGAGACTATATAATGCTGAGCCAGAAAACAAAGTACTGTAGACGTATAGACATATCAGAAAACACACTTAACTGATCAGATACATAAAAAACCACTTATTACTGAGCCCAGGTCAGGGCCATACGGAAAGTAGCACCCGATAGGCCGGATGTACACTGTATTGGCGATACATAAATACATATATATATGTGTACAGACTGTTCATACATTTGCAAAAACGAAAACAAAAAATGAATGAATGCCCAAGGGGACAACAAATAATCGCCGAAACCATCTTCCAGGGCCCAAGGTATAAAAGAAAGTCCTGTCCGTCATCCCCTTGCAGTAGAAAAATACAAGGGGTATGCCTATCCAAAGGAAAAGTATGTTCAGGCTAAGGCCACCGATTACTTATGTTGTATCTGGATTCCTCTTGCTGCAAATGAAACTAAGGGATGTGTGACTTTCCAAGTAAGTAATGAGTTCCATCTGCAACTAGAAATAACACATTAAGCATGATGAACCATGGAAAACTAACCACCAGCTCATACCAAAGATACAGACACAAGGTGATGGTGATATGAACCCCAATGACAAAGCACGTGAACATCACACAGAACCCCTTACCCGGGTTCAGATAGTGCCGACCACCAACTCAGCTTCCTATGAGCAATGGTCCACTACTCACCAGATTAGACCAGAACCACATAAAAACATGCTGTACCAGTACACTGTGACCGAGTCCAAGCAGTGAACAATGTTGTATAGAGCCCCAGGAAACCCCCCCCCCCCCCCGCACAGGTGATTTCATTTAGCCGGATTAAATCCGAACAACAACTATTCGGATTTCATCCGGATGGATCCGGAGTTGAGCATACCTGCCCTAGCTGAGGGCTGAGACATACCAGAAAAGCTCCCCAAACACTAGAGGTTTCAAAAGCTCTTCCCAATGTAATGCTATGGGTTGTTGTTTTTTACAAAACCTCATTGCTCCAGTGTGCACAGACACATAGGATAACATCAGCAGGAGATTTAAAAACTCAAAACGCTCAGAAAAACTCCTCTAGTGTGCTGTGCACAAGACCTGAGACACTAATTATCCCACCAGTACATAGGTGAGAATGCCCACAAAACATGCACCGTTGGGGAGTCACAAGGACAGATTTGAAAAACACTGCTCTAGTATAAGCTGCCAGACGACCCTCTCTCCCTACACCTCCAGTATAGGTAGCCAGATGAGATAACCCCCTTCCCTTAGTATAGGTAGCCTCATGACCCCTTCCCCACCCCCTTCCTTCAGTATAAGAATTCATATGACCCTCCCCCCTTCCTTATAGATAGTCTGATGACCCCCAACCCTCCAGTATAGGTAGCCAGGTGACCCTCCCCCAACCCCAGTATAACCTGCCGCCCACCCACCCTTAATCCTGTGGTGCCCTAGGCCATGGTCTAGCGGCCTTGGCTTAAATCCAGCCCCAACCCTTTCCCCATGAACTGCAGCTTTGCATGGTTTGATACAGTGCAAGCAGCATAGTGGTATAGTGGTTAACACTCTTGCCTTGCAGCGCTGGATCCCCGGATGAATCCTAGCCTGGTCAACATCTGCAGAGCTGCGATGAGGGCACAGGATGACTACCAGGAGCTGGAGGAAGCCCTAGGTAAGTAGTTTTTTTTTTATTACCTCAGACCTTCCCTTTAAGTTGACCACCATTCGGATACTGCTCCAAATAAAGCCCCTCAGGCTGGGTGAAAACTAGAGCTGTACGAAATTGCGAATGCTTTCACACCGTTTATGTTTTTACCAAGACCATCCACATTTTTCCTCAGCTGCTATGTAACGGGCAGATATGAAATTAACTTTTCTCCTATGTTTTCTCCTACCTAGAGATGATCAATGAGATGTAAATATTTCTGAGTTCATTTATGCAGGATTATGTAAATGTTGTATGCAAATTTATGCAGCTTGAAAATGGACCAATTAAGTCCCACCCAGGTTTAAATTGATTGGTTCATTTTCAGGCCTCTTTTCCACAGACTGTTGATAGGCAGTGAAATGCCTCTCAAACTCTCACAACTGCTCATTGCTGCCAGGTAACTGCTTGCTGAGTAGGAATACTCAACTCCAGAACCAGATGAAATCCGAATAGTTGTTATTCAGATTCCATCCAGTTAAATCAAAACACCTGTGTTAATCTTACCTATCAGGACATCTTCCTAGGTCCGTCCCTCGGCGCCTCCCACAATGCGGTCCAAGCGGCGGTCACGTGACTACAAATACTTCCTCCTGACTACAAACACTTCCTCCTTGAAGGAGCAAGTATTTGTAGTCACATGACGCGTGGATCGCATAGTGGGAGCTAAAAACAAACGACATCCCTATTGCTGAGCACACAGCACACGTGGAAAAGAGGCCTTAAAGTGAACCGAGCACCTTTTTTTATCACTCAGGACATTTCTATAGCACATGAAAAATGCATGCCGACAATCTGTTTCATTATTAAAATAAACTTTCATTTTACCTTGTATTTTACATTCAAAGTACTTTTATTAGCCTGTTTCAGCAGGCCTGCCCGACCTTCCCCATCCGCAGAGCTTTCAGGAACCTAATTGTTTTATTGAGCTAATTACCAATAGGTAAACAATGCCTTTTCATCAACAAAGGGGGTGAGTAATTAGGACTGTTTCTTCAAAGACATTGTGTGCGTCAATGTGTCAAGATAGCATCTCTGACTTCTGTAAATAAGGAATGTGAGAAGGGGAGGGGGGAACATGGCAGCTTCTATGCCAGGAGAGATTCCAGTGAAAGAGAATGTGCTCAGTTCCCTTTAAAGAGGAACTCCAGTGAAAATAATGTAATAAAAAAGTGCTTCATTTTTACAATAATTATGTATAAATGATTTAGTCAGTGTTTGCCCATTGTAAAATCTTTTAAATCCCTGATTTACAGTCTGCCATTTATTACATGGTGACATTTTTACTGTTGGCAGGTGATGTAGCTGCTGCATGTTTTTTTGGGCAGTTGGAAACAGCTGTAAACAGCTATTTCCCACAGTGCAACAAGGTTCACAGACAGGAAAATGCCAGGAGTACGTACTCAGAATTTCTTTGTGGGAGGGGTTTCACCACAATATCAGCCATACAGCGCCCCCTGGTGGTCTGTCTGTGAAAAGGAATAGATTTCTCATGTAAAAGGGGGTATCAGCTACTGATTGGGATAAAGTTCAATTCTTGGTCTGAGTTTCTCTTTTAGCTGCATATTTTTGCATAAAAATGTACACAATCCTTCTTAAACTCAGAAATATTTGCATCTCATTGATCACCCCTACGCCTAACTAGGTGATCGCAAACACAGGACATGCAGCATTTTTTGTGTTTAGCATTTCTGCAATGTAAAGTATATAAACGCTGGCATAATTGCTCGTCAAAACGTACACAGAGCGATTTTGCTAGCGTTTTGAAAATTACTGCACACTGTAAAAAAAATTAAATTAATTGAAAGGACCAATCAGAATTAAAAACGCTAATCGCTACACGATTGCTGGCAAAAGGCTTACACTTTTTAAAATCGCTACCCAAATCGCCAGATAACGCTCATGAAATCGCTTACAAAACGCTTATACAAAATGCTAGCGATTAGCGATAGCGATTTGTAGTGGGTTCCAGGCCTCACATGGGTTGTCAGTTTCAATGCATTTACTTCAATTTACATTTACTAAACCGTGCTATGACAAATAGCACACCTTATCAGAGATAGCACGCCTTATCAAAGTTTACATGCCTTATCAGAGTAGCATAGCGAGTGCTACGAACTCATGCCTGCTAATTGGCAATGGCACTCATCCTGCCCTGAGCCCCTCCGGGTTCGTAGCGCTCGCTATACTACTCTGATAAGGTGTGTTATCTTTGATAAGGTGTGTTATCTTTGATAAGGCGTGCTATCTCAGATAAGGCATACTATTTGTCATAGCACGGTTTAGTGAATCAACCCCTATGAGCACTTTCTGACTATCAGAGCTTTCTGAGCATGCTTTTATTGACTTTTATTAAAATCACTGTAAAACTGCCACAATCACAATTCAATGGGAATTACACAAGTCAATGGGAACATTTTTAAGAAAACGCTCAAAAAGCTCTGATAGTCAGAAAAACACTCAGAAAGCGCTCATAGTGTGTCTACAGCCTTAGGACTAGTTCACATTTGGAGCGCTTATCACGCTCACGTAAATAAATTTGCGTTTTTACGCTTGTGATTCCTATTCCATAGAACGAGAATCACAGCGCGATTGTCCCCAAAGCACTACCTGCAGTGCGTTTGTAATTGATCTCAATCGCAGATTCTGCAGTGGGAATGTATCATTTGCTGATAGGCTACTGGGACACCTTTTTTTAGCGATTTGCTGACCGCCGGTGATCAGCAAAAGCATTGTGCAGATATGTCCCTATGAGATCATTCTTTCTGATTTGTATAAATTGCAAAACGCGCTGCATGCAGATTTTTAGGACGATTGCAATGCGATTCTCGTTCTATTGAACACAGGAATTTCAAATCACGCCAAAATCATGAAATTTCAATTTGCAATTTGAGTGTGAACCAACCTCAAGGTAGCCATACATCTAATTTAGATATAATTATAGATTTTCTAGATTGATTCCCAGCAGATTTTATTACTCTGATCAAATGTCCCAGAAATCTATCAGATCAATTATTAGTCTTATCAGACAGAAAATCACCGTTGGGGGTGGGGCAGGAGCAGTATGGTAGACTTGCATTGCATAGCGTTGCATCATGCAGTACTAATGTACTATGCTGCTGTTCAATAGGTTTCTAACTGAAATCTATATATCTGTGCAGTGTTTTGATGAAATAGATCCTTCTCTGATCACCAGATTTAGATCAGCAAGGAATCTATCTTTTTTTGCCACAATCTGTGACTACTTTTATAGTGCAGAGTCTCCAATTTCACTGACAATTAACCTTAAAGTGTACCCGAAATGGGGACTTAAAAAAAATATATATATACCTGGAGCTTTCTGCAGCCTCCTCCAGGCTTATTGCTCTCTCACCGTCCTCCTCATTCATCCGCAACTGGCCCCAAAAAATGCTCTAGTCCAGGGCCAACTGAGCATGCGCAGCCTGGCCGGGCAAGCGCTCTTGTCACCGGGAGCATTCTGCACCTGCGCAGCACAGTTGGCCCCGGACCGGTGGACTTTCCGGGTTCAATTGCAAAAGGAGGCGGAGAAGGAGCGATAAGCCTGGACGGGTCTGGAAGAAGCCCCAGGTATGTATATATTGTTTCTTAAGGTTAGGTTTCCACTGCTGTGATTGCGGTCCGATTCCCCGCACACGAATGCGGATGCAATTTGGCAGCCTATTGAAGTCATCAGAGAGCATCCGAATTCCTGTACGGGGAAAAACAAATCTGATGGCATGCAGCATAATCTCACGTCACCCGTCCGAATCCCATAGCTGTGTATAGCGTGGCTAGAGGGATTCGGCTGCGAGACGCATCACAGCTGTGCCGGCATCACATTTCGCAAGACGCATGCCGAGCACAGTGGACACATAGCCTAAGGGCCCATTCACACCTAAACGATTAACGGTGAATCCTGCTAATTGCTAAAGCGCCAGTGCTTTCTTATCCTATGGCAGTGTTCTCACTGCTGCGATTGGTGCCGATCGCGGGCGGTTTGCAATTAGTGCCAATCGCAAACGCGTTACCTGCAGCAGTTTTGTGGCGATTCTGGAGCAATCACGATTAGCCTTCATAGACTGTAGAAAGTGAAGTCAGCACGATGTCGGTAGAATCAGTATGGCTTTATTCAATCGTTACACATAACAAGCTAAAAGCCAGCACCACATGCTGACATGTTTCGGGCGTTACACGTTGCTATGATTAAGGGCGTGTAACGCCTGAAACATGTCAGCATGTGGTGCTGGCTTTTAGCTTGTTATGTGTAACGATTGAATAAAGCCATACTGATTCTACCGACATCAGGGCCGGCCTTTGACCTGAGCGACCTGTGCGATCGCTCAGGGCGCCGGCTTCCAGGGGGCGCTCCTGCCGCCTGGCCGCATGTAGCTGGCTGTGTCCGTCTCGCTCCGCCCCCCCCCCCCCCGTGCGGCCACCGTGATGGAGGGGGGAGCCGCGGGGAGAGCAGCCCGTCCTCTCCCTCCCTCCTCTCCGGGCGCTCTCCGTGCTCCCCCCTCCGATGCTGCTGCAGAGAGAACAACTCACCTCCCTGGTTCCGATCGCCGGCGCCTCTCACTTGCCGCTGGTCTCCTCTTGTACATTGTCACTGATGCACAATAAACTTCCTGCTTAACAGGAAGTTTACTGTGTATCAGTGTCAATGTACAAGAGGAGACCAGCGGCAAGTGATACACCGTGAGAGGCGCCGGCGATCGGAACCAGGGAGGTGAGTTGTTCTCTCTGCAGTCTGCAGCAGCATCGGAGGGGGGAGCACGGAGGGTGGCCCGGAGAGGAAGGGAGGGAGAGGTCGGGCTGCCCTCCCCGCGGCTCCCCCTCCAGTATGAGGGGAGGGGAGCACCTACCTACCTACCTAATCTATACTGGGGGCACCTACCTATCTAGCCTGTACTGGGGGGGCAGCTACCTATCTAATCTATACTGGGGGGCAGGCAGCTACCTATCTAATCTATACTGGGGGCACCTACCTATCTAGCCTGTACTGGGGGGGCAGCTACCTATCTAATCTATACTGGGGGGCAGGCAGCTACCTATCTAATCTATACTGGGGGCACCTACCTATCTAGCCTGTACTGGGGGGGCAGCTACCTATCTAATCTATACTGGGGGGCAGGCAGCTACCTATCTAATCTATACTGGGGGCACCTACCTATCTAACCTATACTGGGGGGGGCAGCTACCTATCTAATCTATACTGGGGGCACCTACCTATCTAACCTATACGGGGGGGGGGCAGCTACCTATCTAATCTATACTGGGGGCACCTACCTATCTAACCTATACTGGGGGGGGGGGCAGCTACCTATCTAATCTATACTGGGGGCACCTACCTATCTAACCTATACTGGGGGCACCTACCTATCTAACCTATACTGGAGGGGCAGCTACCTATCTAACTTATACTGGGGGCAGCTACCTATCTAACCTATACTGGGGGCACCTACCTATCTAATCTATACTGGGGGCAGCTACCTATCTAACCTATGCTGGGGGCAGCTACCTATCTAACCTATGCTGGGGGCAGCTACTTATCTAATCTATACTGGGGGCAGCTACCTATCTAACCTATACTGGGGGCAGCTACCTATCTAACCTATACTGGGGGCAGCTACCTATCTAACCTATACTGGGGGCAGCTACCTATCTAACCTATACTGGGGGCAGCTACCTATCTATACTATACTGAGGGAACCTACCTATCTAACCTATACTGGGGGGGCAGCTACCTATCTAACCTATACTGGGGGGGGGGGGGGCAGCTACCTATCTAATCTATACTGGGGGGGGGGGCAGCTACCTATCTAATCTATACTGGGGCAGCAGCTACCTATCTAATCTATACTGGGGGCAGCAGCTACCTATCTAATCTATACTGGGGGCAGCAGCTACCTATCTAATCTATACTGGGGGCAGCAGCTACCTATCTAAGCTATACTGGGGGCAGCTACCTATCTAACCTATACTGGGGGGGGCAGCTACCTATCTAATCTATACTGGGGGCAGCTACCTATCTAACCTTTACTGTAGGCAGATCCCCCCTTTAGTGTATATAGGCTTAGGCTACTAGTCTTACAGTCGCAGATCCCCTTTTAGTGTATTTAGGCAGCAGATTCCCCCCCCCCCATTAGTGTATGTGTGTGGTGCGCTCACACGCGAAGAGGATGAATTTGGGGGGGGGGGGGGGCACCAAAATCTGGTTCTGCTCAGGGCGCTGTGAAACCTAAGGCCGGCCCTGACCGACATCATGCGGACTTCACTTTCTACAGTCTTGGATCTGAGGTCTTGGCAGCCTGCTTTCCTGCACTGTCGGTGGAAGGAGGTTGTGAGCTGAGTTCCACATTCTTAGTAGCCTTCATAGAAGCGCAAATCCAGATCGCTCCAAGAACACAAATTTATCCAGTGACTTTTCCGCATTAAATTGTGGAAAAAACACCCGTCAAAACACTAACGCTAATCGCTAGTGTTTAGCGATTTTAGGTGTGAATGGGCCCTAAGTCCCCATCTCAGGTTTGCTTTGTTTAGGCAAGACTTTATTAAACAATGAAATATAAAATAAGGACTTTTTTTTTTTAAATCATCAGGTGGCACTTCAGACCAATATCACATTTTAATTTGTTTATACAGCAGAGTTCCTAGACTCCGGCATCGGTGGGGATCGCCTGATGCCAGATACATTTCAGATACATTTGCTTGCTGGTTGCTTGAGCACCCCCCCCCCCCCCCCCAATGCTTACTGGGCCTCCAGCGACATCTAGCAGCCTTTCTGCAGCACCGGGGGGCTCCTAGTGGCTTTCCAGCTTCCTCGGTGCATGGAAACTAGCATGTCACCTGACCCTTATCGGGTCATGTAACACGCCGACTTGCAGAAAGGCTGCTAGACATCACTGGAGGATAGGTAAGTATTTTAAAAGCCCCAAAACCTGTACAAATCAAAGTCCCAGTTATCTCTCAGGCCTGGCTGTTAGTGGAGGAAACAGGAAAAAAGGGCGCAGGCAGCTAGTGGACAAATCGGGCGCCGCCATTCACTCCCATTATAAATATTGTTTAATGTGTGCCGAACAGGAACTGCTTGTGATTATTTATGTTTAGAAAAAGCACCCGTGACGAATTAACGTTTATAAAAGTACTAAACATATTTATTCTATTATTCTTTTGAAACAGGGAAGATTAATGTTTTCACAATTGCTGATTTCATACACATTATTTAATGATTTAAAACTTTATAAAACATTATTTTTTAACGAAATATAGCACAATATTCTTTTAAACGTTATACATGCTTATCGTTTAAACCCGTGCCTTTTTTTGACGTTCGCATCAGTGGAGACTTCCGGTTGCCCGAGTTCCGAATTTCTGGGTTCAGTGATGGGCTCACGTGTAGTCACCCTAAGGACTCGAATTTGTGATTTAAAGGAAGCTTAATTGCCTCAGTTTTGCGGCTGGATGACAAGGGGCTAGTTACCCATGGATCCTTCGTCCTCCCTGCGCTCTAAACAGCTTGCACGCATCCTATTGGACGCATTGCAAGCCTCACCACCTCACACTTACTCGTTCTGGCTTGAAGGAGGAAGTGCGCGTAGTGAGGCTTGCAACATGGGTAACTAACCCCTTGTAATCCAGCCGCACAGCTGAGGCAAGTAAGCCTCATTTAAATCGCAAATTCGAGTCCTTGGGGACTCGTGACAACTCGTGAGCCGGTCTGGGACTTAGCTAAATGTTAACTTGGTACTTATCCGTTAGCCGGGCGCAGCCGGCAGGTGGCGACAAAACTCCACCAGAGTTACATCTTTCCCTACTATCCATGGCGGCCTGGAGGGGGAATAGTAATTAGCACCACCTGCTGGATGCGCCCGGCTAACGGATAAGTACCGTTAACTTCTATGTTTTAGTACAATTTCAGCAAACACATAATACATGAAAACATGAAAAGGTCAATCTACTTTCCTCTAGTGTTGTCCGGATCATGAACGATTCGGATCTTGATCCGAATCTATTTTGTGAGTCGAATCATCCGAATCATCAAAATGAGTGATTCGGATCGCAAAAAGGGCGGGGCCAGGAGCGACACGCCCCCTCTCAGCGGGGTCATGGAAGCAGAGCAGAGATGGATCGCTCTGTTGGAGGGGACTCAGGGGAGCCAGCATTGCAGGGACAGGTAGAGGGGACATGGGTGCCACTGCCAAATATGTGTAGAGCACACATACTGGCTGAAATGTGCTAGGCTGTCTGTTCCGTAGTGCTGCACAGTGAACACATTGGAAACTTTTGGCTCAGCTCAGCACAGCTCAGTAACTTTGCAGGCACTGTGATTGCAGCAGGGACGGATCTAGGGGGGAGCAAGCGGGTCTCTTGCCCCAGGCGCAGTTTGTTGAATTCTTAAAAAGGCGGCAAAATGTGGATGGGGAATGGCAGTTTAGGCGCCAAAACCTGACCTTGCCCCAGGCGCAACTTCGGGCAACTTGGTCTAGATCCGTCCCTGCATTGCAGGGCAATATTATCTTCTGGGAATGCTTTCTTTCACTGTGCAACGTTTTCATTCAAAGTATACAGATGAACATGTATGTGAAATACATGTAAAGCATATGATTGCAGCATGTGGGTATTGTGTGCAAACATTTCTGCTCTCTGCTCGCCCCTTTCCCTTCTCTGTCCACTCCCTGCCCTCTGTCCATCTTCTCCCCTTCTCTGTGTGTCCACCCCCCTCCCCTTCTCCTGTCCTGCTAGTCATTTCACCCCCGAATGCTTCCCCTTGTAAAATGATCCGAGATTCGGATCAAAGATCCGGATCTTTTCAATGATCCGATTCGAATCATCCGGATCATTGAAAAGATCCGAACTTCCCATCTCTACTTTCCTCATGGCACAGGAAATATTAATTTGTGCAGGAAACAGGAAGACAGAAGTTTGGAAAGGAAAACATAGTTCAGTCTTTGGGGGTGAGGACATTATGGACAGTGCATTAAATATGAGACCCCAATATTGTAACACCTTGTGTGATCCGTGGATTCATAGACAGCTCCACTCTACATTACTGGCTGACCATAAAAGCCATACAATACAAAAGTATTCATCAGATACTGTGTTTACCACAAGCGATATGTATGAAGCTTCCTGTAAATTAAAGCAATGTAGTCTAGACCTGCCCTACATAGAGCAGGCCATCTGTTTAGGATATCTGCATTCTGAGCAATGTCCTGATCACCTACATGACCATCATCAACATGGAGCTGGTCATCACATCGCCCCCTGACCTCTATACCTTTCTCCCCACTCAAGTTGCCACTGCCTTGTTCCTGTAGAACAGTCAGCGGATCAGTCCCGTTGCATAGATCCTCAATGTAGCGGATCCTCCTGGACAGCTCCTCCTTCTTTATCTCCAGCTGGTGGACTGCATCGGACAGTGGGAGGACTAGCCGCCCTGCCCTTCTGGAGATTTCACCCAGTGCTGTTGTCTCCAAGTCTTTCAGGTGTCTCCTGAGCAGGAAAATGACTCTCTCGGTTTCACCATCGACTTCATCTTGAACTTTTTCATAATGTTCTCTTAGTTTACCAAGTCTTTTTTCAGTCTCCTCTGTCTGTACAGTTAGGTTTTCTAGATGATTTCTCAGCTTCATCTTCTCCCTTTCTGCAGCCTCCTCCAATGTCTCTATGTTATGACCTTTGTGCCCCCCCATCAGGCAGCAGGAGGCACAGACACAGGTTTTGTCATCAGTGCAGTAAAACTCCAGGATCTTCTTATGTATTAAGCATTTTCTGTTATCTGGAGATGAGGTGGGATCCACCAGGATGTGAGTTGGACGCTTTCTGTGGACTCTCAGATGACTCTTGCACAAAAAGGCTTCACAAAGCAAGCATATTTTAACAGCAGGTACAGCAAAGTGAATGCAGTAGGTGCAGAAGTTCTTAGATGACCCCGGCCCCCACTGAGCGGACACAAAGTCCTCTGCCATGTTGTACATCTCCAAGTTCCTGTGTAATGTGGGCCGCTCAGAAAACCTCTCCCTGCAATTTGGACAGGAATAACCTATGCACTCTTCTTGTACATCCAGCAAGCGATTGATGCAAACTCTGCAGAAGCTGTGGCCACATCTCAGGTTCACTGGATCGATGTAAATGTCTAGGCAGATGGAACATTCAACCAGCTTTCTCAGGTCACAGAAGTCCATGGTGAGCAGCAAAAGGTGTAGATGATCTTGACAGTGAGGGACTTTTGAGTGCTCAGAAGGAATGGAATCATTGATATAATGAATCTGGAGTGTAGTGTAAACTTTGGAAATGATGTCACAGCCAGGTGGCCAATAAAATGGGAGTATATAATTCCTACATCTTAATGCCTGGAGGGGTGGGGGGCTACATTTCCATAGAAAAGGAACCTCTTTGCAAGCTAATTAAACCTAATTGTCCCTAAAGCTGGGCCACACCAGTTTCTCATGATACCAAGGTGGCAGCATGATACAGCACAGTCATTTTTAAGCCCAGTACACACCATGCAACTTAAGGTCCGTACACACGCCGGACTGCAGGCAACGACGGGTCTGTCGTCACCTTTTCAGCAGACAGTCCGGCGTGTTTACAGTCTGTCGGCGTACTGATACGCTGTTTCTGAGCTATCCGCCAGGCGGATCGCTCAGAAACACCCGTATCAGTCTGCAGACAGACCTGTACACACGCCGGACTGTCGCTGGAACGCCCACCTAGCGGGAGGTGACGACGGACCCGTCGTTGCCTGCAGTCCGGCGTGTGTACGGACCTTTACCGTCAGATCAACAGGTCGATTCAATAATTTCCAACCAGTCGGATTAACTCACGATCAATAAGACGATCAATTTTCCATTAACTACTGTGGAAAATCAATCACGTTATCAATCGGGAGTTGATCCAACCAGTTGAAAATGATCAAATTGATCAGACGGGAAATTGCATGGGGTGTATTTTTATACAATAAAATGATCTGCTGCATTGATTAAAAAAACACCTTGATTTTGATTAATGTATCTCAATTAATTTTATAGGAATAGTAAAAGAAATGCATAATTGGGTGTGATGCAATCTCTATAAAATTAATCTTTCCTAAAATTAATCTTTCTTAACTTCTTAGGGACCGACGCAGTTTAAATATATGTCGGGCAGGGGGCGCTGCGGTTCTGACCGGACGTAAACTCTACGTCCCATTATCCGTGCGCTCCCGCCCGTTCCCGCCGCTCTGCCCCCGCCGCAATGTGCTGCCCTGCCGCCTCTTTGACGGCAGAGCACTGTGAGCCGGGCAGGAGACGTTTTCATTGGCTCCTGGCCCTGTCATTACTGTAAGCCAATCCCATTGGCTACATTGAGTGACAGGGTCAGGAGCCAATGAAAGCGGCTCCTGACCGGCGCACAGCGCTCTGCCGTCATAGAGACGGCAGAGAGAGCAGCCTGTGGCAGGGACAGAGTGGTGGGAGCGACTGATTATTGCGGCGATTCATCGGTATGCGGCGTTTTAGCGTACCAGCAGCCTCTGGTCCTTAAGAGGGGCAGAGGCTGCTGGTACCGAAGTGGTTAAACATGTAAACAAAACAAAACAAAACAAAAAACAAAGTGGTCACCTAAGGTGGCCAAACATGATGGAGTCCTCATTCACAGTGGGACGTTGCGGAGCTGCGTTATAAAGTCTTATAACGCAGCTTACCGCACTGCAATACTAATTCTATGGGACGTTCACAGTGCGACGCATCGTATTGCAACGTGCAAGCATGCATTACCTCTAAACACACATGTTACCAGGTACAGGAAAGCATACTTTTTTCATTGCCTGTATGCTTCACTGTACCTACTGTATGCAATGGTAATGTAGCCTTAATGTGCGTTACCACCTTTTTTTTGCGTTGTGATGCTGCGTTGTGACTTTAACGTCGCATTACAAGGCATTGTACCACTGTGAATGAGTCCACAATAAACCATTTCACGGTACTTTTCTGTTAGCCGGGCACATCCACTAGGTGGCGATAAAACTCCACCAGAATTACATCTTTCCCTACTATCCATGGCGGCCTGGAGGAGGAATAGTAATTAACGCCACCTAGGGCAGGGGTCCCCAACCACCGGTCCGCGGCCCACTGCCGGTCCTTGGGCAGTTTCCAGCAGGGCCGCGGCGGGTCTGGCCTTTCACCCCACTCCCCCCCCCCCCTCCGCGGCCGCCGCTCCTGTTACCTTATGAGCTGGCGGCCGCTTGCTTTTGTATAATCCCCCACAGCCCCTCTACTCCACGCTCTATCGGCTATAACAGCAGCGCGACCCGCGGCTGCTAAGGAGGATAGCTGGAAAGTGTAATGGTTAAGGGCTTTGCCTCAGACATGGGAGACCAGGGTTCGAATCTCGGCTCTGCCTGTTCAGTAAGCCAGCACCCTTAGGCAAGTCTCCCTAACACTGCTACTGCCTATAGATCGCGTCCTTGTGGCTGCAGTTCTGGCACTTTGAGTCCGCCAGGAGAAAAGCGCTATATAAATGTTTGTCTTTGTCATTATACTGGGCTAACTATACTAAATATACTGAGGCAACTATACTAGCTATACTGGGGTAACTATACTAAATATACTGGGGCAACTATACTAGCTATACTGGGCTAACTATAATAGCTGCACAGATGTAACTATACTAGTTATAGTGGGCTAACTATACTAGCTATACAGGAGTAACTTTACTAGCTATACTGGGGTAACTACTAGCTATACATGGGTAATTATACTTCCTATACTTGGGTAACTATACTAGGGCAACTTTACTCCTTATACAAGGGCAACTTTATTAGCTACCTATACTGGGGGCAACTATACCTAGATACTACCTACTTAACTATACACTCCAAATCTATGGGGGGGCTCCTGCCAATCCAGATGGGGGGCTGCTTTGGCCGCTAACCCCTCCCCCTGCCACCCCCCCTTCTTCCGGGCCCCGGAGAAAAGTTTGGTCTGGATACCACTCCCCGGGCTGAAAAAGGTTGGGGACCCCTGATCTAGTGGATGCGCCTGGCTAACGGAAAAGTACCCATTTCACTTTCCTGTTTGTTGGTTTTTTTAATAAAAAAAACCATGGACACAGGAACAGGGTGCAGGGACAGTTTGGATCCATATCTGCTGGAGGTTAGTTAGGATTACCACTGAATGCGAGACATATAACCTTATGATTTGGGTTGTTGGCAGCTGGTAAGCCCCTCTTACTCTTTTCTGGTGATGGTTGGCCACGAGACCATGTGAGGTTGGAATATCACCGTGGTGAAGTTTTAATGACTGTATTTATTCCTCTTTGATCTGCGCTGACTTCTTAATACTAATATTGTGACACACTGCTGCAGTGTGTTACCTATAAATACAGATGTTAACCAGTGATGGGCCGAACCTCGGATTTTAGGTTCGCAAACCGGGTTCGCGAACTTCCGCGGAAGGTTCGGTTCGCAGGTTACCAGCTGTTTGTGTAGTGACGGCCATGCTGGACTACTGTGCAACATGGCAAGATTGCTCTTCCTTACTCAGTGATGTCAGGTAATGTGTGACTGCCTTCTCAACTTCCCATGGCATTGTTAAAAAGCTTACGTTTTGTTTTTTAATTACATTTTCTACTTGTAGCGGTACTTGTTCAGTACCGCTACAATGAGAATCCTATGGAGGCGGGCAAGTCTGGCATTGTGACCCCGGGTAATGGCCGGGGAATGAGGGATGGAATCCGGTGTGGAGTCTGAGCAACGGCTACCACTACACATCCAAGGAGGGCAGCAGTCAGGCATGCACGCCCGCCACGAGGTAGTGACCAAAAATAACAATACAGGAGGACTATTGAGGGCTTGCTGTATTTGAAATGAATGTACTTTAAATCCTTTAATGAGAACCAGTTATGGCGGACAAAGATGACACCACATTCCTTTCACGAGAATCATATGGAGGCGGGCAAGTCTGACATTGTCACCACGGGTAATGGGCCTGGAATGAAGGTTGGATTCCGGTCCGAAGTGGGAGCCTGCTGAGACCCATGCTGTAGCTGCCCTGACCGTGCTTTGCAGACCAGGCATCTGTGTTCAGATGGACCCTTGACCCAGCGGAAGACAAACCAAGTCGAAAGCATTTGCCAAGAATGTTTTACGGAGGGCAAGTTTTTTGCCTTTTTTTTTTCAATTGTTTGAAACTGTAGATGGTTGTATTTTCAAATTGTTTGAAAATGTAGATGGTTGTATTTTTAAATTGTTTTAAAATGTAGATGGTTGTATTTTTAAATTGTTTGAAAATGTAGATGGTTGTATTTTTCAATTGTTTTAAAATGTAGATGGTTGTATTGCGTTCCGGAGTTGGAGCCTGAGAAACGGCTACCACCACACATCCAGGCAAGGAGGGCAGCAAGCAGGCATGCACACCCGCCCCGAGGTAGTGACCAAAAATAACAATACAGGACTCAGGAGGATCTTTTGAGGCCCTAATTGTAATGAATCAACTTTAAATCCTTTAATGGGAATCCGTTATGGAGGGCCTTCACTGCGATTCACCAGGTTAGTCTCCGGCGAGAATCTGTTATGGAGGTCAAGTCTGCCATCGTGACCACTGACCATGGCTAATGGCGGGGGAACCCTTCCTGGTGTGATTCCGGTCCGGAGTTGTAGCCTAACAAACGGCTCCCACCACACATTCAGGCAAAGAGGGCAGCAGGCAGGCATGCCCGCCCCGAGGTAGTGACCAAAAATAACAAGAAAGCGGATGAAGACGATGCACCTGAAGGAGGAAGAGGAGAAGGAGGGTGGCTTGTCTTTTGAGGGGTGCTGCTTTCCTCAGGTGTTCTTCCCATAGCTGTTTGTGCCTTCTCTCCAGGTGCCTTCGTAAGGCACTTGTCCCTACGTGAGAGTTGGCCTTTCCGCGGCTCAATTTTTGCTGGCAGAGACAACAGATGGCTTTGCTCCGATCTGAGACACACACGTTAAAAAATTTCCAAACTGCTGAGCCCCCCTGGGGTGATGGCGCTACGGTGGCATCAGCAGCTGATGTTGATGCGCATGTTGGCTGGCTGGCCATAGCTAGCGATACATGGCGCCGGACACTGCCCACAGCTGTTTCTGAGGACGAGCTCCCTCTGCTTCTATCATGGAGTCGTCTCCTCCTACTCCTCTCTGGCTCCCCCTCTGAACTGTCCCCCTGGTCATCTCCTCTATTGGGAACATACGTGGCATCCGTATAATCGTCATCATAATCCTCCTGCCCAGCTTCGCTTTCCTCAGACAACTCCACAACTGCACCAACTTCAGGTGGTTCATCATGCCCCTCCTCACACATTACGTCCATACTATCGCCACCAACTCAGACGTATGAGGTGGTGTACCTGCGCCTTCTTCTTGTTGTTGCAGTAGTGCCTGTGAATCAGTGATCTCACCACCACCACCACCACCACCAAATAACTCCTGCGAAATGTCAAATGCAGCTGATGTGGTGCTTGTACTAGCACTGGTAGCACTGGCTACGGGAGATGAGGTCTTCTGTGTTAAATACTCAAGCACGTCCTCACAATTTTGGGAAGTGATGGCATGTGCCTTCTTCTGAGCACTGTACTTTGGTCCAGGTCCGCACGAAAACACAGCAACACCACCTTGCACAGACCTGCCAGTGCCAGGTGGCTTTCCTCTGGGTCTTCCTCTACCTCTTCCTCTACCTGGTTTGTCCATCTCGGGGGGAAGCTAGGTATATGCAGTGAGGTGAGTTCACTCAACAGAAAAGGTAGATATGCAGCGAGGTGAGTTCACTCAACCCAAAGGTAGCTATATATGCAGTGAGGTGAGTTCACTCAACCCAAAGGTAGTTATATATGCAGTGAGGTGAGTTCACTGAACACAAAAGGTAGCTATGTGCAGTGAGGTGAGTTTACTCAACCCAAAGGTAGTTATATATGCAGTGAGGTGAGTTCACTGAACACAACAGGTAGTTGGATGCAGTCAGCTGAGTTCACTGAACACAAACGTAGTTATATGCAGTGAGGTGAGTTCACTCAACAGAAAAGGTAGATATGCAGTGAGGTGAGTTCACTCAACCAAAAGGTAGTTATATATGCAGTGAGGTGAGTTAACTGAACACAACAGGTAGTTAGATGCAGTCAGCTGAGTTCACGCAACACAAACGTAGTTATATGCAGTGAGGTGAGTTCACTCAACAGAAAAGGTAGATATGCAGTGAGGTGAGTTCACTCAAGCCAAAGGTAGTTATATATGCAGTGAGGTGAGTTCACTGAACACAACAGGTAGCTATGTGCAGTGAGGTGAGTTCACTCAACCCAAAGGTAGTTATATATGCAGTGAGGTGAGTTCACTGAACACAACAGGTAGTTAGATGCAGTCAGCTGAGTTCACTCAACACAAACGTAGTTATATGCAGTGAGGTGAGTTCACTCAACAAAAAAGGTAGATATGCAGTGAGGTGAGTTCACTCAACCCAAAGGTAGTTATATATGCAGTGAGGTGAGTTCACTGAACACAACAGGTAGCTATGTGCAGTGAGGTGAGTTCACTCAACCCAAAGGTAGTTATATATGCAGTGAGGTAAGTTCACTGAACACAAAAGGTAGCTATGTGCAGTGAGGTGAGTTCACTCAACCCAAAGGTAGTTATATATGCAGTGCGGTGAGTTCACTGAACACAACAGGTAGTTAGATGCAGTCAGCTGAGTTCACTCAACACAAACGTAGTTATATGCAGTGAGGTGAGTTCACTCAACAGAAAAGGTAGATATGCAGTGAGGTGAGTTCACTCAACCCAAAGGTAGTTATATAAGCAGTGAGGTGAGTTCACTGAACACAACAGGTAGTTAGATGCAGTCAGCTGAGTTCACTCAACACAAAGGTAGTTATACGCAGTGAGGTGAGTTCACTCTACAGAAAAGGTAGATATGCAGTGAGGTGAGTTCACTGAACTTAAAAGGTAGTTATATGCAGTGACGCAAGTTCACTCAACACAAAAGGTAGTTATGTGCAGGGAGGTGGGTTCACTCAACACAAACGTAGGTGTATGCAGTGATGAGGTGGGTTAACTAAACACAACAGGTACTAGTAGTAGGTAAATTCAGTACTGGGTAGGTAGTGCAATGTGCAGCTCCCTGTCACACACACAGGTGTCACTGAATGTGCTGCTGAATGCTGGTGGGCTGCTGGCAGTGGGACACACACATTATGAATTAGCAATGCTGTCTAAGCAACACAAGTGTCTCACACACACAGGTAGTAGTCACTGAATGTGCTGCTGCTGCTGGCAGTGGGACACACAGTATGAATTAGCAATGCTGTCTAAAAGAAAATTGATCACACGAGCAGGATGAGCTCTGAAAAGAGGTTTTCTGGGGCGCTATTATAGCAATAAGATTCAGCTAAGCAAGCTAAGAAGGCAAGAGCCTGACTAATCTGTCCCTAGGAGAACAAGTCTGCAGCAGCTGTCCCTATTCTGTCTCTAGCAGGCACACGAGTGAGGCTAATGGCCGCCGGAGCCTGCCTTATATAAGGGGGGGTGGGGCTCCAGGGCTTAGTATAGCCGGATTGGCTACAATGCGCCTGCTGACTGTGATGCAGAGGGTCAAAGTTGACCCTCATAGAGCATTATGGGGCGAATCGAACTTCCGGGAAAGTTCGCCTTCGCCGGTGAAGGCGAACCACCCGATGTTCGCCTGGAACTGTTCGCCGACGAACCGTTCGGCCCATCTCTAATGTTAACAGATGAAGAGAAGCATAGTTTTCATTGCCTGTATGCTTTACTCCTGTATCTACTCTATGCAACGGTAACGCAGCGTTAAGTTACGTTGCGACTTTTTGTTGCGTTGCGACCTTAACGGCGCATCACAACGCAACGTCCTTCTGTGAATCTAGCCTTAATCACTGATCAATTTTTCAATTTAATTTGCAAAACGGTGCCTATGAAATATCATAGAGCACACATGTGCCTCGCCCAATACATTGCACAGTGAGAGTACATAGTGAAAGATCTAAAGCTGGGTACACACGGTACGATTTTCCGTGCGATTTTCCGACCCAATCGTTTTTTCCTCTTGATTCTCTTACCTTCGCTTGTTTTTCTTATCTTTTTCCATTCACTTCTATGAGAAATCGACCGCAGAAACGATCTGGAGTAATATCGGACATGACGGATTTCATCAATAGGATCTATCTATCGCACAGAAAATCGTACCGTATGTATTAGACATAACAATTTAAAAAACAAGAACTCCTAGCAATTCTATGCCCTACACCATTGCAATTTAGCAGCCGCTAGTAAAAGTAGTAAGGACATAGCTTGAAGGCAAGGATCTGTGTACAGCCTCCTCTGCATATCAAAGTGCATCAAACTAGCCAGAAAACATCACAATTGGATAGCACGGTTGAGCCTGATACACACTTTCAATTACAATTGGCCAATCACTGACTAATTTTACCACCTCTATGTAGTTTGAGTGTTTACCTGCACAATCTGCTCATAGTATTCAATCTGCTGTCCCTCGCACTACATCGAGGTGGTAATATTGGTCAGTGATTAGCCAATCATAATTAAAAGTGTGTACGAAGCTTAAATCCTGATTGTAGCTTGTGACCGTATGATAATCAATAGGAGTCGAAGCTTAAAATATGCATATGTGAGGGTAGCCTCCCCCCCAACACCTTAATCTCTAGTTATCTGGCTTGCAGTCACTGCCATGTATTCCCTTTTCTTATTTCTCTCTGCTTCAAACACAATAGGGGTATGATACTTGAGTGAGTTGTGCGCCCCCTCCTATAATGCACCCTGAGGCTGGAGCCTCTCTCGTCTTTGCCTCGGCCCTGGAGTGCTTGAGGAGGAGGGGGGGGGGAGGAGGAGGGGACCGCACTGAGGCCCATAGCTCCTCAGCTGCGCCACTGCATGCAATACTGACGACGTGCTATTGATGGAATAGGCAGCATGTCCCCATGTGACTCGGATGTGGGGAAATGCTGCGGATCTAGTGGAATTAGGCCCTTAATTTTATCTCAGAATGATGGGAGTTGTGATCATTTGTTTGCTCATTGAGTGACTTTTCTCAAATGAAAACTTGATCCATGACAATTTCAGTGGACTGTTAACCTTGGCAAAATCTGGTGGTGAGTAGAGAACCACATTCACCACTGCATTGTCACTTCTTTGGCCAACATTCACAAGCTAAAAGATAGCTAAAGGCTAGTACACACAATGCAGTTTTCCTGTCAGATCGGGTCTTTCGAACTGGATCCCTTTTAAAGGACCACTGTCGCGAAAATCTTAAAATTTTAAATATATATAAACACATACAAATAAGAAGTATATTTCTTCCACAGTAAAATGAGCCATACATTACTTCTCTCCTACATTGCTGTCACTTAGAGTAAGTAGTAGAAATCTGACATTACCGACAGGTTTTGGGCTAGTCCATCTCTACATCGGGGATTCTTAGCATGTCCTTTATTCTTTATAAAGATACTCCCTGAAAAAGACAAAGATACTGTTTTGTGGCAGTTGGACGGAGCAACTGCCTTTCACTAAGTGCATTTAAAAATAAAGAAATCCACGAGAATCACCCATGAGGAGTTGGGCTAGTCCAAAACCTGTCGGTTCTGTCAGATTTCTATTGCTCACTGTAAGTGACAGCAACACAGGAGAAAGGTAATTTATGGCACATTTTACTCTGAGAGAAATGTACTTCTTATCTGAATCTATCTATATATATATATATATATATATATATATATATATATATATATATATATATATATATATATATATATATATAAAATCGTGTGTGTGTGTGTGTGCGTGCGTGCGTGCGTTTTGAGATCACGCAAAAAAGCCTTGACTGATTTGAACGAAACTTGGTATACAGATCCCTTACTACCTGGGATGATATGTTCTGGGGGTCTCGCGTCCCCCCTGCACACCTGGGCGGTGCTACAAACTGCCAATCAGATTCCACCCATTCAACTGAATGGAAAAAGCTGCCATTCTCACAGTAATTGAGCCAGAGTCCCCACACTTGGCACAGTTGGTCACTTGGTGACCGAGGTTGCAAATCCAGGAAAAGTGGGTGTAGCATAAAACAGCCAATTAAATTTCAGACATTCATTTTAAATGGAAAAATGTAAACTGCAGCCATTCTTACAGTGTTAATCGCAGGGTTTTCAAACTTGGCAAACTTGGTCACTGGGTGAATGAGATTAAAGTGGACCCAAACTAAAAATACAAGATTTCAGAAATGAAATCTATTTTCTAAATTATAGTAATAAATAGCAGCCTTTTTTCAGCTGCATGATGACAAATATAAAATATTTAACATTTATTGGAGAAACCCCTCACTTCCTTTCATTTTGCCGGGACAGAAACCGGCAAACTGGTGAGTAGCCGGTGTCTGGCAAAGGAGGAATTGCTAATGGCTGCCACCTGTATAATCCTAGTTATAAAATGCCAGGAACCTGAAAGCTCACAAACTTGGTCAATGAGTGACTGTGGGTCAAGGTTAAAAAAAAGTGGGCGGAGCAAAAATAAAGTTCACTAGGAAAATATAAACTGCAGCCATTCTTACACTGTTACTGGCAGGGTTCTCAAACTTTGCACAGTTGGTCACTGGGTGAATGGGATAAATAGTCGAGAGTGGGTGGAGCCGACAACAGCCAATTAAAATTCACCTGTTGATTTTCAAAGGGAATATTTACATTGCTGCCATTCTTACACTGTTAATAGCAGATGCTTCAAATCTGGTACTGTTAGTCACTGGGTGACTGGGGTTCAAATTCAGAAAGGGGGCGGAGCCACAAACAGCCAATTAGATTTGTTTAATTTCAATGGGAATATACAAATAATTGATACCAAAAGTCCAAAGCTCATAAACTTGATCAAGGTTAGAAAAAGTGGGCGGAGCCAACAACTACATTTTATTCCAGGGGAAAATATAAACTGCAGCCATTCTTACACTTTTAATGGCAGCGTTCCCAAACTCGACACAGTGGGCTACTGGGTGACTGGGATTAATATTCAGAAATGTGGGTGGAGCCAACAACAGCCAATCAAATTTCACCTATTAATTTTCAAGGGGAATATTTACATTGCTACCATTCTTATACTGTTAATGGCAGAGGCCTCTTAGCTGATAGGTGACTGGGGTCCAAATTCACTTAAGGGGGCGGAGCCACAAAGAGCTAATCAGATTTGTTAGATTGATTTCAGCCATTCTGTTATTGGCAGGGTTCTCAAATGTGACACAGTTGGTCAATGGATGAATGGGATTAATATTCAGGAAAGTGGGTGGAATCTACTACAGCCAATCAAAATTCACCTATTGATTTTTCAGGGAAATATTGAAACTGCTGCCACTCTTACACTAATAATGGCAGAAGCCTCAAACCAGCTACAGTCGGTCATGAAGTGGCTGGGGTTCAAATCCACTAAAGGGGTGGAGCCACAAACAGCCAATCAGATTACTTTACTGCAGGGGCGCCTCTAGGCATAGACAGTACAGGCCATTGCCTGGAGTGCCATTGGTCCTGGGGGCGCCCTGTTGCTGGTTAAGCCCCACCCCCACATTAAGCCCTGCCCTGGACTAAGCCCCGCTCCATTGGTGTGCTATTTCTTGCTTCTGCTGCATCTACTTAGCATAATCTGCAGGCAGGTGCCACCTCTGTGCCTTGTGCCTCCTTCTTTACCTCTTTGTGCCTCCTTCTGTCCCTTTTGTGCCTCCTTCTGTCTCCTTTTGCCTCCTTCAGTCCCTTGTGCCATGTTTATTTGTCCTTCTGTTTTTCTTTGTGCCTCCTTTGTGTCCATGTGCCTCCTTATGTCCCCTTTGCCATTATTTGTCCCCTTGTGCTACCTCTGCCCCCTGTTTCTCCTTCAGTCCCACTCTGCCTCCTACTGTCCCCTGCGCCTTCCTCTGTCCCCCTGTGCCTCCTTCTGTGCTCCTTTGTGCCTTCTTCTGTCTCCCTGTGGATCTTTCTGTCTCCCTCTGCCTCCTTCTGTCTGTCTGTGCCTCCTTACACCCCCCTCTGCTGTCTTCTGTCCCCTTTTTGTGCCTTCTTCTGTCCCCCTTTTTGCATACTTCTGACCCCTTTGTTCCTCCCACTGTCTCCCTGTGCTTCCTTCTGCCCCTGTGTGCTTTTTTCTGTCCCCCATTGTGCCTCTTTCTGTCCCTTTGCGCCTCCTTCTGTCCCCTGTGTGCCTCCTTCAGTCCCTCTGTGCCTCCTTCTTTTGATCTGTGCCTCCTTTTGTCCCCCTTTGTGCCTCAATCTGTCCCTATTGTGCTGCCTTCTGCCCCACTTTGTGCCTCCTTCTGCCCCACTATTTACCTCCTTACAGTCCCCCTGTGCCTCCTTCTGTCCTCTTTTTTGCCTCGTTCTGGTCCTCATGCCTTCTTCTGTCCCCTGTACCTCCCACTGCCCCTATGTGTACCTCTTCCTGTCCTCCTGTGCCTCCTTCTGTCCTCCTTTGTGTCTCATGCTGCTCCCCATTGTGTCTCCTTTTGTCCCCCATTGTGCCTCATTCTGTCCCCCTGTGTGACTCCTTCTGAGTTCCTTTGTGACTACTTCTGACCCTCATGCCTCCTTCTGTCCCCGTGTGCCTTCTTCCTTACATGTATTTTCTTTCTTACATGTATTTTCTGTTAATTTCTGATGAAATGCTGCCACATTACAATTATTTTCTGGTTAAACATTGCAGCATTACAGTTATTTCCTGGTGAAACTCTGCCGCATTACGATTATTTTTATGGGTGGCGCCATGGGGGCGGGTGTGCCACAGGTTTTCTCGCCTGGAGTGACAAAATGGCTAGAGGCGCCCCTGCTTTACTGGATAAACTGCTTCCATTCACACATTTTTGATGGCAGAAACCCAAAAGCTTAAAACTTGGTCACTGGGATTTTCTGGGATTAATATTCAAAAAAGTGGGTGGAGCCTAAAAAGAAACTCAATATTCACCTGTTGATTTTCAAGGGGAATATTTAAATTGCTGCCATTATTGCACTGTTAATGGCACAAGCCTCAAACCTGGTACAGTTGGTCATTGGGTCACTGGGGTTCAAATTCAGAAAAGGGATGGAGCTACAAACTGCCAATCAGATTTGTTTCATCTCACTGGTAAATTACAAATTATTGATGCCAAGGACCCCAGAGCTCACAAACTTGGTCATTGAGTGACTGTGTGTCAAGGTTACAAAAAAAGTGTGCGGAGCCAAAAACTAATTTCACAAGGAAAATATAAACTGCAGCCATTCTTACACTGTTAACCACTTGCCGACCGCCTACTTCATATAGGCGGCGGCAAAGTGGCAGCCCCAGGACCACGTAACGCAGAATGGCGTCAGGTCCTGGGGCACTGTTTTGCCGGGGATCACGCGCTAGGATGTGCGCGCATCCGCCGGCAATAGGCTCCGCCCACCCGCGAAGTCAACCCGCTGGCCAATCGGAAGCGCCGGCGGGTTGTTAACCTGACGATCGCCGGATAGGAAGCGTATAATACGCTTTGTAATGTTTACAAAGTGTATTATACAGGCTGCCTCCTGCCCTGGTGGTCCCAGTGTCCGAGGGACCACCAGGGCAGGCTGCAGCCACCCTAGTCTGCACCCAAACACACTGATCTGCCCCCCCCTGCCCCCTGATCTCCCACAGCACCCCTCAGACCCCCCCCTGCCCACCCCCCAGACCACTGTTTGCACACAATCACCCCCCTAATCACCCATCAATCACTCCCTGTCACTATCTATCAACGCTATTTTTTCTTTTAGTCCCTAAACTGCCCCCTGGGTACTCCTGATCACCCCCCACCCCTCAGATTCTCCCCAGACCCCCCCCCCCCCCCCCTGTGTACTGTATGCATCTATCCCCCCTGATCACCTGTCAATCACCTGTCAATCACCCATCAATCACCCCCTGTCACTGCCACCCATCAATCAGCCCCTAATCTGCCCCTTGCGGGCAATCTGATCACCCACCCACACCAATAGATCGCCCGCAGATCCGACATCAGATCACCTCCCAAGTGCAGTGTTTACATCTGTTCTCTACTCTAAACACCCACTAATTACCCATCAATCACCCATCAATCACCCCCTATCACCACCCATCAGATTAGACCCTAATCTGCCCCTTGCGGGCACCCAATCACCCGCCCACACGCTCAGATTGCCCTCAGACCCCCCCTTATCAATTCGCCAGTGCATTATTTACATCCGTTCTTCCCTGTAATAACCCACTGATCACCTGTCAATCACCCCCTGTCACTGCCACCCATCAATCACCCCCTGTCACTGCCACCCATCAATCACCCCCTGTCACTGCCACCCATCAATCAGCTCCTAACCTGCCCCTTGCGGGCAATCTGATCCCCCACCCACACCAATAGATCGCCCGCAGATCCGACGTCAGATCACCTCCCAAGTGCAGTGTTTACATCTATTCTCTCCTGTAAACACCCACTAATTACCCATCAATCACCCCCTATCACCACCTGTCACTGTTACCCATCAGAATAGACCCTAATTTGCCCCTTGCGGGCACCCAATCACCCGCCCCACGCGCTCAGATTGCCCTCAGACCCCCCCCTTATCAATTCGCCAGTGCAATATTTACATCTGTTCTTCCCTGTAATAACCCACTGATCACCTGTCAATCACCTGTCAATCACCCATCAATCACCCCCTGTCACTGCCACCCATCAATCACCCCCTGTCACTGCCACCCATCAATCAGCCCCTAACCTGCCCCTTGCGGGCAATCTGATCACCCACCCACACCATCAGATTGCCCCAGACCTACCCTCAGATCACCTCCAAAGTGCATTGTTTACATCTGTTCTGCCATCTAATCACCCACTGATCACCCATCAATCAGCCCCTGTCACTGCTACCCATCAGATTAGACCCCTATCTGCCCCTAGGGCACCTAATCACCCGCCCACACCCTCAGAACGCCCTCAGACCCCAGCCCTGATCACCTCGCCAGTGCATTGCTTGCATCTATTCCCCCCACTAATCACACCTTGAGACACCCATCAATCACCTCCTGTCACCACCTGTCACCCCCTAACACACCTACCCATCAAATCAGGCTTTAATTTGCCCCGTGTGGGCTCCTGATCACTCGGCCAAACCCTCAGATCCCCCTCAGACCCCCTTCCGATCACCTCCCCAGTGCATTGATTGCATCTATTTTCCCCTCTAACCACCCCCTGAGACACCCATCAATCACCTCCTGTCACCCCCCTAGCACTCCTATCCATCAGATCAGGCCCAATACAACCTGTCATGTAAGAGGCCACCCTGCTTATGACCGGTTCCACAAAATTCGTCCCCTCATAGACCACCTGCCATCAAAATTTGCAGATGCTTATACCCCTGAACAGTCATTTTGAGACATTTGGTTTCCAGACTACTCACGGTTTTGGGCCCGTAAAATGCCAGGGCAGTATAGGAACTCCACAAGTGACCCCTTTTTAGAAAAAAGACACCCCAAGGTATTCTGTTAGGTGTATGAAGCGTTCATAGAAGATTTTATTTTTTGTCAAAAGTTAGCGGAAATTTATTTTTATTGTTTTTTCACAAAGTTTCATTTTTCACTAACTTGTGACAAAAAATAAGATCTTCTATGAACTCACCATACACCTAACGGAATACCTTGGGGTGTCTTCTTTCTAAAATGGGGTCACTTGTGGCATTCCTATAAACCGTGAGGAGTAGTCTAGAAAACAAATGCCTCAAAATGACCTGTGCATAGGACGTTGGGCCCCTTAGAGCACCTAGGCTGCAAAAAAGTGTCACACATGTGGTATCGCCGTACTCAGGAGAAGTAGTATAATGTGTTTTGGGGTGTATTTTTACACATACCCATGCTGGGTGGGAGAAATCTCTCTGTAAATGGACAATTGTGTGTAAAAAAAATCTAATATATGTCATTTACAGAGATATTTCTCCCACCCAGCATGGGTATATGTAAAAATACACCACAAAACACATTATACTACTTCTTCTGAGCACGGCAGTACCACATGTGTGGCACTTTTTTGCAGCCTAACTGCGCTAAAGGGCCCAAAGTCCAATGAGTACCTTTAGGATTTCGCAGGTCATTTTGCGACATTTGGGTTCAAGACTACTCCTCACAGTTTGGGGCCCCTAAAATGCCAGGGCAGTATAGGAACCCCACAAGTGACCCTATTTTAGAAAGACGACACCCCAAGTTATTCCATTAGGAGTATGGTGAGTTCATAGAAGATTTTATTTTTTGTCACAAGTTAGCGGAACTTGATTTGTATTGTTTTTTTTTTCACAAAGTGTCAATTTCCGCTAACTTGTGACCAAAAAAAAATCTTCTATGAACTCACCATACTCCTAACAGAATACCTTGGGGTGTCTTCTTTCTAAAATGGGGTCACTTGTGGGGTTCCTATACTGCCCTGGCATTTTAGGAGCCCTAAACCGTGAGGAGTAGTCTAGAATCCAAATGTCTCAAAATGACCTGTGAATAGGACGTTAGGCCCCTTAGCGCACCTAGGTTGCAAAAAAGTGCCACACATGTGGTATTGCCCTACTCAGGAGAAGTAGTAGAATGTGTTTTAGGGTGTATTTTTACACATACCCATGCTGGGTGGGAGAAATATCTCTGTAAATGACAATTTTTTGATTCTTTTTACACACAATTGTCCATTTACAGAGATATTTCTCCCACTCAGCATGGGTATGTGTAAAAATACACCCCAAAACACATTATACTACTTCTCCTGAGTACGGCGATACCACATGTGTGGCACTTTTTTGCACCCTAACTGCGCTAAGGGGCCCAAAGTCCAATGAGTACCTTTAGGATTTCACAGGTCATTTTGCGACATTTGGTTTCAAGACTACTCCTCACGGTTTAGGGCCCCTAAAATGCCAGGGCAGTATAGGAACCCCACAAATGACCCTATTTTAGAAAGAAGACACCCCAAGGTATTCCGTTAGGAGTATGGTGAGTTCATAGAAGATTTTATTTTTTGTCACAAGTTAGCGGAAAATGACACTTTGTGAAAAAAAACAATTAAAATCAATTTCCGCTTACTTGTGACAAAAAATAAAATATTCTATGCACTCACCATACTCCTAACGGAATACCTTGGGGTGTCTTCTTTCTAAAATGGGGTCATTTGTAGGGTTCCTATACTGCCCTGGCATTTTAGGGGCCCTAAACCGTGAGGAGTAGTCTTGAAACCAAATGTTACAAAATGACCTGTGAAATCCTAAAGGTACTCATTGGACTTTGGGCCCCTTAGCGCAGTTAGGGTGCAAAAAAGTGCCACACATGTGGTATCGCCATACTCAGGAGAAGTAGTATAATGTGTTTTGGGGTGTATTTTTACACATACCCATGCTGAGTGGGAGAAATATCTCTGTAAATGGACAATTGTGTGTAAAACAAATAAAAAAATTGTCATTTACAGAGATATTTCTCCCACCCAGCATGGGTATGTGTAAAAATACACCCCAAAACACATTATACTACTTCTCCTGAGTACGGCAATACCACATGTGTGGCACTTTTTTGCAGCCTAACTGCGCTAAGGGGTCCAAAGTCCAATGAGCACCTTTAGGCTTTACAGGGGTGCTTACAATTTAGCACCCCCCAAAATGCCAGGACAGTAAACACACCCCACAAATGACCCCATTTTGTAAAGTAGACACTTCAAGGTATTCAGAAAGGGGCATGGTGAGTCCGTGGCAGATTTCATTTTTTTTTTGTCGCAAGTTAGAAGAAATGAAAACTTTTTTTTTTCTTTTTTTTTGTCACAAAGTGTCATTTTCCGCTAACTTGTGACAAAAAATAAAATCTTCTATGAACTCACCATGCCTCTCAGTGAATACTTTGGGATGTCTTCTTTCCAAAATGGGGTCATTTGGGGGGTATTTATACTATCCTGAAATTTTAGCACCTCATGAAACATGACAGGGGGTCAGAATAGTCAGAGATGCTTCAAAATGGGAAAATTCACTTTTTGCACCATAGTTTGTAAACGCTATAACTTTTACCTAAACCAATAAATATACACTGAATGGGTTTTTTTTTTATCAAAGACATGTAGCAGAATAACTTTCGCGCTCAAATGTATAGGAAATTTTACTTTATTTGAAAAATGTCAGCACAGAAAGTAAAAAAAGTCATTTTTTTGACAAAATTCATGTCTTTTTTGATGAATATAATAAAAAGTAAAACTCACAGCAGCAATCAAATCGCACCAAAAGAAAGCTGTATTAGTGACAAGAAAAGGAGGTAAAATTCATTTAGGTGGTAGGTTGTATGACCGAGCAATAAACCGTTAAAGCTGCAGTGGTCTGAATGGAAAAAAAGGCTCTGGTCCTTAAGGGGTTTTATGACTGCAGTCCTTAAGTGGTTAATGGCAAGTGTTCTCAAACTTTGCCCAGATGGTCACTGGGTGACTGAGATTAATATTCTGAGAAGTGGGTGGAGCCAATAATAGCCAATCAAAATTCACCTGTTGATTTTCAAGGGGAATATTTACATTGCTTCCATTTTTACTCTGTTAAAAGCAGATGCCTCAAACCTGCTACAGTTGGTCATTGGGTGACTGGGGTTTGTTAATGTCATAGCTGTATGTTAATCCAAGTTTCATAGATATGCACTTAATTGCATATAAAGTGACACAAATGATTCAGATGAGTAGAGTTACCCTTTAACGTTAGACTCAGAATTTTCCATTGCTGACATGTTTTAGCCATGAGCTAGTACTGTGTGTGAATTCTTATCTTTCAGGAACATCCTGCGCCTGGCACTGCAAAACTCCCATCGTAGGATGCTTCTTTTCCCACAAGCTAAAATCTCGAAAGTATCCTTGAAAGAATGGACTCCGTTTTGAAAACAATACCAGGTGTTATGCTATGGGAAATCTCCTCCCCTTCTGTGCAAAGAAGAAAAAACTCTTAGAGACATGCATTTATTATTGGACACGTAAAACTACATCATGCCTACGTACTTTGGGGTATAAGAGCCTATGCATGGCGGAAGTGCAGGCAGAAACCTTAACTGCCTGAATCTTTTTACTTGGCTTACCTGGTTTCTCCATGTATACATGTTAAATATTTGAATAAAGCCACACATCGCTTTTCTCTTCATCTCCTGATGTATTTTTTGAAATCTTGGTGTATTGATAAGTAAGTGATTTCCACATATGGTCCTTCGAAGCGGGATCGATTCTGTTTCGCCTGGGGTACGTCTCTGAAATATGGGGGTGATGATCCCAGTCATCCCAACAAAATAAGTCCTCCAGGGTGAAAAATTCCCTGTAAACAGGGGCAAATTTTCAGAGTACTATACCCAGACGGGACGGAACTCGAATCCAAGAACCAGGATTTCAGGAGATGCTTTGAAGAGCAGAGGGCTTTACTTTTTTTGGTGTGTTTGTGTGTGAATGTGTGGCCGGCCACGGACTGAGAGGATTACATTGATTGTCAACACTGAGAGCTATCAAGGTGCATCAAAAAAGTAAGTAGATATTTGATTTTATTCAAGTACTGCATGACAGTTCAGTTAGCTGGGGATACCTGTGATCTGTAAAAAAGCTGACAATTTTACCAATTGTCAGTCGTGGTGTCTGCGAAGTGGAGCAGATCCACAGTGACCGGATGAGGACATACAGCGGATACCACGTAATAGCCACAGGGCAAAAGTAATCCAGGGCTCATAGTGCAAGCCGAATTTAATCCAGGGCTACCATAGCCGGGTTGGATTCAGGGCTTAAGTGCAAGCCGAATTTAATCCAGGGCTACCATAGCCGGGTTAAATTCAGGGCTTAAGTGCAAGCCGGATAAAAGCCGTGGTTATCATCACTGATTTGCTAGGCTGGGTAGTAATTCTCGTAAAGCGCGCCCGAGTTACAGCGGCATTCAGTGAAGCGTACTATTCAGCAAGTCGGCCCCAGCACAGTATCGGTACACTGGGGGGCAGCGGCGGCTGAGCAGTTATATCATAGGAAACAGATCACAGGTGCCCCGGAATATAATTGTCAGGCAGGATGGGGCAAAATGCAACTAAAGCTCAACTTCTCCGTGCAACTTCTCATGCACCGTAAAGATCCCCGCTTAACAGAGAAATGCGAGGTCAGGCATGAGATGTTCAAATTCCCGGGCCATTTGCACCCAAAACAATGCAGGGCATTGATAAAGGCTATAGAGGAGAGAAGTAAAGGGAAATTGACTTTGCAGAATAAATACGGTTTGCAATTGGCGAGAAAATGGCGAGATGAAGCTGACAAGCATAAGAGGGAACTGTGCTCCTTTTATTTTGGGAAGAAAGCAAGTGATTTGGAGGGTTAATATGATCACAGTGTGACTGTGCAGGATGTTTAGAGCGAGAGCGAGAGTGAAAGTGAAAGTGGAGATGTGCCTAGAGCTGAGGCTGGAGAAGCACAAAGGCTGAGGCAGAGATCCCAATCCCCTCAGCAGGGTTCAGATCATAAGTCAGGACATCCAGCTCGCTCCTCAAGTACAGGAAACATCAGTGAGCCCACTAAGTCCAAATCTGTTAATAGACAAACTGAGGTGACAACGTCTGATAGACAGTTGCGGGAACGAAGAACCTCAGGAGCCCGAGGCAGAGCATCCTCAGCCTCGGGCATCAAACAGGAGGTTGATCAGTTAGCTGTGACAACGGGAGATCTGAGAGTAAGTGCAAATAGTGAAGAACAGCCATCTCAGACCCCGCCGAAATATACTAACATTTACCCACCGCTTCCACACCCTCAACTTCCTTCCTATAATCCAGGTGCCATCTTTATGCACCCGATGGCAGCCATTTCACAGCTCCCGGGTTCTGCCCTATTACCTTACCCATCTTCCACCACATTGCGACAGCCAGCAGTGACCATTTCAGTGCCTACTGAAAAGTGCAACCCTGAACCCGCAATGCAAATGCCTATCATAGAGCTCCCAAACGGAGCAGGGCAAACCAAACATGTTTACAGATCCTGGACAGAGGATGACATGTTGAATGCAATTAAGACTATACCTAGCCCGAGAGAGGATGTGATTGAATGTGTTAAACAACTGACTGAGTTGAGGCGGAGTTTTAAGCTGACTGCCACTGAATGTGAGAGAGTAGTGAGAAGAGTCTGTGGTACTGGATGGGTTAACATCGAGGGTAATTGGAGTGCATGGGGGCCTGGAGCACTTGTGACTGACCCGCCAGTGGAGTTGGATTGGGAGAGCACCACATTAGCCACCATGTGGAATGAATTGATCCAACGAATTATAACATTTTATAAGATCACCCCAGATTTTACCAAGCTTTCTACGATTTCCCAGAGAGCAAACGAGACTGTGGATGATCTGGTTGCACGGGTCATGGATGCTTTTGAAAAATACAGTGTGACACAAAAAAGCCTGAAATCCTCTTGTCTGTATCGAGTGTTAGAATCAAGTTTTTGGTTGACACTGGTGCATGTAGGTCTGTCCTTGGGACTGGTTTAAATATCCCGTGGGAAAGGTTGGGTACAGTTGTAACACGAAATGCCGGTGGTGGGTTTGAAGTGTCCCCAACCACTAAACCGTTGCAAGTTTTAGATGAAAAGTCAGGCAGAGCTGTGTTTTGCAGTTTCATAATTTCTGCAAGGTGCCCAATTGATATGTGTGGCAGAGACTTGATTGGTGATTTAAAGTTGACTATTGCTCCCGGTCCAGAGTCACTGCAGATCCATTGTGCTACTATGGCAGAAGCACCTGACGTGCATTGGTACGGTATTATTCTGCCAAATTCACTCCTGAAATGGATGCAGCAGGATGCTGGTCCGGCTGATACATTTCAGGAGGTAGTATGTGTGGCACACGTCACCACACATTACATAGCAAATGGATGCAGGGATATGGACTATGAACAAAAGTACAAAAAAAGTCTGTGTAGAGATTACCGGACTATGGGAAAATGCAGAAGGTTATGTTCTGTATGAGGTTTCAATCCCAGGCTGGGACAGTGTTGAGACAGACGGCATCCTGCAGGATGAGCTGTTTGCTGTCCCGAACTCCGCCCCTCATGCTTCACTGTACAAACCGAAGTGGGGACGTTGGGACAAGGCCGGGTTTCTATTGAACAAGTGGAAAGAAGAAGGTGGTGAGGGCATTTACTGCCCACGCCACCTTCAGATCACGGGAATGCTGATACACCTGACTAAACGACCTGAAGAATCTGACAATGTTGACTTTGCAGATGCGTCCTGACATGAGTTGTCCAGTGTCCCAGACAAGCTGTGGGCACAATCTGACACTGACATGGGTCTGATAAAAAACTACAGTTTTGTCAGCCCACAGTTAAATATTTAGGACAACTCATTTCAGGTGCAGGACGTACTATTGAGGATACGCGGGTACGAGCTATCCAAGAGATACCAAAACCTGTGACAAAGAAAGACATGATGACGTTCCTTGGGACCCTTAACTACTGCAGGGCCTGGATTATCCATTGCTCAGCACTGGTTAAGCCTTTGTTCAATGCCATCCACACTGACCCAATGGCAATGACTGACAAAGTCACCTGGACAGATGACTTGACTATGGCATTTGAGAGGTGTAAGTCTGCGCTGCAAGATCCCCTGGTTTTAGCCTTCCCTGATTACACGAAGGTTTTTAAACTGTATGTTGATTGCAAAGATAAATGCATGACAGCTGTGATGACACAAACTTGGGGAGACAAACAGAGGCCGCTAGGTTTTTATTCTAAGCCTTTGGATCAGGTTGCATGTGCTTTGCCATCTTGTGTACAAGCTGTTATTTCTGCTGCAATGGCTGTTGACATAACGGCCACCCTGGTCCTCTATCATCCACTAGAGGTTCTTGTTCCCCACGCAGTGCATGCTCTTTTGTTGCAGGATAAAATGACGTTACTTACTCCTGCCCGTCACTTGTATTGCACTGCCACTTTGCTGGGTCAGCCTCACCTTACAGTGAAACGCTGTACCACACTCAACCCAGCAACTTTACTCCCGACCCCCGCTGCAGAGGGTGATGAGCCTCAGCATAATTGTGTCACAGAGTCACAAAAGGTCTTTCTACCCAGAAAAGACCTGAAGTCCGAACCAATACCCGGAAGTACACTCGTCTTTGTCGATGGCTCTGCCTCCAAAGATGCCTTAGGAGTGAACAGAGTGGGATATGCTGTTGTTACCCTGGATGCTGTTTTGGAGTCTGGTCCCTTACCAATCTCCTACTCCGCACAAGCTGCAGAGATTCATGCACTCACTCGAGCCTGTGCGCTGCACGAGGGTGAAGTTCTCACTGTTTACACTGACAGCCAGTATGCGTTCTCCGCTTGTCATACCTACGCTGCACAGTGGAGGAACCGTGGCATGTTAACTGCGGCTGGGAAACCAGTCCGTCATAAAGACTTATTGCAACAGCTCCTTGATAGTGTACTGCTGCCCTCGCAGGTAGCTGTGGTAAAATGCATGGCACACATGCGTGATGACTCTGACGTTACCCGTGGCAACAATCTTGCAGATGCTGAGGCGAAATTGGCGGCGCTGCACCCTCTTCCAACTTCGGAGCCATCCCATCACATCCCATCCCTTCTGCCCACCACAGCTGCCGCCTCCCCTTCACTCCCTGACACAGATCCCCCTCTGCCATCAGCCCCCTCCCCTCTCATTATTCCATCCTCTGCAGCGATCACCACTGATCTCTTAGTGGAATTCCAGAGCAATGCACCAGCAGCTGAAAAGTCTCAGTGGCAAAGAGCACATGCAACAGTTAATGATAGCGGCCTCCTCTGTGTCAATGATGCCTTATGCCTTCCCAGACTTTTGTACAGATTATTGGCTCTTGTGTTACATGGGGTCACCCATGTCTCAACGGGTGGTATGATGGCTACAGCCACCAAATATTTTTACTGTCCGGGCATAAGCACCTTTTTTTAAGAAGTTTGTCTCACAATGCACTGTATGTGCTCAGCACAACACAGGAAAGGGATTAAAGCCACCTATTGGTAAAACACCTACACCACATTACCCCTTTCATACCATTGCACTGGATTACATTGAACTCACCCCTGCAGAGGGAAAGAAATAAGCTCTAGTGGTGCTAGATATATTCTCGGGGTGGGTGGAAGTCTTTCCCACTGCAAAAGCTGATGCACTTACAGTTGCAAAAGCGCTGACAAGAGATATTATTCCAAGATGGGGAATACCAGAAAAAATCATCAGTGACAATGGTAGCCATTTTGTGAATGATATCATTAAACAGTTGACAGTTACTTTGTGCATAAACGTTAGACACCATTGTAGTTATCACCCACAACCAGCAGGAGATGTGGAAAGAACAAATGGTACAATTAAAAGAAAACATTGGAACACCCCACGGTGGGAGGGTCCTTACCAGGTGTTGCTGGCCACACCCACAGCGGTCAGAATAGCCGAAAAAAGTTTGTGGATACATTTAACTCACTGTAAAAGGGCACCCATTCCCGGTTCAGGGACAGAATAGACAGCATCCTGTGACGGGAGGTGTACGCTCCTGGGCCCTGGAGTGTGAGGAACATTTGCCTGAGCTCCAGTCAAGACAACGTCACAGCGGGTGGAGGGAATATTAGAGATTTTCCTCTATTCAAAGCGGGCACAAGCCCTGAACAGGATAACTGAGGAGCTAGATTAGGGAGAGTTGGGGGCCCGTTTAATTCTCAGAGTTCTTGTCTTAAAAAAAAAAAAAAAAAAAAAAAAATGGGGATCTTGGATACAGGATACTTTAACACTCCAAGTGGAAAGGGAGTCATTATTGCTATGCTTTTCATTGGGACATTGTGGATAGTGTTAGAAGCCCTAGAGCATTTCCAAACACCTCCTTCAGCCTTTCCACAAACTGATAATGTAACTCACCCGACCAAGGGTTAAACGGGATGCCATAAATGTAGAACTGATGCGAAGAGGCCAGGTTGCTGTAACAAGAGAACACCAGAGCTTAGTGTTCTGGTATAACTCTTACAAGTGGCGACTTACACCTTTGACTACTGCCAGGTTGTACGACGTTGTAATTGGCACTGCAGCCTTTATGAAAAAGGACAATTTTTCATTTGCGTGACTGATGACTATTGGGGGAATAAATGTAGTTCTTGGGAAGCAGCTGCCTGGAACACAGGTACTGACTGGGGATACAGACCTGATCCTGCCATGACTCGGGTGGACAGAAATGGGGTGCCCCTTCGCTCAAGGATGACCTTAACAACAGCTGGGGGAGCCTGTATACCTGAAAAGCAAGATAGTTCCCAGCGCCTGACCCTGAATATAGAAAACCCTAGCCCTGGAGATGCAGGATAGGCATGCATGTCCCAGGGTATACAGGGGGGCCTCTGGGGAAGTTTTCGCTCAGGGACATGTACAAAAACCCTGAGTTTAGAGTCATGGAGCATGAGGATCAGGAACCTTGGGTACAGGCCCTGGCTAACCCTACATTTGAGGAGACAATTGCCATGGAGACAGGATATTCAGATACACACATGTGGCTTGAATGGATGAGGTACACAGCCAAACAAAACAATATGTCAGATTGTTATGTATGTGCAGGAGCAAGGCCACACCTTGGCACTGTGCCACTTCCCCTTCCAGAAGGGGGTGAGACATGTTTTCTGTCACTCTATAGGAGTAAGGGTCAAACCCCGGCCACAACAGATCCACTCTGTAAAATGTGGATAGACCGATACCCATTGAAGGAAGGTACCCCCGATCAAATAGACCACTCAGCAACTGTGTACAAGGGAAACTATACCTGTTATAACAGTACGAATTCAGGTGGAGTAGATGTAGGTGAATTTCCCCCTGATTACTGTGCTGTAATGAAACAAGCAGACCCTTTCCTACTATTTCATCAGACACACTCCCTTGGTGATATCTACTGGTTGTGCGGTGATCTTAAATTACGTCCTAGATTGCCACCAGTATGGAAAGGTCACTGTGCACTGGCCAAACTCATTATGCCCATACACATGTTTAGAGAAAGTGACCAAGATTTTGAAAAAGAAGCCCACAAGATCTTTAAGAGAGAACTTAAAGGTAACCTGGACCCTCATGTCTATTTGGATGCAATAGGTGTCCCCAGAGGGGTTCCAGATGAATTTAAGGCCAGAAACCCAGTGTGGGCTGGGTTTGAGTCTATGATTCCACAGATCACCATTAACAAAAACGTGGAGTGGATAAACTACATATATTACAATCAGCAAAGATTTGTAAACTTCACGCGTGATGCTCTGCAGGGCATAGTTAATGAGTTAGGCCCAAACTCCAAAATGACATTTCAGAACAGAATGAGCCTGGACATGATGCTTGCTGAGAAAGGAGGAGTTTGCAAATTTCTGGGACTGGGCGGGGCCTGCTGTACCTACATTCCCAGTGAAACTGGCCCTGATGGACGGGTGACAGAAGCTTTAAGGAAACTGACTGACCTATCAGACGAGTTAAAAAGAAACTCTGGTGTATCAGATTCCTTTACAAAATGGTTCAATGACTGGTTTGGAGACTGGAAGGGTTTCCTAAAAAATGTTGGTACCATGATACTTATTGTGATACTCATGTTCAGTTTTTTTGCTTGCTGTGTTATACCCCTGGCCAGGAAATATGTGGGCAGTTTCATAAAGCAAAAAAACTGATGCAGCCATGTTTTCATTCCAACATGAAGAATACAATGACAGTGAGGAGGAAGACAACTTTATGGGGAAGCACAAATTCCCAAAAATTGACTTCTCAGTTGTGTAGATTGTCTGATAGTGGATAAGATAGTACACTAGAAGCATTAGGCGTCATATAAAATACATATATACTTTGCAATGCTACAAGGCTACAAAGAAAGCAACTGCTAGCTTCCATTACTTAAGAAGTGTTTCAAGTCTATGTAGTTGAACCCTTTGCCACCTTATATGTATATATGTGCAACAGGGGGGTATGTTAATGTCATAGCTGTATGTTAATCCAAGTTTCATAGATATGCACTTAATTGCATATAAGGTGACACAAATGATTCAGATGAGTAGAGTTACCCTTTAACGTTAGACTCAGAATTTTCCATTGCTGACATGTTTTAGCCATGAGCTAGTACTGTGTGTGAATTCTTATCTTTCAGGAACATCCTGCGCATGGCACTGCAAAACTCCCATCGTAGGATGCTTCTTTTCCCACAAGCTAAAATCTCGAAAGTATCCTTGAAAGAATGGACTCCGTTTTGAAAACAATACCAGGTGTTATGCTATGGGAAATCTCCTCCCCTTCTGTGCAAAGAAGAAAAAACTCTTAGAGACATGCATTTATTATTGGACACGTAAAACTACATCATGCCTATGTACTTTGGGGTATAAGAGCCTATGCATGGCGGAAGTGCAGGCAGAAACCTTAACTGCCTGAATCTTTTTACTTGGCTTACCTGGTTTCTCCATGTATACATGTTAAATATTTGAATAAAGCCACACATCGCTTTTCTCTTCATCTCCTGATGTATTTTTTGAAATCTTGGTGTATTGATAAGTAAGTGATTTCCACAGGTTCAAATGCCGGAGAGGGGCAGAGCCACAAACAGCCAATCTGATTTGTTTAATTTCTATAGGAATATACAAATTATTGATGACAAAGACCCCAAAGCTCACAAACTTGGTCATTAAGTATTTGTGTGTTAGGGTTAGAAAAAGTGGCCGGAGCTAACACCAGCCAAATACATACCCGGGCAACGCCGATACATCAGCTATTATTCATAAAAGTGGATGGAGCCTACAAAAGCCAATCAAAATTCATCTATTGATTTTCAAGGGATGTATTTAATTACTGCTATTCTTGCACTGTTAATGGCACAAGCCCCAAGCTGGGTACAGTTATTTATTGGGTGACTGGGGTTCAAATTCAGAAAAGGGGAGGAGACACAAACAGCCCATCAGATTTCTTTCATTTCAATGCAAATTGATGCCAAAGACTGCAAAGCTCACAAATTTGGTCATTGAGTAATTAAGTAATTGTCTGTTACTGTTACAAAAAGTGGGCATTGCCAACACCAGCCAAATACATACCCAGGCAATGCTGGGTCATCAGTGGGCGGAGACAAATACAAATTTCACTGGGAAAATGTAAACTGCAGCCATTCTTACACTATAAACGGTAGGGTTCTCAAACTTTGCACAGTTGGTCACTGGGTGACTGGGATTAATATTCATAAAAGAGGCTGGAGCCTACAAAAGCCAATCCAAATTCATGTATTGCTTTTCAAGGGGAATATTCAATTGCTGCCATTCTTGCACTGTTAAGGACACAAGCTTAAAACCTGGTACAGTTGGTCATTGGGTGACTGGGGTTCAAATTCAAAAAAGAGGGTGGAGCCACAGCCAATCAGATTTTTTTCATTTCAATGCAAATTATTGAAATTAATGATGCCAAACAATGCAAAGCTCACAAACTAGGTAATTCAGTCATTGTGTGTTAGGGTTAGAAAAGTGGGCAGAGCCAACACCAGCCAAATACATACCCGGGCAATCAGCTAGTATATATATAAAATCGGATGTATGTGTCTGTGTATGTATGTATGTATGTGCCGCAATCACACGAAAATGGCTTGACCGATTTGAACGAAACTTGGTATGCAGATCCCTTACTACCTGGGATGATATGTTTTGGGGGTCTTGCGCCCCCCCACCTCCCTGCTTACCTGGGCGGAGCTACAGACAGCTAACCAGATTTTACCCATTCATGTCAATGGAAAAAATGTAAAAGGCTGCCAGTCTCACAGTAATCAAGCCAAAGTCCCCACACTTGGCACAGTTGGTCACTTGGTGACCGAGGTTTCTAATCCAGGAAAAGTGGGCGGACCATAAAACAGCCAATCAAATTTAAGCCATTCATTTTTAATGGGAAAATGTAAATTGCAGCCATTCTTAGACTGTTAATCGCAGGGGTTTCAAACTTGGCACAGTCGGTCACTGGGTGAATGAGATTAAGATTCAGGAAAGTGGGTGGAGCCTACAACAGCCAATCAAAATTCACATATTAGTTTTCAAGGGTAATATTTAAACTGCTGCCATTCTTACACTGTTAATGGCAGAGGCTTCAAACTTGCTGCAGTCGGTCATTGGCTTTCTGGGGTTCAGATTTATTTGCTGGATAAACTGCTTCCATTCACACATTTTTGATGCCAGGAATATGAAAGCTCACAAATTTAGTCATTGAGTGACTGTGTGTGTCAAGGTTACAAAAAGTGGGCAAAGCCAAAAACAAATTTCACCTGTGAAATATAAACTGCAACCATTCTTACACCGTTAATGGCAGGGTTCTTAACCACTTCCCGACCGCCGTATAGACAATTGGCGGCCGGGAAGTGGACCCAGCAAGGACCGCCGTATTGACAAATGGCGGCGGTCCTTGTAGGGGCATGGGCGGCGCGATCGCGTCATTCGTGACGCGATCGGCCGCCGGGGACTGGCTCCGCCCACCTCGCGCTGTAACCCGCCGGGCCGTTCGGAAGCGCCGGCGGGTTACTAGCACCCGGATCGCCGCATACAAAGTGTATGATACACTTTGTAATGTTTACAAAGTGTATTATACAGGCTGCCTCCTGCCCTGGTGGTCCCAATGTCCGAGGGACCACCAGGGCAGGCTGCAGCCACCCTATGTCGCACCCAAGCACACTGATTTCCCCCCCCCCTGCCCCAGATCGCCCACAGCACCCCTCAGACCCCCCCCCCCCTGCCCAACCCCCAGACACCTGTTTGCACCCAATCAACCCCCTAATCACCCATCAATCACTCCCTGTCACTTTCTGTCAATGCTAATTTTTTTTTATCCCCCCCCTGCCCCTTGCCCCCTCCTGATCACCCCCCCACCCCTCATATTCTCCCCAGACCCCCCCCCCCTGTGTACTGTATGCATCTATCCCCCTGATCACCTGTCAATCACCCATCAATCACCCCCTGTCACTGCCACCCATCAATCAGCCCCTAACCTGCCCCTTGCGGGCAATCTGATCACCCACCCACAGCAATAGATCGCCCGTAGATCCGACGTCAGATCACCTCCTAAGTGCAGTGTTTACATCTGTTCTCTACCCTAAACACCCACTAATTACCCATCAATCACCCCCTATCACCACCTGTCACTGTTACCCATCAGATCAAACCCTAATCTGCCCCTTGCGGGCACCCAATCACCCGCCTACACGCTCAGATTGCCCTCAGACCCCCCCCCCCTTATCAATTCGCCAGTGCAATATTTACATCTGTTCTTCCCTGTAATAACCCACCGATCACCTGTCAATCACCCATCAATCACCCCCTGTCACTGCCACCCATCAATCACCCCCCGTCACTGCCACCCATCAATCCGCCCCTAACCTGCCCCTTGCGGGCAATCCGATCACCCACCCACACCAATAGATCACCCGCAGATCCGACGTCAGATCACCTCAGTGCAGTGTTTACATCTGTTCTCTACCCTAAACACCCACTAATTACCCATCAATCACCCCCTGTCACTGCTACCTATCAGATTAGACCCCTATCTGCCCCTAGGGCACTCAATCACCCGCCCACACCCTCAGAACGCCCTCAGGCCCCAGCCCTGATCACCTCGCCAGTGCATTGCTTGCATCTATTGCACCCTCTAATCACCCTCTAATCACACCTTGAGACACCCATCAATCACCTCCTGTCTCCCCCTAGCACACCTACCCATCAGATCAGGCCCTAATTTTGCCCCGTGTGGGCTCCTGATCACTCGGCCAAACCCTCAGATCCCCCTCAGACCTCTTCCGATCACCTCCCCAGTGCATTGATTGCATCTATTTTCCCCTCTAACCACCCCCTGAGACACCCATCAATCACCTCCTGTCACCCCCCTAGCACTCCTATCCATCAGATCAGGCCCAATACAACCTGTCATCTAAAAGGCCACCCTGCATATGACCGGTTCCTCTTAGACCACCTGTCATCAAAATTTGCAGATGCTTATACCCCTGAACAGTCATTTTAAAACATTTGGTTTCCAGACTTTGGGCCCGTAAAATGCCAGGGCGGTATAGGAACCCCACAAAGTGACCCCATTTTAGAAAAAAGACACCCCAATGTATTCTGTTAGGTGTATGACGAGTTCATCGAAAATTTTATTTTTTGTCAAAAGTTAGCGGAAATTGATTTTTATTGTTTTTTTTTCCACAAAGTGTCATTTTTCACTAACTTGTGACAAAAAATAAAATCTTCTATGAACTCGCCATACACCTAACAGAATACCTTGGGGTGTCTTCTTTCTAAAATGGGGTCACTTGTGGGGTTCCTGTACTGCCCTGGCATTTTAGGGGCCCTAAACCGTGAGGAGTAGTCTAGAAAACAAATGCCTCAAAATGACCTGTGAATAGGACGTTGGGCCCCTTAGCGCTCCTAGGCTGCAAAAAAGTGTCACACGTGGTACCGCCGTACTCAGGAAAAGTAGTATAATGTGTTTTGGGGTGTATTTTTACACATACCCATGCTGGGTGGGAGAAATCTCTCTGTAAATGGACAATTGTGTGTAAAAAAAATCAAACAATTGTCATTTACAGAGATATTTCTCCCACCCAGCATGGGTATGTGTAAAAATACACCCCAAAACACATTATACTACTTCTCCTGAGTACGGCGGTACCACATGTGTGGCACTTTTTTACACCCTAAGTACGCTAAGGGGCCCAAAGTCCAATGAGTACCTTTAGGATTTCACAGGTCATTTTTGTTTCAAGACTACTCCTCACGGTTTAGGGCCCCTAAAATGCCAGGGCAGTATAGGAACCCCACAAATGACCCCATTCTAGAAAGAAGACACCCAAAGGTATTCCGTTAGGAGTATGGTGAGTTCATAGAAGATTTTATTTTTTGTCACAAGTTAGCGGAAAATGACACTTTGGCCTTGATTCATAAAAGTGCTGTCGGGAAGGTAACGTCGAGCGGGGAAACACCGCTGTCGGTATTTCCGCATTCAGGGTGGTAATTCATAAAAATTTTGCTAGTTGTGACAGGCGTGCGGAGATATTCCGCTGTAGGCAGGCGTTAGGCTGTCGGGAGACATGCGGAAACAGGAGAAGCAGGCGGAATCCCTCCGTGCGGTGTTCTCTCTGCAGCTGCTTGGGAGGTCTGTCCCATTCACTGCAATGTATTCCGCACGCTTCTCGCCACATCAGAGGTAGCGGTAATACCCGTCCGCATACCGCTACCTCTAATCTTTATGAATTGACTACTTGTTACTTTTGCTATGATAATCACCGCGCAAGGCGGTGATTGATCACTCTGCTCGCGAATGTCGGCTTTTCATGCGGAAAAAGCCTTTATGAATACAGATTTTGCTGTGTGGTCGGTAAAGTGAGCAGTTTTCACCATTTCCGAATGCGGGAATGCTTTATGAATCGAGGCCTTTGTGAAAAAAACAATTAAAATCAATTTCCGCTAACTTGCGACAAAAAATAAAATCTTCTATGAACTCGCCATACTCCTAACGGAATACCTTGGGGTGTCTTCTTTCTAAAATGGGGTCATTAGTGGGGTTCCTATACTGCCCTGGCATTTTAGGGGCCCTAAACCGTGAGAAGTAGTCTTGAAACAAAAATGACCTGTGAAATCCTAAAGGTACTTATTGGACTTTGGGCCCCTTAGCACAGTTAGGGTGCAAAAAAGTGCCACACATGTGGTATCGCCGTACTCAGGAGAAGTAGTATAATGTGTTTTGGGGTGTATTTTTACACATACCCATGCTGAGTGGGAGAAATTTCTCTGTAAATGGACAATTGTGTGTAAAAAAAAAATCAAACAATTGTCATTTACAGAGATATTTCTCCCACCCAGCATGGGTATGTGTAAAAATACACCCCAAAACACATTATACTACTTCTCCTGAGTACGGCAATACCACATGTGTGGCACTTTTTAGCAGCCTAACTGCGCTAAGGGGCCCAAAGTCCAATGAGCACCTTTAGGCTTTACAGGGGTGCTTACAATTTAGCACCCCCCAAAATGTCAGGACAGTAAACACACCCCACAAATGACCCCAATTTGGAAAGTAGACACTTCAAGGTATTCAGAGAGGAGCATAACGAGTCCCCGGCAGATTTCATTTTTTTTTGTCGCAAGTTAGAAGAAATGGAAACTTTTTTTTTTTTTGTCACAAAGTGTCATTTTCCGCTTACTTGTGACAAAAAATATCTTCTATGAACTCACCATGCCTCTCAGTGAATACTTTGGGATGTCTTCTTTCCAAAATGGGGTCATTTGGGGGGTATTTATACTATCCTGGAATTCTAGCCCCTCATGAAACATGTCAGGTGGTCAGAAAAGGCAGAGATGCTGGAAATGGGAAAATTCACTTTTTGCACCATAGTTTGTAAACGCTATAACTTTTACCCAAACCAATAAATATAGGCTGAATGTTTTTTTTTTTTAATCAAAAACATGTTTGTCCACATTTTTCGCGCTGCATGTACACAGAAATATTACTTTGTTTTAAAAATGTCAGCACAGAAAGTTAAAAAAATCATTTTTTTGAAAAAATTCATGTCTTTTTTGATGAATATAATAAAAAGTAAAAATCGCAGCAGCAATCAAATAGCGCCAAAAGAAAGCTTTATTAGTGACAAGAAAAGGAGCCAAAATTCATTGAGGTGGTAGGTTGTATGAGCGAGCAATAAACCGTGAAAGCTGCAGTGGTCTGAATGGAAAAAAAGTGCCTGGTCCTTAAGGGGGGTAAAGCCCACGGTCCTCAAGTGGTTAAAGTTTGCACAGTTGGTCACTGGGATTAATATTCAGGAAAATTGGTGGAGCCTACAACAGCCAATCAAAATTCACCTGTTGATTTTCAAGGGGAATATTTAAATTGCTGCTATTCTTACACTGTTAATAGCTGTTAATAGCAGATGCCTCAAACCTGGTACAGTTGGTCACTGGGTGACTGGGGTTCAAATTTAGAAAGGGGGCAGAGCCACAAACAGCCAGATATGGTTCATTTCAATGGGAATATACAAATGATTGATACCAAGGACCCTAAAGCTCATAAACTTGGTAATTGAGTGACTGTATGTCTAGGTCAGAAAAAATGGGCGGCGCAACAACTAAAAACTGCAACCATTCTTACACTGTTAATGGCAGGGTTCCTAAACTTGATACGGGTGGCCACTGGGTGACTGGGATTAATATTTAGAAAGTGGGTGGAGCCTACAACAGCCAATCAAAATTCACTTCAAGGGTAATATTTACATTGCTACCATTCTTACACTGTTAATGGCAGAGGCTTCAAACCTGATACAGTCAGTCATTGGGTGACTGGGGTCCAAATTCACTTAAGGGGATGGAGCCACAAACAGCCAATCCGATTTGTTAGATTGATTTCAGCCATTCTGTTATTGGCAGGTTTCTCAAACTTTACACAGTTGGTCACTGGATGGCTGGGATTAATATTCAGGAAAGTGGGTGGAACCTACAACAGCCAATCAAAATTCACCTATTGATTTTCAAGGGGAATATTTACATTGCTGCCATTCTTACACTCTTAATGGCAGATGCCTCAAATCTGGTACAGTCAGTCACTGGGAGACTTGGGTTTAAATTCTGAAAAGAGTGCGGGCTACAAACAGCCAATCAGATTTGTTTAATTTCAATCGAGAAATGCAATTTATTGATGCCAAGGACCCCAAAGCTCATAAACTTGGTTATTGAGTGACTGTATGTCAAGGTCAGAAACATCCAAAAACAACTAACTTTTTACATGGGAAAATATAAACTGCAGCCATTCTAACACTGTTAATGGCAGGGTTCTCAAACGTGACACAGTTGGTCACTGGGTGACTGGGATTAATATTCCGAAAAGTAGGTGGAGTTTACAAGAGCCAATCAAAATTCACCCATTGACTTTCAAGTGGAATATTGAAACTGCTGCCATTCTTACACTGTTAATGGCAGAGGCCTCAAACATGCAGTCACTAAGTGACTGGGGCTCGAATTTGCTAAAGGGGCGGAGCCACAAACAGCCAATAAGATTTCTTTGCTGGAAAAACGGCTTCCATTCACACAATTTTGATGCCAGGAACTTGAAAGCTCACAAACTTGGTCATTGAGTTACTGTGTGTTAAGGTTACAAAAACTGGGTGGAGTCAAAAACAGATTTCCCCGGGAAAATATAAACTGCAGCACCTTGGAGCCTTAAAAAGCCAATCAATATTCACCTGTTGATTTTCAAGAGAAATAATAAAATTGCTGCTATTCTTGCGCGGTTAATGGCACAAGCCTCAAGCCTGGTACAGTTGGTCATTGGGTCACTGCGGTTCAAACTAAGAAAAGGGGCGGAGCCACAAACAGCCAATCAGATTTGTTTTTATTGATGCCAAGGACCCGAAAGCTCACATACTTGGTTATTAAATGACTGTGTGTCCAGGTTACAAAAAGTGGGAAGAGCCAAAAACAAATTTCACTGGGAAAATATAAACTGCAGCCATTCTTACACTGTTAATGATAGGGTTCTCAAACTTTGCCCATGTGGTCACTGGGTGACTGAGATTAATATTCAGGGAAGTGGGTGGAGCCTATTATAGCCAATCAAAATTCACCTGTTGATTTTCAAGGGGAATATGTAAATTGCTGCCATTATTACACTGTTAATAGCAGATGCCTCAAACCTGCTATAGTTGGTCATTGGATGACTGGGGTCCAAATGCTGGAGAGGGGTGGAGTCACAAACCGTTAATCTGATTTAATTTCTATGGGAATATACAAATTATTGATGCCAAAGATCACAAACTTGGTCATTGAGTGTTTGTGTGTTAGGGTTAGAAAAAGTGGGTGGAGCCGACACCAGCCAAATACATACCCGGGCAAAGCCGGGTTATCAGCTAGTAGGTTTATATATACTTTAAATTTTAAGATTTTTGCGACAGTGGTCTTTTTAGATCAGTATTGCACAAAATTGATCCCGTTCTTAATTGGGAGCAGATCGGATATGCCGGAAATTATCAATCGATCCGTGATCTGATGGGTGGTGTAGTGGTTAGCGCTCTCACCTTGCAGTGCTGGGTCCCTGGTTCGAATCCCAGCCAGGTCAACATCTGCAAGGAGTTTGTATGTTCTCCCCGTGTCTGCGTGGGTTTTTTCCGGGCACTCTGGTTTCCCCCCACATCCCAAAAACATACAGATAAGTTAATTAGCTTCCCCCTAAAATTGATCCTAGACTACAATACATACACTACATGATATAGACATAGGACTCTGGTAAGGATCAGATTGTGAGCTCCTTTGAGGGACAGTTAGTGACCAGACTACATACTATGTACAGCGCTGCGGAAGATGTTGAGGCTATATAAAAACTAAATAATAATAAGAAAATTGTGGGTACCAGCCTTTATAGGCCCCTATCAGCACAAAGTGCACTCGATTGTACTTAGCCATGCTGTATTTATTTAGCAATCGAGTAGGCTCGTGCCTACATATGTATGAGAGGCGGGCAGCTCACTGGCCACCCAAAGTGCCCTGTTCTCCCCTTCCTCCATTCCTGCTCCCTCCCTCTACAGTGGCGATTATCAGAGGATGCTCACCAGCTCCATGTGTGCACTGACATCACTCTTCAGCACAGCCTCCAGCAATGTCTCCATGGTTACAGCAAAATCCCTCTGCCTGTGACCCGCAGGCACATACCCCTGCGTCACATGTCTCCGCTGTAACCATGGAAAGAATGGTGGAGGCGCAGCTGAAGAGTGACGTCTATGTTGGCGTGCATGGAGCCAATGAGCATCCTCTGATATGCGCCTCTCTGCACAGGGAGGGTGGACTGAATAGAGGGAAGGAGGGAGAGAACGGGGCAGTTTGGGATTTGAAAATCCGAACCTAATACCTATACCTAATAATGAGCACATCTGGCTGCTATATGGGGGGTGCTACTTTCGATTCCCCAAGAATTTTCACAGAAAAGCTTGTATTTTAAAATAAATGTTATTTTACCACAAAAACACGGAAAAACATTTGTACCGTGAAGAATCAATATTTTGACTGCGAAAAATAACAAAACATATTTTCAATGGCATTTTCTTTCGAAAATCTAATGTAGCATTATTTTTGCGAAAATTAATGCAAAAAGAATATTGGAATTGTCACACATCACAGCTGGCTATATTGGGAGGGGGTACATTTATTTATTGTATTTATAAAACGCCAAAATATTACAAACAAACAAACAAACACAGAACATTTATATCGCGCTTTCTCCTGGCGTACTCAAAGCGCCAGAGCTGCAGCCACTGGGACGCGCTCTATAGGCAGTCGTAGGTTTAGGGAGACTTGCCCAAGGTCTCCTACTGAATAGGTGCTGGCTTACTGAACAGGCAGAGCCGGGATTCGAACCCAGGTCACCTGTATTAGAGCCAGAGCCCTTAACCATTACACTATCCAGCTACTTACCCACACTATCCAGCCACTACCATCACATAATATTAATAAGCTCATCTGGCTGCCTAAATGGGGGCTTCCTATACGGAGGGGGGGGGGGGGGGCTATCTCTGGCTACTTAAATGCTGCCATTTCCCCGCTGCTGCAAGTGTGACCCTACTCCCTCAAAGTCCCTTTAGAGGGCTCCATAAGCCAGAGTACACTTACACTATGATTTAACAAATGGTAATAGACTGTTGATATCAAACTAATTATCAAACTAATTAAACACTCTTTATTAGGTAACACATTAAGCCTGCAAACATCCCCAAAAACAGTCATACTTAGAGGTGTGCACTTTCAATGTATGAATGAGGCTACATACAGTAATTACAGTACAAATTTCTGAATGAAATTTGAGGCTCCTTCAGCAATCCCATCTGCAAATCCATGGCACCATCTTGTGGTGAAAATTGAGAATGCATTCCAGTTTCATCCACATTTATTTACTGATACACCTGATGCCGTAACTTGTGTGTAGCTGTAAGGGACAAACGCCAGTGACTTGAATTCAGGTACCCAAATATGAAAACAGGTTGAAGTAAAGGCTGAAGTGTAGGGCTCAGAGCTAGGCCTGCATTTAGCACACATCTCTAAAAGGATGGAAGGTCGTGGAATTTTGCCCCGGGATTTAAGGGGTATAAAGCCCTCATTCTGAAGCGTCCCCGTGGCGAATCAGCTTGATGAAAAAGCCTGTAGCATAAAAAGATGTATTTTGAAAGGCTTCAGTCTCATCTTTAAGTAGCAGCTAAATCTTCACATCCTTTGGATAAAACTGCAATGCTAATAAATACCACTGGAAGGACCACATGATTAATGGCATGGGAATATAAGATTATCCTCAAGTGTAGATTATTATTTATTGTATTTGTAAAGTACCAACATATTACATAGAGTAGATTTAGGATTCAGGGACTTTTATTCTCATGTCTTTTGTAATAATAAAAAGCCTACTGAGATATTAAAGATGACCCTAAGGCCTCTTTCACAGTGGGACGTTAAAGAGAACCAGAGATGAAGCACCCTCTTGTATTTTACCTTATAAATCAGTGGGAATATGACAGTAAACACCTAATCTGCCCTTTGTTTCATTGTTCTCTGTGTAATCTGACTGTTATCACGTCTGATAAGAATCCCCGACTGAGAAGTCAGGCTGCTCCGTCTAGCTTTGCTACAGAAAGATTATAGCTAAGTCTGTATTCTGTGGTGTTATTTCAAGCCCAAGCCTGCCCCCTTGTGGCTTTGCTATAATGACTCAGCTATAATCATTCCCAGCAAAGCCAGATTTAATTGCTCAGTCTGGGATTCTTGTGACTGCTGTTAACAGACACTTTTAGCAGTGAGGAGGAAACAGAGAGCATGGTAAGTGTTTTCTCTAATGTTCTTACTGATATACATGGTAAAATACACAAGGGTGCTTCGTCTCTGGTTCCCTTTAAAGTCGCACGTTATAAAAAACTATAACAGACTAACGCACAGCAATACAAAGTCTGTGCGACATTCACAGTGCACACGTTGTGTTGTGTGTAACGTGTAGCAATATTTAGAAGATGCTGCATGCTGTGCGTTTAGCAATACATTTGCTGTGTTGTGTGTTGCACATGCTCAGTAATGTTTTTTTCTTTTTTATAATTGTAATGTATGCGCCGTTTTTTGTCCCATCGGTATGCAATGAAAACGGCGCACCAAGAGACACATAACGTAGTGCAAAATAACGTCCAATTTTATAACCTGCATGCACTGCGTTAGGGGCATGTTGTGTGACTAACGTCGCATCAAACGCAACTTCCCACTGTGTAAGTAGCCCCAGTCTGAATCAATAAAATCTGCACTTGATTGAGAGGAATTTCTACCTGGGCAATATAGTATATTTTTAAGAAGATTCTTCCTCTGACATTCATGTGTTCTACCTATTGCGGTCACTTGGGAGCAGACATGGCTGAAATGTTGCTTCTCTCCTAGGCATTTTCCTTTCTATTTGGTACTGACTGCCTTTCTTCCTGCATTCTGGTGTTTTAAGCCAACTGGGTCTATACTGGTGACCATTAATGATGTGTATAAACGATTCTGTTTAGTTTGCTACAATCATAGTCCTAGAGTTGCACAGAGACGTTCTAGCTTACTGCAATCACAATGTAAGAGTGGCTTTCTATGTGTATACATGGAGATGATGCCATGGGAGTGATTAACAGATTAAAGTGAGCTTTATGCACAAAGTACGGCAAAATCGGACCCAGGATTGTTTGTGGTACACTCAGCATTGGTCATACTGCAATTTAACAGCATATAGCGAACATAGAAGACAAACATATAGACATTAAAGCAGGGGTGCCAACATGGTAGATCCTGACATTTTCCATTCTGTATATACAATTGTGCTCCTAAAATTGTACAGTGGTTGATCATTTTGACTAGCTAAATTTTAAAGCAGCTCACAAGCCAAAAAGTGTGGGCACCTCTGCATTAAAGCATAGATAAAAATCAGTAATGTAAGGATACCAGAGAGGCAGGAGAGGAAGGAGGGGCTCTGTGGGGAAAGGGGCTTGAGTTTAGGAGGACTGCTTGAGGGAAAAAGGTGTTCCTGTGTCTGGATGTTTTGGTGGGGATGATTCTGTAGTGGCGTCCTGAAGGGAGGAGGTTAAAGAAATGACTGTCGGGATGGGTGGAGTCATGCTTGATCCCATTGGCGCTGCGCTCCTCAGTCTAGATGTGTGTAGGACGACCAGAGATGGCAAGGGTGATATTGGCCGGCCAAAACTAGTGATGGTCAATGCTAAAGCCAATATTTTGATGCAAACTCATGCAGCTTGGAATTATGCTAGATGGAACTGCTACATTTGATTGGTCGATTTTCAAGCTGCATAACTTTGTGAAATACTATAAAACGGACATCAACCAAATTTTGTTATTTTCAACTCAGACATTGGTTACGTTCCTTTTTCCTAGCGCAAGTTCAATTTCCAATAACTCTAACAAGATTTGAACGTTTTTGTTCCACTGAACCCTTTGCTAGGGGCATTATTTCTGACCTTTATACACTTTTAAATGAACCACCTTTATCTTTCCACCATGGGTATAGGTCCAGATGGGAGTCTGACCTGAAAAGCAGCAAAACACAGGAGGAATGGGAGTCGGCCTATAAAGTATTAATGAGGTGGCACTGGGTTCCAGCCAGACTATCCCATTTATCAGGAACAAATTTAGGACAATGCTTTCGTGGTTGTAACGCTAAGGGTGACATGCTTCATATTTTTGGGACATGTCCCATGCTTTCCAGATTCTGGAGTAGAATATACAGGATCTTCTCAAAAAATTAGCATATTGTGATAAAGTTCATTATTTTCTGTAATGTACTGATAAACATTAGACTTTCATATATTTTATATTCAAATACACACAGCTGAAGTAGTTCAAGCCTTTTATTGTTTTAATATTGATGATTTTGGCATACAGCTCATGAAAACCCAAATTTCCTATCTCAAAAAATTAGCATATTTCATCCGACCAATAAAAGAAAAGTGTTTTTAAAACAAAAAAGGCAACCTTCAAATAATTATGTTCAGTTATGCACTCAATACTTGGTCGGGAATCCTTTTGCAGAAATGACTGCATCAATGCGGCGTGGCATGGAAGCAATCAGCCTGTGGCACTGCTCAGGTGTTATGGAGGCCCAGGATGCTCCGATAGCGGCCTTAAGCTCATCCAGAGTGTTGGGTCTTGTGTCTCTCAACTTTCTCTTCACAATATCCCACAGATTCACTATGGGGTTTAGGTCCGGAGAGATGGCAGGCCAATTGAGCACAGTAATACCATGGTCAATGAACCATTTACCAGTGGTTTTGGCACTGTGAGCAGGTGCCAGGTCATGCTGAAAAATGAAATCTTCATCCCCATAAAGCTTTTCAGCAGATGGAAGCATGAACCCACTTTTTTGAACCAGAAGCAGCGGCAGAAGCGCCTGACCTGGGCTACAGAGAAGCAGCACTGGACTGTTGCTCAGTGGTCCAAAGTACTTTTTTTGGATGAAAGCAACTTTTACATGTCATTCGGAAATCAAGGTGCCAGAGTCTGGAGGAAGACTGGGGAGAGGGAAATGCCAAAATGCCTGAAGTCCAGTGTCAAGTACCCACAGTCAGTGATGGTTTGGGGTGCCATGTCAGCTGCTGGTGTTGGTCCACTCTGTTTTATCAACGGCAGGGTCAATGCAGCTAGCTATCAGGAGATTTTGGAGCACTTCATGCTTCCAACTGCTGAAAAGCTTTATGGAGATGAAGATTTCATTTTTCAGCACAACCTGGCACCTGCTCACAGTGCCAAAACCACTGGTAAATGGTTTACTGACCATGGTATTACTGTGCTCAATTGGCCTGCCAACTCTCCTGACCTGAACCCCATAGAGAATCTGTGGGATATTGTGAAGAGAAAGTTGAGAGACGCAAGACCCAACACTCTGGATGGGCCTAAGGCCGCTATCGAAGCATCCTGGGCCTCCATAACACCTGAGCAGTGCCACAGGCTGATTGCCTCCATGCCACGCCGCATTGAAGCAGTCATTTCTGCAAAAGGATTCCCGACCAAGTATTGAGTGCATAACTGAACATGATTATTTGAAGGTTGACTTTTAAAAAAAAAAACAACCCACTCTTCTTTTATTGGTCGGATGAAATATGCTAATTTTTTGAGATAGGACTTTTGGGTTTTCATGAGCTGTATGCCAAAATCATCAATATTAAAACAATAAAAGGCTTGAACTACTTCAGCTGTGTGTATTTGAATCTAAAATAAATAAAAGTCTAATGTTTATCAGTACATTACAGAAAATAATGAACTTTATCACAATATGCTAATTTTTTGAGAAGATCCTGTATAGACTGATTCAGTCATTGACGGGCAAGAGGGTAACGAAGGACCCCTAGTCAGCTTTATTACATTTTCAAATGGACTATCTCACGAAATCCCCAAACTCTCTTATCCATTACATCTTTGTAGCAGCAAATCAAACAATAGCCAAAGCCTGGAGAACACAATTTGTCTCCTTTGAGGAGGTAAAACAGAGGGTCTCGGCCTTCATGATACAAGAGCAAATGGCAAGTATACTGGAAGACAGGAGCGCCAAATTTCATAAAATTTGGGACCCCTGGATATCATTTATAGGTCCACTATGATATTGTGGCTCTAGATTTCTATTTTCTATTTCCTGTTACGGTACCCCGGGGATACTCACCTTGCTTACCTTTCTCTCTTCTCACCTTTCCTTCTATTTTCTTCTTTTCTTATTTCTCTCTTCCGCCTACATTCTTCTTTATCCAGTACTTTTCCTAGTTGCAACTCAGAGAGTTGACAGGTTTCTCTTCTTTGGGCTCTTTTTTTAAGGCCTCTGCCTCAAGGATTCGAAGGGGTTGTTTTGTGTATCTTTTCAAATGGAGCTTGACAAGCACCACTACATTATCTTGGTGTGAATAGCCCTTGACAAAGTATCACCAGGCTCTAAAATAAAATTTACTGTGGAAATGTATAATTCTCTTTACTGTCACTCATACACATTGTGTGTACAGTCCGTTTAAAATTGTAATTGAAAACTTTAATAATTTTGAAACAGAAAACGGACATCAACCCAGAATTACTCGTATGTCATAGACCATCCCTGTTTATAACCATTTTTCGACTCTTGACAGCTGCAGTTCCACAGACAGCTCTACAAGTCATAATGAACCGTGATCAATAAAGCACCAAAAATACATTCATATTTTATTATTTACAGGAGATGAGAGAAACAATATTACAAATCTTGAAAAAAGATAAAAACAAAAACAGCAGACAAATGAGGGCAGAGAACAAGGACATAAAAAAAATATCTCTGACTTCAAGTGAGGCCCCAGATGGAACGAGAAGAGCCCCCAGGATGGGATTATGGTCAGAGGTCTCCTCCAGGCCATTAGAGGGAAGGGGGACGGTAAGTAAACAGTGTTGTCCACCAGAAACCGGTCAGGTAAGAGGATCCACCTTGTGCTCTCTTCCCCCTCTTCTGATAGGCCTGGCAAGACAGAAACTCCTGAGATAGAATGAGCGAACAGGCTGGGAATGAAGAGATGTCCAACAGAAGCCAATGCCATTGTGGCCAGTGGAAATCTGAACAGATGTCTGGTCCTCGCCCTCCTTCCATGACATAACTTCATGAACCCCATCCTACTGGTGAAGACTGCTATAAAGGTGACCAGCCTGGCAGACCCTATGCCTCCGTCGCCGCTGTCTCTGCATCTCCATTCTGTTGAGGCTGTTCTGCGGAAGGGTCGTCACCCATTTCCACATCGCCAGTGGCTGGGGGCTGCTCTGTGCAAGTTTTAGTTGACTCCTAGCAGAAGACATGTTATAGGAGAAGGTTCACAAACAAACAAGGCAGGCTTGAAGCTGAGATAAAGTAACCAAACAAGAGAACTCAAGCTACAACAGATTGATGTCTCACCAATCAAGGAAACTGTTAGCCCAAATAATAAGCACAACTAAATGTCAGGAAATATACTAAATATTTATGAGAAAGAGGAAATCTATAGACTGACGTATTAAAAAATGATGGAATGTATTAAGGTGCCCATCCATCAAGCAATGTATTGGCAGATCAACCAATCGATAGATCTCTCTCTGGTCGAATCTGATCAGAGAGAGATCTGCTGGCTGCCCATACACCGCAGGCAGATTTCAGCATCGATTGAGAATCGGCCGTTACGCCATATTTGCCGAGTCAGTCCTCGTCCCCCCAAAATGTTGCATCTATCCGCGGCTATTGTTCAGCCGCTTCCCCATTCACACACGTGCTGCTGGCATACAGCATGTTTGCTGTGTGTGACATCCCATGTGCTAGACGCCAGCAGCCACATGGGGCACCAATGCGGAAGCTGGAGGGTGGACACTAGCGGCATAAGCACAGTATCTTACCGCACAGACACATATATAGCATTTGGTGAGGACAGTGTCGGAGGCGGCATTGCAGTGTCAAGAGACCGTTTTCCGAAAGATTTCATGCTGTGATCGATCGGAAATCAGCCTGCAGTGTGTGGGCAGCCAACATCTCCCTTTGATCAGATTCGATAGGAGAGAGAACTGTCTCTTGGTCGATCTGCCAATACATAGTTAGATGTATGGGCACCATTATTCTTCCATGTAAGAATCCCACCTGAACATGATACTTTGGGGAACTTTTGATACAGATCTTAGAGAAATGTCAGAAGAACTAATAAACGTCCTATGTACAATAGCTACTGGGAAGTTTCCAGGACCAGAAAGGCTTCTTGAAGTTTACAAGAAATACTCCTATGAGTTTATCCCTCAATTACAGAAGATTATATGGAAGGAAAAAACAAACATTTCCTATCTGAATTTATGAGACAATACAAAAGAATCCTTTCATAGTTAACGTCAAAAGACCTGGCCAAGTAGATTATTACATGGAATTAGTCATACATTAATTAAGGCACATGGTCGGGACCTGGGGGCGGAGTTTAGGTCCAGAAGTTTACTATGACATTCTACTGTAGTTGACATTTTAACCCAGGTAGAAGCCTCAGGAGTGTCAATCATTACACACAATCTCCTTTTTAAAGTAACACTGTAAAAATCTTTACCTTAAGGTATTGTTATGAGATTAAAGTCATTTTATCTATTGCACATCCATTCCAACTTCATGCCCAGTATGCACCCTTCACTAAATACCTCAAGAGTTTAGTTCACGTTGCCAATCAATTTGGAGCTACATTTAATGCAGTATTGTGTGCAGGCATGCCCATGAACTGCTGTAATAATATAATACTATTGATATTCTATTTTTTTTTTTTACTTAACCTTCAACATGCATGAATTTGGGTTGTATACAGGCTTCCTTCCCTGCTCCAAGCATACAGCTAACCTTTTCCTCTTTCTCCGCCAGTCTCTGGAACATGTTGGCATAGATCTTTTTCTCCCGTTGGTGCTGTTGCCGAATGCGCTGCTGGCATTGCGCTAGCAGCGTCCGAGCTGCTTTGTTGTTTGGATAAAGCTGGATAACCTTATTTAAGTCATCTCGTGCCAGTTCATCTTCATTCACCCCCATGTATGCTTCAGCCCGGCGGAAGAGGCCTTTCTCATTGTTGGGCTCTAATTCTAGCGCCTGCAAGGAGAGCAACACATATTACCATTTTACTGCCCTGGTAATTTTCACAGTTCAGCTCAGCTGTGATTACATTGGCAATAACTTTAGCAAAAATTATCACAACTAAATGATCTATATATTGTTTTTTTCAGGACAAATGAGGCTTTTTGTGGCTGATATTTGTTATTAGTAATCACCTTATTTTCTATGCATTTTCAAAGGAAAATAAGGAAAAAAATACACAATTTATTCACTTTCATACATGATAGCTTTAACTACTTAAAGACCGCCTCACGCCAATGGGCGTGCCCGCGGCAGGAGGCCCAGGACTGCCTAACGCCAACTGGCGTCAAGTCCTGGGGCTGCAGTTTCACAGGGAACGGCCGTGCGCATGCGTGATTGTTCCCTGCCACTTATTAGCCTGCTAGCCGTCGATCGCGGCTAGCAGGCTATTTGTAAACGAAAGGGTAAAGAAATCCCGTTTACAACTGTACAGCGATGTGGTCCCCGGGAGCGCAGTACAGATCGGCGATCCCCGGCCTCTTATTGGCCGGGGCGCAGCGTCCTCTCATAGGCTGATGCCTATGAGAGGCGGAACAGGACGGATCGCCGTCCTGTTCCATAAAGATTATGGAGGGGAGGAGGGAAGGGGAGGAGGGAGGGAGAGAGAGCCTCATAGAGGCTGGGGAAAAAGAAATAAACAAACCGCCGCAGCGATCGGACCCCTCCGGCGGACAAAAAAACGAGTTAAGTCCGATCGCTGGGCTCCTTAGCTGGGCTGTGAAGGAGGCTGAAAAGCCTGCACAGCCCAGTACTGCAAAAAATGGCCTGGTCTTTAGGGGGGTTAGCACTGTGGGCGTCAAGTGGTTAACAGTTCTATTGTACATTAAACCCACACATTTGTCTATCCCTCCTGTTTATTTAAACAGTTAATTTGTTTTGATAATATATTAGATGTAACAATTAAGTAATGTATACAATCTGCTACTGTCTGCTCCTGGAATGTGTATTTTACACTTGTTTACTAATTAACTCTGCCATTGAATTCCCTGAAAGGAGGAGAGGGGTTTGCTGTCATTATTTTAAAACTCTGTAGTGATGTTATCAGGTCAGAGATAAATAAACTGTGTTATCTGAGATATTTTTACGTCATAGGGACAGCAAGTGGTTAATAACACAAACACAACACTAAATTAAATAAAAACATTCTCTTCTTGCTCTGTGACTTGACATTGTTATCTAAAAGAGCGAAAAGCATTTCGCAGAGATACATAACTGTGCTAACATTCAGAAGAGGCCATATGCACAAAGATATCAGCAATAGTAAGCTGGACATCCATATATTCAGTCTGATGTCTTCTTTGAAAAGGTTTGCTCTAGTATAAGATACCTTGGCAATAAAACGTGAGCGGACCTGAACTCAAAACTTCCTCTCTGTTCTAAAAAGATAAGCAACAGCATAATAACCTTTAAAGAACAACATTTGTTACAGCTGCTACAAATTCTGCAATAAATCTGCAGTGGGTCTACTTCCACTTTTTACAGAAGCAGACATAGGGTTAACATCCTGTGTTTACAAATTAGCTGCTCTGCCAAGGCAGTCATGATTACTGAGCTCACACAGCTGAGAGATCAAATTGTGATTAGTCACAGATGAGGGGAATTAAGACAGGCTAAACTCTCTAAATACATTCAGGGTGCATTTCTCTTTTTTCCTTCTGTCCTGTGCAAGAGTTTATGTCCAAGTGATTGTTCTTTTTTTATACTGAAAAAGATATTGATAATCACAGCTTTTGCCATAGCGCTCATGCCTTCGCAGACATCTCCTAGTACCCACCTTGTTGCAGTGATCCAGGGTCTGTCTGTGCTCCACCAGCTTCAGATAACAGGCCGCCAGGTTCAGAGAGGCTGCCAGCTGCAGTGACTTGGATTTGGCTTTCTCTTCCTCTGCCAGCCCAGACTCATGTTCCAGCCAATGCATGATCTTCTTATACTGAATGATGGCCTGCCGATATTTACCTGCCTGAGAAAAGAGTATTTTGGGTTATGTCCCATTGCACAATGCAAATAAGGGAGTGTTTACTATAGAATATATCCACATGGAAAGTGTATCTACAGGGTGGGCCGTTTATCTGGATATACCTTAATAAAATGGGAATGGTTGGTGATATTAACTTCCTGTTTGTGGCACATTAGTATATGTGAGGGGGGAAACTTTTCAAGATGGGTGGTGACCATGGCGGCCACTTTGAATCGAACTTTTGTTTTTTCAATAGGAAGAGGGTCATGTGACATCAAACTTATTGGCAATTTCACAAGAAAAACAATGCTGTGCTTGGTTTTAACATAACTTTATTCTTTCATGAGTTATTTACAAGTTTCTGACCACTTATAAAATGTGTTCAATGTACTGCCCATTGTGTTGGATTGTCAATGCAACCCTCTTCTCCTACTCTTCACACACTGATAGCAACACTGCAGGAGAAATGCTAGCACAGGCTTCCAGTATCCGTAGTTTCAGGTGCTGCACATCTCATATCTTCACAGCATAGACAATTGCCTTCAGATGACCCCAAAGATAAAAAAGTGTAAGGGTGTCAGATCGGGAGACCTTGGGGGCCATTCAACTAGCACACGACGGCCAATCCACTTTCCAGGAAACTGTTTATCTAGGAATGCTCGGACCTGAAACCCATAATGTGGTGGTGCACCATCTTGCTGGACAAACTCAGGAACTCAGGGAATGTGCCAGCTTCAGTGCATAAAGAGGGAAACACATCATCATGTAGCAATTTCACATATCCAGTGGCCTTGAGGTTTCCATTGATGAAGAATGGCCTCACTATCTTTGTACCTCATATACCACACCATACCATCAATTTTTTTGTTCCAACAGTCTTGGAGGGATCTATCCAATGTGAGTTAGTGTCAGACCAATAGCGGTGGTTTTGTTTGTTAACGTCACCATTCACATAAAAGTTTGCCTCATCACTGAACAAAATCTTCTGCGTAAACTGAGGGTCCTGTTCCAATTTTTGTTTTGCCCATTCTGCAAATTCAGTGCGCCAATCTCGGTCATCTTCGTTGAGATACTGCAGTAGCTGAAGTTTGTAAGGGTGCCATTTGTGAGTAGCTAATATCCGCCGAAGGGATGTTTGACTAATGCCACTCTCCAGTGACATGCGGCGAGTGCTACACTGTGGGCTCTTGCTGAATGAAGCTAGGACAGCCACTGTTTCCTCATTTTGGCAAATCCAACACTGAACCGGTTTCATGAAACTTAACAAGCAGTTTGCTAACTGTAGCATGGGAGATGGGTGGTCTCCTAGGGCGTCTTGCATTGAAATCTGCTGCAATGACCTGGTTACTGCGTTCACCAGACATCAACACAATTTCTATTTGCGCCTCACGTGGTAATCTCGGCGACATGTCAATGGCTGTAAACAAAGAGAAACTTGTGAATAACTCAGGAAAGAATTAAGTTACGTTAAGACCAAGCACACCATTGTTTTTCTTGTGAAATTCCCAATAAGTCTGATGTGTCACATGATCCTCTTCCTATTGAAAAAAGAAAAGTTGGAATCAAAATGGCCGCCATGGTCACCACCCATCTTGAAAAGTTCCCCCCCTCACATATACTAATGTGCAACAAACAGGAAGTTAATATTACCAACCATTCCCATTTTATTAAGGTGTATCCATATAAATGGCCCACCCAGTACATTTAAGTTATATGCACATCTGCTCCCCCAGGACCTGCACACGCATCTGGTCTGCCTTTTCACTCCACCTATTTGTGTGTACCAGGGCAACTAAGCATACTAAATCGGCCCAGACTCAACCCTTGTGCTATTCAGGTAAATCAAGAGAGGGGAGCCAGAACAGGAGATTCCTGACCTGATCTTTCAGGAAGCTATGCATGCTATCATTTGGTGCTTACACCTACAAGATTGTGCCTAACACAGTGTATTATGGGAGATTCACATCAGCAGAGGCAGCCTGGAGCCCCATATAGCCCCTGCCAGCTCTACAACAGAGGTAAGGATCTCTTAAAAACAACTATCACAATACGGTCTAAAACAGGCATGGGCAAACTTGGCCCTCCAGCTGTTAAGGAACTACAAGTCCCACAATGCATTTGCCGTTATGAGTCATTACTGTGACTGTAAGACTCCTGCAATGCATTGTGTTCCTTAACAGCCGGAGGGCCAAGTTTGCCCATGCCTGGTCTAAAAGGACACCTGAACTAGGAGAGCTATGGTGGCTGCCATATTTATTCCTTTTTTTCAACAGTACCAGTTGCCAGGCAACCCTGCTGATCTCTTAGGACTACCAATCAAGGGTCCAAATTCTCATAATGCATATCTAATTTATTGTAGTATCAAAACACATAGAAAACCCCCAAACACGAACAGATTTGCAGATTATTTTGATCGTAATAAAATAAGGAATGAAATCAAAGGTGTATGTGGAAAATATAATTGTATAAGCTGAATAGGTGAGATTGGTGGTTCAATTTGATTGAAAAAATTGTTCATGTGAGATTGAGCAAACAATTGAAATTGATTGCAAGTAGGCAATCTCAATGTACATTGACTAGAAAATTTGATTAAAAGTTGTAATAAGTAATGAGATGTGACAGCTTGCAGACAACAAGAAAACAAATATGTTGCAGCATCAAAATGAAGATGGAATGATTTAATGAATTGGAAGATGCATAAATCTGACTTTGTTGTTGCAATGAAACGAATGGCAGCTCAATGATCGCCCCTGTGGGTAGGTCTGCCTGTTGGTGGGAAGGAAACTAGGACGATAAAAAGGGTTTACAGCAATGCCCCCTCTCTTAGATCCACAGCAGATGCACTGAGGAAGCTCACGTGACTAAGTGGGCGTAACATGTATGCAGGTGTGGCGAGCAGGCCAACGGAGAGAGAGTGCGGAGTTGGCGTCCTTCTCTGCCGGCCAGAGAAGACTTACACCAGAACAGCCTCGGTGAAAGGAAGCGCGCGGCGGTGTAAGCTGTGGGACGCCGCGGCTACAAGACGAATGAGACAGCAACCTGAAGAGGCAATGCTTGTTGAAGAGGTGGGGAGTGCTGCTATGCAGCGATGAATAGCTGTGAAGTTTGCTATATGTCCAAAGTCTCTGTTTGAGCTGCAGCGGAGCAGCAGAGGCGATTAGTGACTCCACAAGTTGTGACAGTCTGAGTGAATTCACATTCATGAAGCTGCATAAACCTGTGAGGTCTGGAACCCACTACAAATCACAATTCGCTAGCGTTTTTAATTAGCGTTTTGTAAGCGATTTCATGAACGTTTTCCGGCGCTTTTGTGAGCGATTTTAAAAAGTGTAAGGTTTTTGCCAGCGATTTGCAACTTTAATTCTGATTGGTCCTTTCAATGTATCATAATTTAATTTACAGTCTGCAATCGCACTCAAATCGCTATGTGTAGCGATTTATGAGCGATTTACCAGCGCTTCAATACATTACATTCAAGCGCAAACGCTACAAAAATGCTGCATGTCCTGCGATTGCGATTTTGCTAATCGCAATCACTACTGTGGGATTTGTTACATTTAGTTACATTGGCAGAATGTTTAGGGAAAGCTCTATCGATTTAAAGTGCTCCGTAAACGAAAAAAAAAAAAAAGTTGAAAAAAAACGGAGGTAGTGTCCCCATTAGATATATACACAGAGGATGAAGTTGCTACCTGAGGACTTTTGACAATTGGAATTTTTCACTGCAAATTCAATTAATTATTCATAACCTGTCCAAGGACTTTACATTGTATGCATGTGCTGTATGGATGTGCTGTATGCATGTGCTGTATGGATGTGCTGTATGGATGTGCTGTATGGATGTGAGGAGCACTCCAACTTCAAACAGGGGGGAGAGAGTTTGGGAGTTTTCTATGTGTTTTGATACTACAATAAATTAGATATGCATTATGAGAATTTGGACCCTTGATTGTTTGTGTATTATTATTGGTTTTGTAGTGCTCCCCCTTTCTAAGGGTATATGCAAACTGTAATAACCAGTTCACCGGAATTGTTTAGGTATGATCTCTAATGCTCGGCATACACGAACCGTTTCTGCAGCTCGATTAGCCGCCGGATCGACTCCCGCCGCGTCCCCGCGTGCGCCTGGATCGATTCCTACGGGCGCTTCCTTATCTTCTGCTCGTTTTCCGCTGTTGTCCGGCGGGCAATCGGACATCAGCGGCTCGATTCATAAGGAAAATCTAACTGTGTATGCCCAGCATTAGACTGCAGTAGAGTCTTAATCACACACCTGAAACAAGCATGAAACACCTGATCTGCAACATGCTTGTTCAGGGGGTATGGCTAAACGTATTAGAAACAGAGGCTCAGCAGGACAAGGCAATCTGCATTGTTTAAAAGAAAATAAATAAGTGAGTCTCCGTATCCCTCTCAGTTCAGATGTGTTTAATCACTTCCCATTCCTAAATGTTTACTCCTAAGGGCTCGTTCAGACTATGCTGTGCGCATTTCTGCAGCGTGTATAGTGTGCGACACGCAAGCACGGTAGAAGGTCACAGACAGCTCTTCTACATGTTCCCATCATATGCGCTGCGCAGCAGTGCGATGCGCTATCGCACTGCTGCATGCATTTTCAGGAATCGCAGCGCAGATCCCATTCACCTTATAGTGAATGGGAACTGCAGCACATAGTAGCGAAGATGGCGTGCGATCGTACGCGTTTCATTCAGATCGCACAGCTATCTCCGCTAAATGATGTGAACAAGGCCTTAAAGAGGAACTCCAGCCTAAACAAACATACTGTCATTAACCTATTTTGGTTCCTGGACGTAGTTTCTACGTGCACGCGCGCTCCCGCGGCCGATCGTGCGCGTGCACGCGCACTCCCGGCCGCGGATTCGGTAGCCAAGGAATCAATGTATCGGGCTATGGAGCCCGATCACTGATTCCTCTCCCCCGCTGAAAAAGCGACAGCTTCTCTCGGAAGCTGCGCCTTTTCTGGCCGTTCCCTTCCCGATGTGTCACTCTAAGCGCGTGCTACGCTTAGAGTGACGTCATGTAAACAAACTCATGGCCGCCATCTTGTGGCCAAAAAGTAATACTACACCTGAAAAAAAAAAAAAAAAAAAAAAAAGAATTAACACACATTTACATTATAAATCTATTGTTTACCTCCCACCCTCCCAAAAGTACCCAAATAAAATGTTTACTATAAAAAAAAATCCATTACAATAAAAAAAAAAAAAAAACATGTAAATATTTACCTAAGGGTCTAAACTTTTTAAATATCAATGTAAAGATGAAATATTTCTATATTTTTTTTATTTTAAACTTGTAAATAGTGAGATGCAAAATGGAAAAAATGCACCTTTATTTCCAAATAAAATATTGTCGCCATACATTGTGATAGGGACATAATTTTAACGGTGTAATAACCGGGACATATGGGCAAATACAATACGTGAGTTTTAATTATGGAGGCATGTATTATTTTAAAACTATAATGGCTGAAAACTGAGAAATAATGAATTTTTCCATTTTTTTCTTATTCTTCCTGATTAAATGCATTTACAGTAAAGTGGCTCTTAGCAAAATGTACCCCCCAAAGAAAGCCTAATTGGTGGCGGAAAAAACAAGATATAGATCAGTGCATTGTGATAAGTAGTGATAATGTTATAGGCTAATGAATGGGAGGTGAACATTTCTCACGTGAAAAACGACGGAACCTGAATGGGTTAAGTTACATTAGTTATGTTAATTAAAATAAATAGGTAATATAATCTCTTACTCACACTGTTTTAAATGAACAGGCAAATGTTTGTGATTTCCTTAGGGCAGCCATCTTTTTGGTTGAAAGGAGGTGATAGGGAGCATGAGACAGTTCCAACTGTCCTGTGTCCTGATCACCCTTCCCAGTTGCTAGGCAGCGAGAACAACATCATCAGAAATCCCATCATGCTTTTCACAGCATCAGGGGAAAAAAGCCCGGGCAGTTTGCTTTGATGGGGCGGAGCTTAGCTAAAAATGCAGCTAAAAATGAGACTTTGGTAAGAAAAACAAAGTTCTGATGCTGTGAAACTGTTAAAGAAACACCAAGCCTTTTCAGTGCTGCTGAGTAGATTTTTAGTCTGGAGGTTCACCTTAAGATTTCTGACAATGTTGGCATTTCAGCTGTGTCGATATTGATATAGGAATAACTTTTTATTACGTATGCTATTAAAGTGATACATTTTTTTTATTTTAGGTACAATCTATCTTTCTTTGGGTAATATTTTTTTTTGCTAAAGAATGGTGTAATTTTGTAGACAATTGACAGGGGAAGAATAGGCAAAAATGGAAAAATTATTTTTTTCTTCACATTTCACCCTTCCTAATTTTTCAGTGACACAGTTTTATAACACCTCAAAATACTATTCCTTGGCTCATACCGGTTAAAAGGATCCCACATTTGCCATGTTTCATCACTAGTTGGTCATGTAACGTTACATTATCACCAGCCTGTGTGTCTGGAGCGATTGCATGCGATCACTAAAGGTGCATACACACATCAGACTATAGTCTTTGGAAAATGAAAGATCACAGACCAATCTTACCACCTTCCATGTAGTATGAGAGCCATACCTACACAGTCTTTTCTATGGAGCTGAACTCCACATCAGAAAAAAATCTTTGCAAGATGCTGCACACACAGATGCTGTACAGACACAAAAGATCAGTATCTGCAAAAGATCTGTTCCTGCCAAAAATCCATTCCTGCAAATTGCAATGATAGTCTATGAGATCTGCAGATCATCATACACACCTTGTTTAACTGACATTCATCTGCAGATCAGATCCACCAGGATGGATTTTCAGATCTGCAGATGATTGTCTGATCTGCAGATGAATGTCAGTTAAACAAGGTGTGTATGATGATCTGCAGATCTCATAGACTATCATTGCAATTTGCAGGAATGGATTTTTGGCAGGAACAGATCTTTTGCAGATACTGATCTTTTGTGTCTGTACAGCATCTTTGTGTGCAGAATCTTCCAAAGATTTTTTTCTGATGGGGAGTTCAGCTCCATAGAAAAGACTGTGTAGAGTATGGCTCTCATACTACATGGAAGGTGGTAAGATTGGTCTGTGATCTTTCAGTTTCCAAAGACTATAGTCTGATGTGTGTATGAGCCTTAAGTCACACAGTTTGGGGATTCCATTGCTGTGCAAATGCTTTGCTCATCTGGGTCATATCAGATCATAGTGGGGCTGTCAGTGTGAGGTTTGTAAACTAGTAACTGCAGATGTATGTGGCTGGAGATTTTTTTAAAATTAATCCAGAACAGCTTTAATTTATAACTGTTAATTTAACATTCTTTCAGCAACCCCCAAACCATGTCATATATGACTCAGGCAAGGGCAGCAACACCGCAGACAGTTTGGCAGAAATCCAGTCCAGGCTTGATGGATGACGTACAATATCCCCAATGGAGCTGCTTGTAGATCTCTGAAGAGGCAGTAGTAAATCAGTGTGTCAAGTCCTGTTGCTAAAACCTACCTTAAAGTATTGTGTCCCCCTTTCTTTGACCAGAACTCCCTGCTCCAGCTTTTCCTCGCTGTTCATTTCCCAGGATTCTTTGGCCTGCACAGAAAACAGTTTTATTATAAGGAATATGAAAGCAGATGGCAAAACACAGTGGAGAAGGCAGAGCTCAGGAAGAACAGTCACCTTCTCAAAGCTCTTCAGCTTCACTTCATAGGACAAATCAGTATTAGGCGGGACCTTCAATGGCTCATAGCCAGAGCTGCCAAAGCCGTACCTGTAAGACACAAATACACCGAACAGCATGAAGCACAGGGAACAGCCAGAACAGCAAAGTAAGGAAATATTAAAGGAGAACTGTAATGAGAGGGATATGGTGTGGCTGCCATATTTATTTCCTTTTAAACAATACCAGTTGCCTTGCAGCTCTGCTGATCTATCCGGCTGCCATAGTGACAATCACACCAGAAACAAGCATGCAGCTTATCTTGTCAGATTTGACAATAATGTCAGAGACACTTGATCTGCTGCATGCTTGTTCGAAGGTCTATGGTTAAAAGTATTAGAGGCAGAGGATCAGCAGGACAGTCAGGCAACTGGTATTGCTTAAAAGGATATAAATATGCCAGCCTCCATATACCGCTCACCCCAGGTCCACTTTAATAGGCCACATCAACAATAGTGCTATAGTGGGACATTGCTACACATAGGGCTTGATTCACAAAGCGGTGCTAACTGTTAGCACGCCTGTGAAAACCCCCTTAGCACGTCTAAACAAGCTTTTCGCGCATAAAACTTTACGCGCGCAAAACTTTATGCGCGTAAAACTTTACGCGCGTACTGCACAGAGCGCAGGGCGCTCCGCGCGAAGTGCCCATTAAAGCCTATGGGACTTAGCGCGCGTAAAACTTTGCGCGCATAAAACTTAACGCGCGCAAAGTTAGCGCGCGATCTGATTGAGAAATCCGGTGCTAACCTACTTAGCACCCTGGTTAGCGCGTCTAAAGACTTTAGACGTGCTAAGTAGGTTAGCACCGCTTTGTGAATCAAGCCCATAAAGGCTAGCGTCACACTGGGACTATGCGCTGCGTACCTCGCAAAAGCAGGATCTTACAAATCTATCAGCTGATCAAACTGATCACATGCTTCTCTGTGAGTTCTCCTAGGCAGAGCCATCCCTAGCCATCAGCAGGGATACCTCCGTCCCCTGCATAGCCCCCTTCCACTATTATCACAGGGATGCGAGTGTGCGCACAGTATTATATCTACCGTATATTTACAAAGACAATATATACACACACACATTCTACTTACTTTGGTTTGAGGTAGAGTACAGCTTCCTCTCCTCTCTCCATCTGCTGCACTGCTGTCTCCACACCTGGGGGGATACCAAGACTCTCTCCCTCCCCCACCTCAAACTGAATCTCTCGTTCATCAAACACGTGCCCGTCGTGGATCCCCTGCAGCTTCACTGTATAAAGAGGATGACAGGGAAGAGGTTATCCTGTGATCTACGGTAGGCATAAAATTCTGAAATGTAACTATTGATCTATTCAATATTTCTGCCATACCCCATCCAAACCTCAGTTTCATTTTGTTGAAAGCAGTTGTTAGATGTTGCTGCAATGTTTTCTGACTTCATAGCTGGACAAGAAGAACACTGCAAAATCCTTAAAGTAAACCCAAGTCAAACCTTGGTCAAAAGAGCAGATACTTACCTAGGTAGAAGTAAGCTTTGTTTCCTGTATCCTCCTTGACCCTCCCAAAGATCACAACCACATTCCTCTTCAAGCTGAGCTGCAACAGTATAAGTACATCTGTGCCTGTGCAGTAGCATGGAGGCACTTGTGCACCAGCGGCTGGACTTTACTGTGCAGGTGCTGGCGTGCTCATGTGGGTGCAGCACGGCCACGCTCAAGCATGAAGAGGAGCAGGGTAGAGATGTGCAGGAGGGTCCCGGGCAGTGGCAGAGGACCGAAGAATCCAGAGGCTTCCAACTCCTTAGGTAAGCATTTTATTTTTGACCTGAGGCTCACCTCGGGTTCTTTTTAACAAACTCAGGAATACTGGCATCTACATTTAATGAAAAGTTCTCAGGGGGAGATTTATCAAAGCATTACCAACAGTTTTTTCTTCTTAACCTGCTGGGCGTTACGGACGAGCTCAGCTTGTCCAGTAACGCCGCGATGGATTTTTCAGGCCCTGGTGGGCCGATTTGGATATTTTTTTTTTATACACGCAGCTAACACTTTGCAAGCTGCGTCTTACCGATTGCCACCGCCGTGATACAGCCCCCCCCCCGCATACCCCTTGCGCAGCCTGACCAATCGCCGCCAGGCTGCGCTATGGGGTGGATTGGGACTCCCTGTGACGTCACGACATCGATAACGTCATTCCATTCGTCGCCATGGCGATGGGGGAAGCCCTCAAGGAAATCCCGTTCAGAACAGGATTTCCTGATGGGCATGATCGCCCACGGTGATCGGAAGGGTGGGAGGGAATGAGCAGGGAGGGGGGAATCATGTAGCTAGCGCTAGGCTAGCTACATGTCCATGATAAAAAAAAGAAAAAAATAGCTGCAAAAAAACACCCGCGCCCGTGCGGCCGCGGGTAATCAGAACGCTGGGGAGGTTAATCTGTTCTAACCAGCAGGGAGAACAGTTCTGTATGATAATAAGAACCTTCTAGGTAATAGTGGCAATTTAGCATGAATTTCTAGACCTGCACCACAGTTAAGAAAAGTGCAAATCCATCCCTAAATTGGTGCAGATTAAGAAATGCTTAGTTCTACAGATGTAGAACTGCAGACTAGACATGATTTGTGTGGTGCTCCTCTCCCCTGCTGAATTCCTCCTCAGAGCTTGCTGCTATCAATACACCAGATGTGTTGGTTACCTCAGCAACAGAAATTCCCCTCACATACTGCACTGTCTGAGAGACCTTCCTAGCTCCTATTTTACAAGTTTTAAAAGGAATCTGCACTATCTAAGGATTTCTTAAGATGCCTGAGACAGTTCTGCATGGATTTCTAAAAACCTACCAATATTTTGTCTCAGACACTCTTAATAAAGCTGGCCCTCCTGTGGGTGCAGCACAAGACTGATCGTTTACCAGTCTTTCTGCAACCATGACAATGTTCTCCAACCTTAGTAAAATCACCCCGCGTGTCTATGCCTACTGTCCAACCACGTCTAGGCGATCGCTGTGTCTGGGAAGCTGACCCGCTTGCAGCCTGGAATCACACAGGAGTTGTGGCTTCAGTCACACAGGCCTTTCAAAGACTTCTCTAAAGAGCCAGAATACCCTGGAGAGAGTTACCTACAGCAATATATCTTTATACTGGAGCTCTTGTACACAAGTGGATGTTGGCAACATTTGATTACACGGTAGTGATAAACAGGTGAATGAAGAAACTCCAGGGCAGGGGACACTTAAAAAAACAACACTGGTTAAAAAGTTTGGCATTTTCTGGTATCCAGGGTGTACCGTGGTCAAAGGAAGGGAGTCCAATAAAATGCTAGCCAAATGCTAACCTGGCTAATGCCCCAAAATGTTCCGATTTGAAAAGAACAGTGGCTTAAAAGACCAATATCGTGAAAATCGCAAAATATGAAATACATGTAAACACCACACAAATAAGGAGTATGTTTCTTCCAGAGTCAAATGAGCTATAAATCACTTGTATCCTATGCTGTCACTGACAGTAAGTAGTAGAAATCTGATAGAACCGAAAGGTTTTGGACTAGCCCATCTCCTCATGGGGGATTTTCAGGGTTATCATTATTATCAAAAGCATTTAGTAAATTGCAGCTGCTCTGTCCAACTGCCACAAAAGTGTGCAGCGAGCAGGGAGGCTGGCAAGCATTGTATAAATCCTTTCAGGGAATGCCTTTATAAAGAATAAAAGCCTTGCTGAGAATTCCCCATGAAGAGATGGACTAGTCTGAAACCCGTCGGTTCTGTCTTATTTCTACTACCTACTGTAAGTGACAGCAACATAGGAGAAAAGTAATTTATGGCTCAATTTGCTCTGGAAGAAACATACTTCTTATTTGTATATGTTTACATGTATTTTAAATGTTACAATTTTCCGCGATAGTGGTCCTTTAATACGGATGTGCTAGTCTTAGGATGTACTTGGGGAAGAGAGTACTACCAAAAGGCTGCACAAGGAGTGCTGAAGAGCTATTCCACCCAGCAGGTTGCACAGGTTTCACTGGGAAAAGCTCAGGAATCACGGGGCGGTCTGAGGACCGGGAAGGCTCTATAGTATCCAGAGCCTTCTCTCTACTTAGGTACAGAACAACCATTTTTTTTTCTTTTTTGCATCAGATGTCCTTTAAATGTGGACATCACTTTGTAATTGGCAATAAATTTTTTTTTTGCTTTCATTCTGCAGCTGTTCTAACTCTTTCTGTAACTTCCTGGAAGCCTTGGCCACAGTATATGGCTTGATGTAAACCATACCCCGAATTCTCAAAGATTAGTTCAACAGCAAACACTAAAAGGATTTTGGAACTGCATTGGTGGTGCCTGCTCCAACTGGGATTTTCTAAGATTAGCTCACAAATTTGAACGAAAAGCAAGAAGTAAAAACTTATTTTATTGCTTTAAAGCTGACCTGAACTCAGAACTTACCCTCTGCTCTCTAAAAGATAAGCAACAGCATAGTACCTTTTGCAGCCCCCAAAACTCCTGCAGTAAATCTGCAGTGTGTCTATTTCATACTTTCATGGAAGCAGACATAGGGTTAACACCCTGTGTTTACAAATTAGCAGAGGCTGCGGAAATTTCTGTACTGACACGGCTGGGAGATCAAATTACACTTGTGGTTAGTTACAGCTGAGAGGGAATTACACAGGCTCTAAAGCCCCATCTACACGATACGATTCTTTATACAATTCGATTACGATTCTATTTACGATCCGATGAAATCCAACATGTCCGATCAGGATACGATTAGATTTAATTCGATTTGCCATTGCTAAACAATGGCAAATCGAATTGAATCTAATCGAATCCTGATCGGACATGTTGGATTTCATCGGATCGTAAATAGAATCGTAATCGAATTGTATAAAGAATTGTATCGTGTAGATGAGGCTTTACCTCTAAACACAAATAGGGTGGATTAATCTGTGTTTTCCTTGTGTCCTGTGCATTAGTTCAGGCCCACTTGAAAGTGGACATGAACTATTGCACAGGACAAAAGGAAAACAGAGAGAAATGCACCCTGTATGTATTTAGAGAGTTTGGTCTGTATAATTCACCCTCATTTGTGTCTAATCACAAGTTGTAATTTGATCTCTCCAGTGTGTCACATGACTGCCACAGCAGAGATGGCAGATAAGCTCATTTGAAAGCACAGCCTGTAAATAATATGTCTGCTTCCATGAATCGGGAAGTAGAAACACTGCAGATTTATATCAGCTGTAACAAAGAAATGTTTTTTTTTGGTTAAAGGTTATTATGCTGTTGTGTATCTTTTAGAGCAGAGAGGATGTTCTGAGTTCAGGTCCACTTTAAAACCAAATTGCTTTATTAGATGTACTCCTATGACACATTCTACAGGAAGAAGGGACTTCAGGCATTCTGTTGTGATGTGTGCAACATCTGGAGTAGGTCACTCCCAACTCGCTAACAGCTGAGAGCAAAGCAAGTTGGCTTTCACAATTACACATGTACAGCTACAGAGCTTTGTCGTGAAAACACTAGAGCAGTCACAAGTACTGTGTGATACACTTCAAAGAAAGACTTGAACAATGTAGAGAAGAATTTATAGAGATTGTTCATTTTTGTGGTAAAGTGGAGCTACAAGTTCAAACTAGTAAGAAGCCCCCATCACTCTGAATGGCCTCGAGTTCAGATGTAAGGATTAGTAAATGCAGCAGACTCCCCACAGAGTAGGAACACACTAGGCAGAATCGCATGAGTTTTCCCCATAGCACATAGTAGAAAACGCATATGCAATTCTGCTTAGTGTGTTCCTACCCAAAACCACATTACCAGAACTTACTCTCCACCACGGCACCCTCGTTAGGCTTGGAATACCCTTCACCCTTCACTCGGATGCGGCGGATGATGCCACCATCCTCCTCTGGTGACAGGTCCTCTCCTTGGAAGTCAAAGAGCTCAATCTGGAAGTAACACAGATCAGAATACTTCAGTATGAAAATAATAAAAACAAGTTCCTCTGTAGTTTTCTGTAAAATAGCGTAAATGCTCAACAATAGTTAAACGTGAGTGGATCATGATTGTGTAAATCTGGGAACTCAGAAAAGTAGAGGTCTCAACACTAGAGTAGTCAACAGAGGAGACCACTACTTGGTGATTTCTTCAGCATCCTTCTTTAAAGAGAATGTAAAGTGAGAGGCACCAGTATACGGAGGCTGTCATATTAATTTTCCTTTTAACAATACCAGTTGCCTGGCATTCTGCTGATCATTTGGACTATAGTAGTGTCTAAAGCAGTGTTTCCCAACCGCTGTTCCGCGGCACACTAGTGTGCCGCGGAACGTTGCCTGGTGTGCCGTGCTCTTATCCCCCCTCCCGCCCGTCCCTGCGGCCGCCGCTGTTATTACCTTAGCAGCGGCCGCTCTCCCCTCTCCAGACCATGATGTATATGCTAGCAGCGTATCTCCGGCTGCTCTGTGTGATGCACTGATGCGGAAGGAGGCAGGGCTCGGTTACCATAGTAACGGCGATACATATCGCCGTTACAGGAAGCCGCTGCCCTCCTTTCTTCCGCATCAGTGCATCACACAGAGCAGCCGGAGATACGCTGCTTGAATATACACGCGCCGGAGAGGGGAGAGCGGCCGCTGTTAACAAGGTAATAACAGCGGCGGCCGCGGGGACGGGCGGGAGGCACTAAACTGGCTATACTGGGGCACTATTCTGGGGTACTATACTGGCTATCCTGGGGCACTAAACTGGCTATACTGGGGCACTATTCTAGCTATACTGGGGCACTATTCTGGCTATACTGGGGCATTATACTAGCTATACTGGGGGGCTATACTGGGGCACTATACTGGCTATACTGGGGCACTATACTGGGGCACTAAACTGGCTATACTGGGGCACTATTCTGGGGCACTAAACTGGCTATACTGGGGCACTATTCTGGGGCACTATACTAGCTATACTGGGGCACAATACTGGCTATACTGGGGGGGCTATACTGGCTATACTGGGGCACTATACTGGCTATACTGGGGCACTATACTAGCTATACTGGGGGGCTATACTGGGGCACTATACTGGGGCACTATACTGGGGCACTAAACTGGCTATACTGGGGCACTATTCTGGGGCACTATACTAGCTATACTGGGGCACAATACTGGCTATACTGGGGGGCTATACTGGGGTACTATACTGGCTATACTGGGGCACTATACTAGCTATACTGGGGGGCTATACTGGGGCACTATACTGGCTATACTGGGGCACTATACTGGGGCACTAAACTGGCTATACTGGGGCACTATACTAGTTATACTGGGGCACAATACTGGCTATACTGGGGCACTATACTGGCTATACTGGGGGGCTATACTGGGGTACTATACTGGCTATACTGGGGCACTATTCTGGCTATACTGGGGCACTATACTGGGGCACTATACTGGCTATACTGGGGCACTATACTGAGGCAACTAAACTCCCTACACTGGGGCAACTATGCCAGCTATGCAGCCGCACCCCAGCCCCCCCCCCCCCCCCCATAGCGGCACTGTCCACTAGGTCGCGCAAACAACCGGAGGCCGCATCGCCCCCACCGCGCGCGCGCGCCGTTCCCCGGAGAAAAATTTGGTCAGACAGTGTTCCCCGGGCCGGAAAAGGTTGGGAAACACTGGTCTAAAGCACACACCTGAAACAAGCATGCAGCTAATCTTGTCAGAAACATCCAATCTACATGCTTGTTCAGGGTCTATGGCTAAAAGTATTGGAAGCAGAGGACAGCCAGGCAACTGGTATTGTTTAAAGTTAAATGAATATGTCAGCCTCCATACCCCTCTTTCTTCAGGTTCCCTTTAAGACAATAATAAAATTCTTCATATGCATATTATAGAACATTTAACAAGAGAACCCAAGGTGGGTTCTGAGAATCTTAATAGCAGACAGAGGCTGGCTGTGCATATAATCACCAGCCTCTGTTGTCGTCACGCAGCGTGTCACCAGCCGACTGTTTACAATTGCCTATCAATCTCCGCCGATCCCCCGCCTCCTCCATAGCTCCGGTCCCCGCCCACGTGCCTTCCCTCCCCACTGATTGGAGGGAAGGGACGCGGGCGGGGACCGGAGTTATGGAGGAGGCGGGGGAGATTGATAGGCAATTGTAAACAGTTGGCTGGTGACACGCTGCGTGACGACAGCGCGGCTGCGATTTATGGGGGGCAGAGCAGAGCGCAGGGGGGCCCTGGAGGGACGACAGAGGTTGGTGATTATATGCACAGCCAGCCTCTGTCTGCTATTAGGATTCTTAGAACCCACCTCGGGATCTCTTTAAAGACATTTAAAAAAAAGTTTTTGCACAATACCTGCTGCAGCAATTCATATATCCTAAGTAAAGGACAACTGCTTGATCACTGTCATTCTGAAACTATCTCCCTTTAGGCACTTAGAAATGAAGGAGGAGCTGGATTGCTTTGTCACATGAAAACAAACGTCCCTACTGATTTATAACCCATTATGAGGCAGGTGTGATTCAGACTAAGAAGGGTGGAAGTGAGCAGGCAGAACAAGGACTGCTAAGGATCTAGCAACTGCAGCAGCAAATATCTTTTACAAGAAATGGCAGTCTTTTTGTTGCCTTGTAAAAACAAGACCAACAACAATAACAGGTTTATCCTGAACTATGCATAGAGCTAAAGCGGTAACATTTTTATATATTTTTTTTAATAGGCGAGACTATAAAATCGGTGCCTTACCTCAAAGATGAGAGTGGCATTCGGTGGAATCTTTGGTGGACTTCCGGATGCTCCATAGGCATATTCTGGCTTACAAGTAATCTCACAGATCTCCCCAGTCTTCATGGTGGCCACAGCAATGTCCCATGCCTTGATCACCTGACCTAAAGAGGGAAAACCACCAGCTTAGAGACGGAAAGGCTAAGCTTAATACTTCAAACGTTTCTTGGATTTTTGTTTCCAAAACATAAAAAAATTAGATTTTGAAAACTCTTGAACCTATTACTAGGCACAAGAGTATTACCTATAAATGAACATATACGCACCAACTTGGCATGGTACCAATTTAGAAATACACTTACCCTGTAAAATTTGACCCGATGAAGAGGGTGTCCCCGAAACGTGTTATGACCACGTGACCTCCTGACTTAGTGGTGGGAAGGTGTGCTGTCTGCAGCTGATCTACCTGGTTTGCAGCCAATTGTTGTGCAATGCTGCTGGCCACAGCGCTTGCTCCTGCTTTATCACTTCATCATCACTCCACTCTTTACAAGGTAGCCATATTTGAACTCTTCTCAGTTTTTAATAAATTGGTATCACGCCATGTTGGCATGTATAGCTTTATGTGTTTCTGCTTTATCCGGGTACATCACTGCCTCCTTGGTTGATTAAGAAAATGTTTGTTACAGCAGTTTATTCATTAGTTTATTGGCATACCGCTTATCTTAATTGATCTGGTGGTACTGTAGTTTTTTTCCAGGGCTGTGGAGTCGGTCCAAAAATCATCCGACTCCTCAGTTTATGAAACCACCTACTCAGACTCCAGGTACCCAAAATTGCTCCGACTCCACAGACTCTGTTTTTTTCCCTGGAAGTCTGCTAAAGTGCTGTTGTGATCCATTTGTTTTTACAAGAGTATTACTGTACATACTCCTTAGTCTAATTTTTTACAAAGGCTATGGGTTTAGTTAAAAAAAAATAAAAAAAAAAAAATCATCCGACTCCTCAGTTTAGTGAAACCACCAACTCAGACTCCAGATACCCAAAATTGCTCAGACTCCGACTCCACAGCACTGTTTTTTTTTTTCCATGGAAGTCTGCTAAAGTGCTGTTGTGACCTATTTGTTTACAAGAGTATTACTGTACATATGGAAATGGACCCGGACTGCACAGCTGCCACTGGCCCAAACATGCTGTCAGTCACTGGGCATCATCTCTGGAATGTTCAGGGGACATGGCGAGCATTGAGGAAGAGCTAAATTACTATTATATGTTCAAACAGTACCTTTTCCCAGGTCAAAGGTGAAATTATCCTTTCGGTCTCTGCTGGAGTCAAACTTAGTCCCATCAGTCAGCCAACCAGTGTAGTGCACATTGACTTTATCGCCGATCATCGGGTACTCGGTGCCTGTGCTTTCCTTCTTGATTTTCTGTAGGAACGAGAGAACACAGACACCTGGCTAGTGACCAATTTCCAAGCTGCATGCAGTGCATCAATTTAGAGAATCTCAACCCGACGTATAACAATAAGAATATTCCAACCCTGCTCAGTCGTGCAATGCACCAAAGAGCCGCTGCATTGACTATGTATTGTCCTGACGTGGTTCAGTTGGGCGCAGAGTGAGCAGGAAGATGGCCCACCCTGCTACCGCTGAAACTCCCGTGATAGGTTAATAACTATTCCCCCTGTGAGTTGTAGCAATTTGGGGGAGACACGCAATTCAGGGTCTGGCAAAAAGCGATGAAGGTGGGGCATCCTAATTCTGTGACTCGCGAGTCTGGCAGTACAACAGCTCACTGGCATTGCCTATCAGGTATGCGGTATACAGGAAGAGCTGCATGTGCCAGGAAAGTTCCTCTACTCTCTACAGAGTCCAAGGGTCACTTATCTTCAGATAAAGCCAAGATCACTTCCAACATAGAGAAGAGAAGAATGGAAAAGTGCTTCAAGCTCTACTTCACCCTTTCACTCACTTTAAAGAGTAACTGTCGGGCATAAAATCAATTCTTTATTTTTATCTGGTAAACAAGTAATAAGGATGCTAATCAGGCAATCCAAAAAGTTAAAATCACTATTACTTTTCTTGATAAAATTATCATTCCCCAGTTTACATGACTTATTTGGTACACAGAAAATTTGGTACACAAAAGAGAAGTTGCAGGGCATGCTGGGTTGTCTTTTTTTGCTTCTCTACTTCCCCTCAGACATAAAGAGAACCAGAGACGAAGCACCCTCATGTATTTTATTACATTTATCAGTGGGAACATGACAGTAAACACCTACCCTGCTTTTAGTTTCATTGTTATCTGCTTAATTAGTCTATTAGCAGCTGTGATAAGAATCCCCGACTGGCTCAGTCGAGGTTTGACCTGGAATCATTATAGCTGAGTCACTCTTCTGTGGAGTCTTTTCAAGCCCAAGCCTGCCCCCTCCTGGCTTAGATTTCCTGCTTTGCATACTGAGAGCTGTGATTACATGGGAGGGGCTGCTCCTGCTGAGAGAGAAGCTCTGTGGCTGCAATATAGTCTCATATAGCCTAGACAGCACATCCAGAACAACTCATAACCCGGAAGGAGAAGGGATATGAGCCGGCGGCCATATTTGATTTTTCCTGGAGCAATAATGGATTAAAAAAAACACTAAAAAAAAGGCACACCAGAGCTGCAAAATTATCAGGTAGAGCATTTATTCTTTACAAGCTAAAAACTGATATGTTTATTTTGTGTGAAACGTTCATCTCTGGTTCCCTAATGCAGCCTGATTGGCTGAAGCCTCCTTCCCTCCTGTTTTCCCCTCCCACACCTCTGTTCCTCTCTGATTGGCCAAAATTTCTCAGGCTGAAACAATGCACTTTCTATAGTGAAGGACAGGCAAATCAGGCAGAGGAGACTAAGGGCAGGAAATGACATCATGACTGGTTTCAAAATAGCCACAGTAAATATGGAAACTGTCTAGAATAGGATTCTCTACTTTTCCTTTATAAAATTCACAGGAATCATAACGTGGACAGTGCAAGACATATGTTATGTAAGTAGAGCAAGTATTTATCTACTTATATATTTGTTTTCCTGAGATAGTATGGCTGACAGCTCCTCTTTAATGCATGTGTACCGGCCTTAAGTCACATGGTCCATGACACAAAAGAGGCAGATCATACTGTGATTTCCACTGTAGCCACACCTCCTGAGATTTATTACCAGCTGACAATTCCCATATTACACATTTCTGACACTAACAATCTAATATAATAAATCTAATAATGGGGGCGGCACGTGGTATAGTGGATAGTACTCTTGCCTTACAGCACTAGGTGCTTGGTTTTAATCCCAGCCAGGGAACTATCTACACAGAGTTTGTATGTTCTCCCCATACTATATTTATTTATTTCCTTTTAAACAATACCAGTTGACTGGCAGTACTGCCAATCTCTTTGGCTGCAGTAGTACCTGAATCACACACCTTAAACAAGTATAAGGCTAATCTAGTCAGTTTTCAGTCAGAAACATTTGATCTGCATACTTGTTCAGAGTCTATAACTAAAAGTATTAGGGCTCGTTTCCACTATCGCGAATCTGCATGCGTCCAACGCATGCAGATTCGCACATGTAATGCAAGTGGATGGGCCTGTTTCCACTGTAGCGTTGTTGAGGTGCGTTTTTTTCAGCGTCAAAAAAACGCACAAAAGAGCCAACGAATTCGCCTGCGAGTGGAATGCATGCGAATCGCCGCTAATGTATTTAATAGTAAAAACGCATGCGTTTGTTACATGCGTTTTTACCCGCGATTTCGCATGCGATTTCGCACCTTTTTCAATTTTATTTTGCCCTGGCAGTGTCATGGTTAATTTCGCATGGCACCCTGCCATGCGAAATCGCACGCGAAATCGCGGGTAAAAACGCATCCGCATGCGTTTTTACAAGCGTCGGAATGCCGGCGAAATCGCGTCGCAACAGTGGAAACAAGCCCTTAAGGTGGGCTAACAAATGTAGATTTGGTCACATTTTGACCATCCGATTTGATAATTACTATCTAATCAGATGAAAACTGGTGTCGCCAAAAACATAACCAATTGACGATGCCACCAATTCCGGTCAGGGTACTGGGGGGCGGGGTGTACATGCACATTAGTGGGACGGTGACTGGGGGGCGGTGAGGCAACGCCACAAGGCCGATAGTCGAAAGATTTCATGCTGAAATCAATCAAGAATTGGCCTGCAGTTTATGGGGGGCAACAGATCTGTCTCTGATCAGAGAGAGATTTGTCTATTGGTCGATCGGTCCCAAAATTGCTAGATGTATGGATATCATTTAAGTCAAGAGTCTCAGCAGGACAGCCAGGCAATCTGTATTGTTTAAAAGTAAATAAATATGTCAGTCTCCATATCACTATCACTTCATGCGTCCTCTAAAGCCTGGTACACACCATGCAATTTCCTGTCAGATAGGTCGAATAGATAATTTCCGACAGGTCGGATCTGATTTTCATAAAAGTGATCAGAAAAACAATTGGAAATCCGATCAGATCTGTTGGAAATTATCTATCGACCCATTTAGCTGATAATCATATATTTAGCTGATAATCATGATAAATGGGCAGCACGGTGGCGTAGTGATTAGCTCTCTCGCCTTGCAGCGCTGGGTCCCTGGTTCGAATCCCAGCCAGGGCACTATCTGCAAAGAGTTTGTATGTTCTCTCCGTGTCTGCGTGGGTTTCCTCCGGGCACTCCGGTTTCCTCCCACATTCCAAAAACATACGGATAAGTTAATTGGCTTCCACTTAAATTGGCCCTAGACTACAGTACATACACTACATAATATAGACATATGGCAATGGTAGGGATTAGATTGTGAGCTCCTTTGAGGGACAGTTAGTAACAAGATATATATATATATATATATATATATATATATATATATATATATATATATATACATTGTACAGCGCTGCGTAATATGTCGGCGCTATATAAATACTAAAAATAATAATAATAAATAATAATAATCGCATGGCGTGTACCAGGCTTAAGCTGACCAATCTCTTGCACACAATGAATAGTTTTCATTACACTTATAAATGCTGCAGCACTCCAGTGCGCTGAGCTGTGTGTATGTTTATTTAGCTACATCAGAGTGCGATTTGCCTTATCGGTAGCTGTGAATGAGAGTGCTGGGGCTCTGCCTGTACAGGAAAACACTCAGGCTGTGTTCCCACTTGAGCAGAAAACTGATTTTTTTTTTTGGCCACTTTACTGCATTGCAAAAGTGACAGTGAACAGATCCAATTTTATAAAAAGTCATTCTGCAACGGATTCATTTTGGTAAGCGGACTGCACTCCTGTGCCGTCCTCGATAATCCAAGACAGACAAATGCCCTTCCCATATGGCCTATGGATGAAACACATCCGCCTAGACTCCAGCCAGACCACAGCGGACCATAGTAGTGGACACTACAGTGTCTATTCCCGTTGGCCATACGTAGCCTGGCTGCAAGGGGGAACCCAACCTGAGGCCAGTTTCACACTGCAGATTGGCGGGAGTGGTGCGGCCCCAGGGCTGCACTGCACAAAACAGACTCCCCATCTGGCAGCCGGCCAAGCAGGAAGTGACGCTCACTTCCTTTTGCCGAATAGTTGACATGCCCGGAAGTGTATTGTTAAAATATGCTTCTGCACAAAGGCGACACGTAAAACTGCAGCGATTCGTTTGAAAAAGTGTATCGCCATACACTTACATGACTTCCGGTCCGCTGCACGTCGCTGCACGGTAACATAGGTATGCACTTACGTTAGATAGGAAGTTAGTTTTCTCAATTTGTTGGGACCATGAAGGCTGCCATGCTTATTTCATTTATAAACGTGTCAGTTACTGGAATAAAGTACCAGATGTTTAGGCTCAACTTTTTTTTTTTTTTTTTTTTATTTGGCTGCTTTTATACAGGATTGTCAAGATGCTTTGTTTTTGCTGTAGTATTTCTTTAAGCCCTTCTAAAAAAAAAAAAAAAACTAATTAGCAATTATGAAACATTAGCTAACACAAAAGGAACCTCTTGGAAGGATCTACATGTATACAACTTCCACATGTCTGCTCCTGACAATCCACGTTTTACTGAGCCTTATCTGCTATGGGAGGATTAGAATGGAACGCCGCCAAACCAAGTCCACCCCTTTTAATAGTGGTAAAGCTACCCAGAGGGCGTTAACCCACCCACGAGAACTGGCTCACCACCTCGCTGCAGAGACACAGGCCCTGTAATAAAACACCTACCGTCGAACTCTAGACAAACTTTTCACTTTTTGTAGCGTAGTACAGAAATATTTTTTAGGCTTAGACACCACCCTGGGGGGTCTAAGGGTTAAGCATCACGGATTTGGGGAGGGGGAATAGGGTGCTTGAGGGTTAGGTATTGGTAGCGGGAGTGTTCTGTGTAAGGGTAGGGTTAGGTTTAGCTATGGTAAAATATCGGTAAGCATTACCAATATTTTGCTATCGGAATCCAGCAGTAGAGTATCGCTAATTGTAGCAACATTCTACTAGCGGCAATCCCCTGAACCCTCATGTATGCCTTCCTCCAGCCCCTAGAACTCTGTCACTTGCTGCAGCTTCATCCCTCTCCAGAGTCTCATTATCAATCCTGTAATAAATCCCTGACCTCTGCCCATGCGTGCACCGCTCAGTGTGAGTGTCTGCGCAGAAGCCGGTCTATTATGGGACTGACATCGAGACCTAGAAAACCAGAGCAGCAGCGATGGACACACAGACTTCTAGAAGCTGGAGGAAGCCACATGAAAGGCTGCATATCATTTCTTTACCTCGTATGTCCTGTCTCATCAGTGTTTTATGTCTGTGTGTCCATTAAAAGATTCTCCACACTTTTTGTCTCATAACAAGAAGCGTTTGATCCAGCAGCCTGCAGCCACCCGTTGTCTCGTTTAAATGCTTTTTCTGCAAAGGTGCAGAAAGGGATTTGGCTACCTTTGGCGGTACTTCCCATCGGTCTCTCAGTACGCTGTTCAGCCACCACAGGGAGCCACGGAAGCGCCGCAGTTGCTAATCCTGGATGCTGCAAGTTGCATCCAGGAACAGCTAAACAAACAGAAAAAAATAAAATTGGAAACGAAATGGACGGTAAGCGACAGCACCAAGCACTGTCCAATCATTTGAATGGGCAGCGCTGTCATTTAAGGTGCCCATAGACCGAACGATTATGGGAAGATTCGACAAAGAGACAAATTTATCTCTAATCTAATTAGAGATAAAATGTCTTTTTATCGATTCTGCCCGTATACTACAGGCCAATTCCCGTCCGATTTCAGCATGAAGTCCGCACTGCCGCTGTCCCAATGTATAAATGTGCCCCCCGTGTGTCTTTTTACGTTACCTGCCCTGTTGCAGCCTCCTTGGGGTGTCCGTAACCTATGGGCGGCTCTCCGTACACGCTACTGGTGCATAGTATCTGACATCGGACGCTATGCGCCAGTGGCGTGTACGGAGAGCAGCCAGAGGTTACGGACACCCCAAGGAGGCTGCAACAGAACAGGTAATGTATAAATGGACACACGGGGGGCACATTTATACATTGCTGTGGGGGGGTTTGTCCTCTCGACGCTTGTTCTGAAAATCGCTGCCATACCCCCGACCAACCAACTTCGGCCCAAAATCTTGCGTGATCAATTTCCGTCCAGAAATTGATTGCTTTGTTAGTCGGGCATGCACTCGGCGGCACAGATTTTCATCCAATTCGATTATGATAATCAAATTGTATGGTCGATCGGCCACCAAGTCACCTGATGTATGGCTACCTTTACACTCTGCTCTCTAAAAGCTAGTTTAAATGGACGCTTGCAAACAGGAAGTTCTCCCAAGCAAGAACAAAGACAGCATGAAACCCTAAAGGTGCCCACACATCAAATGATCTAAGGGTAAATAAACCAAGAGACAGTTCTCTCTCTGATTGAATCTGATCAGAAAGAGAGCGGTTTGCTGCCCATACACCACAAGCTGATTCCAAATTGATTTCAGCACAAAATCTTTCAGTAATCAGCCTCATGACGTCACATCTGCTGATGTCCCCCCCAAATGTTCCTATGACCCTGGCACCCGCAATACATGCTAGGACATGCAATGCATACCGTGAGATGTAGACCCTTATTCAATTAACTTTTTCTCCTAAGTTTTCTCCTAGAAAATAATTAGTCGCCTTCTGCTTAAAATAATGTTCCAGCACTCTGCAACTGAGTATTTTCTTGTTTGCTGGTGGCTTAAAGGGCATTTTATTGATAGTGTATGAAAATATCACCTAGGAGAAAAAAATTAATTGAAGGGCGGTAATTCCATTGATGCGATTACATCTTCTGGCTGGGAAGTATAACCACATCAATGACCACTACATCTCCCAGCATGCATTTCCTTTCCCCTGCATGGATTGTGACTGCCAGGGACACAGGAAGTCCCCATGGGAATCTCAACGCCCCTTGGGGAGGTTTTCACAATTAGGAGCATCCAGATGCTCAGTATACTTTAAAAGATACCCGATAACAGTGAGAGGCTTACCGCACCTCCGATGCACATCTGGGGCCTTTTGCAGCGGACTAACGGGGCACGGAAGAGCAACAGAGGAGCAGTAAGCCTTTGCACTATTCCAAACACCTCTCTACAGCCTCCTGTTAATTCCATTGCTTCAGCTTGGGCATTTTTTTAAAAATCTGACTTGCAAGAATCTTTAATCGACAATCGGCATCCAAGTCCATTGTTTCCCTATTTAACCTGCCTTCAGAAACCACACCGCCGTTCCCAGCACAATAGCCCCCAAAGGCGGTACAAAGTCCTCCAGGCGGCTGCTGGAAAAAGATACATAGAGGGCGCACTTCTCTTGCGCAGAGTGGCCGAAGTTCCGAGACCCGGTACCGGCGATACAGAAGACTGAGCACGGCGGCATTGGAGCTATGCGTGCACATGGGGCTGGAGGAAGCTCCAGGTATGTATAAAACTTTTAGTTGATTTTGTCTCTGGTACACTTTAACCCTCTGGGGGATAATCCCGAGCTGAGCTCGGGGTAAGCTGCCACAGAGGATTTCTCAGGCCCTGGTGGGCCGATTTGCATAATTTTTTTTTTGTTGCACGCAGCTAGCACTTTGCTAGCTGCGTGTATATACCGATCGCCGCCTTGCCGCGCCGCTCCCCCCCCCCCCCCCAAGACCCCGTGCGCAGCCTGGCCAATCAGTGCCAGGCAGCGCTGAGGGGTGGATCGAGACTCCCTCTGACGTCACGACGTCGTTGACGTCATCCCGATCGTCGTCATGGCGACGGGGGAAGCCAAACAGGAAATCCCGTTCTGAACGGGATTTCCTGTTTGCTTTGTATGCCGGAGGCGATCGGAGGGGGTGGGGGGATGCCGCTGCACAGCGGCTATCATGTAGCGAGCCCTGGGCTCGCTACATGATTTAAAAAATAAAAATTTTTAAAAAATAGTGCTGCGCCACCTCCTGGGCGATATAATTGTATCCCCCAGGAGGTTAATCGCCAGTTATCTGGCTTGCAGTCACTGCTATGTAACCTCTTTTCTTATTTCTCTCTGCTTCAAACACAATAGGGGAATGATAGCTGAGTGAGTTGTGCGCACCCTCCTAAACTGCGCCATGAGGCTGGAGCCTCTCTGCCTCGGCCCTAATAGCCCCTCTTCCACAGAATGTGTCACTTGCATGTTCCCTATTAACTTGCGTGTACAGTATTTGGGGCCGTAGAATCAAGTTCGATCCTGGCAGGTGACACATATTGTGCATGCATATGCACCTTTTGATTATAAACTAAATTAAATTGTGAGCTTCTACGATATAAAGTGTTGTAGTAGATGCTAGCACTATATAAACATGTACAATAATAATGATTAAATCAAATGTGTTCTAATTGTTTTTCAATTAGTCCCAGACACAGCATAATACAAAACAATAAATGATTTACCTTCAAGACCCCCTGATCTCCCTTGGGGGAGATATCTACCCCCTCTGTAGACACCTCCTGGACTCCCTGCTCAGTCTTCATCTCTTCTGCTGTCATTGCAGCCCCCTCCAGGGTTGTCTGACCAAAGTGCTTTCCACTGTCTTTGAACTCACAGATCACTGGAGATGGAATACAGTGAGTGGATATGCGGATGCAGAAAACTCTCAGGTGTGGACCAGTGGATGCAGAAAACTCTCAGGTGTGGATCTGTGGATGCAGAAAACTCTCAGGTGTGGACCTGTGGATGCAGAAAACTCTCAGGTGTGGACCTGTGGATGCAGAAAACTCTCTGGATGCAGAAAACTCCCAGGTGTGGATCTGTGGATGCAGAAAACTTTCTGGATGCAGAAAACGCTCAGGTGTGGATCTGTGGATGCAGAAAACTCTCAGGTGTGGATCTGTGGATGCAGAAAACGCTCAGGTGTGGATCTGTGGATGCAGAAAACTCTCAGGTGTGGATCTGTGGATGCAGAAAACTCTCAGGTGTGGATCTGTGGATGCAGAAAACTCTCAGGTGTGGATCTGTGGATGCAGAAAACTCTCAGGTGTGGATCTGTGGATGCAGAAAACTTTCAGGTGTGGATGCAGAAAACTCTCAGGCGTGGATCTGTGGATGCAGAAAACTCTCAGGTGTGGATCTGTGGATGCAGAAAACTCTCAGGTGTGGATCAGTGGATGCAAAAAACTCTCAGGTGTGGATCTGTGGATGCAAAAAACTCTCAGGTGTGGATCTGTGGATGCAGAAAACTCAAAGGTGTGGATCTGTGGATGCAGAAAACTCTCAAGTGTGGATCTGTGGATGCAGAAAACTCTCAGGTGTGGATCTGTGGATGCAGAAAACTCTCAGGTGTGGATCTGTGGATGCAGAAAACTCTCAGGTGTGGATCTGTGGATGCAGAAAACTCTCAGGTGTGGATCAGTGGATGCAGAAAACTCTCAGGTGTGGATCAGTGGATGCAAAAAACTCTCAGGTGTGGATCTGTGGATGCAAAAAACTCTCAGGTGTGGATCTGTGGATGCAGAAAACTCAAAGGTGTGGATCTGTGTATGCAGAAAAACTCTCAGGTGTGGATCTGTGGATGGAGAAACCTTTCAGGTGTGGATCTATGGATGCAATAACTATGGATCCGTGAATGTAGTAATTCCGATAGTACACGTCTCCTTGCAGCAGCTGTGAGCTCTGTGATTGCAGCAGGTCTATTACGTGGAGCAGACAGCCCCACGCCTGGATCTGATATCAGACTCCAGATGTTACAGAGTAGCAATCTCTCAGCCTTCTATGCAAGTAACAATCTCTTCTCTCCTATATGTGCAGAAGTCTCTCAGTCTTGGCTAATTTGCTGCAGCCTCACTCTTCCAGGGTATATGCAGTGCACTACTCCTGGACCAGAGCTCACCTTACCCAGCACATTCTAGGCCGGAGACGTAATGCCAGCCCTGGCCCCACCCCCTACACTTGTCAGCCTGGAGGAGGCGGAAACTGCTAGCAGATACTAGAAGTTTCTAGTGAGAAGAGGTGTCACCCTGCAACTGTCTATCAGAAATGGGAAGCGACAGGGGAAGGCTGTAGAGCAGCACAGCACAACTACTGCTTCTCCCACAATTCCCTGCGTTCCATCTCAGTCAGACAGGACCAGAGTAGACCTACTCTGCGTTACAAGGACTATCCCTTTAAAATGAAGCCCCGCCCCTTTCATATGTTCAGGCGCTATTCCCATCTGCTAAAGCGGGAGGAAGAGCCTCTAGTAACCCCGACGTCATCGCTGTACACTTGCTGGGCGCGTCTCTTTCGCATGCATTGGTAGACTGGATTTGGATTGGACTAGGGAAAAGCGCGCCTGCGGCTATTGGCTACTAAACTTTGTTGGGCGTGCCGTTCGCCTACGGAGCTTGTGATTGGCTGAAAGGGAACGCGGGAGATCGTATTTACACGGGGGAGCTGCCGGTTACCGTGAGGTAATGATTATCAATGCAGCGGATTGACAGTTGTGTGTAGTGACTGAGTTGGTGATCGTTGTGTAGAGCCTTTGTGGTGCACATGTATAGTCTGAATAGGGTCACAGTAGGACTACTGCAAGTGTATTTTCAGTATTTACACATACTCTCTCACTGTGTTTGCATGAATGCAATTCCATAGTCTAAAAACATACAGATAATTAATATTCCTGTTGGTGTTCAAAATTATAAAATATAAAGATAGCACCTGCCGGATGCGCCCGGCTAACGGATAAGTACGGGCAATTGCTTACTTCTCCAGAAGATAAGGACACCAGTTACACTTGGAAAATATAAAAAAAAAAAAACAATTTAGACAATGCATTTCATAGGGTCATCCCGGTCATGGCCTGCTTCCTCAGGTCAATACAACCGTCATAGGTTGACACGGGGCTAGTGCTTTGCCGATCGCTGGTGATTGTCAAATACAACACAATTGCCTCGGTGTAAACCAAGCCTAAGGGCCCTTTTACACTATCAGCGTTTTGCAATCTGATCACTAGCACATCCCAAATGCTAGGTACAGCTAAACTGTTGGAAACCTCAGTGATCGTTTCCATTTCTCCCAGGCACAATTGTCCTGCCATGGTTCCTGTGTGATTCAGCTCTTACACCATTCCCTCTTTCCCACCCTAGCCCGCCCCCAGCCTGGTTGATGACAAAGGGATGTGTGTGATCTGAACCCAACCATCCTAGCAAGCCACCTCCTCTTTCTCCTCCACCTTCCCCACCCTGTCATGCCCCAATCAAGCAGCAGCACAATATAATATGGCCCTCTCATCCGCCTTCGTTGAAGCTGTCCCCCTAACCTTTCTTCCCAACAACCCCCCCCAATCCCCAACCCTGGCACAACACAGACATGCAACCTCACGAGCCGCCAAGCAGAAATGGAGGACATTACGTCTCAATTCTGATCTCCTGGATTATAAAGCTAAGCTGCTACTTTTCAAACTGCCCTATCTAGGGTTGCCACCCGGCCGGAATCTGGCCGGCCCAGCCGTTAAAAACACTTAAAAGCCGGCGCCGGAATAAAAGTTTCACCGGCACGTCATCTGCCGGAAAAATCAGCCCCAGCATGCTCCCAGTTCTGCAACCTAGAGACAGCTCTCCCTCCTCTGTTCTTGGATTGGCTGGCTATGAACTGCCAGCCAATCACAGTGAGGATTCTGGGGAAGAAGGAGGAGCCCAGCCGAGAGGGAGTCTGTGAGCTCACTGGTCTCTTCCCTGAACAGCGTGAGTCCAGAGGCTCGTACTGTGCTGAGCCAGCGGGGCTTCAGGAGTTTTCCCGGTAAGGTCACCTGTCATGTGACGTTGTGGCTCCCTCTCCATTAGTGATGGGAATTTCGGCTCTTCTCAGAGAATCGGCTCTTCTGAATCGGCTCCCATTAAAGAGCCGGCTCTTACGGCTCTGAATCGGCTCTTAATTAAATATCACTAGACACCACTCAGAATCGGATTAAAAGCCCCGCCCCCGTCTCTATGCCAACTCCAGACTACTTCTCTGACTGAGGCAATCCCTCCTGCTACTGCTCTGTTCCGCCCCAAACACTCCTACAAGCTGCAAGAGGAGGACTACATCTCCCAGAATGCCTCAGCGCCCTTTTTTACGGAGCAAAGCAGAGATAAAAGAGGCGGCTGAGGCATCGGCTCTTCTCAGAGTGAGCATCGGCTCCTCTGATTCACTTCAAAGAGCCGGCTCTTAGAGCCGGCTCGTTCGCGAACGACCCATCACTACTCTCCATCCTCTCTGCACTTCTCCTGCAGCGGCATGGGGGCCTTCATTCAGCTGCACAATCTGATTGGCTCTGACACGTACCTCAGGCAGGCACAGTACAGGCTCCTCCCCCGGCTTTCCAGCTGCAGAGTAGAGATGGGAAGTTCGGATCTTTTCAATGATCCGGATGATTCGAATCGGATCATTGAAGAGATCCGGATCTTTGATCCGAATCTCGGATCATTTTACTACCGGAAGAATTGGGGGGTGAAATGAACAGCAGGACAGGTCTGTGGACAGGAGAAGGGGAGGGGGGTGGACACACAGAGAAGGGGAGAAGATGGACAGAGGGCAGGGAGTGGACAGAGAAGGGAATAGGGACGAGCAGAGAGCAGAATGTTTGCACGTAATACCCACATGCTGAAGTCATATGCTTTACATATATTTCACCTATATGTTCATCTGTACACTTTGAAAGAAAAGGTCGCACAGTGAAAGAAAGCATTCCCAGAAGATAAGTGCAGCTGTTTAGTGCCGAGTGCAGGAGGATTATTTTGCCTTTCAATCACACTGTCTGCAAAGTTACTGAGCTGTGCTGAGCTGAGCCAAAAGCTTCCAATGTGTTCACTGTGCAGCACTACGGAACAGCCAGCCTATAATGAGCAGCACATTGCAGCCAGTATGTGTGCTCTACACATATCTGGCAGTGGCACCCATCTCCCCTCTCTCATCTACCTGTCCCTGCAAGGCTGGCTCCCATCCAACAGAGCGATCCCTGCTTCCAGGACCCCGCTGCCCGCTGAGAGGGGGCGTGTCGCTCCTGGCCCCGCCCCTTTTGCGATCCTAATCGTTCATTTTGATGATTCGGATGATCGACTCATAAAATAGATTCGGATCAAAGATCCGAATCGTTCATGATCCGGACAACACTACTGCAGAGCAGCAAGTTTAGATGTGTGACAGTCAGACTCTCTCATGCAGGGAACTGATCTACACAGCAGCAGGGTCAGGGTGAGACTGTGACATACTGCAGACAGGGAGAGGTTACAGCTGAGCAGAGGCAGCGCTGTGTGTAAGCCTGACAATTAACAGTTTATTAGCCTGACTTTGGTCTGTTATCTCTGCCGTGTGCCCCTGACCCCCTCCCCCTCTCTCTTTTCTCATGTCTTACTCGCAGCAGTATGTTTTTATGAAAGCTTATTGTCTCTGTATGTTCCACCAGCCTAATGGTAGAGGTAAAGACTGGAGACCTGGTGAAAAATCACCCTGCAGTTATTCATCTCCCCCAAAATAACTATGTAACCTCTCTCTCTCTCTCTCTCTCTCGTGCCTCTACTTTTTTATCTTACCCTCTTTCTAATGTCCCCCTTTTCTCTATCTCTCTCCCCATTCTCATGTCTCTCGCCCTTTCTCTTCCACACAGTCCTTATATTATTATTATTATTATTATTATTATTATTATTATTATTAAGGTGCCCATACATGGGCAGATCGACCAAGAGACAGATCTGTTGGCTGCCCTTACACCACAGGCCGATTCTAGATCAATTTCAGTATGAAATCTCTCAGGAATCAGCCTTGCGGCGCCGCCTCGCTGATGTCCCCCCACCCCAATATAAAATGTGCCCCATGCAGTATACTTTACCTGTCGGTGTCCACTGCTGCCTCCAGGCTCCATCCTCATACACTCCCCACGTGATTGCCGGTATATACGTGGGCATGTGTGTGACATCACGTATGCACCCACGTATACGCCAGCAACCACGTCGGGCGCATGTATGAGGATGGAGCCCGGAGGCAGCGGTGGACACCGACAGGTAAAGTATACTACACAGGGCACATTTTATATTGGGGGACAGCTCCGGGGGTTTCTGCCCTTATCCTGATATTGAACGCCATTACCACTGTGCATCTGATCGAGCATGCCAGCCCTACATCTTGCAGCATTTGTGATCAATACATGCGACCAATTTCAGCCCAAAATTGATCACATCGATCGGGCTTGCTCTTAGCAGCACCGATTTTCATATGTTATTATATGATTAACAATTATAATTAAATCAGATGTTCGATCGGCCTTATGTATAGCCACCTTTACTGTCTTTCACCCCACACTCTACTCTGTCCACTCTGCAATGTTTCTTTATTTATCTACCACCCTCCTCACTCCTCCTTATTCTCATTCTCCCTCTATGCCCCTTTGCAAAAAAAGAAATTAACAACAGCTCACTCTAAATAACTAAATATTATCGTTTAATTATTATCGTTTATTTAAATTGTATAGCACTGACATATTTTAAACACTTTACGAATCAAGCAGTAATGTCACTGTCACTGACTGTCCTCAGAGGAGCTCACAATCTAATCCTGCCATAGTCATAGTCTAATGTCCTACTATATCATTATTATGTATTTATATAGCACTGACATCTTCTGCAGCACATTACAGAGTACATAGTCATGTCACTGACTGTCCTCAGAGGAGCTCACACTCTAATCCTACCATAGTCATAGTCTAATGTTCTACCATATTATTATTATGTATTTATATAGCACTGACATCTCCTGCAGCACTTTACAGAGTACATAGTCATGTCACTGACTGTCCTCAAAGGAACTCACTATCTAATCCTACCATAGTCATAGTCTAATGTCCTACCATATTATTATTATGTATTTATATAGCACTGACATCTTCTGCAGCACATTACAGAGTACATAGTCATGCCACTGACTGTCCCCAGAGGAGCTCACACTCTAATCCTACCATAGTCCTAGTCTAATGTCCTACCATATTATTATTATTATGTATTTATATAGCACTGACATCTTATGCAGCGCATTACTGAGTAACATAGTCATGTCACTGACTGTCCTCAGAGAAGCTCACAACCTAATCCCTACCATAGTCATATTCCAAGGCCAAACCATATATTATTATTATTATTATGTATTTATATAGCACTGACATCTTATGCCGCGCATTACTTAGTACAACAGTCATGTCACTGACTGTCCTCAGAGGAGCTCACACTCTAATCCCACCATAGTCATAGTCTAATGTCCTACCATATTATTATTTTGTATTTATATAGCACTGACATCTTCTGCAGCACATTACAGAGTATATAGTCATGTCACTGACTGTCCTCAGAGGAGCTCACAATCTAATCCCACCATAGTCATAGTCTAATGTCCTACCATATTATTATTATGTATTTATATAGCACTGACATCTTCTGCAGCACTTTACAGAGTACATAGTCATGTCACTGACTGTCCTCAGAGGAGCTCACAATCTAATCCTACCATAGTTATGACCCACCCTTTTATATATTTCTATAACACTGGTAGCTTCTGCAACATATTACAGTGTTCTGATGCTTAAAAAGACTCAGAGAGGAAGGAAAATACAGCTCTGATACTTACCCTGGGCTTCCTCCTGCCCCATAAACACATCTAAGTCCCACCCCGTCATCCCGCGGTCTGCCATTCAGCCACGATGAGCCCTGGTAACAGGCACAGTGACGCCAGTCCGGGTCTACTGTTCATGCGCGGGAGGTCTGTGCGTGCGCAGTAAGCCTCAAATGACGTGAGCGGAGGCGCGGCAACGCGCATTATTCGTCTGTGTGACAGACGAATAATAGCCCGGTGCCGGCTGCGGGAAAAGGCGGATGGGAGCAAGACGGCGTGGGACATTACCGCTGCAGGGGGCTGATAGAAGCCCCAGGTAAGTGGCAGTTTTTCTCCTCAGAAACCCCCACAGAACCCTTTTAAGCAACTTCGGCTCCGTCTTCTGACGACGCAGACGTTACTCTGATGCATCAGGAGTTAGAGCCTTCCCTGAGGCAATTTTTAACCTTACCGGTGTTCTTTAAACTTTAACAGTTTAACATTTGTGTTAATTTTTATAATTTTAAATTTTACCTGTGCTATTTTTTAAAAAGGGTCGTAACAAACCCCTCCCACTTTTAGGCCACACCCTCCAGGCCACACCTCATAGCCGGTATTTTCTCCGTCAAAAGGTGGCAACCCTAGCCCTATCAGAAGCTAAACAAAAGTATTTTGCAGCCCTGATTGGAACTCAAGACTCCAGATGTCTCTACACCACCTTTAACTCTCTACTCAACCCCACTCCTCCCCCACGCAGCTCCACCCTCTCAACCAATAACTTTGCCACTCACTTTACCCAATAACTTTGCCACCCACTTTACCGGTAAAATTGCAGCTAACCTAAGTGAAATCTCCCTCTTACATTCTTCAGTTCCCTCCACCTCCCCCAAGGCCACTGCCTTGCCCCACCCCAACCCCCTTTCTCCCCCCCTCCTCCCATGCCCAACCCCCTCCATCCAGACTGTTCCAATGCACCCCCTCCCCCTGCCTCCTTCACTCCTGCCACTATTGAAGAAGTGAATCTATTGCTTGCCACTTCCTCTGCCACCTCCAACCCCCCTCTGACATCACCCGCCCCCACTTCCCGTGTCCCTCTACACCAGCACCTTCCCCTCAGCTTTTAAAGAGACCACTGTACTTCCTCTGCTCAAAAAACCCTCACTCGACCCCTCCCTACACTCCAACTACTGCCCTATCTCCCTCCTTCCTTTTGCCTCAAAGCTCCTTGAATGCCTTTTCCACAGGCGCATCACGCACTACCTCAGCACCAACTCCCTACTCGGCCCCCTACATTCTGGATTCCGTCCTGCCTCTCAACAGAAACCGCTCTCGTCAAGATGGTAAATAAACTTACCCTTGCCAAAGCTGAAGGCAACTACTCCATCCTGCTATTCCTTGACCTTTCCTCAGCGTTTGATACAGTGGGCCATCCCCTCCTGCTTCAATCCCCACAATTCATAGGGATTTGCGACAGCGCCCTGGCCTGGATCTCCTCATACCTCTAATCGCTTCTTCACAACCTCTTTCAATGATCCCTCCTCAATGCCCACCTCCCTCTTGATTAGAGTCCCCCAGGGCTCTGTTTTGGGCCCTCTACCGTTCTCAATTTACACCTCCTCCATCGGCAAAGTCATCTCCTCCCTGGGCTTCAAATACCACCTATATGCCGATGATACCCAAATCTATCTCCACACCCCCGATCTCTCCCCCTCCACCATGGACATGGTTTCCTCCTACCTCTCGACCATCTCCTGGATGTCAGCTAGGTTCCTAAAGCTTAACTTGGTTAAAACTGAGCTCCTTATTGTAAGGATCCCTCCTGTAGCATATTCTGTCCGTTGCAGTGAAGCTGCAAACTGACAGTTCTGGCTTATCTGCTTGCATTCAGTTGTGCATTCGCAATAAGTCATGTCATTTGCAATCGCTCTGCAGTTCTGGGCAGCTCAGGATGCTTTCATCATTCCACCAATTGCTTGTTGCAGCTGAGCTGCGGCCAGATAGCCCTGGATTTCCTGCATGCATGTTGTTACATAATACTGCATGTATTTCTTATAGGAGTCCTTTGCATTTACAGCCAGCTAGCAAATGGTAATCAAGCCAGCTCAGGTTTGAGTGATTACAATTCAGCTGTGTGGAAATTTGCATGCTTGCATCCATTGGCTGATGCCAGCATAAAAGTCTGCCTCCCATTTCTGACCCCGCCCGACATAGCGTTCAGCTCTCTGAGTTATCGTTGAGTCTATGCTGTGAAAGTTGTTATTGTAAATGTATAATGCCTTGCTCTGTATTGTCATGTCTGCTGGACGTTTGCTGACCTGCGGGGGTCAGTGAAGTCCTTCTGATCCTGATAATTAGATTCTGCCAGCACCACGTTGGTGACTGGTAGTATTCCTTCTAGCCTTGTTCTTGAGGACAAACTATAGCAGCGGTTGCCATTAGTTCGCTCCTACCTGTTAGTCTTGTCCATCTCAGTGTGAAAGTTGCCGTCGCTGAAACAGCGTCTAGATTGGCTGAGCATTCCGTCTTTCTGTTGTCTGTCATGTTAATTGTCATTACTTGTGCTTTAGCTAGTGAGTTATTTGAGAGCGACATTTCATATATGGCGCATCAGCATGATATATATGTACTCTAGTCAGTCAGTATTGTATTATTGTAATATTGTATTGTGTACCGACCTTTGCCTGCCTCTTGACTACGAATCTGCCTAATCCTTCCAATACGACTGACATCTGATTTAATGTGTATGACCCAAACCCGTTGCCGACTACATCTGTTGTGTATTGGATCACATGGCATCTAGCCTGATAGGCGGCCCAGAGCTGCAGTTGCTCTGGGCAATCTTGCTCTCTTGTTTATTACTCCTGTGTCCATCTGTGTCCATCTGTGTTGCCTCTTCCATTATCCAGCTACTAGCCTTGTTGCGCTGGGTGGTCAGAAAGTATAACCCCCAGCATTACACTTCTGTTCCCGCCCCGTGCTGAACCACCCCTCCCAGATATTCACATCACTATCAACAGCACTACCACCCGCCCTACCACCTAGGCCCGCTGCCTGGGCAACACCCTAGTCTCTGCCCTCTGCTTCAGCCCCCACATCCAAAATGTTACCAGAGTCTGCAATTTCCACCTTTGCAACATCTCCAAAATCCGCCTCTTTTTGACCCCAGGCACTACCAAGCTTCTCATCCATGCCCTCATCTCCTGCCTTGACTATTGCAATGACCTACTGTCTGGCCTCCCCTTGAAACGCATTGCACCCCTTCAATCAGTCATGAATGCAGCAGCTAGACTCATCTATTCTTCCCACCGCTCTGCTTCCTATTCTCTCCTCTGCAAAGCCTTACACTGGCTCCCTATCTGCCTCAGGACCAGTTTTAAGATTCTGTGCCTTACCTACAAATCTGTGCACTAGACCTTCCCAACCTACATTTCTGAGCTCATCCACAGATATATACTGTACCTGCCCGCTCCTTCTGTTCCTCCAATGATCTCCGCCTGATCACCCCACATATTCCTCACTCCCATGCACGCCTACAGGACTTCTCAAGAGCTACCCTATGGAACTCCCTCAGACTCGCTCCTCCCTTCGACACCTTCAAGCAAGCACTCAAAACACATTTCTTTAAAATGCCCCCTCCCCCCCCATCTACCACACTTTACCTCTCTCAGCTGAGCACCTTCTCCACAGCACTACCTTATGTGTCCCTCCCCCACCCATGTAAGCCTTTGGCGTGGTTTCACCCCCCCACCCCCAGTGTGTCCTTTTTGATCTTGCAACACCAGCTATGTCACCCTTCTCATGGACTAACTCAGACTTGATTTGCTGGGTCTCTGAAAAATAATCACATGATCATGCATCTTATACCCTGTGTGCGTGTATAACCTTGTGCCATGTTGTATACCTGTTTGCTACCTCTCTGTCTGTCACCCCTTGTTTACATTGGGCGTCTCGAGTGGTGCAGGACTGAATTGCTGTACAGCATGACATGCCTTGAGTGCAGCCTACAAACTATGTTTACTTGATGTACTGCCCCGGCGTGAATACTTGTCTAAGCCGCAGCTTGCATCTCTCGAGCTGGAACCGAGACAAGTTCAAGCCAATGGGTGAGATCTATCTACGTTTGCTGCACAGCGCTTTACTATGTGCATAAACCAGTCAAACTTTGCACTGCTGGGATCATTGCTTAATGCCTTGCTATACACATAAACTGGCTTAGCTTTTCATCGCTGGGATCTTTTCTATGACTCTTCTTGAAACCAAACAGAAGCTCTGCATAAACATCAATAAGCAATGCTATTAAATGGGAGCAGCTGGCCAAGGTGCGTTTGTAGTTTCTTGGGGGGCTCAGCGCACCTCTGGTGGCCATTCGGAGGCGGCCTGGTGATGCGCTGATCCACCTTTGCGCAACTTTGAATTTTTACTTGGTAGCGCACCCAGGCTATGCATATGCATAATTTAGGATTAGTTAGTGTTAGGGCCCCTCCCATGGGGGATGACATCTTCGCAGTGGGAGGGAAGAGTACTTAATAAGTTGCATGCAAGCTATTACGGAAACCAACATCCTCCAATGGTAGACAGGTGCATTTTATTTGAATGCTGGGTGTGTATTTTATCCCACTAGTGGGGCTTGCACTCTCAAGCAGGTAGTCATAAGGATGCAATCTGTTTAAGTAGCGCTGTTCTTTTCCTCGCCATGTACAAATGTAAGTAACTTTGGTCAGCTGCTCCCATTTAATAGCATTGCTTATTGATGTTTATGCAGAGCTTCTGTTTGGTTTCAAGGTGCGTTTGTAATTTCTTGGGGGGGCTCAGCGCACCTCTGATTGGTGGCCATTCAGAGGCGGC